>NC_059418.1:6050440-6762940 GCF_905220565.1 Melitaea cinxia | reverse complement strand
AGCGGCTCCCGGGCTGTGGAATTCGTGGAAGTCGGAATTCGGCGAAGACTGCGAAAGACATAAGGCGTATGTTTTTACAAAAGGCTGCCGCGGCTGCCGGAATATATTAACTTGTTATTACTACCAGTATGTACATCCGCATCCGTATGTAAGTAACATCCGTAAAAGTTGTTCAGTTATAATGAGTGAAATTCGCGTAAATATTAGAAAATAATGTTTAAATTTATTTATTCTTTTTTTAGTACTGCGTAAAGATATTTTTTTATGAATGTTTTATAAAGTTAGTATGAAAATGTATAAGTACCAGTGTTTATGTGGAACGTGATCTATATTATATAGATTATTCTTGTAAACGTCAAATTTTACTGTCGTGAAGTGTCGTGTCACAAAAAAAATGTCAACAATATATCGTAAAAGATGTTTGTTAGTTATTTTAAAAAACAAAATATAGGTAGTATCGCAAAAATTTTCAAAAGTTACATACCAAAATCTAACATGATGTAAAAATATTTAAGTTTCTGTCATGGAAAAATATGCAATGGTCTCGAAAGCATCGTAAACAATGGCCTACGTCAAAAGTACCAACTCTGAAGAAAATAAAGTAAATTTCAAACGGACCAGTAGCCTGAATAATTATTATCTTTGTCATTATTGTGAAAGAAAGTTTCTCAAGAAAGAAGTGATACAGCAACATGTTATTACGTGCCTTAGTAATAGAACGTGCAGGTGGTGTAGTTTAGTGTTTAAAAATCGTGGGAATTTAGTTACACATGCGTATTACATACACAACGATAAAAGGTTTGTCTATTCTAGTATTTAAGATAGTGAGACTTAGGTCTAATCTTAAAAAAAATTAGTAACATTCATCCTTGATTTTATTGACTCCGTAACAATTGGATTCGAGGTATACGATACGATATTGCGCTCAAATATTAACTTTTATTTAATTGCGTGCTGACAATGACTTCAAATGAGGTTTTATCTAAAGAGGATAATTCTGCAGTTGAAAGTGAAATTAATGATAAAGAATTAATGCACCCTCCGTTGAATAATATTGTTATTAAAAGGTGAAATGTAGATTAATAGTATAGTAATTTTTTAATTAATGTAAAATGTGTTCGACTCCTAACTACGGTCTTTTAAAATATAGGTATCTGAAGGTGGTTAATAATAAATAATATTGGACGGTTGTGCAGAAGTATGTTGCTAGAGTTGTTCATATATTAAGACAAAGTAAAATTTTAAAAAGGGCTAGGAACTTTTTTTCACATGTAACATGATCTATAAAACCTAGAGAATCTCCCATTTTAAGGGATGCAGTTAGGAGTCAAATAACCTGTAATTAAAAAAAAAAAAAGTTTAATTACTGTATTTCCATAGATGTGTCATGTGTCTCTCTAGTATAGAGACAATAAATACAATATAGTGATATACTATACAAATTCCTCTTATTAACATAAAATACCTTTATCTATTTTTATATTTATACAATTAAAATTTTATTACTAAAAATAAACAGACGCAAGTGGCTCCCGATTTGTTTTCATAGGGATCTCTTAGATCTGATTCCAATTGACTTCTAAAAGATCCTTCTCATAAATCCTCTTTCTATTCTAATTCCTTCACTGCTAAAGCTGTCCGCCTTTGGAATTCTCTTCCGCTTCCAATAAGACGTGCTTCTACTCCAGCCTGTTTCAAACAACGTCTAAAGAAGTATTATATGTCCCTTAACATATAATAATATTCAGAATTTTAACATGCATATTTTAAATTATCAATATATATTTTACATTTATACACATATATTAATACTATTTTGATTATTTATTTATGGATATTTGTACTTATATGTGTATTTGTATACATTAATGAATCTATCATACACTATTTTTATTCATCCTTAAGAATATTGTACACTTCCTATCCGTCACTACTATATCATGTCCTGCCCAAAGGTTATCTGGAAGAAATCGCTCTTCAGCGATAAGATCGCCTTTGTGCATCTTTTTTTTTATTAGTTACTACTCTTTGTTTATATTTTGGTATACAATAAAGAATATATTATTATTATTATTATTAAATAACAACATCTACTAATCTGTTTTGATAAATTCTATTACATATTAGTTTCATAATTTCTAATGCAATTAATTGTTTAAACATAAAAATTATTGCTAAATGTCACTTATGGATTTTTGTCCATTAAAGAGGTTTAGACAAAATAGTTTCATGAATCATCAAAGAAAAAAAAAATTAACACTATTTATATCTGTGTTGATCATCTGGATAGTTTGTTATATATTTTAGGTGCACTATTAGAGAAAGTAGCCATTAAATGTTCTTGTCTGCTTTACTAAATGTATTGCATTTATTTTGCATTCTTTTTGTGAATGTTTAAGAGTCCTTTCTTGCAATTAATACTAATGCTATATAGATATTGGAGAAATGAGAGTATCTTATAGTTTTACTAGCGGCCCGCTCCGGCTTCGTATGGACATAAAATATATGAAATATATGTCATTCACTGAAAAAATGATTAAAATCGATCCAGTACTTTTGATTTATTCATTACTGCCCATGGTTCGCACGCATTAACTTTAGAGTAAAACAATTCTTCTTTTCCTAAACCATGAAAATTTCTTGTTATCTTTGGAATATCTAAATTCATACACTACATTTTTACTTATTTACTTTTTATACTATACTTATAGGCACGTTCCCGCCGCCCCGGCAGGCCGGAACCGCCGCAAACGCTACGTCCCGCAATTTTTAAATCTGTAATATCTTCGAAAATATTCATTTAAATTATATGCTGTAAAGAGCCTTATAGATCTATATTAAATCAACAATGTATTTAGGGTATTTAATTAGATAAGGATTAATGCTGTATTCGTTAAAATTGCTTCGAAAATTGGCCATTATTTGTCATAAAAAGTAAATGACAAAAAAATGTTATTGTGGGATATCTATAAGACATATACCATAGCGAAGTTTTCTGTAGACCTTTTTAATGTATACAATACTTAGTATATTAATTTACTCCTTCAGATCGACTATCTAAATAGGTACAAAAAAGGCTTACTAGTCTAAAAAAAAAAGATTAATACCGTAACAAATGGTAAATAAACGAATTAAATAACGCCATCTCTCTATCTAAGATTGCGTTATTAGAAAAAGTCGTTACGCCATTAACAGGAACCTTATTGGATCTGATTCATAGCGTTACGATAAACGTAACGAAGTCATTCGTTCAGTAGATATTACTCCTCATATTTTTTCATACCGGGTTCCTCATATGAATATCGGTTCTTAGGCACAGAGGCACAAATCTCAAAAAAAAAAAAAATTCTCTTCGATTCTTATAGAGCAATGTTAGTAGATGATTGTAGTGCATTTTGTTTATAATAAAGCTAGAAAAATGTAAGGGGCGACTAAGGGATAACACAGTTTCACTACCACCTTGGAACTTATAAAGCCGACCGTTGGCGGGATAACCATCCAACTGCTGGCTTTGAAATACACAAGCCGAAGACGGGCAGCAGCGTCTTCGGTGCGACAAAGCCAGCCCTGCGGTCACCAACCAGGCTGTCCAGCGTGGTGACTTTATGGGCAACACACATGAGTTCACGCTATTATTGGCGCGATCTTGTGGAGGCCTATGTCTAGAAGTGGAATGCAACATGCTGAAATGATGATAATGATGATGAGAAAAAAATTAATAAAAAATTAAAACATCTTGAATTTAAACAATTATCGTCATGATTTTTTTTACTCTATAAAATCAATTTGAAAGCCTAAATATTTACAATTAAAAATATATTCGTTTCAATTTATATTGTTGAAAACATTTTTTCGTTTGTAGTAGAATTATTGTGACATATTATATAATAGTAGGTATCACCTGCCGTGAAAGTATGAAAAACTTAACTTTGACGCGTTTCGGTCAAATCATTTAAGTTTTACGCGATTCACGGTTACTACAATCGTCTATAATGATTGAAAGGCCTTTGTAGAGGTTTGTAGTGAAAATATTTTCGTTTGTAGTAGAATAATAATATTACAGAGCTGTGAAAGTACTACGTAAAAAAAGGTTTTTCACTGACCCGGTGCAATCCATTACCGTTGGATTGTTTTCACGATTACTACAAACGTCTACAATGATTGAAGGACCTCTGTAGAGGTTCCTACTGTAGATTGTATGATTTATTATTTTGATCTATCATATTGATGGGATTTTAAAATAGTGTTTGTTTAGTTTCTTGTCCGTTCTACTCAACTGTATCTACATTCCGAATTGTTGGTAGCTTAACCCTTACTATAAACTTCTATCTATAAATACTAAATTACTAAAACTGTCGATTTTGTTAATTCTTTGTGCATACAAAAGCTAGAGCTTATCATGTCGTCCCATTTGAATTTGAGCGAAATCTGATGAGAAGTTTTTGAATTATTTCTAAAAGTGCACATTTGATGTCTGTCTGAATGTAATCAAAAACGATAATTCATTAAGATTTATGTTGTATATTTTATTATTTACAGTGTAAAAACGAAACAAGCACCAACAAACACATGTGAAGCCTGCGGTAAATCATTCAACAACAGCAGTGGACTGAAGTACCACATAAGACGAGCCCATTTTAATTTAGTAGCAGATGTAACATCGTATGACCAGAGAGCAATAAACGAAGTATGGTACGAAAATGTACTAAATGGAGACAGCGTAGTGGAAATAAAGAAAGCTGGACCAAATTTAGTATTAATAAGGAAAGTGGATATCAATGAAGAAGTTAATCCGAACGATGGTAAAGTATCGGTAGATTTGACTACATTGTACCCAACTGGGAATCAAATGACGACAATAATTTGCGATATTTGCGAGGTCGAAATGCTGAAAAGGGATTTTAAAAAGCATTACGATGAGAAACACGGTAAACTGAAGAAGCACCACTGCAACAATTGCAATGTTACGTTTAAAAGGTCGTATTTGTTTATTAGGCATACCTGTAATAAGAATAAATCGAGGAGGAAAAGGATGCCGCAGATTAGTAAAGTAGAAAGTTATACTGCGATATCTGTATGATTTATAAATTTGCATAATGTTACATTTGTTAAAAATTTTGCTCACAGTGTGTTATGTAGCGAGATTTTTCTCAATAAGATTTGCTGCACGTTTTATTTAGTATTTTTTGGGGTTTGTTTCACCAGTTTTAGATTGTGCTATTTAACTATTTATTTATGAGATATTTCTATATGTAAATATGAATTTAAAATTTGAACACAACTGGTGAAAATAGGCCCTTAGCATAAGATTTTGATCACATTTTTCGGCACGTTTAGGGCCAGTTTCGCCGGTAATGGATTGTCAAATGACATTATCTAACGGATAAAAGTTTATGATATATTAATGTTTTTACCATCGTATTCCACTGTATTTATGAGATATTTCTGTTCGCAATTTCATTGTGATTCAAAAAATTGTAGTTTCTTAATTGTGACAATATAGGTAATGGTCTATTCTAGCTCCTGATTTTAAAGTCTATTTGTAGCTTATGTGCAATATAAATTATCCACAACCGGTGTAGCAGCCCCGAGTCATTTGGTGATATGTAGAATAGTTGGTATCGAGGTTACAGGATTTTATTAAAAAGTTTTTCTGTTTAGTCAACAAGTCAAAGTCAAGTTATTGGTTAATCTGATGAAAGTTCTTAAGTTTCCAGCTTATTGAGAGCTTTCATTCAACTATAAAGAATTGACCTTTGACTTTGACATAGTGGTTACATTTGACAGATTTAGTAACTTACTAATAATGGAGTGTAGAAGAAAAGAGAACCATCTTTGTAAATCAGAAAGTGTCCGTTCAGTCATTAAATAGGAGACGACACTATCACGAGGGTAATCCTACTAATGTTATAAACGCGAAAGTTTGTATGTATGGATGTTTGTTCCCCTTTCACGCAAAAACAACCGAATGGATTTTAATGAAAGCTTACTATAATATAGCTTTATACATTATAATAACATATAGGCTATAATTTTTAAAGATATAGTGTGAATTGTCCATAATATAACGATCATTGTCAAGTAACTCAGAAAAAATCTGCCATCTGCAAGCTATTCTGGCGTACGCTACAAAAACTGTAGAGTTTACACGTATATCATGTATAATAGAAAATAGATCCTATCTTAATTAGACCTACAAAAAAGTCCGCAACAACATTTATCTATCTTTTAAGAGTAAGCCATTATCGGAAAAACAGTGGAACCATAAATACAATAAAAATTCCTAATATATTTCTAATGCACATCTCGTAGTAACAAATTGATTTTTATATCGCAGAACCAATTTTGATGAATGTTGGTATAACGATAGATATTGAGAAGATAATAGCTACAATACTAGAGGTACTAACTAATCCTGCGCAAACGAAGTCGCGGGTATCAGCTAGCTTTCAAATAAAGTGCTAAAAATTAAAGAATAAGGAGAGGTAGATACACCTGGGTAGAAATACTTTCGCTTTTACTATTTTTATCACAATTGTTACTTTATATTCACTTGCAAAAGCTCTTTATAATTCACAATAATTTATTCAATCAAAATCAAAATCAGCTTTATTCAAATAGGCTCCAAGAGCACTTTCGAATCGTCATTTTACAAATTAAAACTTGGAAAATAAATTATTATGTTTGTAGAAGTAAAGCTACCACCGATTCGAAATGTTGATTCTGCAGAGAAGAATCGGCAAGAAACTCCGAAGTTATTCTTTTGAAAAATAATACATAAACTGTGTTTTAGTACAAAATTAGTAACATGTTGCATAAAATACAGCGTCACTAAGTCCACACATCTTTATCAACTATGTAATTCTGCACCGCGTAATAAAGCTTTATCTATTATTATTTTTTTAATAAAAACTTTAAATTTATGTTGAGACAATTCCAAAATTGTTTGTTGGTTTGACTTTCAAACTTATCTCACAGTATCTGTTTAGCGCCATTTCAGTCGAATTTTGAACTATAATTGCCACATTCATACCATACCCTTTGTCTACACCAGCACGATTGTGGAAGGTTTTTTAACATTTATTCGTAGCATACATCTGGACACTTTCCATTTTTTTCCCATATGAGATGATTCTCCTTTCTTCTACACCATGCTACTAATATATGTAGTAATACAATGTGTTTATGACGTCACAATGAGACTTTGACGGTATTAAATCTAAAGTAATCTTTATAATTATTGGAGTATGTAATAAAATGGTATATTAATTCTAGCTGTAGTAGGCTATAAAAATCTGGACTTGGTCTGGTTTAACTAATACATCATATTTTGGAGTTCACTCCTTAAAAATGATATAAGCGCTCGGTATGAAAAAAAATAAAAAAATCGTGTGTAACAACGGAAACGGTAAGAGCTTTACAACGTGTAACAAGATATAGTTATAACAGTATACCAGCATTTACTGTACCGATACTAATAGCAAGCATCAAAATACCCTTTAATTTGGGAGTTTCAGTGTTTTAATTAATTTATTTATTTCACAGGACATTTTAATTTTAAATATGATGGTAATCGTTCTTAATGAGTTAACTCCATTCGTGTCGTAGCTGATACACTTTTTTTGATTATAGAAGTTATACTTCTTTTGGCGCGTTAGAAAAAAAATGATGAGAGTAAATTTATACGATGCATGCACACCGTCACTAAAAACTGACACCATGGAGTTAGCTTGTCAACGAAGAAGGAGTTAGCAATGTGAAGTTAGCTAGTCAATGAATGCGCGCGCACACCGTCACTAAAAACCGACACCCAGGAGTTAGCTAGTCAACGGAGAAGAAGTTAGCAACGTGCAGTTAGCTAGCTAACGAAGTATAACTTCTTACGTGCGTACATAAGTACACACACACCTTTTTTATTAGTAGAACTTAATAAAGTAAAGGTTTTAAAGACATCACTGACAAATAAATTATTTATCTTTACTGTAACATAATGATTAATTAGAGGAAATAAAATAGTCAGAAAAGTCAAAATGATCAGAAACAATTTCTAATTAATATCATAAAATTGAATTATCTGAAACCACAAAAATTTAAGCTAATTAGGGTTAGGTTAATCCTATGGCCAAAGAAAATATTGTAGTCGAAAGTTGATGGTTTGGTGCAGACATTTTGACGAATTTGACGAAATTTTGTGGTTTCAGACTTCGATTGCGTTATATTTACGCCTACGATAATTCAATTTTATGAAATATGCTGAATTAATCTGTAAGTGTAATAATAAATAAGTAATATTTATTTTAATAATATAATTTTACATCACTGATTTAATTTCTATGTATATAATGATGGATAAAATCTTTTTATTTAATTGCAAACTTGTATTTTATTTCTGATATTGAATATTGAGATTGTTCGTCGGTCCAAATAGGGTATATGTGTATCAGGCAAAATTTCTAGATTTTTTTTGTGAAAAATGAAAAGTGTATGTATGTTATAAAGCTTCCTGGTTGAAATATTACTTTTTTTAAGTCTTCATAACTGCATAAGACGCAAAAGTCTGAAAAAGTCAAATATTCTTTGTATTATTGTATTCTTTAGTTTCTCTGTGATTCTCACGAACGGCCTCTCCGATCGAAAGTAAGTCTGATATTGAAGATACCTCCACATTCTACATCCTTTTATTCTGAATCTTTTACTGTGGAAGCTTTTCGTCTTCGGAACTAATTACCACTGTCTATTAAGAATGCTCAAACATTAGAAACATTTAAAAAATTCACAAAAGAAATTTATTTATCGTCTTAACGTATGTCAAGCAATTTTTTATATCAGTACTTTGTGCTATAATGTTTTGTCTTTCATTTAAAATTTATCAAGTTTTTTATGGATATGTATTTGTGTATGTATGTGTATATGTATATGGTGTATATGTACGTATATGAGTATAATATGTTCATGTGTATGTTACATAACATTTTTGCGCCCCATCCCACACTCCTTATTTAGTCCTCTGCCCAAAGGTTGCCTGGAAGATATCACTGTATTAGCGATAAGGCCGCCTGTTGCAACTGATGCAAATTCTATTTCTATATATTATATGTAATACTGTTAAAACCTTGTATAGGTGTGCGAAAGTGTAAATAAATAAATAGAAGAAAATATTCTCTCAGTTAGAAGACTTAAAGAAGCTTACTCTCAAATATACTTACCGCTACATTTTATTTGGAATATTTCCAAATCGATTTGCATATTAACATTAGTTTTTGTTTGCTTTGATCTACTATTATACACTCCTTCCGTCTTACGTATTTATACATACATACTAGTGATGTAACGAATGTTGGATTTATCAATGTCGACTTTTCAAATAAAGTTTAAAATGTATAAAATTTTGTATAGGTCATGTTTGAATCAAACATATTCGAGCCAAAATTTATTGAATGACCCATTTTTGTTGAAATTATAAATTATCTGCAAATTTAGGAGAGGCGTGAGTGAGTGAGAAATATTTCCCATAAAAAAACCTCAGGAGGAAGGTCATTCCACAGTTTGTACGTACGCGACAAAAATGAGCGAGAAGATTCAGTCTGTGTGGATATATCTAGTCCTGTGGCGAAGCATGCGATTATAAAGATGTGACAATGGTTCCATATCGAAGAGTTTTTCAAAACACTCCCCACTGTACAGTCTGTAAAAAATACATCTCTTTTTATACTTAAAGATGTTGCACCGTCCATAAGTTGAATCGTCCAGCGTTAATTGGAGTGAAGTTGTTTGGAATTATTATACGAGAGCTTTCAGCGTTCAAAGCAGATGCCGATGTTCCCTTGTGAAGTATGGTCCCATCCTCAGAATTCTTTGCAGCCATCGTGTTCCCAGAACTTTGTAAAGACGGGAGTACAAACAAATAAATTTTAAACTTGTTGTAGGGTGCCTGAGCCTGAGCGAAATGTTTTATGTTTAAATGTTAAAATTAGAAAGAACTATAGGTTCAAGATGTTTATTAGATTAAATGTTATTAATGTTAATGAATGTTAATGAGCGCATCCGATTATAGACACGGTGAAATATGCACTGAAGCAACATGCAGGCGTTGGCCTAATTTATTTAGTACGGTGCCATGCATGTGCGATGTTGTTTTGCTAAGCATCACGTAAATGCTCGGTAATTGACCGAACATATCCTCGGGCGGGAAAATAACACAAAAAAACTTACAAATTTAAAATATTGTACAATGTTGGATGAGGGTTAGTATGCGACAAATGTTTGATACAATTCTTGTTTTAATGTAATGATTGTTGTTAGAACATTGTTTTGTTGATGAATATTAAAATAAAGTATAATAAAATAGGTAAATATATATATATATATATATATATATATATATATATATATATATATATATATAATTATACACTGTTAGTCTGTTTGTTCACTAAACATTAATTTTCGCGGAACCGAAACTGGTTTTAAAAACTTTAATTCGGATTCACTACACTGACACTGTAGTTCACTCATGCTGGTGGAGCGGGCTGGCGGCGGCGCCGGCGCCTCGGTGTGCGTGACCGCCGCTGCAGGCTCGGCGGTCGCCGCCGGCTCCCGTCGACTGCGCCGTCTCCTCTGATACAGTACGAACGCGCCTGTTAAAGCTGCTCCCGCAATCGTACAATACAGTAGAGTGTAATGGTGGATATCGTGGGATAATAAGTTCCACTCGATGAAGCCGAAGGGACATCGGCTTCGTTAAGCAGTTGGAGCTTTCGTTCTATCTCATTTTTTAGCTGCTCATTTTTTATGTCTTTATCACTTTCGGTAGAGTTATGTATGATGATGTTGATGATGTTATTAATTGGCACAATAATATTAAAATTAAGGTAATCTTTGATATTTAAAATGCTTTTCTGACTTTTGTGAGCAAATACGGTGAAGTTATCGGTTTTTATTACACAGTCGTCATCTATTACATTTATGCTGGAAATTTGTAATGTTTGTGATGAAATTTGATCGCGACATATCGTACAGGCTTGACTCGAACCACAACAAAGGTATATATTTATATATATATAAATGTAGGTATTTAATTTCGTTAAGGTGTGCCACTCGTTTTGGCACGCGACTATTCTCGTCTTACAAATTTTCGGATTTTCCTCGTCTTTGACACAAAAATCTCGATCATTTTTTATTTTGTAAATAGGGCTCTGTAAGTTACAAATTAATGTTGAACTAACTTTCACCATGCAATTTTGATAATCTTCTTTAGATAAAGGAATGTAGGAGTCTTTATGAAGGCTTATCGCAATTCGATCAGACGTGGGGATTATTTTTCTAATATAATTACCATTTCGTCGTGGAAGAGGAATAATTTGGTACAAGTCATAAGTGGGACAATTATTAATGGAATTTTTATTTCAAATATGAATAAGTCTTTAGTCATTCTTGCTTTAACTCGTAGTCATTTATTAATTTCTCTCACATTTGCTTGAAGATTAGGAATAGGGAGTGTGACGTCAGCTATTAATAACCCAGAGATAGTAAGGAGTTCGGCCTGTAGTTGTTTGAATGTCAACAAATGCACGTTGAAGTGACCTTGATATATCCGTCACTGTGTCCAGGAGTGTTCGTTGAATATCTGTTAAGGTTTTTAACATTTGTTGAGCAGTCAAGACGATCAATGTAAGATCTTCCGAGAGTGAAATTTCATTGGTTTCGCTTTGCATAGTTTGAATAGCCTTTTCTACACTGTTTAAATGTTTATTAATGGTTTTGTGTTGTTTACTAAACATATCCTCTTTTTTTTTTTTTTTTTTATGTCACTAGGTCGGCAAACAAGCGTACGGCTCACCTGATGGTAAGCGATTACCGTAGCTTATAGACGCCTGCAACACCAGAAGCATCGCAAGCGCGTTGCCGACCCAATCCCCAATCCCCCCAGGAGCTCTGGTCACCTTACTCACCAACAGGAACACAATACTGCATGAAAACAGTATTATTTTGCTGTGATCTTCTGTAAGGTCGAGGTACTACCCCAGTCGGGCTGCTCCATATTTTGAGCAGGAAATTCCTGCTGTGCCCTACCTCTGTTCGATTGAGTAAATTATATTCTGATTCTATAATCGAGGTTTGATTTTTCCACAAGATGTTTAAATATTCTTCGTTTTCACGTATTTGTTGTATATCTCTGGTATACTGTTCCGCGAAATGCTCGACCAATACTCCGAACAACGTATTCGCTAAGTATCCTATTACGTGGCCGGCAAAATGCTGACTTGTTAAAAGTTTATTGTAACTCAGTGTACTGGTGATTTAATTGCGTATTATCATGTTACACTTATTGTTTGAATTCATAGCGGCAAATGACTTTATTAAATAATTATTCATCTTTTCAAGGACCTTATTTCCTTCCCAGTATGGAGACATGTCGTAATTATACTAAAGTCCAACTGTCCCGAATTAACTGCATGTTCGTTATGGGGTCGAAGTATAAAACTTGTTTTTCATTTAATTCTGTAAAACACCTTTGATGTATGTTTTAGTAAATAATGATAGAAAATAGATTATTGTCGCTATAAATGTTGTTTTCTAGAATTTTTTTGGGTTTTATAATGGACCCTTGTTTTACTTTTACTGACGATGAGTATGGTGTATAATTTTGTTCTTTTGAGTTAATTGGTAAACGCGCCAATTTCACAACAGGCCTTTTAATATATCTGTTTTTTGTTTTCAAGGTGACGTCTCGAACATAGCCGTCTTGGCCGGGGTGCGTTTCGGTGACTCTGCCCATTGCCCACTTGCCGGCTGGCAAATTATCTTCGTGTATAATTACGAGATCCGCAACCACTTTCCTCGGGTTGTTAATTGGCTAAGATATTCAATTTTCCTCTTCTTCCAATTATCTTGAAATAATTTTGCTGTTAAATGCCATCTCGTGCGAGCGTCTTCAGCACTTTCAATGATATTTCCACCTGCTCTTCCAAACTAAAAGTGTGCTGGTGTTAGTATTTCAAGGTCGTCGATGTCCGTGAGAGCACAGAGAGGTCTAGAGTTGAGGCAGGCTTCTAACTGCGTCAAGATGGTAGCATACTCTTCGAACGTGAGCTTTTGTTCTCCGATCACACGTCTAAGGTGATGTTTAAGGCTTCGTACGGCTGTTTCCCACAGTCCTCCGGAGCTAGGTCAGGATGGTGCTGTAAAATGCCAAGGATTATTCATCTCTGTTACTTCCTTTAGAAAACTGTCATTAAATTTTTGTAACATTCGTTGATAATCTTTGTTGTAAAATGTTGTTTGCTCCATGAAAGTTAGTTGCGTTGTCGCTGTAGATATGTGCAGGGGCTCCACGGCGAGCAGTCACCTTCGCAGTGCTGCTAAAAATGCTTAACTCGACAAATCTGATACCATCTCCAAGTGCACTGCTTTAGTCGCTATACACACGAAGACGGCCACGTAACCTTTTGTTGTCTTCGCCCCACGACCCTTATTAAACTTGACATCCAGAAAACCTGTAAAATCTACCACTGTGTGGTAAAAAGCAGGCACAGGATTGAGTCTTGCTTCTGGAAGGTCACCCATGATTTGGTTTAATCTTCTCGAATCTTGTTTTCGGCAAGTTACGCAATTCCTAAGTTGCTTTTTACTGTGTTAACGGCTCCTGGGCTCCAGTACTGTTCTCTAAGTCTTTCTATAGTCAGGCGCGGGCCACCATGGAATGTGTTCAGATGAGCTTCATCAATGAGTAACGTTGCCAGGCGGCTGTTTTTCGGAATTATTGTTGGATGTTTTATTTCAAAATTTAAGCAGCTGTTTTTTAATCGACCTCCGACTCTTAATATGCCTGTTTCGTCAATGATTGAATGTAGATTTAATAATTAACTATTTGATTTCACAATTCCAAAGAACAATGGCGAAAAAGTTGTTGATAGAATTTCCAAGCGTCTATAAATGTCTTAATGACAAATCTAAATAAAATAATTTCTTACGTTTTTTCAATATGTTTTTAAGATCTATGTAAGTCTAGGTAAAATATCATTTTTAATGAAAAACATTTGATTATTGTAAAAATGATTTGACATGTCGTAGAAATATGAATACCTAACGATAGTTCCGTTGAATGTTGCCACATGGTAATAAATCTTCCCTCAGTACTTTTTGAACTTTTTGCCTTTAAATAAATAATATACGTTACACGTATTATATTGCATCACGTTACGTGATTTATATTGTATCAATCCGAAACCTTGTTTTATTACAAAGAATAATGTGTTATTTATTTATTTACTAAACCTAATTATTTCATGAATACAATAATAATTCGAGTATGACAGTGGTAAAATAGCATGACAGCCATGACAACACAATAAAAAAATTAAAATAAAATAACGCATTACAATTACATGTCGTCCATATACTCTTTGATGTAGTCCGTTGCTTATGAGTTCGTGCGTCTTAGTCGTGGGTCGTAACGTCTTTTATGTGTAATCGGTTATACGTAGTTTCGTGGATACGCGTAACTAGTTTCGAAACTGCTTATTTTTCGTAACTAGTTATTTTTGTGTACAGCATCAGTTACTACGTTGTATTACTTTTGTTTGTATTATGGTTATGAAGTAATGAATGCCGTTACGTACGTTAATATTGATGGATAGTATAATCAAATTAACTTCCCTTCATACTTTATCCAGGCTTAGGACTGGCTGCAAAACATGTTATTAACATTACTTTTTTGATTTTTGTATAGACGTAATTCTCGATGCAGGCGTATTTAGAAGTTCATTTGATTTTATGTACAGTTTTTAATTATTTTTCGAGATCTAATATATACATATTTACACAAAATAATTTTATTTACATTATGAATCGGTTTGGATCCAGATTCACATTTAAATAAGTAAACTGAGCCACTTTATAAGACGGGACTTTTTAAGACGGGTGCGATGGTCATTAATTGTGAGGCCGATTTTATTTATTTTATTTATTTATTTATTACTTCTTGCATACATATAATCAAACACTTTTACGTAGTAAAAAAAAAGAATAAAAAAAAAAAACAATAGAACAGAAATAAAATTAAACAAAAGGTAGTTACAATGACAGCATGCAAAGGCGGTCTTATTGCTTTAAGCAATCTCTTCCAGACAACCCCAGGTAAAAGGAGATTATTAGTAACAAAGTGTGGGATTGTGCAAAAGTAGATAAATATAAATAGAATTATAAATACATTAAAAAAAAAATACATACATACACTTACAGAAGAATAAGATCATACAAAATCATGAGAATAAATAAATTTACGTAAACCATACGTAAAAATATAGGTACACATATTAAATACATACAACATACACAAAATACATACATCCATACATACACATATATAAATACATACACACACATACATACATACATACATAAATACATACATAAATACATACACATACAACATAAGTACACAAATGCATATCACAAAATAATAAAAAAAAAAAAAAAAAAACATTTAAAGCGATAGGTAATGTTTGTATAAGCGATTCTTAAAAATTGATAACGAATCAGAATGACGAACATTTCCAGGTAGGCTATTCCATAGTTTCGCAGCCTTAATCGTAAAAGAGTTTCTGTACACTTGCGATTGCGAAACAAACATCTTCAGCCGATTGTCTTTACGTGATCGAAGGTTTAGGTCAGAATTTGAGCCAAATTTTGATTTGAAAAATTGATTTTACTAAATATCCGCTCACAAGGAACGGAAGTAGCCACTATATTCCCGTATTTCTGTACCAAAACTGCTAGGTTGGGATAAATGTGACGATTTAAGCGCCACCATTCCAACGGAGAATTAAATTTCCCGTTTTCGTCAAAGACTGGGAGAGTTTCGTCTTTGGTGTACACGTCAACTTCTCTTATCGCTCGTGATAAGGGTGTGCCAGCCTGTTGTTGCTTGCCTACTATTGCGTCGAGGGTAGACCATGGTGAAAATTTGTCCTTGGTGATGGGAGCTACTGAGGGTTGGTGTGAGTAGAGGCGCTTGTTAATTATCGCAGCAACTAGTTCTTCAACAATTTTTTTGGTTCTGGTAGCTGCAATTGGGTCCGAAAATACTTTAATTTTGTAACGAGGGTCTAAGAATGTGCAAATACTAAAGGTGCCACTTTGCTCTAACCCTTCGAAGCGCGTTTCTAAACCGGAATGGATATTGCAAATAACTGATTTAGTGACGTTGCAAAAGGTTTCTCCCATAAGCTGGTCACAGGATCCTTTTAAGCACCTGGTCATTACTATAATTGTGCTAGCCGTAATATAATTTTCTCCTCTCATCGCTTTAGTGGCCTCATCAAACGGTTTTAACACTCTGCAAAGCTCTGCTAACACTGTCCACTCCTCATTTAATATAATGGGTAGGTCTCTATTTAAAACTGCGGTCGTGGCACGTATGTAGCTTTCGAGTTCTACAAATTTTTCCAGCATGTGAAAAGTTGAATTCCATCTTGTCGGAACATCTTGAATTATGCGCTTCGGTATTTGATCCGGTTTTTCCTGGGTTTGCACCTTCAATAACCTCTCTAAGGCACTGATGCTAGTTTTAAAATGACGAACGATATGTTTTACTTTTTCAAGTATATCTTGTACAATTCCTATGCTATCTTGTATTATTAAATTTAAAGTGTGACCGTAGCAGCCGTAATGTTTCCAGCCCAAGTCCTTTATGGCTTTTTTTACATTTAGTGCATTGTCACTTATTACAAAATTTACTTTGTTACAGATGTTCCACTCTTCGGTAGTTTCTTATAGCGCATTTTGTATATTTGTACTAATGTGTGCACCTTCGAATGCTGCACATTTTAATAAAATCAATTTCATCTCTAGCTGTTCTGTTATGTAATGGCCGGTTATGGCAATGTAAGCATCATTAACTCTGGACGTCCACAGATCCGTAGTTAAACATATGCTCTCTACATCCGTGATTTCTTTCTTATTTTTTTCTAAAATTTTCTCATATAGATTTGGTATTAAAACGCTGGATACTGTTTTTCTTGAGGGCAGTTCATATCCGGGTATCCAACGGGCGAACTTTTTAAAGGCACGTTCCTCAACTAACGAGAAAGGCTGGTAGCTGTCTATAAATAAATCTAAGAAATCACTGTCTATTTTTCTTTTAGTTTCTTGCGAAATTTTTTTCGCCGTGCCATACCTGTCAATCCGCTGCTGAGTATAATGGGTTTTCGACACAGTGACAGAAGGTCCAGGCATAAGGTTGTCGAAGTCGAAATACCTGGCAGTCCTTGCTCCTCAAGTACCTCTCTATTGAGTTGGGACGATTGAATGAAGGTATAATTTGAAATCAGCCCGGTCCCAGTTCATGAATTCAACTAAGTGGTTGAAACTCTTTCATAGGCATCGAGGTGCTTCCGTCTTAAGTGAGTTTTCAAGTTGGCTGTCGATGCTTTGTAACCATAAACATCTCCACACGTATTGCACTTAGCTTTTTTGTCCGTATTGTCTATTTTTTGGAAAAACTCCCACAAAACACTTGAATTAACGCGCGACATTTTCAATATAAATATTTACAGTTAAATATTTACAGTTTTAAAATAATATATAACACAGTTTATGCACACTTTAAAAATTATCAACCTAATAATCTATACCTACTTATATCCTAATAATTATTTACACAAAATGTTTATTTACAGTTCACTATTTATATTAACATACATATAATTAAAAATACAACAAAAGCCACACTTTTTAGTATATACTTCAACGCGAGACAATAACATTAATCGTTAATAATCACTCGTCAACTGTCTTAATAGTTAATACTAAATAGTAAATTCGAAAATATTTTTAAAAAGAAACACGACCGAAATAAAAATTTCTTTAAAAAAACTGTACGTATTAAAATAAACTTAAACTCATAGGAATTGATTACAAAGTCGCATGAGCATATTCGAAAACAAAGATGCACCTGTAGTACTTATAGCCATCTCTTTTTATCCTACGCGTAAGCGTATCTGCGTATTGTAATGATCAGTTATAGTAATCGGTTACGCTTACGACCGCTTACGTTATTATAATAGGTAAAACGCTTATGCGTCGGTCGTTGTGTCAAGTTTTTAATAAAACCGCGTACGTAAAATAATCGTTACATTCGTATCCAGCGTTGCAAAAGCTACCGATTTATCGGTAGATCTACCGATTTTGGCCCTTGTCTACCGATATACCGATTTAGCAGTGCTATCTACCGAATTTTTGAATTTTCAACTAATGTAAAATAATTTTCTAAAAAAAAGGTAAAATAATATTCTTAATATGGTAACACTAAAAGAAAGCGGTAACACAAAATCAATGCACGTTGACTTCCCGAAATTCTTCCCACGACGTCGAATATGACCGTTCAAATCCGCGGTGTGTTAAAACAAATTGTACTTACACGTCATATAGAGAGTTTATTATTGTCTGGTGAATATACAAGGGAAAATCCCTGAAAATAACTTTCTTCGGGTTTGTTTCTTGAATTAGGTATAGGACTAGTGATGGATTATTTTTGGATTATATCGATGGATTAGGATTAGTATTCGGATTCATTATTGACATGAGAAGATTCAATTCGCATTTAACAAATTAAATGTAGTTGCGAAATTTTGTGAAGTGTTAAGCGAATTCATCACTAATTTATACTTCTTTCACGGCAATGTGCTATTCTATTGCACCCACGGGAAGTCGGAAATACTAATAATCTGTTTCATTATTAGCAATTTAGCAGTTGCTGCGAAGAATGAAATTATGCAATTATTATCTTTGATTTGTTTGTAATTATGATGCTTGTATGGACTACTTCTATAATTAATGTTTCTTAGTGATGAAACGTATACGCTTTTGAGTACTTTCTTTTTCTGTAATGTAAAATAATTATAATTATAAACGTGTTGTGTATGCGCTTACCGCGCACTATAAGTATAAGGATCAGCTGTCAATAAATCAGTGTGCAACTAACTAGCTTGTTTGATTGACGTGTACCCGCTCTGTTTAAGTATCTAACATGTGGCGACGAACGAACTTACGTAGGCGTTGAAAATGGCCACTGGAGGAGTATTTGGTGTTCTTTCCACTTTCGATCACCTAACACAAGAGTGGAGAAGCTACAAATGCCGCATAAACCAATGGTTTATAGCGAACGAGATAAATAACGAAAATGACAAATTAACTATCAAGAGACGGGCCATTTTGTTAAGTGCGTTAAGTGAAGCGAGTTTTAACCTAGTTAGTGACCTGGCGCTACCTCGTAAGGTGGAAGAATTGCGTTACGATGAAATAATTACACTCCTCGACGAGCATTTTACACCGAAAAGGTTCGGGTTTGCGGAGAAATCCATTTTCTACTCCGCAACTCAGCGCACAGGTGAAAGCCACACTCAGTGGGCGGCCCGGTTAAGAGGGTTAGCCGCACACTGTGCTTTCAAGAATTTGGAAGAGGCCTTGCTAGATAGGTTTATCATGGGCATGGCAGCGGGACACGAGAGGGACAAGTTGTTTGCCCAGGATCAGCGGGAGCTGACCTTGGCGAAAGCCATAGATTTGGCAGAAAGCGTGTGCTGTGCGCGCCGGGCGTCGTCGTTGGCGGCGCCGAGTGCGTGTGGCAGCGCCGTGATGGTTCCGGATGGCGTGTTCAACATCTCCAAGAAGGAAAAGTGTAGTGTGTGCGGGTTTACTAATCATAAATCTAACCAGTGTCGCTATAAAAGTTACAAGTGTAAAAAGTGTAACAACAAAGGTCATTTGTATAAAATGTGTCCTAACGACGCGAAGGTGAAGTACGTCGGGGAAGGTACTGTGGATGACGGAGACGACGGTGAGTGCTTATACAATATTCGATGTGTGACGGGCAGGCCGATGACAGAAAGCGTTCGGATCGGTGGGCTGGTTTTAGAGTTTGAAATAGATAGTGGATCAGCTGTAAGCGTTATTTCCTACAAAACATATGTGTTGTATTTCAAACGATTACCGTTGTCAGTCACCAATAAAAAATTGTTTAACTATAACGGCGGAAACATTGAAACTGTGGGCGTGGTTTTGTTGCCAATATCGTATAAAGAGCGCACGCGAGTCTTGTCTGTGTTTGTCGTACGATATGACGGTCCATCGCTGCTTGGGCGCGATTTCATACGGGAATTCGACCTCGAGTTAGTGATGACGCACTCGAGCGCACCTGTGCACGCTGTTTACACGCATGCGCTTAAAGGAAGTGATTTTAATGTTGCGGAAGATTTATTTAAAATGTTTCCTAAGGTTTTTTCTGATAGTCTCGGGTCGTTTAATAAATATACAATTAAATTGCATTTGAAGCCAGATGTAAAGCCAATATTTCTTAAAGCTAGACCGGTGCCTTATGCATTAAAAGAAAAAATAGATAAAGAACTAGATCGACTATTAGGGTTAGGTATTTTAAAAACGGTGGAACACTCGGAGTACGCATCGCCTGTGGTACCGGTGTTGAAAAAAGACGGTAGTATCCGTTTATGCGCCGATTACTTGGTTACAATTAACAAACAGTTAATAATAGATCAGTACCCCTTGCCTACTGTAAATGACTTATTATCTAAGCTGTATGGGGGCATTAAGTTTAGTAAAATTGACTTGTCTATGGCATACAATCAGCTTAGGCTATGCGAGGAGTCGCAAAACCTCACATGCATTAATACACATCGCGGTCTTTTTAATTTCACTCGTTTGGTTTTTGGGCTGGCAAGCGCACCAGCCATTTTTCAAAGAGCAATGGAGTGCTTGCTCGCCGGAATAGACGGTATCATTTTCCTATTAGATGACATATTAATAACTGCCAATGATGACGACCAGCACAGACAGCGTTTAATCACCGTGCTTCAGCGATTGGATGACGCTGGGCTGACAGTTCAAAAAAGTAAATGTGATTTTTTTAAAGATGAAATTTCATATCTTGGCCACATAGTAGACAAAAACGGGATTAGGACATCACCTGAAAAAGTAAATGCTATATTACAAGCTACTAAGCCGGAGAGCGTGTCACAATTACAGTCGTTTTTGGGACTTACGAATTATTATAGGAATTTCATACCCGACGCATCATCTGTGTTGAGTCCATTGTATAATTTATTAAATAAAAACACGAAGTGGGAATGGACCACGGCTCACGATAACGCATTTATAAAAGTAAAAAATATTTTATCGTCTGATAGGACTTTGGCGCACTTTAACCCGAACGCTAGGATTATTTTGACCGTTGATGCGTCGCCGACGGGGCTAGGAGCTGTATTATCTCAAATCGATAAGGATATGATAGAAAGGCCGATATCTTACGCTTCTCGAACGCTTTCACCGGCGGAAAAGAATTACGCGCAGATCCAAAAGGAAGCGACAGCTATTATTTTTGGCGTAAGACGGTTCCACCAGTATTTATACGGTAGGTCGCAACC
Source organism: Melitaea cinxia (assembly GCF_905220565.1). Lineage (NCBI taxonomy): Eukaryota > Metazoa > Arthropoda > Insecta > Lepidoptera > Nymphalidae > Melitaea > Melitaea cinxia. Next base: position 6,741,500 of record NC_059418.1, on the reverse strand, counting down.
CTTCGTGTTAAGGACAGACCATAAACCCCTGCTGGCCATATTCGGACTTCACAAAGGGATCCCCGAAATATCCGCTAACCGTCTCCAACGATACGCTATGTTTTTGGCCGCTTATAATTATAGTATCGAGTATATAAGTAGCAAGCAGAACATAGCGGATTATTTATCTAGGGCTTGTGAGGTTACCAATACAAGTATGCCACCACGGGAAGGTATGTCAGACGAGCTCGTCAATTGTGACGAGAGGGCGGCTTATGTTAATTTTGTTATCGACGGTGATCTACCGGTGACGCTGAGCGACCTGAGGCGTGAAACCGCTACAGACGATTGCTTGTCGCGAGTCAAGAGTTATGTATTAAACGGGTGGCCACGGAAAATTAACGATGTTAATTTGAAACCTTACTTTAATTGCCGAAATCAACTATCATACGAAAACGGATGTCTGATGCGGGGACATAAGGTAGTTATTCCGATTACGTTGCGAGAGACAGTGTGTAAAGAAATGCACAGCTCACATTTCGGGGTCGTGAAAATGAAAGCGGAAGCTCGCAAGCGGCTGTGGTTCCCGGGTGTGGACAGAGCGCTGGAGCAGCTGGCGGCGGCGTGCAGCGTGTGCGCACAGCTACGCCCCGCACCGAAACATGCGCCGCTTGCACCCTGGCCACTGCCGCCGCTTCCATTTTATAGAATTCATTTAGATTTTCTGGGGCCGGTTAACAACTTTATGTTTTTAGTTATTGTAGACGCTTACAGTAAATGGGTCGAGTGTTACGATATGACTTCTTCTTACAATTCAAAAGCTTTGATTACTAAATTATACGATTTTATGTCGCGGTTCGGAATTCCACACACATTGGTGAGTGATAATGGTACGTCTTTTACCTCTCATGAATTTAAGCACTTTTGTCTGGTTAATGGTATAAAACATATGTTATCACCTGCATATCATCCCGCTAGCAATGGACAAGCTGAGAGCTTTGTGAAAATTATTAAACGGGGGCTCAAAAGTATAATTTTACAGGGTTGTAATAAAAAAAATATTGCAGAAAAGCTGGCTAAATTTCTATTCGACTATCGAAACTCTAAAAACAGTACCACCGAAAAGTCGCCCGCGGAATTAGTGTATGGACGTACGTTGCGTTCACGGCTGGACCTCTTAAACTCGGCAGCATTAGCTTCGTCATCGTCTCCCTCACCCACAGCACTCACTCGAACCGTCGAAGACAACCAGTCCTTACAGGCTAAACATTATAAAGGTACGAAAAGACAGAGCTTTAAAGAGAACGAAATGGTTTGGGTTACTAAAAATATAAGTAATAATAAAAAAAATTGGATTGAAGGAATAGTTAAGAGAAAAGTCGGACAAGTATTATACAAAATATATGTACCACATCTGGACTGTGTGATAACAAGACACATCGACCAAATCATATTACGATTGTGCGACTCGCAGTTAGATAACAGACGTTGGGACCCAGACGTGGTGCCAGACTTAATGCCAGCGGGCGTTTTATACTCCGAATCTATCGCTCATCCAGAATGTGGAGGAGAGCCTCCGGTGGAACCATTTCAAGAGTCGTCAGCATCGGAGGAAGCGACCAACGAGCCGGTAACACCTCTCTGTACCGCCCGTTCCAGGCGTCAGGCAATAAGTCCGGTCTTTTCAACACCGACTTAATAGTTTTAGTTAGATTTAAGTAAACAATATTTTTCTTTATATTATCCTAGCTATAAGAGGGAGAGATGTTGTGTATGCGCTTACCGCACACTATAAGTATAAGGATCAGCTGTCAATAAATCAGTGTGCAACTAACTAGCTTGTTTGATTGACGTGTACCCGCTCTGTTTAAGTATCTAACAAAATGGAATAATTATAATTATAATGGATTTGCACGCCGTTTAAGGTAGATTATATGAGACATTTTAACTAATAACACGTTACGTATTAACTATATTCATGCAAATAAAGAATTTGATTTAATTTAACGAAACAAATTTAAATAAATGAACGCATTATTGACTTAAAATACTTTTGTTTTACTCTGAGTAAAAATCTATCGATTTCTACCGATTATTCGGAGCCAAATATACCGATTTTTTATTTTTCACTTTTGCAACACTGTTCGTATCGGCGAAACTATGTACATGGTTATTAGCTTCGTAACTAGTTACTGAAATCGATTACGTTAAATCACGCCCAACGCTAGTGCGTCTTGTTATTTCCTTGTGTTTTCGATTTTCCGTGCTTTCCGACTGCTTCTGTTTATTGACTCTGAGATTCCACTCCCTGTGTGACTACTGCTTGCCAAAGGACACTGATCATCTGCCTTAACGAAGACTACTTGCTGTGTTTTATATGGACTACGATTCTTTGTGTTACCCACTTTGGATTTTGTTGTGCATCGATTTGTTGTTGTTTGCTATGGGTAGTCGTGTGAAGCCTACGCGCATCATGTGCGTTAATTGCCGCCTATGTGTCAATAAATTGCGTCGATACACTGCATTGGCACTTGACACGAGGGTCACTGCTATTATATGCAGCTGGGTTTATCCTCAAATTGTAAGTATATTTGAGAATTATACACACTTTGCTACAAAAAAAATGTTTTTCGAGGAAACCTGTCTACTTGCTTAAATACTGTGGTAAAATAGAAAATTGAAATGAATTTTTATATTCATCGCCTCTAGATAGATATGATATACAAGGTTATATTTAAAAACTCTATGTTTCATTGAAAAACCATTTTTTTAATGTTTACCTAATCTTAAATACTTATATTTAACAAATTGAAATTAAAAATTATACAATATTGTGTATTTATCATCTTAGATTACTAATTAGACAAGATTTGTGATTTGAATAATAAAAACGATTAACATAAGGAACATCTGATATTAGTTTGTCCCATCTTCTTAACCCTGTATTTATTTAAATTAAAGCTTCATTATGATAATTAATCATGACATTGACCCCTGGTAAAACTAGAGTTTATGTGACATCTTTATACCAATATTATGTCATTGTATTTGTATTCTGTTTTCTAAATAAATAAATAAACAATATTTTGTTAGATCTGACTTAGCCTTTAAGACCGTATATAATAAAGAATTTAAAAAAAAAATTGGTAGCCTATTAAATGTGATCAATCTATTTTTTTTTAGATTCTGGAAGATGACTATGTGTGTGAGCCTTGCAGAGATCTTGCAATAGCTGCAGTAAACAATAATTTACAAAATGAAGTTCCTGGTAATTTAGAAGCCGGCTCAAGTACTAGTAGAGGTCATAGAAATGTATGTCTTCTATGTGGTTGCTCAATTTTGCGAAGACAGAGCGATAAAATATTGAAAGAAAGCCCTAATGAAATGCAGCAAACTATAATTACTATTATAGCAAGCAAATTAGCACCTCGAGAGGTTTGTATAATCCATATCTTTACAATTCAAAATTTATTACTTATACTTGTAACTTATAACTTATTACTTATTTTTAGATAACTCCTTCAGATCGGGTATGCCATGCTTGCTGGCTACGTACAAAAAGAGAGGCGGTTCGAATGAATAATCAAGATGAGAACAGGCAGCCATTGATTGAAATTACTGACAATGAACAACAGAAACAAAGTCGGCCAGCTCCAGCTGAGATACCACAGTCTGAGTTAACATCGACGGTGGAAACACAAAGAATTGTGCTGCCAGATTACAGACGAGCAGCCAATTCTACACATACTTGTGTTTTTCCAAATTGCAGCAGTAACACATTGCATAATATATCAGACAAATTACGAGCCACTATATTGCATAACCATAAGTATTATTTGCCAAAGTTAGCTCGTGTTTGCAGTGAACATTTAAGTATTAATTTATGGCATACTTTATATGACTCTGAAAACAGTATTCAGACATTTACTGTTGACCAAATACAACATGTTTTTTCATTTGTTAATCAATTTAACCCTTCTCTTGATTTTGAAAGTTTACAAGATATGGATGAAAGATTATTCCAGTACTGGATTGGATTAACAAAAATAAAATTCAATAATTTGATTGAGGAAGTACCACATATTTAGCAGCCTAGCAGCCCCACTGATAAAGCTGAGAACAGGTGATTCCGATGAGAGGATCTCATCTTTGGTGCAAATACCACGTCGTACATTGGAGGGTCTAATGGATAATAATGTAAGGGAGATTTTGTGCCAAGACTTTGTATCCAGAAATCTGGGTATTAATGTATTGTCTCGGGCTGAATTATTAGAGCATAATTTAATAATTCCTAATGGTTTATTTGGCAGTGATAATAATGCCATTGTCATATGTGATGGCTCATATATTTATACAATGTGTCCGGTTTCCGATGTCCGATACTTTAAGGGGTTAAAATACAATTAATTTTATCGACAAATCAGGGATTAATGATTTTTTTTTGCCATCAATAAAAAAATGGCAGTACTTTAAAAAAAATTGTCGGCGGAGCATAGATGCTTGTATTAATTTAACAATATCTACACAAGTAGAAGACTTTCAAACACAAAAGTGGTCTCAAATGTTAGTTAATAGTGTAGACAATAAATCTAGATTAAAAATATTATTTTCTAATTTTTCAGTATTAGTAAAAAACATTTTTGAAAAAATAAATTAGACAAAAAATTGATGTAATTATTCAGATTCTTAGCTTTAAAAAAAAAACCATCGTGTTAACCATTTTTTTTTATTTGTTTTTATAATAATACAGGATATTTGCTATAAATGCACATTTAAATCTTAACTCTGAGTTAGATAGTTTCGGAGCTATGATAATTTGAATGTAACTGTTCAAAGTGCATATTAGATAACTGTACAGTTGTACACCTATTCCAGTGAGTAAGATAAATTCTTCAATAATTCAAGGAACCGTAAGCAAGCACAATAAGATCCTTTGTGTGAGCAGGTAAAAACGCTGTGCACAACAGTGCGAGCGAGACAGAATAACGGCTGTCTCCAGGTAAAAAGGGTGCAGTGTGCGCTTGTGCCGTCGAGCAGTCGTCCCTCGCTCTGCGTTGTGATAACATTCCTGTGCTGTTTTAACTAAATCTACTTACTTTACATAATTGTTGTTTGTTGTTAGACTTTGTTACGTTTTTTGTTTTGTTGTTGAACTGTTACTTTTTGTTAATTACAATGAACGAGTACTCAAGCCAGCATATCGCTGACATCCATTTCGTGTATGGATTGTGTGACGGGAGTGCAAATAGAGCTGTTGTAGAGTATGCACGAAGATTTCCTAACAGACGTACGCCGAATGCTCGCACTTTCGTGAGAATTCATTTGAGACTTGCGGAAAATGGAATAAGAAAGCTCGGTAACGAACGTACTCGTGTTTTGTCGCTCCAAGATGAACAGGAAATATTGCAAATGATTACTCAAGACCCTAGCCTGAGCATTAGACGCATAGCTAATCGTCTCAGTCTATCGAAATGGTCGGTGTGGAGAATTTTAAAAAGAGAAGGATTACATCCTTACCATTTTCGAAGGGTGCAAGAAATACTGGAACCGGATTGTGTAAGAAGAGCAATTTTTTGTTCGTGGATATTGAGAGAAACGCGATATGATCCAAACTTTTTAAAAAGAATTATGTGGACAGACGAGGCCACTTTCACGCGATCGGGGTATACGAACTACCGTAACGAACACCTTTGGCTTCAAGAAAATCCACATGCGATCCGCCCAAGTTCTTTTCAACACAAATTTTCTGTTAACGTTTGGGCCGGAATGATTGACGACACTCTAATTGGACCAATCATTTTACCGGAGACAATGAATAGCCCAAGATTTCTAAATTTCCTGGAAACGGATTTTTTGGATGTTCTATTGGAATTACCATTGGCCTACAGGACCAGAATGATTCTGCAATTAGATGGTGCTCCGGCACACTTCGCGCTTCGTGTGCGTAATCATTTAAACGCACACTATTCGTCGTGGATCGGACGCGGAGGAACAATTGCTTGGCCACCGCGGTCGCCAGATTTAACACCTCTTGATTTTTTTTTGTGGGGCACACTCAAACGAAGAGTGTATGTAAATGTGCCAAATACACGAGAGGAGTTAGCAGAAAGAATAATACAAGCAGCAAACGAATTGCGAGAAGACAGGGCAATGATCCAGCGCTCTACGCAACACGTTGCACTAAGAGCAACAGCATGTCTGCAGAGACAAGGAGGTCACTTTGAGCAGTTTTTGTAACTATTTTGCCAAATTAAATGCAATTGATATAAATTATTTTGTTTTATTTCATTTGCTAGTATATCCACGCTTTTCAAGTAAGTATGTTTACACTGTCATAGCTCCTAAACTATCTAACTCAGAGTTAAGATTTAAATGTGCATTTATAGCAAATATCCTGTATTATTATAAAAACAAATAAAAAAAAATGGTTAACACGATGGTTTTTTTTTAAAGCTAAGAATCTGAATAATTACATCAATTTTTTGTCTAATTTATTTTTTCAAAAATGTTTTTTACTAATACTGAAAAATTAGAAAATAATATTTTTAATCTAGATTTATTGTCTACACTATTAACTAACATTTGAGACCACTTTTGTGTTTGAAAGTCTTCTACTTGTGTAGATATTGTTAAATTAATACAAGCATCTATGCTCCGCCGACAATTTTTTTTAAAGTACTGCCATTTTTTCATTGATGGCAAAAAAAAATCATTAATCCCTGATTTGTCGATAAAATTAATTGTATTTTAACCCCTTAAAGTATCGGACATCGGAAACCGGACACATTGTATAAAGGATCCGCTTGCGTTAGCTGTGGTCAACACACGTGTTTTAGTGATCTTGGTGTCTTATTTCTTATTGTTTACAGTGTAAATAGTAGATTATTGTGGGATTAGTGGTTAAACTAACATTTTTACTGTAGGTAAGTGTTTAATTATAATTGTATTGTAAGTTTAGTGTATATATTTAATTTTAAAAATGGATCTCGATCGTCCTCCAGACCCGCCAGATACGGGTGGTTCTACTGACGATCGAAATATAATATCTGAATCCTCTTCCTCTCATCAAAATATACGAAAACGCCCAGCTATTGACTCTTCCAGCGACTCTTCTTATAAAAAAATTATTGTACATCCATCCACGGCTAGCCCATCAATACAATCCCTTTACACACACCCATCCTTTTCCGAAGGCCCTAAGAGTTACTCTGATGATGACAAAGGTCCCTTCATTGTCCATGTTTCCCGTGAAACCCCAGACCCAGCCTCAGGAACTACTATTCGCGCTTTGAAATTCGGCCAATTTTTACACACACACAAAATTGGCTTGGTTGTGAAAGACGGTGTTAGCACATTCAATGCCTATTTAATAATGAGATTTAGGCTGGATTCTCACCTTATCATCAGAGATGTTCGCGTAGGCCCAAATTATTTAAATGTGTCTATAGTTAATAGATGGCACCCTAGGACGGTTTATTAAAAAAATATGTAATTTGGAACAAATTTAAGTAAAAAAAAGGATAATCCACGGCGCCGTGTAGTCGGCCTGGCAGCATGTGTGTGGCTGACTACACGGCGCCGTGGGGAGGAGAGATTATCTTGTATTGATCTTTTTTATGGGTTATTTATAACTTATTATTAGGTTTATGGGTAAAATAAAACAATTAATCAATTGTGTTTAGTTTTAATTATATAAAAAATAAAAGCAAAAGAAAAACATACATAAACCGAAAATCAAAATGAAAAACAGGAAACAAATTATTTATTTCTTACAACTAAGCTTGATAGTCTGAAAACTATGAATGAAAAACACAAAAGCATTGGGTACAAAAACCAGGTGATCCGTCGCATCCTTTACATTCATATAAAGTAGCCACCCTCTTCTTATTTTGTTTGCAACCCTTGCATTCCTTCCTAACAATTTCTCTAATTGTTCTGGTGCCTCTTCCTTCCTTCTTTTCGCGCAACTTCACATTTTCAATTTTTGTCAATTTATGCTCTACTTGTAGTACCTTAAGTTGAACTGGTTTTTTTGGCAATAGCTTTTCCAAAATGGAAAGTCGAAAATCATACAAATTCACCTTTTGATTTGTTGAAAATTTGTTATACAAACAATAAGCATTTGCTACGCTCATTTGTAGTACATGGATGAAGAGTTTTTTATACCACCTCATGGTCTTTCTTTCACATGGGTAGTAAGCCAGCATCTGGTCCTGTAGGTCGACCCCAGACATAAAATTGTTGTAATGAACAATTGCTGAAGGTTTGGCCAGAACTTGGCCTCTTTTGTTGGTAACTTCCATGATTTCATTATCATGCTCTGTCGATATATACAGCACATATCTTTTATCTCTCCACTTACCAATGTGCACGTTATTTAAAAAAAAAGACTTGTTTTCCCCCTTTTTAAGGGTGACTGTGCCAAGGTCAACAGGATTTCCTTTTCTATTTTTTCTTAAGGTGCCAGTGCAGTATGTTTGTCGGTCCAGCAACTTCACAGCCAAATCATAAGAATTATAATAGTTGTCCATATATACACTATGGCCGGAATCCAGATTTTCGTGTAGTAATTTTAGCACAATTTTTTGTGTGTGTCCTTCTCCTGAAGTTTCTTCACCTGCACCACCATATATTTGAAATTTTAATACAATCCCTTCAGGTTCTGCCAGAACATATAACTTAACACCATACTTATGGCGTTTGTTTTTAATATATTGACGGAAGAGAAGCCGTCCCCGCCACAACACCATGGACTCGTCAAGAGAAAGCTGTTTCCCTGGACTATAAATATTTTTCATAGTAGTATTGAAGTTATCCACAATTGGAAGGATTTTAGCCAATCGATCCTCGTCACTTGGATCTGATGAAAAGTGCAGGCATCGTAATATTAGCATGAACCGATTACGTGACATATATTGTCTAAAAGAAGGTATATTAAATAGCCAGTGAGTTTTCCAGTAGTCATTCAGTCTATTTAGCCGAATAGTCCCGGTGTGAAGTAGTAACCCAAGAAAGGTCATGAATTCCTCGCGTGTTAATTCCTTCCAATTGGTAATTCTTGATTTATCAGTTATTCCAGGCTGCTGTAATACTCTTTCAGCATTAAGATTTGTTTCACGTATAATTAAATCGAGAATGTCATCATTTAAAAATAATAGAAACGTTTCAAATGGGTCAGAGGGCACTGGAACTAATAGTTCTTGGGCTTTGGTAAACTCTAAGGTTTTCATCGAACCTGTGGAAGACCATGTTGCTGTAGCTCCCTGGAGTGAAGGCTGGCCATCGATATTTTGTGCGACTTGCCCATTGTTGTCACCAGAACGTGGAAGTGCTGACGTAGATGAATGACCAGCATCATGTGAAGGAAAAATGGAACTTTCTGAAGATAAATGACTTTCCTCAGAGAATGTCGGGGTAATCGCGGAAGACCTCAGTAAAGAAACAGATGGCGTTTCTTGAGTATTGATCAATAAATGGTCGGGAATCTCACCAAAAGGACCATCATCTTGTATCAATGAAGGTGAACCTCGTCCTGTTGACATCTGCTCTGAAATATCTTCCATGTTGCTATGCTCATCATGAAGGGAGCCATCAGGTCGTATCGAAGTAAGAGCTGACTGGCGGCGGCGGGCAGCAATTCGCGAATCCATTATACTTAAATCGCTATCACTCGTATCAGACTCGTCTTCTTCATCATTACACTGAATAAACAGCTTCCTCACTTGAGCAATCACTTTCGTCCGAACTACTGTCTATGATTGTTTTTCGGCGTTTTTTAGCACCAGAAATCGAAGAATTATCGCTAGAAAAGCACTTCGACGAACCCGGCTCTTCACTCATTTTGGCGCGAAAATTAAGTGTGATTTACAATCGTCTATAAAATACAAATATTACGCTATTCAAAATCCATAAACGGTATTTGTAAGATCAACAAATCGAGCGCGTGGCTGCATAAGCGACGTGACCCTGCCTTGGAAGCCGGCGGCGTACTAACTCATCGAAACGAGACGGGTGCGCTCCACGGCGCCGTGTGCTCAGCCCCCCGCTCCCCCACGGCGCCGTGTGAGTGGCCTACTACTGCTCCACGGCGCCGTGTATTAGGCACTGAATGTGTTAAAAATGTAGGCAGAAATAAAATTTCTGTTGAATTTATTTCAGCTCAAACTGCAAATGATTTCTTAAAAAATCCCATATTAGGAATGTGTAAGTTCAATGCTTCTGTACCGACTTACAATATAACTCGAATGGGTCTTGTAAAGGGTATTCCGGTTGACTGGTCAATGGAGGAATTAGTGGAGTCATTAGAGCTCCCCTCTGGCTGTGGTTAAATTATGAAAGCTCGTAGGCTGAATCGCAAAAATATTCAGGAAGGCGTAGTCACTTAGGTCCCAACCCAGTCAGTGGTTCTAACTTTTAGAGGTCAAATTCTCCCAAGTAGAGTTTTTTCGTTCCATACATCCTTACCAGTTGAGACCTATAATTTACCTACCATACAGTGCCTAAATTGTTGCCGTTTTGGCCACATTAAGACACAATGCAGGTCACAGCCAAGGTGCTACAAGTGTTCACAATCGCACACAGGTGAGTCATGCGACGTAACTAAAGAAAATGCCACTTGCTTACATTGCTCTGGTAGGCATTTTACTACCGAGAAGGACTGTCCTGAATTCCTCCGTCAAATTAAAATTAAAACCGATATGTCCACGGATAACATATCCTATATAGAAGCATCCTCTTGCTATCCTCCTGTTCGTCGTTCATATGCAGAGATGACAAAGGAAATGTTCACTCCCCCAGTATATATTCCCTCCTCCTCAACACAACCTCCTTCTTCACCGAATAGGTCCTATCGCAAAACGGTAACGCATTATCCTCGCCCTGTAGCCGCTCTAGGCAAAGGGTACGATAAACAAGCCCATCAATACATTGTAGGTGACATCCCTTCCTCTCTCCCTAATGGTTGTGCACTAATCAACCCTCAAAGTCCCTTAACCCCTTACAGTAGTAACCTGTTAGAAAACCTCGTCCAAATGATCCTTGGTATTATTACTACATGTAATGATATGTCCTTACCGCCCAACGTTGCCGCATCACTTGCTCAACTCTTTTCGATCCTTAAAAATGGCCCCACTCAGCTTCCTTCAATGGAACTGTAAGAGCATCCGCCCAAAAAAACATGAAATCCTATCCTTAATCAACCTGCATAATCCTTCCATTATTGCCATCTCTGAAACATGGTTAGTTCCAGGTTCTCGTTTTCGGGTTCCGGGTTTCTTCTGTTTGAGAGATGACAGAAGTGATGGGTATGCGGGTAGTGCCATCCTCATTCGGCACAAAATCCCCTTCTCCCAAATCCCTATATCCTCCCCCGGCCAGCACATCAATGCATTTGCTGTTAGATCCTGTGACATTTCCTTTTTATCCCTGTATATTCCTCATCCTAGTCCTTCCCTAATCCCTGAACTCCGTTCTATCTTTTCTTCTCTTCCTAGCCCTGTTCTTGTCATGGGAGATTTAAACTCCCATCACACCTCCTGGGTATCCCACCTTACTGATGGTTTTGCTCTCCTGTTGTTGGACATCTTTGATGAATTCAACTTTTGCATTCTCAATGATGGTTCACCAACTCGAAGAGCTTATCCTAATCAGAACCCCAAATCTGCTGACCTTTCCTTAGCCTCCCCTTCCTTAGCTTCTATGTTGTCCTGGAAAGTCCTCCCATCCACTTTTGGCAGTGATCACTTTCCCATTATCCTTGCTATGCATTTACGACCTTCCCTGCCTTCTAACCCTATCCCTATTCTTAAATTTAAATTGAAGTTTTCTAATTTCTCTGCTTATGCTGAATCTGTTGATAGCATGATTGACATCCTCCCTGGTTCTCAAGATGATGGAAATATTTTAATTTGTTATGATCTTTTTCTTAATGCTATTTTAAATTCTGCTAATACCCATTTTCCTAAAAAGCACCACTCAAAAACACGTTTGCTTTCCACCCCCTGGTGGGATGAGGATTGCAAACGCCTGGCTGAACTAAGATCGGAAGCAGAAAAGGCATACTCTCTGAGCATGTGCCCTGAAAACTTTATCAGGTATCAAAAATTGGATGCCAAGTTTAAACGCTTGGTGTCAAAAAAGAAAAATTTTTGTTGGATTCGCTTCTGTGAATCCCTTACTCCCCGCTCTCCTCCACGTCTAGTTTGGAACCAACTTAAAAAATTTCGCCGCTCCCTAGCCTCTGATAGCCTGTCCTCTAATGATCCTTCTGTATGGCTTAATGATTTTGCAGACAAACTCGCCCCTCCCTTTGTCCCTTGTGAGGACAATATCTTTACTTCAATGCCAGCATCTATCTCGGATGAAATGGATGCCCCCTTTTCTTTTTCTGAGCTTCAGTGTGCTCTGAATGGATTGAAAGATTCAACACCTGGGGAAGATGGCATTCCATACTCTCTTATCCAAAATTTAAATGATAAAGCAAAACATTGCTATCTTAACATAATTAACACCTTGTTTATGACAGGAACCGTCCCGCAATCATGGAAGTCTCAAATTATTATTCCAATATTAAAACAAGGTAAAAATCCCTTAGACAGTAATTCTTATCGTCCTATTGCTTTATCGTCTATTCTGGCAAAAGTTACTGAGCACCTTTTGAAAAATCGCCTGGAATGGATAGTGGAAAGTAGAAACATTCTGTCTCCCTCCCAATTTGGCTTCCGGAAGGGTTTCAGCACAACTGACAGTTTAAGCTTACTCACAACAGACATTCGATTAGATTTTGCTAAGGGAGAATATCTTGTAGGCATTTTTCTGGACGTAGCGTCTGCATACGATAGTGTCCTTCTTCCGATAATCAGGCAGAAAATGCACCAGCTGAGTATTCCGCCAAGAATGGTTCATTTTATATGTAGTATGCTATCTTGCAGAACAATATCTGTGAGACATCCACTATTTGTGCTTCCTCCCAGATTCATCTGGAAGGGTCTTCCTCAAGGCTCTGTTCTCAGTCCCTTGCTCTATAGTATTTATACACATGATCTCGATATGTCTGTTGATAGCTTTTGTAACATTTTGCAGTATGCAGATGACATTGTTTTATATCATAGTTCAAATTCAGTAGAAAATTTATCTTTTCGACTTAACTCTGCTTTGCATTACCTAGGCCAGTGGCTGGGTGACAACGGTCTATCTTTATCGATAAACAAATGCCAGGCTGTCACCTTTACTAGGAAAAGAGTAGCCCCTGTCTTTGATTTGGTTTATCAGGGTGAGCGCATCAACCTGGTGGACAAGGCGAAATTTCTTGGTATAATACTCGACAGCAAACTGAATGGATTTTCCCACATAGAATATATTTCCAAAAAGTGTGAAAAATCACTTAATGTATTAAGAGAAGTATCAGGTGTATGGTGGGGTGCACATCCCTACTGCTTAAAATTAATTTATCATGCCCTTGTCCGTAGTCATATGGATTATTGTCTGTTTGTTTTAGACCCTATTAGTAAGTCACTATCACAAAAGTTAAATAAAATCCAATACAAAAGCCTACGGATTATCCTAGGTGCCATGAAATCGTCGCCTACTAATGCCCTACAGGTTGAGTGTGTTGACCCTCCTTTGCAAATCAGAAGACAATTTTTAAGCGATCGTTTTGTCATAAAATCATTACAGCTGTCTTCCCATCCTCTTTGGCCTAAACTCAACAAGCTCTCCCAACTCTGCAACCCAAACCGGCCACGTTCCTACATTTTAATCAGCTACACCAAATTTTCAAACCTCCCAAATCCTCTCTCAACCTTTTGTATCAATCCCTTATTCTCTACTTCCTTCAAAGCCCTTACCTTCAATGTTCCTATCGTCACAGATTTGGGTCTGAAAAAAGGAGATCCTGGTATAAAGTTAAAATTTCAAGAAATTCTTCATCAAAATTGGTTAAATCATCATCATATATATACCGATGCATCTAAACTTTCCCCGTCCAGCTGTGTTGGTGCTGCCTGCTGGATCCCTAAATTTAAAATCATTCTCCAATTTAAGTGTCCCCCTGAAACATCTGTATTTACCGGTGAAGCTAGGGATTTTCCGATACCACCTAAGTATCGATACTTACTCATTTCGATAATACTCAAATCTTTTTTCGATACTACACAAATAAGTACTCCTCAAGTATCGATACTTACTGATATCGATACTTTTTGGAACTTTTATTTTATTATTTTGAGGGTGCTATCAATGAACGTTGAAGGATAATAATTTAAACAAAATTGAGACGAAAAAAACTATTTATTTATTATAAATGTTTATTAGGCTTATTATAATTTAAACAAAAAACTCTTCAGCATTAAGATTGCCCAAAAACAGTAACTGTTCAAGGTATTTAGAAGACAATCTGTTTCTTGTTTGTGTCATTGTTGCACCGGCTTTGGAAAAAAGGCACTCGCTAGGAACTGATGTTGCAACAACAATTAAATATTGCTGTGCATACTTGTACAGACAAGGAAACACCAACTTCATGTCATCCCATTCTGCAAATGGGTTGCTTTTAAGAGAAACTACTGGATTTGATAAATAAAGAGAAACTTCATCTCCCTGATGAGATTTTTTTTTCTTCTTGTGCCCATGTGCTAAATCTTTATGATGTTTCCAAAAATCGTATTCAGGTGGTGCAGTAAATGAGACATCATCTTCTGACTTACTTGGGCTACTTAGTTGTCCGACAACCATGGTTCTAAGTTTTTGAATAGCTCTTCCGCATGCAGAGGAGTCTTGGAAATGCAGATTTTTAAACCTTGGGTCTAGAATTGTTGCAATGGCTGCATGATCGTTTAATTCAATCACCCCATACCTCCTTTTCAGCTCTCTCAATAAAACATCCTTACATTCTTTAACGATAGCGGAGTTTGGAGTGATACTATTCAGTTCTGTAGTTAAGCAATTAAGCATTGGTATAATTTTGGAGATTGTTACATACTTTTGGCCCGATGATTCTCTTGTTACATATTCAAAAGGCTTTAATACAGTTGTAAGCTCATTCAAGGTTTCCATTTCCACTGCACTTGGCAAATTTGGAGCCACTACACTCTCAATTACAATTTCTGATATTACTATTCTTAACTTTAGAAATCGCTCTAACATAAAAAAAGTTGAGTTCCACCTAGTTCTTACATCTGCAATAAGTTTTAAAACTGATCCTGCCGAAACATTATTACGCATTTGGATTTTTCGTAGCTTATCCGACTGCACAACACTATTTTTTATCCAATTAACAATTTCTCGTACTTTTATAACAGCTGATTTAACACTGGGCAACTTTAGTGCCTCTTCAACTACAAGGTTAATAGTATGGGCAAAACACGGTAAATGTTTTTTTTCGCCTAAAGACATTCGTATGGCAGCCAACATTGAACTGGCATTATCTGATACAGCAGCACGAATTTTGGTAAGTGGAATATTCCATTTTTTCAAAATATCCAGCAGGTTTTCCGATATGTATTCAGCTGTATGTCGCTCTCTTAATGCACGAGTTGCAAGATAATACATACACATTTGACCATTTTCTACAAAATGTATGGTGACGCCCATGAATCCTACTTCATTCATTGTCTCTGTCCATATGTCCAGCGTTAAACAGAAATTGTCTATCTTGGATAATTTGGACTTACAAATAGTTATACAAGCTTCGTACTTTTCGGTAGTCATTTTCTTTAAATACTTTGCGCCAGGAACTTTAAAAGTAGGCTCCAGTTCTTTTACAAGTCGTAAAAAGCCTTCACCTTCAACTATATTAAATGGACGCATATCTTGACAGATAAAAAATATCAATGCTTGAACAATTCTGTTATACTTCGTACCACCAGCTAAAAATAAAACTCAATTTTAATACATGTAATATTAAATTAAATATTTATATTTTTTTCTTTAACACTAATACTATATGTATTAATATTATTTTGCTAATATTTAATTAAATATCTATTTATTTACCTTTATTAGATGAAATTCGTTCAAACGCATTCTTTATTGAATTGCTCAGACATAGCTCCCTTGCAGTCTCCGAGTCCATACTTGTTAATGTGGTTACACTAGAGCAATCATCACGATCTTCTGAAATTTTCGATGTTGATGCTTGGGGTTGATCATCTTCCATTAAATACCTGGAGTTGGCCAACACTATTGTATTTTTTGAACTGAAACATAATAACAAAAATTAACACTTGATAGATCGATAATCTTCAAAGTATCGATAATACCAACTCCAACACTACCGCCATTTAACAACACTATTACACTAACAAAAACAAACACATAACCTTAAATTGTTTAAATCGTATTTATACAAAGGAAATATCTCATCACCGGTCATCAATTACTATTCATATATTATTAATATATAGACAAGACAATCACAGTACCACTGCTGCAAAACTATTTTTTATACAAATAAAATAGGTAGGAGTAGGTAGGATTTTTTATTTAACATCTTAGGAAAGCAATCGCAAAAAAAAAGAAAAGTTTAGAATCCTACCTTTCGTTGGACTTATTATTTTCTTTTTTCTGTAATTTGCCTTTGTCCACAGAAATTCCATGAGTTTTAGAATGCTTGAATAAATTCGACGTATTCCCACAATACTTCACAGACTTAAAACACTGTTTACATTTTGCAATTGTTTCGTTTGTTTTGGTAAAATGTGTCCATATTATAGATTTTGGTGGTGCCATGATAACATTGGAATAAACCGATGAATTTGATGATTACAATTAATAAAATTACTTGTAAACAATCACTTAACACTTTCACAATGGTGGAATGGCGAGATGATTTGCGACTCGCAAATCATCTCGCCATTCTCGCAATTTCTCGCAATTTCTCGCAAATTGCGAGCGGGTGCGGGTGTTTTCTTCTCTCGCTTTCGGCTCGGGCGGGCTCGGCTGAAGTCGGACGAATTCGGCTAGCCCAGCGCGAGACAACGCGTCACTCACGCCGCCACGCGACGAATACCGGTAACTCGGTAACCTGATTAGCTGACTGTTTTTGCCTCGTTTTTGCTCTCTTAGTTCTGTATGATGCGTTCTCGGTTTTTTTTATTGTATTCGGTTGTTTTGCTGATTCGATTCGATACCAAGTATTTTTGTTTCGATACCGATTATGTATCGCAAAATTGATTCGATACAATAAATACTTGGTATCGAATCAAAAGTATCGAGTACCTACTCGTATTTATTAGTATCGGAATATCCCTAGGTGAAGCTATTGCTATACTGGAAGCCATCCTCTTTGCCCTCTCCCATGACTTAGGACCGACAGTAATTTTCACTGACTCACTAAGTTGTCTCTTAGCCATTAAGGAAAATCCCTTTCGTAGCAAATTGAAAATTTCTACTGTTTTTAAGATTAGAGAGGCTTTGCTCTCTTGCAGTCAAAAGGGTCTGCATATTCTGCTCGTCTGGATTCCAGGCCATTCAGGCATTGCAGGCAATGAGACAGCAGATTCATGTGCTAAAGCCGCAATCCAAACTGGTATCCTTGATCACTACAAAAACTCCTGCCAAGACCTTCGTTCCCTAGCCAAAATCCATATGGACAAGTCCTGGAATTTATCGTGGAGTTCATCAAAATTGGTAAAGGGTAAATTTTACTCAAATATACAACCAGACATCCCAAGACGCCCTTGGTTTTCTCTTCATAGACATGCTCGTCGTTGGGTAACATCTAGCATATGTCGCTTACGTCTTGGCCATGCGTGTACACCTGTTCATCTGGCCAAAATCAGAGTTCGTGACCACTCATTGTGTGAATGTGGCCTTGACGAAGGCACGGTTTCCCACATCCTTTTTTCCTGTCCCAAACTCATCCGTCCTATATACGACATCCTTCCCCATGATATTCCCCGCCCTATAAATGTTCAATGTTTGTTAATGTTGGTGTTTAGTCCCTATTGTAGATTTTAGTGTAAATATTTTGAAATAAATAAAATTAAGTTGTAAATAAATCATGTGTCTGTCCTAGTGTAATTATTTTGTAATAGTTTAGTTACTAACAGCTGTAGTCTTAGTTTAACATTAAATGTTTGTGTTGTTTTAGGTTATGGTGTAACAATGAAAGTCTGACTATTTTGCCTGTTTTCAAAATTAAATAGAGACTGTTATCTCTACTGCACCGACCAATTAATCTCCTTCGTGTGTTCTCCACTCTACGTGACATTGGCGGAATCAACCGTGCTACTTTGGCACAACTGAAAGCCATTAAACCAATCAATCAATCAATCAATTTATATAAATAAAAGCTCAAACTATTCATTCCAAAAAGTCACATATTCACTGCATAAATACAGAAATCTGTGAAACCCTTTTTGACAGTTGCTAGTGATGGATATATTGTTGATTGTTTTGGCCCTTATAAAGCAACTACATCGGACTCTGTTATAATAAACAATTTATTTAGTAGTCCTGATTCTGCCCTAAGATTATATTTTAGAAATAATGATGTTTTCATACTAGATAGGGGTTTTAGGGACAGCATTAGTTTATTACAAGGGTGCGGCTATAAACCCTACATGCCAGAATCTTTAATAGAAGGCGAGCACCAGTTAACTACAGCTCAAGCCAACCGTAGCCGCTGTGTTACCATTTGCAGATGGGTGGTGGAAGTGATCAATGGCTACTTTAAAAGAGATTTTAAATTACTGCGACAAGAATATTTTCATAGATCACTTCCTCACATGATGCAAAACTTTCGAATAGCAGCGGCTTTTTTAAACAAGTTTGGTGCTCGGCTTTAAGACAATGAATATGCAAATGACATATTAGCAATAATTAGACAAAATATTACTTTACCAAATAATCTGGCTGAGATGGTTGAAGCGGTCAACATGAATAGACGATCCAGTCATTTTCAAAGCATAACAGTGGATCAGGAAAATATTTACTTTCCTGTACTTGAATCAAGCGACTTGATTTTATTCGCCTTGGGAACATACCAAATACGACAAGCCCGTTCCTATTACGGCGAGCATATGCGTTTCCACGGCGGCTGTAGAATTGAAGTTTGTAATGAATTAAATATAAATGTTTCTGAATACAATCTTAGAGGTAGGTAGTGATGACACAATTTTAATTAGAGGAAATATAAAGTGACGCCATGTGTCTAGAAAACAATATTATATATACAGGGTGTGTCGTAAATAGTGGATAATCCGTTAACTGGAGGTAGCCCTGATGTCGATCTTCAAGAAAATGTACTTTTTATGTCAGGGTTGCCAACACTGTGAAAATTATGAATATTTTGTGTTTAATCAAAAAATTCTTACCACGACTGGTAATTTGGTCATAATTTTTACAAATTAAGGTATTTTAGTGTACTCGGGAATACTTGTACTATCTAACGGAATTACTATTTCTGGCATAATGTTTTCTAAACTTATAAAAATTAGCGTTAGAAGTTATTTTTATTTTTCTTCGTTACTTTTTGTCAAAATTTAATCATTGATTGTGAAAAAAATTTTACTGCCCAGTATTTAACCCTAGATCACTAAACATATTTCGTTGCTACTTTGTCACTAAACATTCGACTGACAGACTGACAAATAAAACTAAAAATATTTGTTTTATTTATTATATTTATAAAAAAAAAACAATATGCCACAGATGAGTTATTACTATACTATTAAGTTTTAACAAATAAACATATATTTTACCTAGTTCTTACAGTCATTACAGGTCGGAACCGTGTGCTCCCCGCAAATGGCTTTCTTACACAGGTAGCACGAGTATTTGGTCATCCTGCGTTTATGATATGGGCAAAATACACAAATTTTTCGCTTTTTTGTTTCTTCTTGAGTTGAACTGGATGCAGCTTCATCAATTTTTAAGATATCTTTTATGGTTGCTTTTATATCCCTTCTTAAAGTTGGTGTAACATAGCGTTCGTGCAGCCAAGGTTCAGTAAGGCCATCAGCAAGTCGTTGGATGAGAGCTCTACGCTTCAAGGGCTTTTGACCTAGTCTGACCATATTAGACACATAAATGACATATATGTTGACCATGGTCAAATTTAAAATGTTATAAAATATTGCTTGAGGCCACCGATTAGTCTTACGACTAGCACATATACCCAAACACATTTGGTCGATGGCATCGACGGCGCCTTTGGTACTATTATAGAAATGAATTATTTCTGGTTTGCTTGTCGTGCCATTAATATTGGGTTGATCGTGAGCAGTGGACAGAAGATATACCATCTTGTTAGACTTAGGTTTGAATGACACTAGAGTTTTCTCAGCATCAAAACCAAACATAGATGTGCCAACATGTCTATCTTTTGAGTTTTTCATTTCTGATGGAATCTCTTTCTTATTACTGCGAATAGTACCAACAATAGTCAACTTATAGGGATCACCCAGCAGTTCTGAAGCTAAAGGAACAGAAGTAAACCAATTATCCATGGTAATGTTTCTATTACTTCCATACAAAGGTTCACACAAACACAAATGCTTCACAAAGTACATTCCAAGAGACAAATTTCCTGTGTCAGTGCCTTTACCAAGATAAGGTGTAGCATTATAGGCATACCTGGAGTTAGAGTCTGCTACCATTACAATTTTTATACCATACTTATTGGGCTTGTTTGGTATGTACATACGAAAGGGGCAAAGACCTCTAAACCCGACCAATTGCTCGTCGATTGTAACATAAGAGCTTGGTTTATACCAATTCTTGCAGTTGGCAATAAAATCTTCCCAAATTTTTCGTATAGGGGCAAATCTGTCTAATGCTTTTCTCTCTTGTCGTGTAGTTTTATCATCAAAACGACAGCATCTTAATAAAAAGTCGAATCTCTGCACTCATGCATGCCTTGAATACAGTGCTGCTTTTTTGGGGATCGAACAAAACTCTAGTGGGTAAATGATTACTTTTCATAGCTGCTGCTTGAATTAAAAGTCCCAATAAAGCCTTAATTTCGTTAGGTGATGTATGAGATATTGTGTAACTATCTTTCTTGTGCTTCTTCCTTTTCAAGTCGATTTCGACATTAGTATGAAGAACAATTTCGTTTACCATATCTTTGGGAAAAAACAAATGAAACAGAGGTAACGGATCAACTAAATTTCGCGCTTCACCTACAGGTCCTGGTATGAAATGGACGATATTACGGCTTGATGTACGACAGCTTGAACTACGCGGCTTGGTTGCCCATTTATGTTTATTTTTTCCATACATATAAATCTTACTTGACTGAAGAATCACATCTTGATTTAGAGCTTGAGATCGAGGAGATTGTTCTGGTGGGGTAATATCATCATAAGAATCTATTATCCTTCTTCTAGTGCGATTTTTTCTACTGACGATAAGGTCTTGGTCGGAATCATCCGATTCTTGTTCGCTTTGATCAGTGTTGATCACAAAATCATTCTCTAAATTGTCTTCAGTTTCAGAATCTGAACTATGAAAATTACTTACGTCTTGAGGTACTTCCTCTTCATCCTCACTATCGCATTTCTCAAGAATACTCAATATTTTATCATGATCTTTTTCTATATTCATCTAAAACAGAAAAACAAATACATTTAAAAACACAATTCTACAATTAATACACACACATACCTAATAAGAAACCTTCATATTATTTACAAAAACGGTAGTAGGTATACTAACAACAAATAATATTGTATTACATTATTTTATAGAAGCATTACTAAACAATAAAAATAAAAAAGTAAAAACGCACCTTGGATTTTTATTCACACGTTGTCACTAAACATTCGTCTGTGGGTCGAATAATTCGCAATTTCTCCGGAACTGTTATGCGTGCGTCCGAGTCGCTTACGCATGTGACACTAATTAACCAATCAGGAAGGTACTCAAGCGGGCGGCGCGGTGATGCGTCGGGAACATACCTAAACACCGAATGCGGAGGGGGTCTGTCGACTGTGAGACGAATGATTAGTGATCTAGGGTTAAAAAAAATACTTAGTTTGTGTAGTTTCTAAAAAGGTATAACAATTAGTACTTGACAAGCAAAATTACTTTGTATGAGCGAAAGAGCTTATGACGATCAGAAAGTTGATTTTTCACGTAATGCGCCTATGTCCGAATTTAGGCACCTTAACTTATAAATATCATTTATTCAATAAAAATGCTATTGTGTAACGTAATCTAGCTCATAGAATTGTTCAAAATTATAAAATTAATTTTAATTAAAGACTTGCGACTAACTTCATACCAGTTATTTTAAGATTAAAACACACGTGAAAGAAGGACAAATAAAGCAATACACACTCGCCCCACGTGCGCAAGGGACTATTTGACTATTGTTCACCTAATAAAATGCTCCATCCCTTTCACACTCACCAATTGTGAAAAAGACAGCCGCGGTCTTTGTTTTATACGACGCTCATATTGCTCTTTGTCAGTGTGATTTTATACGTCGCATGCGCTCTTGTTTACTGTGTATTTTCAACGCCTACAACTTTTTGATATTGGACTCTGTTTTGCTTTGTGATTTGGACGAATTGGATTCGGTGATCTTGACAACTTGGCTTTTCTTACGGACTTGTCTTGTGAATTGTGCTGGAAACTTTTTTCTGTAATTTAACTGAAACATGTCTCGGTACACACCGAGTGAATATGCAAACATGCATTTCATTTACGGCTTATGCAACGGCAACGCCAGTGGAGCTGCTGCACTCTACCGGGAAAGATATCCTAATGCTCGGCATCCTGATTACCGTGTCTTTATTCGAGTGCACAATTCACTTTGTGAAGGAAGATTTCCCGGGACTGGCTTAAGCAGAGCTAGCGAAGGACGGCCTCAACGACACAGTGAAGTCGAAGTGCTAGAATTGGTTGAAGAAGACCCTTCTACATCCTTAAGTCAAATAGCAAGACGTACCTGTATACCGAAAAAATCTGAATTATGTTCGTTTGTTTAATGTTTTTTTATCTCAACTCTAAATCTGTATGGTACTTTTCGTGTTTTAATATTTGGTCACGTTGACAAGAGTGTTCTCCAATTTAAGAGGGACCTTGCCACTATATTACATTATCTTTTGATTGGGATGCATATAGTCTCCGACTAGCTGCGTCTGCCGGGTTTTCATTAGATCTTACGCAATGCCAACAATTTCTTGGAATGACGTTGGTAATTTTTATAACGCGCTTTGATACAAAGAGCTTACAGCGGCTGGGTTCTCCCTGAATCCATTCCAGCACCGCCATCGAATCGGTCCAGCAGCAGAGTTCAATGTTATGGGGATATAAAGAAGTTGTAACTTGATCTATTAGTTTTGATAGTAACAAGGCACCGCAAAGTTCTAGTTTTGGCAGAGACAATGCTTTTTTGTGTGGTACCAGCTTTCCTTTCGCTGCAACTAAAATTGTTTTTTATTTTCCTGGAATTCGAGCATAAACAACACAGGCGTACGCTTTCTCTGATGCGTCGCAAAACCCATGTAGTTGTACTATGTCCGTTGAATCGCACAATAACCATCGAGGTATTTCGAAAGTGTTAATCAACTGTAGATCTGTTTTTGCTTTTGACCACTCTCTGTAAATATCATCTGTAACTTGATCATCTCACTTGAGGTCAAGTCTCCATAATTGTTGAAATAATAATTTTAGTTTTGTCGAAAGAGGGGACAACCCTAGTGGGTCATAGTGTTTCGAGATTTCTGATAGTAAAATTCATTTTGTAGGTCTCAAATTTTTCTTTATCGGGTTGATATTTGAATTACTTTCACACATCTAAAGATGAATTTCAGCACAACCGCAATGCTTTTGACGTACTGTCTGTTTTTAAATAAAAATCGATGCATTCCTGATCCTCGACTGAAAGGTTTGTTGACGATTTATTTATTTCTTTAAATTCCCAAAACCGTTCAGTGTTTTGTACGTTGTTTAATATAACAACACTGATATGTTCTCGTATTACCGCATAACACCCAGCCCAGCTGAGTTTGTTGCGCAATAGGCAAATCGTCGTCGTCGTTTTTAATAATCCCACTTAAAATAATTTTCGAATACATATCGGCTCCAAATAATAAGTCGACGGAGCGACTTGCATAAAATTCTGGGTCCGCTAACTGAACGTTTAATAAGAATTCCTGTGCGTGCAGGGGGTTTTAAAATTTAGGAATCCAAGGAAATTTAAAATAAAAGACTGAGATCTTACTATAAGCAGTGCTAGCAGTATATTAATTAAATAATTTTTGTTCACCGTCACTTCCGATTAGCTGACGCCTTACAAAATAAAAAAGCAATTACGCCTTGAAGCGAAGATGAGCCTGATGCTTCAACAATTCCCAATTTGGTTTTTTGAAAGTATTGTTAGGCAAATTTTTATTGAGTTGTTCATAATAAGTACTTCTGCGTTAAATGTAAAATTATTATAGATTGAATTACACTCGATGTTTAAAACTCCTTTACAAGAGTCTTCTTTTTGTCCTACTTCAAAGATCTCCTACTAGACTCTCTAAAGACCCTTGCATTTTTGTCGCTTGAGACGCAATAGTTGAGCTGCATTGTCTGTTATTTGTGATATTTGGGACCCTTGATCGATTAAGACCCATAATTGATGCTGGGTTCCGTCCGCTTCTTTAACTTTCAATATCGCTGTGGCTAGCAAAATTTCAGAATAATTATTTTGTGACACATATGAGTTTGACGAAGCATTTTCTGTTTTCATGTTTCCAGTCAATGACCTAGCTGACCCTTGATCATGCACCGCAGACTCATATGCGTCGTGCAAAATAGTATTATGTTGACTAAGACATTTGCGACATGTTTTTGTTGAAATACATGGATTGCCGTTATGTTGAAATAAACAATTGTTACATACTTTTAATTTATTTACTATTTTTAATTTTTGTTCATTCGACATTTCCAAGAATTTTTTGCAGTTGTAAAGCCCGTGGCTTTGCTTACAGAGAGGACATTTGAAGTTGGATGAAAAGTGAAATGTCTCCATAAAAGGTTTCGTGTTTTCATATGAAAATTATTATTATTTTTTGTTTGAACAAATAAAGGCTGTTTAGGAAATGAATGTTGGTTTGATGATTTTGCAATGTTTTTGTAGTATGTCTTTGTTAAAGTAGCTTGTTTTTTGAATGTTATCGAATTTTCGTCGTGACGATTCCAAGGCAGAGAACTTTCTTTCTAGAAAATCTAAAAATTCTTGTAGTACAGGCAGTTCTTGAGGTTTTCTTAGAGATCCGATATACTCAGCGTGGGTTTCTGAATCCAATTTTTGAGACAAATGGACCAATATTGGATCCCACATTGATATATCGATCCGTAAATTCTTGATAGCATTTAAGGTTTCAATGGTGACGTCATGCATTTTCTTTAGTTGTCCCGCTGACCGTTGTTGTATGTTAGGAAGGCTTAATAGGGAAAATAAAATAAAGTTGAAATGTAAGTAAAATATTAATTTTATGTATTATAGCGATTGTTTAGTATATCCCAACAAGTGTGGTAGTTTTTAGAGCTTATTTGGAGATGTTAAATAAGTCTTTCTGCGTCTCCGTGCATTTTGCTTTTAAGAAACTGCATTTTTGGGCATTGGAGAGAGTGGGGTTGCTATGTAAAGCCTCCGTTAAAAGATCTTTAAACAACACCCACTGGTTATGATTGCCTTTGAAAACCGGAATTTCTAGTTGAGGGGTTGATTTCTCGCGATGCGTGACCGACCACATCTTGGAGTTAATATCCCCTTTAATTTTGATAAATTGTTTTCGTAGGAATCAAAACGCGTTTCGTATAAAATATTTTCTTCACCCATTTCACAAACTATCTCCCAGTGTAAGTTATCCACGGCCTACCATCTGCTTTTGATTTTTGATCTGCTGCTAATGATTTAAGCTCCCACTTTTCGGATATGCAATCAACATCTATAAACCTAATAGTCCTATCAAATGCTTTAAAGTTAGCCTCCTGCTTTCGTAAAAGATTACTCAAGTTTAAGCTCGAAGTAGACCCTGAATTCTCCTCGGCAGTAGCCTTCGTATACTCCTTAAAATACGACTTCTTAGACATGCCTACTTCCTGTTTTCCTTGTTGTGTAAACTTATCCAAATAATTTTTTATTTCAGTATAAAACAGTAATGTTTGTTGATAATAATTCTCTATAAAATATGGATAGTTCGTTTTTTTCCGGTATTTCTTCTAATTTGTTATGATTTTCTAGAAATTCTTTCCAATATGCCTCGAGAGTTTCTAGACGACGCACAGAGGGGTATTTGGCCCAAAAAGTCGATCAAAATTATTTATCTGTAGTTTCTTTTTATTTTAATTCTCTTTGAACAAATAACTATAAAAATAAGCATTGGAGTTAAAAATAGTAAAATAAAGGTATATTAATAGGTTTAAAAATTAAACAGTCATTCATAATGTTATTTATGTTTAATTTTCCAAAAAGAAATTAATAAGAATTTGAAGAAGCATCCCATCTTTCTTCATCTGAAGTTTCATCGTCTGTGTCTGCTTCTTCATCTTCCTCAGACTGAGCATTCGCGTCCCACGGAAGCAACATTTCCATTGTTTTTGGTTTAACAGGTTTTGATTTTTTTGGAGGTTTGGGTCTGATGCAACTTAGAAATGGATCTGATTTTAATAAAAGTCTATTAATGACATCCATGTTGCACTGAATCCGGCTAAATTTCCTTGAAAACCTTTCCCTGTACTGTCTGAAATGTTTATTTCGTGCTTCTGCTGCTTCTTCCGACAGAGTTCATATGGGTAAAAGGGCATGTTGGATAACTATTGGGCCGTGTATCAATATTTTATGTAGGGTAGGCGACATCGGATGCCATGAATACAACTGGACGTAAAGCTTGGCTGTATCTCGGCAGTAGACATCAAATTTGTTTATGTCGATCTTGTGTCCACTAGATATTACCTCCAGGACAGTAGCAAATCTCTCTATTAAAGTTTTATCTATTCCTGTAATGCTTGCGGACGTTTCAGCATTAGCGAAGAACCTTCTGCTGGTGTTGCCATCGTTGCTGTTGCCATAATTAGCCTTAGGTACGTCTACTATTAGTCCAAGCTCACTTCTGAATTTTTCTTGGATATGTTGCTTTCTTTCTTTTATAATATTCTTTTCAGCTTCTGTTCGGACTTGCCACTTTTTTATTGGTAACTTATATGAAATATGCAGTATTGATTCAAAAACTCTGATTTTTGCATGCAAAATGGATAAACCAAATTCCAAATCTTTCGGGTCTATATGTATTCCTTCAAATTTTGATAAATTATTGAATTCTTTGGAGGTAGCTTCGCAAATATAGCATCGCATGGTCGAGGTTGTATTTGTAGCTGCATTGCAGACTTTACCGTCTACCATAGTAAATAGCAATTTGTGGTTGACAACCACTTCTCCAGACCCCACAGTTATTTTGGTTCCTGATAAATGTTCGATTTGTTCTTTGTGATAGATTATTTCTTCATTTGTTATATCCTTTGATTCTTGAATGAATCTAATTCGCATTAGTCTGCAGAAGCGTGGTGAAGAGGGCGATGGGTTATGCCAAATTACTTTGTTATTGGTCTTACATACGAGCTGAAGGGGTACCAGTGAAGACTGAAAAATGTTGGCGTCAGAGTCACTACTACTGGAAAACCTTTGTTTAAATTGAGTTTGCTGGGAGCCATCACAACCCCATTTATAAGTGAGCTCCAAGTGAGCTGATTCTTCTTGTGTTAGTGATGTCAACACTTCTTCCAAATACAAAATAAATCGTTTGGCTGTGTGATCCAGTAATGCCTGTAATTTTATTTCCGCACATGTTTCAGTGACACGGTAAGCGTCAGTATCTGGGTAGCAATCTGATTTTGCTTTTTGAAGGATGGAGTAGCACGGATATAGTTTCTTTGAACTTTCTCTTACGATTTTATATTGCTTTCTTGTTAAAGATGTTTCAACAAACATAGATAAGGCTTGCGTTGGCGTTAATTGGGTAACTTTCCACTCAGGGGTATTCCTTTTTCTGAGTACATCTCGATATTTATTAGCACGTGATGGTGATGAAATTATATCTTTTATAACCTGTGCTCCACTAACATTCCCAGATTCTCTAAGTGCCATTTGACCAGCATAAAGAAGACTTTGTGCCTGATTTTGCGTTCTCAAATGTACTGCTTTGCGACGTTTACTGCAATCGGTTAATTCTTCAAAGGCTTTCTTCGGACGGCCTACAATATTTGATGCACATTTCAATGGTATTTCGAGAGTGACTTGCAACCAATCATGGTATTTTTGTAAAAATACTTTCTCAGTTCTCTTAGAAGCCTGCCATTTTGCTTTCATTTCCGATTTAAGTCGCGAAAATTTTCGAAGAAACTTTTGCGTTTGCTCGGTCGGGATAGTAGGTCGATTTATAATTTGCTTCTCGAATAAATCCAATTTTTTTGCAAAATCTTTTACTTCGTATTCTTTTGTCATGCGATAGATGTATTCCCGTGTCACAATCTTCAAACCAGACGGGCCTATAACAAGGAAAAGCTTAGATAAATAGAGATAACCGCAAAAACAAGTTTGTCCTGGCAAACCACAACTAAATTTTGTAAAGATAACGGAATATTGTTCCTTAGATCCTTACCGCCGGCCAGATAGCAATGGCTACCTGAAATTTGTTAGTTTATTATTTCCGACTTTTGATCGACTTTTTGGGTCAAATACCCCTCTGTGCGACGTAATACGATCGATGTAAGACGGAGTTTTACGCTCCGATGAATCTTTTTTAAAATTAGTAAGTAACTTTTCCATTGCACCCATGATGTCGTTTTGAGATTCTACAATGCTGACGTAGTCCATTATGAGAAAATAAAATTAAACGATCCTACTTGTTTTCTGCAGCAGCTGACGTTACTCAACCAGAACGCCGAGTATATCACCACCTTTGTTTTCGGGTTACAACGAATGGTCTGACACTGCGACTTTGTTAATGTTTATTCA
Organism: Melitaea cinxia; assembly: GCF_905220565.1. Classification (NCBI taxonomy): domain Eukaryota; kingdom Metazoa; phylum Arthropoda; class Insecta; order Lepidoptera; family Nymphalidae; genus Melitaea; species Melitaea cinxia. The sequence goes on along the minus strand of NC_059418.1, from coordinate 6,712,570 downwards.
CTAAGTTCAAGCACTGACTGTTCTCCAAAGTTCTCTGTTCACCTCAAACCACGAATATTTTAACACGCGCGAGGTTTTTGCTCGAAGGGCCACATTGTAGGGTGCCTGAGCCTTAGCGAAATGTTTTATGTTTAAATGTTAAAATTAGAAAGAACTATAGGTTCAAGATGTTTATTAGATTAAATGTTATTAATGTTAATGAATGTTAATGAGCGCATCCGATTATAGACACGGTGAAATATGCACTGAAGCAACATGCAGGCGTTGGCCTAAGTTATTTAGTGCGGCCCCATGCATGTGCGATGTTGTTTTGGTGAGCCACGCCTAAATGCTCGGTAATTGACCGAACACTTGTTAAGTAGTAGAAAATTAAATTATCTTTGTTTACTGTATTTTTTCATTCAGTTTTACTTTCTACGCGTGTACAATAATAACATGCCGAACTTTAAGTTAAATCTGGCTAAAATTTCCTTATACATTCTGAAAACTTGGTACATACAAATATAAAAGAGGCCTCCTTAAGGAGAAATGCGGAAATGGTCTCTACGAAATGGTTTAAATTGGATGGAAGTACGTGTGGCTCATTTGGAGGCCTGCTCCAAGAAGGTTTTAATCTCAAACATAAATTGTAATCTGTCCCCTACTACCATCCTATGCATAATAACTGCCCACTGTAAAAGGCATCATTCGTACTGTCATCAGCATAGCTACAAAAATTGCTGTTTAGCAACATCTCGTAACGTCGCAGAATAATCAGTGTGGGTAAGAACACTGAACAATGAGGCACTTCTGCGTGAGCGGGCATGGTTTTAGATCACACTGTCGACAGCAACATTGATGCTACGCTCTTACTTTCAATGGTGGTTGTTCTGCGATAGCTGAACAGTCAAGTCTGTGCTAGCCTGTACCATCTCACTGCTGAACATAGACTTTATTCTTTACATAAATATGTTTTTTCTCTATGTAAGTAATCTTAACACTCTCTTAGGCACAGTGGGATAATCAACGAAGATTAGACAACTTGACCGAAAATATTCAAACAGATAAGTACAAATATCAGTGGAAATCAAACCCAACAAACACTACATCACAAGCATAGTTGATTATTAGAATATAAGTAATTAACAAATATAAATCTTATCAGTTGTATTATGATTCCATATCCATCATTATAAAATAAAATAAAACGTTCACCAAATATTCGCATCGTTTCGCGCTAATACAAATGCAAATATTCATAAATCGATTAAATATTACTATATATTTTAAGCTTATATGTATACAAGTATGAATACATTTCGCCTGATACATGGGAAACGAGTGTTTATATCCGATTTTTTTTTCTTACGTATTTTTTCGTTCATTCATTCCGTTTAATACAATATTAACTATAAATAAATTGATATAGTACCTTTACTGCGGTTTATTCAATTTTTTAGATGCCCGAAGATTTCGATATTTTATAGCCACCATGGTCCCGGAAGGTCCTCCCGGGACAATGTTTAAAATCCGAATAGATTACATGCGAAAAAGTTGTTTTGACATCAAGTAAACAGTAGAAAACAATAATACCTTTACTGTTATACTCCATAGACGCTTTAGGAAAAGACCTTGCAAGTTGTGAGGATTTAGACGCTATCAGAAACAAGTTAATCTATGCGTATTACACACAAACACAAATGGTATTTCGATTTTAACACGTTTAGTATATTTAGTATTTTTGTTAATTCTTTGCTGTGTGAGATTTGGTTTCGATAAATTACGACATACTGATAGGATTTTTTCCGATGAGAATTTCTGTGAAAATAACAATGTAGATATGTGTGAAATAAAAGCAAAAAGGTCTCAATTAAATAATAATGTTATAAACATAATAAATTTCAAGTTAACGGGTATAATTTGTGTTGTCCTTACTGTTTAGTACTTCAAGCTTACAGTTGACATCGTAACTTCTACTTCTTTTTTGACTTTCCAATTGTAAAAAGAATTATGAATAAAGAAGAAAAACGTAATAAAAATTCTACGTATCATGATAAAAATTATGAAACAAAAAAGTACTACAAAAGATACATTAAGATGCAGAAGTAACAGAGAAACAGACAGAAGTTGCAAGTGACCATGTGGTTAAAACATTTGAGAAAGGTTAAAAGGCGTCTGTAGCAGGTCAGGCATCTATTACTCGTAAGCAGCAGCAGCTAGAAAGCGGTTTTAAAATATATATTTGCAATAAAGGTAAGAAGCAAATGTAGGTATTAGCATAAAAGCAAGGTAAAGCAGTGACAACATGTTCAAGCAACAAAAAGCGTTAGCTCTCGCATAGGACGCGAAAAAAGCATGAAAGTTCTTAAGCGAGGCACTGAACTTGAATGCAGTCAGCGTTCGAAGGGAAGCTGTGGTTTGCGAGGAATGGAAGACTGTGTTCATGACACCTCGGTTCGTGATGACGTAACTGACATAGATCACCTGTAATCATATAAGTTACCGTATTTATTAAAAAGTGTACATATATCACAAAAACTTTAATTAGTTTAAAAAAGTAAAAGAAAATTCAAAGAAAATTCAGTTAAATAAAAAAATGAAAGGAATCTCATTCCTTAAAATATATAAGCATACAAACGTATATTCATTATTGTAGCAATTACAACCATTTTATCTGGAGAAGCACCACCACTGGACGTCCATCTACTTCAGGCACGAATTCCTACCCATATTCGCCACTAGGTGATCTACGCTCCAGAACCCACAATTTCGTTTCGCCTTCAAATGGAGTTAGAGAGCCTAAATCTCAATCTGCCTCTTACGATATAGCGCCTACCGGTCGGTCGTCAGCCGCAGCCAGCAATAACTTGAAAGGGGTTATTCCTGACTACGTTGCCCAGGGTGCACCACGGGGAGGTCACCGACATAGCACCCCAAAAATGATCGAACATGTCGCTTTCGATAAATATTAAGTAGTAGAAACGTTGATAAAAATTCTTAATATCATAATTATATAAATAAGGGCTGTATTTAGAATAACACCAATTTCCCCATCAAAAAACATCATAATGTAATAAATAAACTATAAGCGTGTTTGATTGTTATTTTAAATTAATAAAGCTAATAATATTAAAATAAAAATATAAAGCTATGTCAAAAACATTGTTACGAAATGTTGTGAATGCATGCAATGCAACGGAGAAATCGTTGCGTAGCTAAAATACATGCGTAAGCTACAAAAGTCAACGATATGACCGTGGTAAATAAGCGTTGACCATTACTAGGACAGCTGAAGCAAACTACTTCTTACTACAGCCCAAGCATCAAAATACGTAACTTGAGATTCGATCGGTCATCAACCATAGCCAGCAAGTAGTCGAAGATATTGCGGAAGATACCAGAAGCGCGCTAGGATGAACGAAGAGGTGATCACCAACAGGGCATCCCAAAAAATATTAACGTCTGTACAAAAGAACAAGAAATTATCGTAAACGACATTTAACATAAAACAAAAAGAAACGATCGCATAAAAACTAGTAGTATCATATAAAGTTTAACTTACGTTATTGAAAAAAATGTATAAAGGAAAAAGAATAGCTTACTTTCAAGCTTAGAAAGAACAAAATAATTTAACAATCAGGCAAATGAAAATTGCACAACTAAGCAAACAAAAATAAACTTACGAAATAAACATGAAGTCATGTTAAATAAAAAAAGATAACTCACCGTCTCAAAAAAGTCTGCGGAAAGGAACTAAAAAATTTCACATTCAAAAAAAAAAAACCGAAACGAAAGTAAACTCATGAAATAAACCTGAAATACACACACAAAATATAATAGTTTAAATTTAACTAACTCTCCAATTTCGACAGAAATTCTTGTGTATCCTAGCCGGCAGATAAGTCAGCAGAAAGGAGCCAAGAAATTTCACATTCAAGCAATCGAAATAAAACCACAAAATAAAAACTTTAATGCACATTACATCAATAAGTTAAAATTAACTATTCGTTTAATTTGGACAGAAATTTTTGAACATCCTTAGCGGAACGTAAAGAAGTCAAAATAAAGCAAATGGAAATAAACACACGAAAAAACGCGGAGAACGTAAATAACAACAAACAAACGTAGTTTTGTTTTCAACAGAAATTTTCGTACATCCATGGCGTTAGAAAAGTCTGCATACTGGAATTAAGAAATTTAACAATCTTGTCATTTAAAACTAAATACCCAAAAGCACCCAAAAAAACATATAATTATGTATACGATGAAAAATTTAAATAAACATACAGAACGTATAAATGTTACAGTCAAGCAATAGATAATAAACACACAGGAAAAAAAATATAAAATAATCATACTTTAATAAAATATATCGAATAAACGTACCTTTCGGTTTAAATTGAGCATTTTGAACATCCGTGACGGCAGAAAAGTCTGTTGACAGTAACGTAGAAATTTCACAATCACGCAAACGATAATAAACACACGGAAAAAAAACTTGAAATAGGCATATTAATTTAAATACTTTTGAATAAGCTTATCTTTCGGCTTAAAATAAATTTTTTAAACTTCCCTAATGGCAGAAACGACTGCTGACAGGTGCGTAGAAATTTAACAATCAATAAATCGATAATAAACACACGGAAGAAATGTGAAATAAGCATAGTTATATAAAGTATGTTGAATAAATGTACCTTTCGGATAAATTGAAAATTTTGAACATCCCTAACTGCAGAAAAGTCTGCTGACAGGAACATAGAAATTTCAGAAATCAAGCAATCGAAAATAAACACACGTTCAATAAAAAAGTGAAATAAGCATAGTTATTTAAATGTTATTTATTAAAGTACCTTTCGTTTTCGAAAATTTTGAATATCCTTGACGGCAAAAAAATTTGCTGACAGGAACGTAGAAATTTCACACTCAAGAAATCGATAATAATCCTACGAAAAAATAAAAAGGAAATAAGCATTATTTTATAAAGTAAGTTGACTAAACGTACCTTTCGTTTAAAATAGGCATTTTTGATCATCCCTGACGGCAGAAAAGTCTACTGAGAGGAACGTAGAAATTTCACAATCAAACAATCGATAATAAAAAGCGAAAAAAAAAAACTTGAAATAGGCGCAGTAATTTAAATACTTTTGAATAAGCGTACCTTTCGGTTTAAATTTGATTATTTTGAACCACCTTGACGGCAGAAAAGTCTGCTGACAGGAACGTAGAAATCGATAATAAACAACGGAAAAGAACGTGAAATAAGTATAGTAAAATAAAAGTTATTTGATAAACGAACATTTCGTTTTCAATAGAAAGTTTTGAACATCCTGGACGGCAGGAAAGCCTGCTGACCGGAACATGGAAATTTCACAAGTAAGCAAGCGATAACAAACACACGGAAAAAACGTAAAATAAGCATTGTTTTATAAAGTATGTTGATTAAACGTACCTTTCAGTTTAAATTGAAAGGTTTAAATATCCTTGACTGCAGAAAAGTCTGCTGACAGGAACGTAGAAATCGATAGTAAACATAAGGAAAAAACGTGTAATAAACATAGTTATTTACATGTTGTTGAATAAAGGTACCTTTTCGTTTAAATTGAATATTTTGAACATCCTTGACGGCAGAAAAGTCTGCTAACTAGACCGTAGAAATTTTACAATCAAGCAATCGAAAATAAACACACGTTCAACAAAAACGTGAAATAAGCATAGTTATTTAAATGTTATTGATTAAACGTACCTTTGGTTTTCAAAAGAAATTTTTGAATATCCTTGACGGCAGAAAAGTCTGCTGACAGGAACGTAAAAATTTCACAATCAAGCAATCGGATAATAGACACACGGAAAAACGTGAAATAAGTACATTTATATAAAGTATGTTGATTGAACATCTCTTTCGGTTTCAATAGAGAATTTTGAACATTCTTGACGGCAGAAAAGTCGTCTGACAGGAACGTAGAAATTTCACAATCCAGCAATCGATAATAAACACACGAAAAAAAAAAAAAAACGTAAAATAAGCACAGTTATATAAAGCGTGTTGAATAAACGTACCTTTCGTTTAAAAAAGAAATTATTGATTATCCCTGACGGCAGAAAAGTCTGCTGACAGAAACGTAGAAAATTCACAATCAAGTAATCGATAGTAAACACTCAAAAGAAAAGGTGAAACATTGTGTGTTGAATAAACGTACTTTTTGGTTTAAATAGAATTTTTTGAACATCCTTGATGGCAGAAGTCTGATGACAGGAACGAAGAAATCAATAATAGCCACAAAAAAATAAAATAAAAAAAAGATTTCAGTAGCAAGTTTTGATCATCCCTGACGGCAGAAAATTCTCCTGACAGCAACGTAGAAATTTCCCAACCAAGAAATCGATAATAAACCCACGAAAACAAGATGAAATAAGCATTGTCTTATAAAGTATATTGAATGAACGTACCTTTCAGATGAATTGAATATTTCGAATATCCTTGACGGCAGAAAAGCCTGCTGACAGGAACGTAGAAATTTCACGCTCAAGAAATCGACAATAATCCCACGAAAAAATAAAAAGGAAATAAGAATTATTTTATAGTATGTGGTCTTAACCTACCTTTCGGTTAAAATAGAAATTTTCGATCATCCCTGACGCCAGAAAAGTCTGCTGACAGGAACGTAGAAATTTAATAATCAAGCAATCGATAATAAACACACGGAAAAAATTAATATAAGCATAGTGATATAAAGTATGGTGAATAACCGCACCCTCCAGTTTAAATTGAATATTTTGAACATCCTTGACGACAGAAAAAACTGCTGACAGGAACGTAGAAATTCCACAATCAAGGAATCAAAAATAAACACACGTTCAAAAAAAGTTGAAATAACCATAGTTATTTAAATCTTGTTGATTAAACGTACCTTTCGTTTTCGATAGAGATTTTTGAACGTCCTTGACGGCAGAAAAGTCTGCTGAAAGGCACGTAGAAATTGCACAATCAAGAAATCGATAATAAGCACTCAAAAAAAAAAAAAAAAAAACATATGAAATAAGAATTGTTATATAAAGTATTTTGAATAAACGAACCTTTTGGTTTAAACTGAATATTTTGAACATCTTTGATGGCAGAAAAGTCTGCTGACAGGAAGGCAGAAATTTCACAATCAAGGAATCGATAATAAACCCACGCAAAAGACGTGAATTAAGCACAGTTATATAAAGTAGTTCGAATAAACGTACCTTTCGATTTTAATAGAAATTTTCGATCATCCCTGATGGCAGAAAAGTCTGCTGACAGGAACGTAGAAATTGACAATCAAAAAATGTATAATAAATACACGGAAAATAAGCGAACTAAGCAAAGATATAAAAATTATGTTTAATAAACGTACGTTTCGTTTTAATTTGAAGTTGTTGAATCTCCTCGACGGCATAAAAGTCTGCTGACTAGAGCGTAGAAATTTCACAATCAAGAAATCGAAAATAATCACATGTTCAAAAAAAAAAAAAACGTGAAATAATCATAGTTAAATGTTGTTGATTAAATGTACTTTTCGTTTTCAATAGAAATTTTTGAACATCCCTGATGGCAGAAAAGTCTGCTGACAGGAACGTAGAAATTTCACAATCTAGTAATCGATAATAAAACACACGGAATAAAACGTAAGATAAGCACAGTTTTTCAAAGAATGTTGAATAAACGTACCTTTCTGTTTCAATAGAAATATTTGATCATCACTGACGGCAGAAAAGTCTGCTGACAGGACCGTAGAAATTTCATAATCCAGAAATCGATAATAAACACACGGAAAAAACACGAAATAAACATTGTTATATAAAGTATGTTAAATAAATGAACCTGTCGGTTTATATTGAAAATTTTGAAAATCCTTGACGGCAGAAAAGTCTTCTGAGAGGAACGTAGGAATTTCACAACCAAGAAATCGACAATAAACCCACGAAAAAAAGATGAAATAAGAATTGTTTTATAAAGTATCTTGAATCAACGTACCTTTTGGGTAAATTTAATATTTTGAACATCCTTGACTGCAGAAATGTCTGCTGACAGAAACGTAGAAATATGACAATCGAGCAACCGATAATAAAATTATTTCAAATTTTTTAAAATTAATATGTGGTAGCTTGTTATTAGCTTTTTTTTTTATTCATATTCAGTATTAGTTATAGTTATAGTAAGCTGTAAGCTATCCAAATAAAATAAAATAAAAATAAACACACGAAATAAAACATGAAATAAGGATAGTTATATCAATGTTGTTGAATAAACGTACCTTTGCGTTTAAATTAAAACTTTTGAAAAAATCCATAATTAACACACGGAAAATACGTGAATTAAGGAAAGATATATAAATTATGTTGAATAAACGTACCTTTTGGTTTAAATTGAAATTGTTGAATTTCCTTGAGGGTAAAAAGTCTGCTGACAGGAACGTAGGAATCGATAATAAACACACGGAAAAGAACGTGAAATAAGCATAGTTATTTAAGTGTTGTGTAATAAAAGTATCTTTCGGTTTAAATCGAATATTTTGAACATCTCTGACAGCAGAAAAGTCTGCTGACAGAAACGTAGAAATATGACAATCGAGTAATCGATAATAAACACACGGAATAAAACTTGAAATAAGCATAGTTATATACATGTTGTTGAATAAACGTACCTTTGCGTTTAAATTAAAAATTTCACTATCCCTGATGGCAAAAAGTCTGCTGACAGGAACGTAGAAATTTCACAATCTAGCAATCGATAACAACCACACTCAAAGACGTGAATTAAGCACAGCTATATAAAGCACGTTGAATAAACCTCCCTCTCGGTTTCAGTAGAAATTTTTGATCATCCCTGACGGCAGAAAAGTCTGCTGACAGGAAAGTAAAAATTTCACAATCAAGCAATCGAAAATAAACACACAGAAAAAACATTGAATTACCATTGTTATATAAAGTATGTTGAATAAAGGTATCTTTCGGTTTAAATTGATATTGTTGAATTTACTTGATGGCAGAAAAGTCTGCTGACAAAAACGTTGAAATTTCACAATCAAAAAATCGATAATAAAGCCACGAAAAAAGATGAAATAAGCATTGTTTTATAAAGTATCTTGAATTAACGTACCTTTCGGATAAATTGAACATTTTGAACATCCTTGACGGCAGAAAAGTCTGCTGACAGAACTTCAAAATTTCACCATCAAAAAATCGAAAATAAACACACGAAAAAACGTAAAACAAGCATAGTTATATAAAGTATGTTGAATGAACGTACCTTTCGGTTTAAATTGAAAAGTTTGAATATCCTTGACTGCAGAAAAGTGTGCTGACAGGAACATAGAAATCGATAATGAACACACGGAAAAGAACGTAAAATAAGTATTGTTATTTAAATGTTGTTGAATAAAGGTACCTTTCGGGTTAAATTGTATATTTTGAACGTCCTTGACGGCAGAAAAGTCTGCCGACTAGAGCGTAGAAATTTCACAATCAAGTAATCGAAAATAATCACATGTGCAAAAAAAGTGAAATAACCATAGTTACGAGTAGTTAATGTTGTTGAATAAACGTACCTTTCGGTTTCAATAGAAATTTTTGATCATCCCTGACGGCAGAAAAGTCTACTGACAGGAACGCAGAAATTTCACAATCCAAAAAATCGATAATAAACACACGGAAAATAAGCAAAGTTATATAAATTATGCTGATTAAACGTACCTTTCAGATAAATTGAACATTTTGAAAATCCTTGACGGCAAAAAAGTCTACTGACAGGAACGTAGAAATTTTACAATCGAAACATCGATTATAAACACACGGAAAATACGCGAACTAAGCAAAGATATAAAAATTGTGTTGAATAACGAACCTTTAGGTTTAAATTGAAATTGTTGAATTTCCTTGATAGCAGAAAAGTCTGCTGACAGGAACGTAGGAATCGATAATAAAGACACGGAAAAGGACGTGAAATAAGCATAGTTATTTCAATGTTGTGTAATAAAGGTACCTTTCCGTTTTAATTGAATATTTTGAACATCTCTGACTGCAGAAAAGTCTGTTGACAGAAACGTAGAAATATTGTAATCGAGCAATCGATAATATACACACGAAATAAAACATGAAATTAGCATTGATATATATATTATGTTGAATAAACGTAACTTTCGGTTTGAATTGAAATTTTAAACATCCTGAACGGCAGAAAAGTCTGCTGACAGGAACGTAGTAATTTGACAATCAAGCAATCGATAATAAACACACACAAAAAAATATGAAATTAGCATTGATAAATAGAGTATCTTGAATAAACGTACCTTTCAGTTAAAATAGAAATTTTTGATCATCCCTGACGGCAGAAAAGTCTGCTGATAGGGACGAGAAATTTCACAATCACGAAATTGATAATAAACCCACAAAAAAAGATGAAATAAGCATTGTTTTATAAAGTATGTTGAACAAACGTACCTTTCGGTTTAAATTGAAGTTGTTGAATTTCCTTGACGGCAGAAAAGTCTGCTGACTAGAACGTAGAAATTTTACAATCAAGTAATCGAAAATAATCACACGTTCAAAAAAAAAAGTGAAATAACCATACTTAGTTAAATGTTTCACACGCGGAAAAAATGTGAAATAACCATAGTTATACAAAGTGTTTTGAATAAACGTACCTTTCGGTTTAAATTGAATATTTTGAACATCCTTGACGGCAGAAAAGTCTGCTGACAGGAATGTAGAAATTTCACAACTAAGCGATCGATAACAAACACACGGAAAAATTGTGAAACAAGCATAATTATATAAAGTATGTTGAATAAACGTACGTTTCGGATAAATTGAACATTTTGAATATCCTTGACGGCAGGAAAGCCTGCTGACAGGAACGTAGAAATCGATAATAACCAAACAAAAAAAAAATAGCCTGAAATAAGCACAGTTATAAAATATATGTTAAATTAATGTACCTTTCGGTTTTAATATAAACATTATTGTACATTATTGATGGCAGAGTAGTCTGCAGACAGGAACGTAGAAAATTCACAAACAATAAATTGATAATAAACCCACGAAAAAGATGAACTAAGCATTGTTTTATAAAATATGTTGAATAAACGTACCTTTCAGATAAATTGAAAATTTTGAATAACCTCGATGGCAATAAAGTTTGCTGACGGGAACGTAGAAATTTCATAATCAAAAAATAAATAATAAACACACGGAAAATACGTGAATTAAGTAAAGTTATATAAATTATGTTGAATAAACATACCTTTCGGATTAAATTGAAGTTGTTGAATTTCCTTGACGGCAGGAAAGTCAGCTGACAGGAACGTAGGAATCGGTAGTAAACACACGGAAAGGAACGTGAAATAAGCACAGTTATTTAAATGTTGTTGTATAAGGGTACCTTTCGTTTTAAATTGAATATTTTGAACATCCCCGACTGCAGATAAATCTGCTGACAGAAAGTTAGAAATATGAAAATCGAGCAATTGATAATAAACACACAAAAAAAACATGAAATAAGTATTATTTTATAAAGTATTTTGACTACACGTACCTTTCGTTAAAATAGACATTTTTAATGATCCCTGACGGTAGAAAAGTCTGCTGACAGGAACGTAGAAATTTCACAATCAAACAATCGATAATAAAAAGCGAAAAAAAAAAAACTGAAAATAGGCGCAGTAATTTAAATACTTTTGAATAAGAGTACCTCTCGGTTTAAATTTGATTATTTTGAACCACCACCAACCACAATCAAGCAATCGAAGATAAACACACGTTCGAAAAAAAGTGAAATAAGCATAGTTATTTAAATGTTGATGATTAAACGTATCTTTCAGTTAAAATAGAAATTTTTGATCATCCCTGACGGCAGTAAAGTCTGTTGACAGGAACGTAGAAATTTCACAATCACGAAATCGATAATAAATCCACAAAAAAAAGATGAAATAAGCATTGTTTTATAAAGTATGTTGATTAAACGTACCTTTCGGCTTAAATTGAAATTGTTGAATTTCCTTGACGGCAGAAAAGTCTGCTGACTAGAGTGTAGAAATTTCAAAATCAAGTAATTGAAAATAATCACATGTTCAAAAAAAAGTGAAAAAAGCATAGTTATTTATATGTTGTTAAATAAACGTACTTTTCGGTTTAAATTGAAGATTTTGAACATCATTGACGGCCAAAAAGTCTGCTGAGAGGAACGCAGAAATTTTATACTCGAAAATCGAATATTATCCCACGAAGAAATATAAAGGAAATAAGCATTATTTTATAGTATGTTGTCTTGACGTACCTTTCGGTTTAAATAGAAATTGTCCATCATCCCTGATAGCAGAAAAGTCTGCTGACAGGAACGCAGAAATATGACAATCGAGTAATCGATAATAAACACACGAAATAATACTTGAAATAAGCATAGTTATATACATGTTGTTGAATAAACGTACCTTTCGGTTTAAATTAAAAATTTCACTATCCCTGATGGCAAAAAGTCTGCTGACAGGAACGTAGAAATTTCACAATCCAAAAAATCGATAATAAACACACAGAAAATAAGTAAAGTTATATAAATTATGTTGAATAAACGTATCTTTCAGATAAATTGAACATTTTGAGCATCCTTGACGGCAAAAAAGTCTACTGACAGGAACGTAGAAATTTCACAATCGAAACATCGATTATAAACACACGGAAAATATTCGGACTAAGCAAAGATATAAATATTGTGCTGAATAACGTACCTTTAGGTTTAAATAGAAGTTGTTGAATTTCCTTGATAGCAGAAAATTCTGCTGACAGGAACGTAGGAATCGATAATAAACACACGGAAAAGAACGTGAAATAAGCATAGTTACTTCAATGTTGTGTAATTAAGGTATCTTTCCGTTTTAATTGAACATTTTGAACATCTCTGACTGCAGAAAAGTCTGTTGACAGAAACGTAGAAATATGGCAATCGAGCAATCTATAATACACACACGAAATAAAACATGAAATTAGCATTGATACATAGAGTATGTTGAATAAACGTACCTTTAGGTTTGAATTGAAATTTTGAACATCCTGAGCGGCAGAAAAGTCTTCCGACTTGACCGTAGAAGTTTCACAATCAAGCAATCGAAAATAAACACACGTTTAATAAAAAAGTGAAATAAGCATAGTTATTTAAATGTTATTGATTAAACGCACCTTTCGTTTTCAAAAGAAATTTTTGAATATCCTTGACGGCAGAAAAATCTGCAGACAGGAACGTCGAAATTTCACAATCAAGCAATCGATAATAAACACACGAAAGAAACATGAAATAAGCATAAATATGTAAATGTTGTTGAATAAGCGTACCTTTCGGCTTAAATTAAATATTTTTAACATCCTTGACGGCAAAAAAGTCTGCTGATAGCAACGTAGAAACTTCATAATCGAGCAATCGATAATATACATACGTTCAAAAAAAGAACCTGAAAAAAGCATAGTTATTTAAATGTTGTTGAATAAACGTACCTTTCGGCTTAAATTGAATATTTTGAACATTCCTAACGGCAGAAAAGACTGCTGACAGGAACGTAGAAATTTCACAATCAATCAATGGATAAAATAAAAAAAATACACGCTCCCTAAAAAGCAATCGATAATAATCACACGAAAAAATCGTGAAATACGCACAGTTATATAAAGTATGTTGAAAAAACGTACCTTTAGGATTAAATTAAATATTTTGAACATCCTTGTCGACAGAAGCCTGCTGACAGGAACGTCGAAATTTCAAAATCAAGCAATCGATAATAAATACACGAAATAAACATTAAACAAACACAGGTATTTTAATGTTGTTGAATTTATCTATTTTTCAGTTTAAATTGAATATTTTGAATATTCCTGACTGCAGAAAAGTCTGCTAACAGAAACGTAAAAATATAACAATCGAGCAATCGATAATAAACACACGAAATAAAACTTGAAATAAGCATCGTTATTTGAATGTTGTTGAATTAACATATTTTTCGGTTTAAATTGACTATTTTAAAAATCCCTGACTGCAGAAAAGTCTGCTGACAGGAACGTAGAAATTTCACAATCAAGCAATCGATAATAAACAGACGAAAGAAATTTTGAATAAGTATAGTTATATAAATGTTGCTGAATGAACGTACCTTTCGGTTCAAATTGAATATTTAAAACATCCTTGATGGCAGAAAAGCCTGTTGACAGTAACACAATATTGCAAACGATAATAAACACACAGAAAAACGTGAAATAAATATAGTTATATAATCGTTGTTGAATTAACATATTTTTCGGTTTAAATTGAATATTTTGAAAATTCCTGACTGCAAAAAAGTCTGCTGACAGGAACGTAGAAATTAAGCAATCCAGTAATCAATAATACGGATACGGAAAAAAACGTGAAACAAGCATAGTCATATAAAATAATAATTAATTACCTTGGTGTTTTTATTTTATTTTATTTATCTTAACGGCAGAAGAGTTTGCTGACAGGTACGTGGAAATTTCACAATCAAGTAATCGATAATAAACACACGGAAAAAACGTAAAATAAGCACAGTTATATAAAGCGTGTTGAATAAACGTATCTTTCGGTTTCAATAGAAATTTTTGATCATTCTTGACAACAGAAAAGTCTGTTGACAGGACCGTAAAAATTTCACAATCGTGCAATCGATAAAAAACATACGAAATAAAACTTGTAATAAGCATAGTTATATAAAATTTGTTGAATAAACGTACCTTTCGGATAAATTGACCTTTTTGAACATCCTTGACGGCAGAAAAGTCTGCTGGCAGGAGCGCAGAAATTTCAAAATAAAGAATTCGATAATAAACACACGAAATAAAACTTGAAATAGGAACGAAGTTCCTTCGAGTAGTATAGAAGCAAAGCAATTAAAAAAAAAAAAAAAAAAAACATTTTTAATTTTATATATATTTCTAGTTCTTGAATTTTTTAATTTTGTTGATTTGTTTTCAATTAAGTACATAAAAGTATTTTGGAAATTTAGTATTTTAGAAAATAACAAATACCGTAAAATGGAAAATCATATGTCTTTATTTATTTTTGTCAACACGACAGTATAGAATTACATAAATAATTTTAAAAAAGTTTACTAGTAATATTTTAGTTTTACAAACGTCATATTATACAGTCATCTGACTGATATTACGTCACTTCCGTTATATTATATATATTTCTTTCGGTTTTAGTATCACATTTTTTCCAGTTCGCTTGCCCAGCCAAATGTCGAGCCTGCCGTAAGGAACTTCGTTCCAATAAGCATAGTTATGTGTATATAGTAAATGTTGTTGACTAAACGTACCTTCCGGAAAAATTGAATATTTTGAACATCCTTGACGGCAGGAAAAAAACGTAAAATAAGCATAGTTATATAAATTATGTTGAATGAACGTACCTTTCGGTTTAAATTGAAAAGTTTGAACATCATTGACTGCAGAAAAGTCAGCTTACAGGAACGTAGAAATCGATAATAAACATACTGCAAAAACGTGAAATAAACATAGTTATTTACATGTTGTTGAATAAAGGTACCTTTCCGTTTAAATTGAATATTTTGAACATCCTTGACGGCAGGAAGGTCTGCTGACAGGAACGTAGAAATTTCACAATCAAGCAATCGAAAATAAACGCTCGTGCAAAAACAGTGAAATAAGCAAAGTTATTTCAATGTTGTTGATCAAACGAACCTTTCGGTTTGAATAGAAATTTTTGATCTTCTGTGACGGCAGAACAGTCGCTGACAGGAACGTAAAAATTTCACAATTAAGTAATCGATAATAAACACACGAAAAAAACATAAAATTAACGTTGTTTTATAAAGTATGTTGAATAAACGTACCTTTCGGTTTAAATTAAAGTTGTTGAATTTCCTTGACGGCAGAAAAGTCTGCTGACTAGAGCGTAGAAATTTCATAATCAAGTAATCGAAAATAATCATATGTTCGAAAAAAAGGAAAATAATTTTAGTTAGTTAAATGTTGTTTATTAAATGTATCTTTCGTTTTCAATAGAAATTTTTAAACATCCTTGACGGCAGGAAAGTCTGCTGACAGGAACGTAACAATTTCATAATCAAGCAATCGATAATAAACATTCGGAAAAAACGTGATATAACCATAGTAATGTAAAGTGTGTTGAATAAACGTACCTTTTGGTTTAAATAGAATTTTTTGAACATCCTTGACGGCAGAAAAGTCTGCTGACAGGAACGAAGAAATCAATAATAACCACACAAAAAATAAAATCATAAAAAAACAACCTCAAATAAGCATTGTTATATTAAGTATGTTGGATACACGTACCTTTCGATTTCATTAGAAAGTTTTGATCATCCCTGACGGCAGAAAAGTCTCCTGAGAGCAACGTAGAAATTTCACAACCAAGAAATCAATAATAAACCCACGAAATAAGATAAAATAAGCATTGTTTTATAAATTATGTTGAATAAACGTACCTTTCAGATATATTAACATTTCGAATATCCTTGACGGCAGAAAAGTCTGCTGACAGGAACATAGAAATTTTACGCTCAAGAAATCGACAATAGTCCTACGAAAAAATAAAAAGGACATAAGAATTATTTTAGTGTATGTAGTCTTAACCTACCTTTCGGTTAAATTGAAATTTTCGATCATCCCTGACGGCAGAAAAGTCTGCTGACAGGAACGTAGGAAATTCACAATCAAGTAATTGATTATAAACACACGGCAGAAACGTGAAATAAGCACAGTTATATAAAGAATGTTGAATAAACGTACCTTTCGGTTTCTATAGAAATTTCTGGTCATCCCTGACGACAGAAAAGTCTGCTGACAAGAACGCAGAAATTTCACAATCCAAAAAATCGATAATAAACACACAGAAAATAAGCAATGTTATATAAATAATGTTGAATAAACGTACCTTTCAAATTTTTGATCATCCCTGACGACAGAAAAGTCTGCTGACAAGAACGCAGAATTTCACAATTCAAAAAATCGATAATAAACACACAGAAAATAAGCAATGTTATATAAATTATGTTGAATAAACGTACCTTTCAGATAAATTGAACATTTTGAACATGCTTGATGGCAAAAAAGTCTACTGACAGGAACGTAGAAATTTCACAATCGAAACATCGATTATAAACACACGGAAAATACGCGAATTAAGCAAAGATATAAAAATTGTGTTGAATAACGTACCTTTAGGTTTAAATTGAAATTGTTGAATTTCCTTGATAGCAGAAAATTCTGCTGACAGGAACGTAGGAATCGATAATAAACACACGGAAAAGAACGTGAAATAAAGGTACCTTTCGGTTTTAATTGAATATTGTGAACATCTCTGACTGCAGAAAAGTCTGTTGACAGAAACGTAGAAATATGGCAATCGAGCAATCGATAATATACGACACACGAAATAAAACATGAAATTAGCATTGATATATAGAGTATGTTGAATAAACGTACCTTTCGGTTTCAACAGATATTTTTGATCATCCCTGACGTCAGAAAAGTCTGCTGACAGGCACGTAAAAATTTCACAATCGAGCAATCGAAAATAAACGTACGGAAAAAAACATGAAATGAGCATTTTTGTATAAAGTATGTTTTATATACGTACCTCTCAGTTTAAATTGAAATGGTTGAATTTACTTGATGGCAGAAAAGTCTGCTGACAGGAGCGTAGAAATTTCACAATCAAAAAATCGATAATAAACACACGGAAAATACGTGAATTAAGCAAAGTTATATAAAGTATGTTGAATAAACGTACCTTTCGGTTTAAATTGAAATTGTTAAATTTCCTTGACGGCAGAAAAGTCTGCTGACTAGAGCGTAGAAACTTCACAATTAAGTAATCGAAAATAAACATATGTTAAAAAAAAAAAAATAACCATAGTAATTTAAATATTGTTGATTAAACGTTCCTTTCGGTTTAAATTGAATATTTTGAACATCCTTGACGGCAGAAAAGTCTGTTGTCAGGATCGTAGAAATTTCATAATCGAGTAATCGATAATAAACACACGAAATAAAACTTGAAATAAGCTTAGTTATATAAATGTTGTTGAATAAACGTACCTTTCTTACCTTGACTTAAATTGAAAATTTTGTACATCCTTGACGGCAGACAAGTCTGCTGACAGGAACTTAGAAAATTCACACTCAAGAAATAGATAATAAACACACGTTCAAAAAAAAAAAAAAAAAACGTGAAAAGAGCATAGTTATTTAAATGTTGGTGAATAAACGTAGATTTCGGCTTAAATTGAATATTTTGAACATCCTAAACGGTAGAAAAGTCTGCTGACAGGAACGTAGAAATTTCACAATCAATCAATGGATAATAAATACATGAAAAGACATAAAATAAGCATAGTTATTTCAATGTTGTTTGATGAACGTACCTTCGGCTAAATTGAATATTTTGATCATCCCTGACGGCAGAACAGACTGCTGACAGGAACGTAGAAATTTCACAATCAAGCAATTTGGGGAGTGTGCGGATCACGTCGGGGTCATCAGTTTGGAGAACAGGGTGTAAAGTTCTTCATGCCCCATTTAAAAGGTAGGATCCTCCGACCAGACGGAATTGCGTCTGGCGGGCCAACGCCCCGACGGTTGTTGTCGGATTCTTGTATTATATACTCAATCACTTTGATAACTTTGAGAGCGCGATGTAGCATACGTCAGTTTTCTCTAATTACGTAGTTAGTATATTGCGCAATACATGTCGCCACACAATCAATAAAAAACACACGAAAAAAAAAAAACATGAAATAAGCATATTTATTTGAATGCTATTGAATAAACGTAACTTTCGGTATGAATCGAAAATTTTTAACATCCTTGACGGCAGAAATTCTGCTGATAGTAACGTAGAAATTTCACAATCAAGCAATCGATAATAATCACACGAAAAAATCGTGAAATAAGCACAGTTATATAAAGTATGTTGAAAAAACGTACCTTTAGGATTAAATTAAATATTTTGAACATCCTTAATGACAGAAGTCTGCTGACAGGAACGTCGAAATTTCAAAATTAAGCAATCGATAATAAATACACGAAAAAAACACTAAACAAACATAAGTATTTTAATGTTCTTGAATTTATCTATTTTTCACTTAAATTGAGTATTTTGAATACTCCTGACTGCAGAAAAGTCTGCTAACAGAAACGTAAAAATATAACAATCGAGCAATCGATAATAAACACACGAAATAAAACTTGAAATAGGCATAATTATTTGAATGTTGTAGAATTAACATATTTTTCGGTTTAAATTGAATATTTTAAAAATTCCTGACTGCAGAAAAGTCTGCTGACAGGAACGTAGAAATTTCACAATCAAGCAATCGATACTAAACAGACGAAAGAAATTTTAAATAAGTATAGTTATATAAATGTTGCTGAATAAACGTACCTTTCGGTTCAAATTGAATATTTCAAACATCCTTGACGGCAGAAAAGCCTGTTGACAGTAACGTAGAAATTTCACAATATTGCAAACGATAATAAACACACGGAAAAAACGTGAAATAAGTGTTGTTAAATAAAAGTTATTTGATAAACGTAAATTTCTTTTTGAATAGAAATTTTTGAACAGCCTTGACGGCAGGAAAGCCTGCTGACAGGACAGTAAATATTTCATAATCAAGCGATCGGTAATAAATACACAGAAAAAACGTAAAATAAGCATAGTGATATAAAAGATGGTGAATAAACGTACCTTTTGGTTTAAATTGAAAGGTTTACACATTTCACAATCAAGCAATCGATAATAAACATACGTAGAAAAACTCGAAATAGGCATATTAATTTAAATTTTTGAATAAGCTAACCTTTCGGCTACTATTAAAAATTTTAAACATCCTTAATAGAAGGAAAAACGAAACGACTGCTAACAGGTACGTAGAAATTTCACAATTAAGCGATCGATAATAAACACACGAAAGAGACATGAAATAAGCACAGTTATATAAATAAATGTTGTTGAATAAACTTGTCTTTCGGATAAATTCAAAATATTGAACATCCCCAACTGCAGAAAAGTCTGCTGACAGGAACATAAAAATGTCACAATCAAGCAATCGATAATAAACACACGGAAAAAACGTGAATAAGCATATTTATTTAAATGTTGTTTAATGAACTTACCTTCGGCTTAAATTATATATTTTGAACATCCTTGACAGCAGAAAAGTCTGCTGACAGGAACGTAGAAATTTCACAGTCAAAAAATCCGTAACAAACACACGGAAAATATGTGAATTAAGCAAAGTTACATGAATTATGTTGATTTATTGTACCTTCCGGTTTAAATTGAAACTGTTGAATTTCCTCGACAGGAGAAAAGTCTGCTGACAGAAACGTAGAAATTTCACAATCTAGTAATCGATAATAAACACACGGAATAAAACATAAGATGAGCACAGTTTTTTAAAGAATGTTGAATAAACGTACCTTTCGGATGAATTGAAAAATTTGATCATCACTGACGTCAGAAAAGTCTGCTGACAGGACCGTAGAAATTTCATAATCAAGAAATCGATAATGAACACACGGAAAAAAACATGAAATAAACATTGTTATATAAAGTATGCTAAATAAATGTACCTGTCGGTTTATATTGAAAATTTTGAAAATCCTTGACGGCAGAAAAGTCTTCTGAGAGGAACGTAGGAATTTCATAACCAAGAAATCGACAATAAACCCCCGAAAAAAAGATGAAATAAGAATTGTTTTATAAAGTATCTTGAATCAACGTACCTTTTGGATAAATTTTATATTTCGAACATCCTTGACTGCAGAAATGTCTGCTGACAGAAACGTAGAAATATGACAATCGAGCAATCGATAATAAAATTATTTAAAAAATTTTAAAATTGATATGTGGTAGCTTCTTATTAGCTTTTTTTTATTCATATTCTGTATTAGTTATAGTTATAATAAGCTGTAACCTATCCAAATAAAATAAACACACGAAATAAAACATGAAATAAGGATAGTTATATGAATGATGTTGAATAAACGTACCTTTGCGTTTAAATTGAAAATTTTGAACATCTTTAGCGGCAAAAAAGTCTGCTGACAGAAACGTAGAAATTTCACAATCAAAAAATCCATAATTAACACACGGAAAATACGTGAATAAAGGAAAGATATATAAATTATGTTGAATAAACGTACCTTTTGGTTTAAATTGAAATTGTTAAATTTCCTTGAGGGTAAAAAGTCTGCTGACAGGAACGTAGGAATCGATAATAAACACACGGAAAAGAAAGTGAAATAAGCATAGTTATTTAAGTGTTGTGTAATAAAAGTATCTTTCGGTTTTAATTGAATATTTTGAACATCTCTGACTGCAGAAAAGTCTGTTGAAAGAAACGTAGAAATATGGCAATCGAGCAATCGATAATATACGACACACGAAATAAAACATGAAATTAGCATTGATATATAGAGTATGTTGAATAAACGTACCTTTCGGTTTCAACAGATATTTTTGATCATCCCTGACGTCAGAAAAGTCTGCTGACAGGCACGTAAAAATTTCACAATCGAGCAATCGAAAATAAACGTACGGAAAAAAACATGAAATGAGCATTTTTGTATAAAGTATGTTTTATATACGTACCTCTCAGTTTAAATTGAAATGGTTGAATTTACTTGATGGCAGAAAAGTCTGCTGACAGGAGCGTAGAAATTTCACAATCAAAAAATCGATAATAAACACACGGAAAATACGTGAATTAAGCAAAGTTATATAAATTATGTTGAATAAACGTACCTTTCGGTTTTAATTGAACCTGTTGAATTTACATGCAGGCAGAATTGCACAATCAAGCAATCGATATTTATCGCACGAAAAATAAAGGGAAAATAAACATTGTTTATAGCGTACGTTGAAGAAGCGTACCTTTCGGATAAATTGAGCATTTTGAACATCCTTGACGGTGGAAAAGTCTGCTGACAGGAACGTAGAAATTTCACAATCGATAATAAACACGCGGAAAAAACGTAAAATAACCATAGTCATATAAAGTGTGTTGAATAAACGTACCTTCCGGTTTAAATTGAAACTGTTGAATTTACTTGACGGCAGAAAAGTCTGCTGACAGGAACGTGGAAATTTCACAATCAAGTAATCGATAATAAACACACGAGAAAAACATGAAATAAGTACAGTTATATAAAGTAACTGGAATGAACGCACTTTTCTTTAATAATTGAAAATTTTGAACATCTTTGACGGCAGAAAAGTCTGCTAAGAGGAACGAAGAAATCAACAATAAAAACACGGAAAAAAACGTGTAACAAGCATAGTTATATAAAGTATATTGAAGAAACTTACCCTTCGGATGAATTGAACATTTTGAATTTCCTTAACGGCAGAAAAGTCTGGTGACAGTAACGTAGAATTTTTACAATCAAGCAATCGATTGTAAATACACGGAAAGACGTGAATTAAGCACAGTTATATTAAGTATGTTGAATAAACGTACCTTTTGGTTTCAATAGGAATTTTTGAACATCCTTTACGGCAGAAAAGTCAGCTGACAGGAACGTAGAAATTTCACAATCAAGCAATCGATAATTAACACACGCAAGGGCGTGAATTAAGCACAGCTATATAAAGTAGGTTGAATAAACATAGCTTTCGGTTTAAATAGAAATTTTTGATTATCCCTGACGGCAGAAAAGTCTGCTGACAGTAAAGTAAAAATTTCACAATCAAGCAATCGAAAATAAACATACAGAAAAAAAACATGTAATTAGCATTGCTATATAAAGTATGTTGAATAAATGTACTTGTCGGTTTAAATATTGTTGAATTTACTTGATGGCAGAAAAGTCTGCTGAAAAAAACGTAGAAATTTCACGCTCAAGAAATCGACAATAATCCCACGAAAAAATAAAGAGGAAATAAGAATTATTTTACAGTATGTGGTCTTAACCTACCTTTCGGTTAAAATAGAAATTTTCGATCATCCCTGACGGCAGAAAAGTCTGCTGACAGGAACGTAGGAAATTCACACTTAAGTAATTGATTATAAACACACGGCAGAAACGTGAAATAAGCACAGCTATATAAAGAATGTTGAATAAACGTACCTTTCGGTTTCAATAGAAATTTTCGATCATCCCTGACGGCAGAAAAGTCTGCTGACAGGAACGTTGAAATTTCACAATCACGAAATCGATAATAAATCCACAAAAAAAGATGAAATAAGCATTGTTTTATAAAGTATGTTGATTAAACGTACCTTTCGGTTTGAATTGAAATTGTTGAATTTCCTTGACGGCAGAAAAGTCTGCTGACTAGAGTGTAGAAATTTCACAATCAAGTAATTGAAAATAATCACATGTTCAAAAAAAAGTGAAAAAAGCATAGTTATTTATATGTTGTTAAATAAACGTACTTTTCGGTTTAAATTGAAGATTTTGAACATCATTGACGGCCAAAAAGTTTGCTGAGAGGAACGCAGAAATTTCACACTCAAAAAATCGACAATTATCCCACGAAGAAATAAAAAGGAAACAAGCATTATTTTATAGTATGTTGTCTTGACGTACCTTTCGGTTTAAATAGAAATTGTCCATCATCCCTGATGGCAGAAAAGTCTGCTGACAGGAATGTAGAAATTTCACAATCACGAAATCGATAATTAACCCACAAAAAAGATGAAATAAGCATTGTTTTATAAAGTATGTTGAATAAACGTACCTTTCGGTTTAAATTGAAATTGTTGAATTTCCTTGACGGCAGAAAAGTCTACTGACTAGAGCGTTGAAATTTCACAATTAAGTAATCGAAAATAATCATACGTTCAAAAAAAATTGAAATAACCATAGTAATTTAAATAGTGTTGATTAAATGTAACTTTCGTATACAATAGAAATTTTTGAACATACCTTACAGCAGGAAAGCCTGCTGACATTAAGCTAGAAATTTCACAATCAAGCAATCGATAATAAACACACGGAAAAAAAACTTGAAATAAGCATAATAATTTAAATACTTTTGAATGAGCGTACCTTTCGACTTAAATTAAAAATTTTAAACATCCTTGATGGCAGAAACGACTGCTGACAGGAACATAGAAATTTCACAATCAAGTGATCGATAATAAACACACGAAAGAAACATGAAATAAGCATAAATATGTAAATGTTGTTGAATAAGCGTACCTATCGGTTTAAATTAAATATTTTTAACATCCTTGACGGCAGAAAAGTCTGCTGATAGGAACGTAGAATCTTCACAATCAAGCAATCGACAATAAACACACGTTCAAAAAAAGAACGGAAAAAGCATAGATATTTAAATGTTGTTGAATAAACGTACCTTTCGGCTAAAATTGAATATTTTGAACATCCTTAACGGCAGAAAAGACTGCTGACAGGAACGTAGAAATTTCACAATCAAGCAATATTGGGGAGCGTGCGGATCACGTCGGGGTCATCACTTTGGAGAAATGGGTGTAAAGTTCCTCATCCCCCATTGAAAAGGTAGGATCCTCCGACCAGACGGAATTGTGTCTGGCGGGCTAACGCCCCGACGGTTGTGGTCGAATTCTTGTATATATACTCAATCACTTTGATAACTTTGATAACTTTGATAGCGCGATGTAGCATACGTCAGTTTTCTCTAATTACGTAGGTAGTATGTTGCGCGATAGATATCGCCACACAATCAATAATAAACACAAAAAAAAACATGAAATAAGCATATTTATTTAAATGCTGTTGAATACATGTAACTTTCGGTATGAATCGAAAATTTTTAACATCCTTGACGGCAGAAATTCTGTCGATAGTAACGTAGAAATTTCACAATGAAGCAATCGATAATAATCACACGAAAAAATCGTGAAATACGCACAGTTATATAAAGTATGTTGAAAAAACGTACCTTTAGGATTAAATTAAATATTTTGAACATCCTTGACGACAGAAGTCTGCTGACAGGAACGTCGAAATTTCAAAATCAAGCAATCGATAATAAGCACACGGAAAATACCTAACTTAAGCAAAGTTATATAAATTATGTTGAATAAACGTGCCTTTCGGTTTAAATTGAACCTGTTGAATTTACATGCAAGCAGACAAGTCTGCTGACAGGAACGCAGAAATCGATAATAAACCCACGAAAAAAAAAAGATGAAATAAGCATTGTTTTATAAAGTATTTTGAATCAACGTACCTTTCGGATAAATTTAATATTTTGAACATCCTTGACTGCAGAAATGTCTGCTGACAGAAACGTAGAAATATGACAATCGAGCAACCGATAATAAACACACAAAATAAAACATGAAACAAAGATAGTTATATGAATGTTGTTGTATAAACGTACCTTTGCGCTTAAATTGAAAATTTTGAACATCTTTAGCGGCAGAAAAGTCTGCTGACAGGCACGTAGAAATATTACAATCAAGCAATCGATATTAATCCCACGAAAAATAAAAGGAGAATAAACGTTATTCATAAAGTATGTTGAATTAACGTACCTTTCGGATAAATTGAGCATTTTGAACATCTTTGACGGCAGAAAAGTCTGCTGATAGTAACGTCGAAATTTCACAATCAAAAAATCCATAATTAACACAAGGAAAATACGTGAATTAAGCAAAGTTACATGAATTGTGTTGATTTAACGTACCTTCCGGTTTAAATTGGAACTGTTGGATTTACTTGACGGCAGAAAAATCTGCTAACAGGAACGAGGAAATTTCACAATTAATTGATAATAAACACACAAGAAAAACATGAAATAAGAACAGTTATATAAAGTAACTGGAATGAACGCACTTTTCTTTAATAATTAAAAAATTTGAACATCTTTGACGGCAGAAAAGTCTGCTAACAGGAATGAAGAAATCAATAATAAACACATGGAAAAAAACGTGTAACAAGCATAGTTATATAAAGTATGTTGAATAAACTTACTTTTCGGATAAATTGAACATTTGAATATCCTTGACGGCAGGAAAGTCTGCTGACAGGAACGAAGGAATCAATAATAACCAAACAAAAAAAAAAAATAACCTGAAATAAGCACAGTTATAAAGAATATGTTAAATTAATGTACCTTTCGGTTTTAATATAAATGTTTGTACATTATTGACGGCAGAAAAGTCTGCTGACGGGAACGTAGAAAATTCACAGACAATAAATTGATAATAAACCCACGAAAAAGATGAACTAAGCATTGTTTTATAAAGTATGTTGAATAAACGTACCTTTCAGATAAATTGAAAATTTTGAACATTCCTGACTGCAGATAAATCTGCTGACAGAAACTTAATAATATGAAAATCGAGCAATCGATAATAAACATACAAAAAAAAAAACATGAAATAAGTATTATTTTATAAAGTGTGTTGACTAAACGTACCTTTCGTTAAAATAGACATTTTTGATCATCCCTGACGGCAGAAAAGTCTGCTGACAGGAACGTAGAAAGGTCACAATCAAACAATCTATAATAAAAAGCGAAAAAAAAAACTTGAAATAGGCGCAGTAATTTAAATACTTTTATATAAGCGTACCTTTCGGTTTAAATTTCATTATTTTGAACCACTTCCAACCACAATCAAGCAATCGAAGAAAAACACACGTTCAAAAAAAAAGTGAAATAAGCATAGTTATTTAAATGTTGCTGATTAAACGGACCTTTCAGTTAAAATAGAAATTTTTGATCATCCCTGACGGCAAAAAAGTCTGTTGACAGGAACGTTGAAATTTCACAAACACGAAATCGATAATAAACCCACAAAAAAAGATGAAATAAGCATTGTTTTATAAAGTATGTTGAATTAACGTACCTTTCGGTTTAAATTGAAATTGTTTAATTTCCTTGACGGCAGAAAAGTCTGCTAGACCGTAGAAATTTCACAATCAAGCAATCGAAAATAAACACACGTTCAATAAAAAAAATGAAATAAGCATAGTTATTTAAATGTTGTTGATTAAACTTACCTTACGTTTTCAAAGAAATTTTTGAATATCCTTGACGGCAGAAAAGTCTGCTGACAGGAATGTAAAAATTTCACAATCAAGCAATCGATAATTATTAATCCGAGTGTTTACTCGGAAAAAAAAATCTTGAAATAGGCATATTAATTTAAATACTTTTGAATGAGCGTACCTTTCGGCTTAAATTAAAAATTGTAATCATCCTTGATGGCAGAAACGACTGCTGACAGGAACATAGAAATTTCACAATCAAGCGATCGATAATAAACACACGAAAGAAACATGAAATAAGCATAATTATGTAAATGTTGTTGAATAAGCGTACCTATCGGTTTAAATTAAATATTTTTAACATCCTTGATGGCAGAAAAGACTGCTGACAGGAACGTAGAAATTTCACAATCAATTAATGGATAATAAATACACGAAAAGACATAAAGTAAGCATAGTTATTTAAATGTTGTTTAATGAACGTACTTTCGGCTAAATTGAATATTTTGATCATCCATGATTGCAGAAAAGTCTGCTGAAAGGAACGTAGAAATCCATAATAAACTCGCGAAATAAACACGAAATAAGCATAGTTATTTATATGTTGTTGAATAAACGTACTTTTTGGTTTAAATTGAAGATTTTGAACATCCTTGACGGCCGAAAAGTCTGCTGAGAGGAACGCAGAAATTTCACACTCAAAAAATCGACAATTATCCCACAAAAAATAAAAAGGAAATAAGCATTATTTTATAGTATGTTGTCTTAACGTACCTTTGGGTTTAAATAGAAATTGTCCATCATCCCTGACGGCAGAAAAGTCTGTTGACAGGAACGTAGAAATTTCACAATCAAATAATCGATAATTTACACACGGAGCATACGCGAACTAAGCAAAGATATAAAAAATATTTTGAATAAACGTACCTTTCGGCTTAAATTAAAGTTGTTGAATCTCCTTGACGGCAGAAAAGTCTGCTGATTAGAGCGTAGTAATTTCACAATCAAGTAATCGAAAATAATCACATGTTCAAAAAAACAAAAATAGTAATAACCATAATTAGTTAAATGTTGTTGATTAAATGTATCTTTCGTTTTCAATAAAAAATTTTGAACATCCTTGATGGCAGGAAAGCCTGCTGACAGGAATGTAGAAATTTCACAATTAAGCGATTGATAACAAACACACGGAAAAATTGTGAAACAAGCATAATTATATAAAGTATTTTTTTTTTAAATATCATATCAAAAATTGACCGCTCCAGCGGGATTCGAACCCGCGTCTCCGACTGACCGTGTCGGCGCTCTAGCCAATTAAGCTATGGAACGATGTACCCGCTAGAGCGAAATTCTTGATATGTAAATATATATATAAAGTATGTTGAATAAACGTACGTTTCGGATAAATTGAACATTTTGAATATCCTTGATGGCAGAAAAGCCTGCTGATAGGAACGTAAAAATTTCATAATCAAGCGATCGATAATATCAGACGGAAAAAATTAATATAAGCATAGTAATATAAAGTATGGTGAATAACCGTAACGTACCTTTCTTTAAAAATTGAAATTTTTCAACATCCTTCACGGCAGAGGAGCGTAGAAATTTCACCAAAAAATCGATAATAAACATACGGACAAACGTAAAACAAGCATAGTTATATAAAGTATGTTGAATGAACGTATCTATCGGTTTAAATTGAATATTTCAACATCCTTGACGGCAGGAAAGTCTGCTGACCGGAACGTTGAAATATGACAATCAAGCAATCAAAGATAAACACACGTTCAAAAAAAAAGTGAAATAAGCATAGTTAATTAACTGTTGCTGATTAAACGTACCTTTCAGTTAAAATAGAAATTTTTGATCATCCCTGACGGCGGAAAAGCCTGCTGACAGGAACGTAGAAATATCACAATCAAGCAATCGATTATAAACACACGGAGAAAACGTGAAATAAGCACATTTTAATAATGTATGTTGAATCAACGTACCCTAAGGTTAAAATTGAAATTGTTGAACATTCTTGATGGCAGAAAAGTCTGCTAACAGGAACGTACACATTTCACAATCAAGCAATCGATAATAAACATACGTAGAAAAACTCGAAATAGACATATTAATTTAAACTTTTGAATAAGCTAACCTTTCGGCTACTATTAAAAATTTTAAACATACTTAATAGAAGGAAAAAAGAAACGACTGCTGACAGGTACGTAGAAAATTCACAATCAAGCGATCGAAACACACGAAAGAGACATGAAATAAGCACAGTTATATAAATAAATGTTGTTGAATAAACTTATCTTTCGGATAAATTCAAAATATTGAACATCCCCAACTGCAGAAAAGTCTGCTGACAGGAACATAAAAATGTCACAATCAAGCAATCGATAATAAACACACGGAAAAAACGTGAATAAGCATAGTTATTTAAATGTTGTTTAATGAACTTACCTTCGGCTTAAATTATATATTTTGAACATCCTTGACAGCAGAAAAGTCTGCTGACATGAACGTAGAAATTTCACAATCAAAAAATCCGTAATAAACACACGGAAAATACGTGAATTAAGCAAAGTTACATGGATTATGTTGATTTAACGTACCTTCCGGTTTAAATTGAAACTGTTGAATTTCCTCGACAGCAGAAAAGTCTGCTGACAGAAACGTAGAAATTTCACAATCTAGTAATCGATAATAAACACACGGAATAAAACGTAAGATAAGCACACTTTTTTAAAGAATGTTGAATAAACGTTGAATAAAGGAACGTAGGAATCGATAATAAACACACGGAAAAGAACGTGAAATAAGCATACTCGTAGTTATTTAAGTGTTGTGTAATAAAAGTATCTTTCGGTTTAAATCGAATATTTTGAACATCTCTGACTGCCGAAAAGTCTGTTGACAGAAACGTCGAAATATGACAATCGAGTAATCGATAATAAACACACGAAATCAAACTTGAAATAAGCATAGTTATATGTTGTTGAATAAACGTACCTTTCGGTTTAAATTAAAAAATTCATTATCTCTGATGGCAAAAAGTCTGCTGACAGGAACGTAGAAAATTCACAAATAAGAAATTGATAATAAACCTACGAAAAAGATGAAATAAGTATTGTTTTATAAATGATGTTGAATAAACGTACCTTTCAGATAAATTGGAAATTTTGAACTTCCTTGATGGCAGTAAAGTTTGCTGACCGGAATGTAGAAATTTCACAATCAAAAAATAGATAAGAAACACGCGGAAAATACGCGAACTAAGCAAAGTTATATAAATTATGTTGAATACACATACCTTTCGGATTAAATTGAAGTTGTTGAATTTCCTTGACGGCAGGAAAGTCAGCTGACAGGAACGTAGGAATCGATAGTAAACACACGGAAAGGAACGTGAAATAAGCATAGTTATTTAAATGTTGTTATATAAAGGTACCTTTCGTTTTAAATTGAATATTTTGAAAATCTCTGACTGCAGATAGATCTGCTGACAGAAACTTAGAAATATGACAATCGAGCAATCGATAATAAATACACACAAAAAAAAAAAAACATGAAATAAGCACTGTTATATAAAGTGTTTTGAATAAACGTACCTTTAAGATTAACTGAACATTATGAACATCCTTGAGAAAAGTGTGCCTGAAAAGTCCTCCAGAAAAGTCTGCTGACAAGAGCGTAAAAATTTTACAATCAAGTAATCGAAAATAATCACACGTTAAAAAAAAAGAAGTGAAATAAGCATCGTTAGTTAAATGTTATTGATTAAACGTACCTTTCGTTTTCAATAGAAATTTTTGAACGTCCATGACGGTAGAAAAATTTGCTGACAGGAACATAGAAATTTCACACTACAGAAATCGATAATAATCCTACGAAAAAATAAAAAGGAAATAAGCATTATTTAATAAAGTATGTTGAATAAACGTACCTTTCGGTTTAAATTGAAATTGTTGAATTTCCTTAACGGCAGAAAAGTCTGCTGACTAGAGCGTAGAAATTTCACAATCAAGCAATCGATAATAAACACACGGAAAAATTAATATAAGCATAGTGATATAAAGTGTGGTGAATAACCGTACCCTCCGGTTTAAATTGAATATTTTGAACATCCTTGACGACAGAAAAAACTGCTGACAGGTACGTAAAAATTCCACAATCAAGGAATCAAAAATAAACACACGTTCAAAAAAGGTAAAATAAGCATAGTTATTTAAATCTTGTTGATTAAACGTACCTTTCGTTTTTGATAGAGATTTTTGAACGTCCTTGGCGGCAGAAAAGTCTGCTGAAAGGCACGTAGAAATTTCACAATCCAGAAATCGATAATAAATAAACGGAAAATAAGCGAACTAAGCAAAGATATAAAAATTATGTTTAATAAATGTACCTTTCATTTTAAATTGAAGTTATTGAATCTCCTTGACGGCATAAAAGTCTGCTGACTAGAGCGTAGAAATTTCACAATCAAGAAATCGAAAATAATCACATGTTCAAAAAAAACGTGAAATAATCATAGTTAAATGTTGTTGATTAAATGTACTTTTCGTTTTCAATAGAAATTTTTGAACATCCTTGATGGCAGGAAAGCCTGCTGACAGGAACGTAGAAATTTCACAATCAAGCAATTGATAATAATCACGCGGAAAAGACGTGACATAACCATAGTCATACAAAGTGTGTTGAATAAACGTACCTTTCGGTTTAAATTGAATATTTTGAACATCCTTGACGGCAGAAAATTCTGCTGACAGGAACATTTAATCAGTTTATTTGTACGTACAATTATATTAAATCAAAAATCAAATCGTGTTACAGTGTCGTACTAACATTATTCATTAAGTTATAAAATGTTCCTAACACTTGTATGGATGTAAATCTGAAATAAATTATTATTATTATTATAGAACTTACTAGACATAACTACCAGCTGCCTAGACAGACTTCCTTCTGTCAAAAGTCGGTAGTATTTTTTTTTTTGTAGTATCAAAAGCAAGCAACCGAATAACAAATTTCGCTATTTTGGGAATAAATTTAACTTGTCTAAGGTTTATAACATCGTAGTATGTAAAAAAATAACATTATATTGCCAACACTAAATGACGATTTACTTTAAAATAACGAAATAATAATCTACAACATACCTGGATTTTCTTCTGCTCCAATCGCTATATAAACTCGGCTCGCGTAGTATTCTGGTTTGAATATAAAACTCCTATTGTGTCTTGCAATGAATTCGCCAACATTGCGTTAGAATCACATAACAACTTTCAATTATCTACTCGTCTCAAAAACAACAAATCGCCGCCTACTTATGTAGCCTACGCGACTTGCACTTAGGTTAAAAACACTGTTCCGTGTAGCGCACGTGGTCGAACTGCAAGATCGAGTCCCAAACTGAGTCGTCGTTCGTTCAATGTCTCGCCTTAATGTACCTGAGAGGGGAAAGGCGCGCGGGGTGGACGAGACTTCCTCACAACTACCTGCAGTCCACTAAACAAACATCCGATAGGCCGAAACTACAAAGTTATTTGTGAACAAAAAAAATAAAATACCACATTTTATACAGAAAACAAACTACGTTCGAAGAACAGAATAGCGGACCATTATTACTTGTATACGAATATCTTAATAATTTTTAACAATACAACAAAATGGCTATGTAAAGGACTTTAAAACAATTTAAGAATTAATTTAGTACGAGATTCAAAGTAAAGACGATGGTCACTCATCTGTTCAATTGCTAAAAATTATTTTACATTTAATTTACTGCATTAAAAAATAGCTCGTAAGCGGTGTGTCTGAAAAATTCGTGGACAGCCTATAATTAATGGATAATTAAATAATTACTTATTGTTCTTTTTTTGTTGCAAAACGAATTGAGGATTTAACTAGATAACCTCTTGAATCTAGATAAATTAAAACATAGTTGAGTCAACTGTTACCTGCCCAAACAAAATTTTTAAGTATGACAGATGGGAAGTTATTAAATAGAACGTTTTGCGCATGTGTGTTACGTTTAAATTTTTTTGTCTCATAAAGACAGTGCTCACTGACAATGAGGTAGAGTTATTATACTTACACGAGATGTAAGTTAGTTTACAGCGATAGAAAACCTTGAGTGATTGAGAAGGCTTTAGACAGAAATAAAGAAATTTCGTAAGCAAAAAACAAACATAAAGGAACAAACAGCGTTTTAATACAATCATATTACAAAAGAAAGACATAAATGCTAACGCAAACAAAAGAAAGTAGTCAACACAAATAGTCAATATCACGATAATTGTCAAATAATCATCGTCATCGATCCAATCGAAATGTAAATAAATAAGACACTTGACAGGCACGATAGCGACAGTCCTCATTGTACACTTGCCATAAGGTATTTTCTTCTGAAACAAGAAAATTGACGTTGATTTTTTAAAAATTCGCTGTGGACCGGCCTTTGGAATATCTTATGTCGCAGACTGCTAATTTTATAATCAGTATATTCTAAACATCAAACAAAGCTACACAAGTAGTTTTATTTATTAAATTTAATTATATTTTATATCTATTACACAAATTATTTTATTAAAAATAAAAACAGAACATACTAGAGCCTAAAGTAATCGGATTTGAACGATAAACACGAAAAGACCTCCATCGAAATAAATTACAACAATCGTTCTCATGGAATGTTGGAATTTTGTAACTAGATACATGATTTAACAAAAATTATAAATCATTAAAAACAGCTTTTAAAGAAGTACGGGACAAATGTCACGATTTTGGATGCCATTTTTGCAAACACGATAAATTCAGATTTACTTAAATAATTTATTATATTATGATTGAATTTAATTTAATTTATTTACGACATACCTGGTCTTTTCATTGCTCCAATCGCTTTGACAACTCTCCTCGCGTAGTACTCGTCACGTAGTTCGATACAACGAAGATGTCGACATTATTTATACACCGTTTGAACTGTCTATCAACTCTTCTCATATACTAAAATCACTTAAGCAACAAGCACTTAGCTTTAGTTACTGTCTACCAGTTACGAACACTGTTCCACGTAGCGCACGTGTCGGCACGGCAAGATCGAGTCTCCAACTGATTCCACGAGTCGTTCTTCGTTGGCTGTCTCGCCTTCGTTTACATGAGAGGGGAAGAGTGCGCGGCGGCGGCGGGCTCGCAGAGCGGGTGTGAATACGTCACAACTACCTGCAGTCCGGTAAACAAATATCCGCCGGTCGGCTGTAGTTACAGACAAAAGCAGGTTTAGAATAAATAATAAGAAGCTATTTGTTAATGAACACAATGCAAAAACTGAAAAAAAAAGACAGTAAAACATATTGTATACTGGAAATAAGATGTTTTGTAGGAATATTCCAATATAAATAGCATAAAGCATTTTATATGACGACATTGAATTACGAGTACATCCCTAAAGAACAAAAGATCTTTATGCGTTTTACAAAAGTAACAAAGTAAGCCAGACGACCCAACGGCTACCTACCAAAGCAACAGTAAAGCAGTAAGAGCATAAGCAAGTATTTTCAAATTACATACAGTTACCTGCGTTCAGCTAAACAAAAGACTGCCAAGTTAAAGTCGAACAACAAACAAACAAACATGAACTTAATCGAAGACAAGAAGTTGTTTATAATGAATTTTAGAAACTCTGGTGACATAAAAGTAACAATAGTACATTTAAATAATGCGGTGTGAATAAAAAAATATTTGAAAGTTTTGTCGAATAACTTACTCATAAACGAAGAGATTATATTTATTTTTTTATTTTGGAATATTCTGCAACGCTAATAACGATAGGTTTAGCTATCTTTAATCCTTTATTAGGGTCGTTTAACAAAAGATAAAGAATTAGTTACACTAATGTTAAGAGAATTCAAACAATTGTTCTTAGGATTGTTAAATGTGTGTATGAAAAAAAAAATTTTTAATGATTTCTCTCAACTAAAACTTTACCTGGTGTCAGTTTATATTGTTACGTGTAAGGGTTCGAAGAATTTGGAGAGAAAGACCTGCTGACTCTTTTCAAGACTTTATTCACAAGCACTAGGTTCAACACAAAGCACTAGGTTCAAACACTAAGCACTAACAATGTCCTAAGTCGTAGCCAATGTCGTAGGTTTCACTGGTACCACTCTTGATCACTAGTTTTCACTCTTGAAGTCGCCTCGAAGATCGCTCAAACTGAACTGTACTCGCTCGCCTACCTGCGGCTATTTATATCGGCCGACACGAGGCCCAGACCATTCTGGAAAGTTCGCGCATGTACCCGGTTTTCGAGACTATACTTCTATATAGTTCCACAGTAGTTCCTCTAGCGCCATCTAGTATTGAGTAGAGAGTTTCACGCGGTCTCTTTCTTTATGTGGTTTCCGCTAGGTGGCGCTAGTTTCTTTGTGTGTTCGTAACAATATGCTAAGTAAAAATTAACACAACTGAAGCTACCGTTACTCCAATCTCAATATTTTTGCCATTTCATTTCGCTTATTGCACATATTGAAAATATTCAAAATGAAAGAACAAAATATGGGAACACAAAACAGTAACCGGCGGCCGTTTTGCTATGAAACGACCTCTTTCAGACACCAGCAGACAATTCGTAAAAAAAAACAATACTATAAAAATAATTTTAGAAAAGAAGTACAAGGATAACATAATTTAACATTGCAAGTTCATTTAAATGTGAAAAAATAACATAATGCGTTTATTGTTACCGTATCAAATTACAACCCTAAAGAAACTAATGACAATCTAGTTGATTCAACTGTTACCTGCCCAAACAAAAGATCTAAAAAAGACAAACGGGAAGCTATAAAATAGAAAGTTTTGTACATTCGTGCTACGTTTATGGATTTTTTGTCTCGTAAAGACAATGTTCACTAACAATGAGGTGCAGATATTATATTTACACGAGACGTGAGTTAATTTATAGTCGACAAAAAACCTTAGAGGCCTAAAAAACCTAGAAGGCTTTAGATAGAATTTCGTAAGCAAAAAAAAATCATAAAGGAACAAGCACAGCGTCTTAATACAAACATATTCCAAAAAAAACAACATAAAAACTGCAGTCACGATAAAAAAAAAATGTTTAAAACTAAAACTTTCACATTACCATTAATACTATTACTTTCCACAATAAATGCAACATTTTGTAGTAATATTACGAAAATTTTGATCTTATAACCTTTAGTAACTGTAACTGGGTAACTGAACTGTAGCAACTAATTCGGGCTTAGGAAACGATGATTTTTATAATTCGACTAGTCTCTGAGTCAATGTAGGTCTTGAGAATTTTACTCGTGAGTGAAGTAATCGCATATTTCCTGCACACCCAGAAACATTAAAATAGAGTACTACAAACCGCCGCTGACATTGCACAAACTGCACTCATATCTAAAAAACTAAAATGAGACTTGTGAATTTGATTTCCGTTGAGTGTAATGAATATTAAAAATGCATTGATAATAAGACGATCGTTGTTGTATCTGTAACGTACGATGTCCTATATTAAAATATAATTGGCTCAGTGAGTAATTCAAGTATTTTAAAATTTTGAGCATCTTTTAATACGAGTACTTGAGCGGAATATTTCAAACTATATAACTTTTTGTTTACATTTTCTTTTAAACGTAGCTTTCAGGTAGTATAATTTTAACTAACTGTAACTGCGGAGTTTCTTGCCGATTCTTGTCTGCAGAATCTACAATACTTACAGAATAAAAATACTTTCAGAAATACTTACATAAGTGAATGCAGAGATACATAGAATCTTCAAGGTGTCCGTGTATTATACAGGGTGTCCCAGGAAAGACTGTCAAGCGGAAGTCCAGAGCTAGAACATCCTTTGGGGATTCCAAATCACCCCTATGTATATGATCCGATTTTTTATAGTTTAGGAGATATGATTTTTTTTCTAATTTTTCAATGTTTTTCGACCTTAGCGCTATTTTTGATCATAATTTCGTAAATAATTGAGATAAATGCCTGATTTTTTTTTAATAATTTAGCTAAACCTTGGGTCCTAACTAATACATACACAAATAAACCCTAAAAGTAAAATCATGCACTTAAATATAATAGAAGTACTTAAAAAAAGAAAAGTGCAAAAAAAAAACATAACTTCGAAGATTAAAAAAAAATAATAGCAACAAAATAATGTATTTAAAAGATTCTTAAAAACTTCCTTAGTTTATCTAGTTTCTACCATAAAAAAATCAGTAAGTTAACTTTATGGCATCATCCCCAAATTTTGGTTTAAATACGACAAGTCTGATATTTGAAAACTTAAGTTTAAAAAATTGTAATAAATTCGGTCGTGTTTACTGGGAGAATGGCTTTGAAATTAGATAAAAAACACTTCCTATCTGAATCTTTTGTATTCTAAGCAATAGTTAAACGGTATGATAGCCGCGCCAGTTGTTCGAAAATCGTTTCGTGTGGGTAACACAAAAATAAAATCGTACATATTAAAAATAGCATGGTGTCGTCTCATGTCAAAGATTTTCATTGTAATATGAAACTCTTTGACAGGAAACTTTTTTAATAGTTACGGGTCTCTGTAAAGAACTCACTATAGACGGCGCCACGGTTCGCTTAAACCGAAAATAAAAATCATCATATCAAAAATTTCGCTCTAGCGGGTACATCGTTCCATAGCTTAATTGGCTAGAGCGCCGACACGGTCAGTTGGAGACGCGGGTTTGAATCCCGCTGGAGCGGTCAGTTTTTGATATGATATCCAAAAATGTTTAGAATTCCTAATGTGTGGGTAACACAAAAATAAAATCGTACATATTATGAGGATTATCGACAGCCCAGGAATGGTAATTGTGAATGTTGAAAATCCCAGTTCGCTTAAAATGTGATTCGTCAGTCCATAAAATTGTTTTAAAAAAGTTTTCATTGACTGCTTGACGCCGCAACATTTCTTGGCAAAATCTAACCCGTCTGCGGTAATCTTCCGATTTCAATTTTTGGACTCTTTGAATGTGATATGGGTGATAGCCCTCACTCTGAAGTACGCGGTGTGTTACAGATTTTGTTATGGAGTGCGGAGTTCAATGGTTCTGACGCTTACACTGGGTTCTCTTTCTATTTCTTCAATAACTTCTTCTACCAATTCTGAGTCTCTTATTAGTGGCAGATACCCTGTGATTGTTGCTGGTACTCTGCCTTCTCGATAGGCATCGCGAACTTGCAAGATAGTCCGATGATTAAGCCATCTTTCAGATGCACGATCACCTCTTCGTTCTACTTGTTCTTGAAACAACCTCGCAGCTTCCGCAGCATTCCCTCTTGCGTATCCGTAAAAGTAGTGCATTTGTTCATAGTTCTCACTTGTAAAATAGGCATTACAACGTCTTGTCATGATGAAGTAAACACCAGTTTTCACTTGCAACCAATAGATAAGTTTGCACTCAAAGTCCTTAGGGAAAGCCAATTCGTCGAGAGTTCCAATAATACGAGTCCAAATCGAAATGCAATCAAAGTCCGGTGTGAAAGCCAATTATTATAGCTTTAATGTGTAACTATCAGAGAAGAGGAATCGCTATCGTACTGTAAGCACAAGGGTAAGCAGACGACTAGCAGAGCAGTGTGACGTATTCAGTTCCTATCATCACCACTAGTCACGGATTGCCCCTATCTCACTCTAACATTAGTTCATTGACTCTATTTGTCACTTTCCAAACAAGTGGCGCGGCTATCATACCGTTTAACTATTGTTTTTTATCTGTTTTCAAAGCCATACTCCCAGTAAACACGACCGAATTTATTACAATTTTTTAAACTTAAGTTTTCAAATATCAGACTTGTCGTATTTAAACCAAAATTTGGGGATGATGCCATAAAGTTAACTTACTGATTTTTTTATGGTAGAAACTAGATAAACTAAGGAAGTTTTTAAGAATCTTTTAAATACATTATTTTGTTGCTATTTTTTTTTTTATCTTCGAAGTTATGTTTTTTTTTTGCACTTTTCTTTTTTTAAGTACTTCTATTATGTTTAAGCGCATGATTTTACTTTTACGGTTTATTTGTGTATGTATTAGTTAGGACCCAAGGTTTAGCTAAATTATTAAAAAAAAAACAGGCATTTATCTCAATTATTTACGAAGTTATGATCAAAAATAGCGCTAAGGTCGAAAAACATTGAAAAATTAGAAAAAAAAATCATATCTCCTAAACTATAAAAAATCGGATCATATACATAGGGGTGATTTGGAATCCCCAAAGGATGTTCTAGCTCTGGACTTCCGCTTGACAGTCTTTCCTGGGACACCCTGTATAATTTTCCTAATGAAAATGATAATCTATATCGCTATATTATTTTGTAAACGATGTTTTTATTATATGTACCGACGACACGGAAATTTTAAGATCAGAGACTATAACAATATTAATAAGCTTTATATTAGGGCTTAAATTATTTTACGCTCTACGAGTATATACTCTCCGAGAATACGGGCCTGCAGTAATGGTACGATGCGCGGACAGCGGAATCGGTACTCATCCCTGTGTTGCGAGAATTGGTTGTACGAGTAATTTTTATTTTGTAAATATTTAACCAAACAATAATCGGATGCTATTAAACCTATCTAACGTATAACGGTATTGATGAGTTATGATAGAAAATATTCCTTTTTTAACAAATTCTACTTTATCTTTCAGATATTTTTGCTACCTGCTGCAAATACAATTTTTTTATTTATTAAGGTGAAATAAGACCTAATCGCGTATTTTACTTCTTGTTGTTAAAGTTTATTCTTAACTTCAGGATAAATTTCAGGAAGATGTAATGAAACTTCGTTAAGCAAGGTTGCTCGTCTAAAGAATTAAAAGCATTCTTTACATCAACTTCCAGCAGAACTTCAACCTCATTACTTTTTAAAAAAGTACGAGCCGCGTGAACTGCTGCTTCACAGCCTCCTTTGCTTCCAAAGCCCAATTGTATTGGTTGAAATTTGGTTTTAAGGCTGGAGACTATGTGTCTACATGCCAATTTAGACGCCAGACGGCGAAATGTGGTCCCAATAGCAATCGGACGGATACTACCGTCTTTTTTGTTAAAGGCACATAGTCTTGCACCGTAAATATGAGACAAAAAAGATGAAGATACCTTACCAGATAACATGAAATTACAAAGATTGGTTATGTCATTCAAGAGAGCCCTGCCAGCGTCACCGGCTGAGACACTCACAAGATCTTTAAGATGTTGTGGTGTGATGCCGTCTATGCCGCTAGCAGAGCCACTTGTGAACGATATAATTGCAGCATAGGTGTCTTCATCTTTAACCTGTAAAACATTATTGAAAATAGGTGGACTTGGGAGCAAGGACGCCGGATTCGGTAAGGGATGCTTTTCGCGTAAGGCTTCTAGCGTTTTATTATCAAAAGGTGCGAGGGTATCACTAGAGAAAAGAATGCGAGCTGCATTCTTAAGATCTCCATCCATTGCTTTATTTTCAATAATTTTACTAGAATCAGAATATAAAGGTCGTGGGTTTTTAGGAATGATAATTGGAATGTCTAACAAGCTATTCTGTTTTAATTTAGTTGATAAAGAACCACTTTTGGTTTTATCAACATGTAAAAATTTGTAGGAAAACAAAAAAAGATTTTGCCAGGCCGAATCAGTGTCCGAAATACATTTTTTAATCACAGATGATAGTGATCTAGCTAGAGACATACTCGCTCCTCTAGGAACTCGTTTAACAAGCGGGATATTTTGATGACATTTTAAAATAAATTTTTCAAATGGAACCGAATCACAATCACTGGTTACGATTGATGAAGTATCAGTTAAAATAGGTAATGAATGGATTAATGGATCGCTGTGGCAACGGGTGGTGTGAATTTTTAAGCCTTTGCGGCCCCTAAACAACTTTCCGTTAGTGCATTCTGGACAAGTGAAAAGTTCCGGTTGAGATACATTGGTTGTTTTAAAACTATTTGACATAATATCGCACTAAACAATGTACACTTAAATACACACACATAAAGATACTATTTTCATTTGTTCTATCGGATGCTATTAAGCCTATCTGATCTATAAGGGTATCGAACAGATCAAATATGTTAAAAAATTTATTCACTTTTCAACAAATTTTACTTTATTTTTCATTTACGTTTTATTTTTTATTTATTGTAATTTGTATGCAGAAGAAACTCTTTCGCGTGAAATAATCAAAGATTTAAATATTAACCTCTAAATTGAAAGAGATTTAAATAGTCCATCTCAATATATATAACATTCAACAATTGTTACTGTCACATTAAATTACATCCCTAAAGATATTTATGCAAGTCTTAACAAATTACATTACAATTACCTGCGTTCAGCTAAGGAAGTTCTTTCTAATGAATTTTAGAAACTTCGGTAAAATAAAAGTAACAACAATAGTACATTTAAATAATGAGGGGTGAATAAAAAAATATTTGAAAGTTTTGTCGTGTGTACTTACTCATAAACGAAGAGATTTTATTTTTTTTTATTTTGGGATATTCTGCAACGCTAATAACAATAGGTTTAGCTGTCTACAATCCTTTATAAGGGTCGTTTAACTTAAGACAAAGAATTAGTTACACTAATGTTAAGAGAATTCAAACAATTGTTCTTAGGATTGTTTAATGTGTGTATGAAAAAAAAGTTTATATGCTACTATGAATGAAAATTAATGTCAGCTGGCTGTATCTCGGTGGAAAGCTAATGACAATAGGTTTAGCTATTTTCAATTATTTATCAAGGTCGTTTAACTAACGACAAAAAATTAGTGACGCTATATACTGTTAACAGCATTCAAACAATGGTTCTTAGGATTGTTTACTTAACGGTAATAATCCAAGCTTTTTACTGACTGGGGACCACACCAAGGGAATAAATAAGAATTAATGTTTTATCGAATGCTATTAAACCTATCTGACGTAAAACGGTATTGAACAGATGAGCTTTGATAGAAACTTTATTCCTTTTTTAACAAATTCTACTTTATGTTTCAGATATTTTTGCTGCCTACTGCGAATATAATTTTTTATTAATTAAGGTGAAATAAGACCTAATGGCCGATTTTACCTCTTATTGTTAAAGTTTATTCGTAATTTGTGTGCAGAATAAACTTTATCTATAACTCTGAAGGTAAATTGACAATGAGGGTAACAGCTTTATTACGTAAGGTGGGTTCAAACTTCAAATTAACGTCTTCTTTACAGGCGCTACGTCACACACTATGTAGGCGCTTAATGTGTCATGGCCGACTACATTATTTCGAGCTATTTATTGTAATAAATACAATTGTAATCCTGTACTTTTTTATAAGAAAAAAATACACAAAATATTTGAGTTTAATAAATAATAAGTCACATTATTTTAGTAATTTTTTTATTGTCATCAACATCAATGAATCACTTTAGTAATTTAAACAATTTTGAACACAAATATCGTATCGCAAAAACTTATGGATACAATTAAATAATAAAACATCATTTTTATGATGAATCGTTAAAAAAATGAACACTTTTTACAAATTTAAGAGATTAATTCAGGGCGATATTCGTTCAAGTTAATAAAATCATTGAAGTGGTACTTCACAAAATGGTGGAACACCAGACAGTTGTAGGGAAATTTTTTCTTACAGACGTGACACTGGGGTGTTGCCCTCACTCTGTAAATTAAGAAATTTAAATTGTATTATGAAAAAATTTGACAAAACACACAACTTTGTTAAATTTAGATGACAACGAATAATAATAATTTTTTTGGGTAAAAATCGCTTGAACACAATATGAACCCAAATATTGGGTTGTCACATAAGCTCGTTCGAACTTTTGACGTTTATTTAAAACAAAAGACATTCCAAAATAAGACTTTTATTATTAACTATACTGTCCATTATTTTATATCACTCTGCCCCAACGTTCAGCCAATTGCATAAAGCCATCTCTCCAGAAGGCCTCGTTATTGTTATCGAAAAATCTCTCAAGATTAATTTTTAGGTCGTCCAAAATGCGAAGTTTTTTCTGTTAAGATATTTTGTAGAGAGTGGAATAAATGGTGATCAGACGGTGTGATATCCAGCCTATGTGAAGGTCGAGACAGAATAACCAATGTAAACCCTACCAACTTCTGTACCGTGGGTACAGATGCAAGAGTGAAAACATATTCGTAGTCTTCAAAACATATACAAATTTCTAAAGAAGAAGATGTAAAAAAAGGTATTGGAATTTCACAATTTAAACAAAAACCAACTCACCCGTTCATTATGTGCGCGTAGTAGACGTGTGTTA
Organism: Melitaea cinxia; assembly: GCF_905220565.1. Lineage (NCBI taxonomy): Eukaryota > Metazoa > Arthropoda > Insecta > Lepidoptera > Nymphalidae > Melitaea > Melitaea cinxia. The sequence goes on along the minus strand of NC_059418.1, from coordinate 6,669,283 downwards.
CCAAGCATGGTCGATTTTTAAACACCAAACCGCAGTGGTCGCATTCGGTTTTTTTTAAGCACCATGCAAGCAAACAATCGTTTTGTCTCGGCCCTTTTCTTTTCGGTTTTCTTAACTTTCCTGAAAATTTTATAAGTTAAACTTTTTGTTTTCATATACAGTTTTAAAGCTATACATAAAATGATTTCCAAAGTTACAAATACGGGAGGTACCTATTTATTCTACATTTCGTCGACAAAATGTTTGCAATTTGATTACGAACTAAATAAGAAATCTATTTTTGCGAATTTTTTAAAACTGCGATCGGGATAAAAAAAAACGTACAAAATACACACAAATTAACCTTAAGTTTTTTCATTTAATACAAAAAGACAAAAAAAAAAAACCCAAAATCGAAGAGCATCATTAACTAAGTATACGAGGAACCATAATTTAAAGCGCGTTATTATTGCCATTTCAATATTATTGTAAATATGACATTTACAGTCGCTTGTATTAAATGAATATCACAATATTAATTTTTAATATTCTGGTATAGTACTTACTTTTCACCATGACTCCAACTTAAAAATCCGCTTAAGGACGTGAAGAAAAAAATTTGAAGACCGAATACAGAGACACAAAATCGACTTTAGACCACGTTTTTTTCTCTTTCAATCCCTGCGTAGCGTACGTGTGTACAAGTCAAGATCAAGGCAGTGACTATTTCGTCAACGCACGAAGTTCCTGCTGTACAGTGACGCCTTTCATAACAAGGGATATTTTAGTAGATTGAAAAAGTTGGCACCAGTGTTACCAACCCTACTGTTTTAACAGTAGATTTGGTGTTTTACATTGATGTTTCCCTGTTTTCTGTTTCATTCCTACTTTTTACTATTTTTAAATTAGTGTTCAGCGTTATCTATTATACTGTGTAATATGTTTTGATGACTACTAAATAATAATACACACACTTTTGTGCTTACTTACGCCACTGTGTAAAGATTTTTTCTATTCCTCTTCTTTTTGCTATAGATATATGAAAACTTAATTAGGCCTCAAAATATCGACCGGAAGGTCATACACATTAAATATTCAAATGAGTAGCAAACTGTTAAATTCGAAATAATGAGATCCGATGAGGCAATTAACGATGAAAGTGGAAAATAATGTTACTTTAACTAAGTATGTGAGTCCTGATAACTAATAAAAGTTGGTAATTATTTTAATTATACGAGGAAAGTATGAAATCTGCCTTTTTATACTTTAAATACTGTTTTCTCTTGTATTTTTATTGGTGAACTGCTGTTTTTAAGTTTCTTGGGGTTGGCAACACAGGTTGGCACATTTTTTTATAACGATTACCTGCAATCGGCCGAACAAAAGATTAGCAACTCAAAGTCAAAATAAAAGAACTTAATTGATAGTAATAAACCACTTTCTAATGACTTCGGAGACATAAAAGAAACAATAGGACATTTATATAATGACATATAAATAAAAAAAAAACTTATGACTTGAGAGCAAAAAAAAAAACTCACTAATAAAACTCTTACTTTTTAGAATATTGTGTACAATATAACATGTTATTATAATAACGAAATCTTTTACCATTTTTTTTTTTACATTGTTTTCGTGAAGCCTATTCCTATCAATACTCTTTCCGTCTTCTACTTTTAACAATTTCTTGGACATTTCAAAACATAAAAATGACTTAGATATTTTCAAAAGCTTTTATGTAACCTTCAACGTATGTAAATATTATGTATGTATGTATGTATTTAGGGTGGAAACTTGCAACTCAAGTTTTGAAGCATATATCTTTACCGATTGATATATTTAGAGGTTCGCTTTTAGGTTTTAAATGTAACATTAATCAATAAATGAATCAATGAATTGAATTTGTTTTATTTATGAATTATTTGCTTTGTATTATGTATTTTTCTTTCTGACGGTAGCGAAACGGCCAAGCCACATATTTTGACTAAGGTGTAGAGTTTGTGAACTTAGGACTTGTAGAGTTAGGGCGTGTAGAGTTAGCAGCTTGGCTCTACATGAGATCTGATAACTTTTTGATAGTGCGAGCCATATGATCTCGTCTTGACAACGTTTTACATGAAAATGTTTTTGGTGGGATTTCACTTCTTTTTGTAAGTTGCTTATGACAATATTATAGCTGCATTTTACCTCCGACACATTTTATACCGTAAATATTATCCAATCGTCACCATATTCGGCTTAAGCACGCTGTTTTTGATTTTATGTTGAACTGATATGCAAACGGTAACCTCCGCCAAAACTTAAATACCAAAATTGCAAAATGTAAATTTTCGACATAAACTAATAACCGATTTTTATTTTTCATGTATTTTTTTATTATTATTTATAAACAAGGAGTAACAAGGAGTCCCTATGTCAATTTTCAGACCTCTAGCATCAAAATTTGCGGAAGTCTCATACAAACTTCCACCGCATAGTTTAAGGGGTTGGGGGGTAAAAGTTCCAAGTTTTATAATTTTTTTGTTGTTTGTGTACTAAAACTAGCTTACATACCAAATTTTAGCTTTCTGGGACTTCAGAAAGTACTCTAAGAATTTTGATGATCATCAGTGAGTGACGAAATCGGGGTTTTTTAGATCTCAATAAAATCTAAAATATAAGAGCTATGCAATTGAAACTTTATACGTTTAATAAGTCCACCATTGACATCATATCCCCAGAATTTTGTTTATCTGGTATAATCCAAACCCAAGTTATGAGGGTTCAAAAAAACGACGAAGCGCTTCGAGAAAAGATAGGTAGTGCTTTTCGTTTTTTTTTTTCGCCTCGTCTTGGCGGACGCACTACCGTGCCCCGAGATTTTGATCTAAATCCTGATTAAGCTGGTGATTGTATTATCCTTTTACCTTAAGTCAGTACCTATGAGTATTTGATTTCTTGAATAGGTCTCATGATGCGAAGAATAGTGCAGTTGAAACGTTTCCTATTAAACTTTTTGATATTTAATGAAGCAATATAAAATAATTAGTAATTGTGTTTGTTTGCAAACGAAAAATAACGATTTCAATTACATCGACCAGTAAGACATACGTAAGTTGACAACACAGCAGTCAATTAAATTTAATATATTATATCGCTATATTATGTTGTAAAGGAAGTTATTATATCTACCGACGACACGTTAATTTTAAGATGCGAGATTATAACAATATTAATAAGCTTTATATTAGGGCTTAAATTATTTTACGCTCTACGAGTATATACTCTGCGAGAATACGGGCCTGCAGTAATGGTACGATGCGTGGACAGCGGAATCGGTGCTCATACCTGGGTTGCGAGAATTAGTTGTACCAGTAACTTTTATTTTGTAAATATTTAACCAAACAATAATCATATTTTCATTTGTTTTATCGGATGCTATTAAACCTATCTGACCTATAACGGTATCGAACAGATGAATTATGTTAGAAAGTTTATTCACTTTTCAACAAATTTTACTTTATTTTTCATTTACATTTTATTTTTTATTTATTGTAATTTGTCTGCAAAAGAAACTGTTTCGCGTGAAATAATCAAAGATTTAAATATTAACCTCTGGATTGAAAGAGATATAAATAGTCCATCTCAATATAAATAACATTAACCAATATTTACTGTCGCATTAAATTACTATACAAGTCTTAACAAATTACATTACAATTACCTGCGTTCAGCTAAAGAAGTTCTTTCTAATGAATTTTAGAAACTCCGGTAAAATAAAAGTAACAATAGTACATTTAAATAATGAGTTGTGAATAAAAAATACTTGAAAGTTATGTCGAATACTTATAGACTAAGAGATATTTTTTTTTTTTTGAATATTCCGCAAAGCTAATAACAATAGGTTTAGCTATCTTCAATGTTTTATTAGGGTCGTTTAACTAACGACAAAAAATTTGTTATGTTATATACTGTTAACAGAATTAAAACATTTTTTTTTTAATTTTGAAAGAGACGCAGTGTCCGTGCCGTATTGTTCTAAATCTTTTCTAACCTGATCCACGACTTTGATTATCTCTGAAAAATGACGTCAGACTTTTGCAAGCTTTCGCTCACAATATTAATCTTTTGTTATATGTTGTACCATAAAACCATTGAACATATAAATTTAAAAGACTTTAGACGTTAACGAACGTGCTATGTTTATTGTGTCGCTGTCATACAAATTTATTTTTACGTATTTTCAAGTTCTCATAATCATTAGAATGTTCAATATCTTCCAATTCAAAGATCTCATTACTTAATTATCTTGTCGTTAATTTCCTATCTGCGATGTTTCTTAAAGTCATTAGTAAATCACTACTTGTTAAAAATAATGCCGCTTAATTTAACTTTAGTAATGAAATTAAAAACAGTAATTTGTTGATTGTTCTGTTAAAGTGTATTAACTAACAAAATGTTTTAAAGGATGCTATTAAACCTATCTGACGTATAACGGTATTAAACAGATGAGTTATGATAGAAAATATTCTTTTTTTAACAAATTCTACTTTATGTTTCAGATATTTTTGCTGCCTACTGCGAATATAATTTTTTATTAATTAAGGTGAAATAAGACCTAATGGCCGATTTTACCTCTTATTGTTAAAGTTTATTCGTAATTTGTGTGCAGAATAAACTTTATCTATAACTCTGAAGGTAAATTGACAATGAGGGTAACAGCTTTATTACGTAAGGTGGGTTCAAACTTCAAATTAACGTCTTCTTTACAGGCGCTACGTCACACACTATGTAGGCGCTTAATGTGTCATGGCCGACTACATTATTTCGAGCTATTTATTGTAATAAATACAATTGTAATCCTGTACTTTTTTATAAGAAAAAAATACACAAAATATTTGAGTTTAATAAATAATAAGTCACATTATTTTAGTAATTTTTTTATTGTCATCAACGTCAATGAATCACTTTAGTAATTTAAACAATTTTGAACACAAATATCGTATCGCAAAAACTTATGGATACAATTAAATAATAAAACATCATTTTTATAATGAATCGTTAAAAAAATTAACACTTTTTACAAATTTAAGAGATTAATTCAGGGCGATATTCGTTCAAGTTAATAAAATCATTGAAGTGGTACTTCACAAAATGATGGAACACCAGACAGTTGTAGGGAAATTTTTTCTTACAGACGTGACACTCGGGTGTTGCCCTCACTCTGTAAATTAAGAAATTTAAATTGTATTATGAAAAAATTTGACAAAACACACAACTTTGTTAAATTTAGATGACAACGAATAATAATAATTTTTTTGGGTAAAAATCGCTTGAACACAATATGAACCCAAATATTGGGTTGTCACATAAGCTCGTTCGAACTTTTGACGTTTATTTAAAACAAAAGACATTCCAAAATAAGACTTTTATTATTAACTATACTGTCCATTATTTTATATCACTCTGCCCCAACGTTCAGCCAATTGCATAAAGCCATCTCTCCAGAAGGCCTCGTTATTGTTATCGAAAAATCTCTCAAGATTAATTTTTAGGTCGTCCAAAATGCGAAGTTTTTTCTGTTAAGATATTTTGTAGAGAGTGGAATAAATGGTGATCAGACGGTGTGATATCCAGCCTATGTGAAGGTCGAGACAGAATAACCAATGTAAACCCTACCAACTTCTGTACCGTGGGTACAGATGCAAGAGTGAAAACATATTCGTAGTCTTCAAAACATATACAAATTTCTAAAGAAGAAGATGTAAAAAAAGGTATTGGAATTTCACAATTTAAACAAAAACCAACTCACCCGTTCATTATGTGCGCGTAGTAGACGTGTGTTACCAAGCATGGTCGATTTTTAAACACCAAACCGCAGTGGTCGCATTCGGTTTTTTTTAAGCACCATGCAAGCAAACAATCGTTTTGTCTCGGCCCTTTTCTTTTCGGTTTTCTTAACTTTCCTGAAAATTTTAAATGTTATTATTAAATCTTTTGTTTTTATATACAAGCTATACATAAAATGATTTCCAAAGTTATAAATACGGGAGGTACCTATTTTTTCTACATTTCGTCGACAAAATGTTTGCAATTTGATCACGAACTAAATAAGATATCGATTTTTGCGAATTTTTTAAAACTGCGATCGGGATTTAAAAAAAACGTACAAAATACGCACAAATTAACCTTAAGTTCTTTCATTAAATACAAAAAGACAAACAATTTCCAAGAACAAAGAGCATCATTAACTAAGTACACGAGGAACCATAATTTAAAGCGCGTTATTATTGCCATTTCAATATTATTGTAAATATGACATTTACAGTCGCTTGTATTAAATGAATATCACAATATTATTTTTTAATATTCTGGTATAGTACTTACTTTTCACCATGACTCCAACTCAAAAAGCCGCTTAAGGACGTGAAGAAAAAAATTTGAAGACCGAATACAGAGACACAAAATCAACTTTAGACCACGTTTTTTTCTCTTTCAACCCCTGCGTAGCGTACGTGTGTATACGTCAAGATCAAGACAGTGACTATTTCGTCAACGCACGAAGTTCCTGCTGTACAGTGACGCCTTTCATAACAGTGGAGATTTAAGTAGATTGAAAAATTTGGCACCAGTGTTACCAGCACTACTGTTTTAACAGTAGATTTGGTGTTTTACATTGATGTTTCGCTGTTTTCTGTTTCATTCCTAATTTTTACTGTTTTTAAATTAGTGTTCAGCGTTATCTATTATACTGTGTAATATGTTTTGATGACTACTAAATAATAATACACACACTTTTGTGCTTACTTACGCCACTGTGTAAAGATTTTTTCTATTCCTTTTCTTTTTGCTATAGATATTATGAAAACTTAATTAGGCATCAAAATATCGACCGGAAGGTCATACACATTAAATCTTCAAATGAGTAGCAAACGGTTAAATCCGAAATAACTGATTGCTACTCATTCAAAGACACAAAAAGGCACATAAAGAAATTTAACAACAATATGTATGATTTTAAGAAGGAAAGTGAGTTTGAAAATGCTAAAGATGAGGCAATTGAGGATGAAAGTGGAAAATAATGTTACACTAACTATGTATGTGAGTTCTGATAACTAATAAAATTAGGTAATTTTTTTTATTTTTACTTTACCTACTGTTTTCTACTGTTTTTTATTGGTGAACTGCTGTTTTTAAGTTTCTTGGGGTTGGCGACACAGGTTGGCACAGATTTTATAAGGATAACCTGCAATTGTCAATCGTCAAGATAATGCAATCGTCAAGATAAAAGAACTTAATCGATAGTAATAAACCACTTTCTAATGACTTCGGAGACATAAAAGAAACAATAGGAGATTTAAATAATGACGCATAAATTTAAAAAAAATTAGACTTGAAAGCAAAAAAAACTCCAAAATAAAACTCCTACTTTTTAGAATATTGTGTACAATATAATATGTTATTATAATAACGAAATCTTTTACCAATTTTTTTACATTGTTTCGTGAAGCCTGTTCCTATCAATACTCTTTCCGTCTTCTACTTTTAACAATTTCTTAGACATTTCAAAACATAAAAATGACTTAGATGTTTTCAAAAGCTTTTATGTAACCTTCAATGTATGTAAATATTATGTATGTATGTACGTGTTTAGGGTGGAAACTTGCAACTCAAGTTTTGAAGCATATATCTTTACCGATTGATATATTTAAAAGGGTTTGCTTTTAGGTTTTAAATGTAACATTAATCAATAAATGAATCAATGAATTGAATTTGTTTTATTTATGAATTATTTGCTTTGTATTATGTATTTTTCTTTCTGACGGTAGCGAAACGGCCAAGCCACATATTTTGACTAAGGTGTAGAGTTTGTGAACTTAGGACTTGTAGAGTTAGGGCGTGTAGAGTTAGCAGCTTGGCTCTACATGAGATCTGATAACTTTTTGATAGTGCGAGCCATATGATCTCGTCTTGACAACATTTTACATGAAAATGTTTTTGGTGGAATTTCACTTCTTTTTGTAAGTTGCTTATGACAATATTATAGCTGCATTTTACCTCCGACACATTTTATACCGTAAATATTATCCAATCGTCACCATATTCGGCTTAAGCACGCTGTTTTTGATTTTATGTTGAACTGATATGCAAACGGTAACCTCCGCCAAAACTTAAATACCAAAATTGCAAAATGTAAATTTTCGACATAAACTAATAACCGATTTTTATTTTTCATGTATTTTTTTATTATTATTTATAAACAAGGAGTAACAAGGAGTCCCTATGTCAATTTTCAGACCTCTAGCATCAAAATTTGCGGAAGTCTCATACAAACTTCCACCCCCTAATTTAAGGGGTTGGGGGGTAAAAGTTCCAAGTTTTATAATTTTTTTGTTGTTTGTGTACTAATACTAGCTTACATACCAAATTTTAGCTTTCTGGGACTTCAGAAAGTACTCTAAGAATTTTGATGATCATCAGTGAGTGACGAAATCGGGGTTTTTTAGATCTCAATAAAATCTAAAATATAAGAGCTATGCAATTGAAACTTTATACGTTTAATAAGTCCACCATTGACATCATATCCCCAGAATTTTGTTTATCTGGTATAATCCAAACCCAAGTTATGAGGGTTCAAAAAAACGACGAAGCGCTTCGAGAAAAGATAGGTAGTGTTTTTGGTTTTTTTTTTCGGCTCGTCTTGGCGGACGCACTACCGTGCCCCCAGATTTTGATCTAAATCCTGATTAAGCTGGTGATTGTATTATCCTTTTACCTTAAGTCAGTACCTATGAGTATTTGATTTCTTGAATAGGTCTCATGATGCTAAGAATAGTGCAGTTGAAACGTTTCCTATTAAACTTTTTGATATTTAATGAAGCAATATAAAATAATTAGTAATTGTGTTTGTTTGCAAACGAAAGATAACGATTTCAATTACATCGACCAGTAAGACATACGTAAGCTGACAACACAGCAGTCAATTAATTTAATATATTATATCGCTATATTATGTTGTAAAGGAAGTTATTGTATGTACCGACGACACGTTAATTTTAAGATGAGAGACTATAACAATATTAATAAGCTTAGGGCTTAAATTATTTTACGCTCTACGAGTATATACTCTCCGAGAATACGGGCCTGCAGTAATGATACGATGCGTGGACAGCGGAATCGGTGCTCATCCCTGTGTTGCGAGAATCGGTTGTACGAGTAACTTTTATTTTGTAAATATTTAACCAAACAATAATCATATTTTCATTTGTTCTATCGGATGCTATTAAACCTATCTGACCTATAACGGTATCGAACAGATAAATTATGTTAGAAAGTTTATTCACTTTTCAACAAACTTTATTTTTCATTTACATTTAAGTTTTTATGTATTGTAATTTGTCTGCAGAAGAAACTGTTTCGCGTGAAATAATCAAAGATTTAAATATTAACCTCTGGATTGAAAGAGATTTAAATAGTCCATCTCAATATAAACAACATTCAACAATTTGTACTGTCACATTAAATTATATCCCTAAAGATATTTATACAAGTCTTAACAAATTACATTACAATTACCTGCGTTCAGCTAAAGAAGTTCTTTCTAATGAATTTTAGAAACTCCGGTAAAATAAAAGTAACAATAGTACATTTAAATAATGAGGTGTGAATAAAAATACTTGAAAGTTATGTCGAATACTTATAGACTAAGAGATATATTTTTTTTTTTAATATTCCGCAAAGCTAATAACAATAGGTTTAGCTAAAAAAAATCAAACCAATGAGAGCGCAGCTGCGCGCATGCGCGCGATGTTATAATGAGATTTTACGATATCGATGTGGATATTATACCATCATGTGAAATTGCTTAAATTGAGTGTTTTGTTTTCTGCGCTATAACAGTAGTAATTACAAGTCAAGTATTGGAAACATAAGTAGAATGTTACAACATTAGTGTAGATAAAGATATTTATACAAGTCTTAACAAAATACATTACAATTACCTGCGTTCAGCTAAAGGAGTTCTTTCTTATGAATTTTAGAAACTCCGGTAACTCCGGAAAAAAAGTAACAATAGTACATTTAAATAATGAGGTGTGAATAAAAAATACTTGAAAGTTATGTCGAATACTTATAGACTAAGAGATATTTTTTTTTTGAATATTCCGCAAAGCTAATAACAATAGGTTTTATTAGGGTCGTTTAACTAACGACAAAAAATTAGTTATGTTATATACTGTTAACAGAATTAAAACATTTTTTTTTTAATTTTGAAAGAGACGCAGTGTCCGTGCCGTATTGTTCTAAATCTTTTCTAACCTGATCCACGACTTTGATTATCTCTGAAAAATGACGTCAGACTTTTGCAAGCTTTCGCTCACAATATTAATCTTTTGTTAAATGCTGTACCATAAAACCATTGAACATATAAATTTAAAAGACTTTAGACGTTAACGAGCGTGCTATGTTTATTGTGTCGCTGTCATACAAATTTATTTTTACGTATTTTCAAGTTCTCATAGTCATTAGAATGTTCAATATCTTCCAATTCAAAGATCTCATTACTTAATTATCTTGTCGTTAATTTCCTATCTGCGATGTTTCTTAAAGTCATTAGTAAATCACTACTTGTTAAAAATAATGCCGCTTAATTTAACTTTAGTAATGAGATTAAAAAAAGTAATTTGTTGATTGTTCTGTTAAAATGTATTGACTAACGAAATGTTTTAACGGATGCAATTAAACCTATCTGACGTATAACGGTATTAAACAGATGAGTTATGATAGAAAATATTCTTTTTTTAACAAATTCTACTTTATGTTTCAGATATTTTTGCTGCCTACTGCGAATATAATTTTTTATTAATTAAGGTGAAATAAGATCTAATGGCCGATTTTACCTCTTATTGTTAAAGTTTATTCGTAATTTGTGTGCAGAATAAACTTTATCTATAACTCTGAAGGTAAATTGACAATGAGGGTAACAGCTTTATTACGTAAGGTGGGTTCAAACTTCAAATTAACGTCTTCTTTACAGGCGCTACGTCACACACTATGTAGGCGCTTAATGTGTCATGGCCGACTACATTATTTCGAGCTATTTATTGTAATAAATACAATTGTAATCCTGTACTTTTTTATAAGAAAAAAATACACAAAATATTTGAGTTTAATAAATAATAAGTCACATTATTTTAGTAATTTTTTTATTGTCATCAACGTCAATGAATCACTTTAGTAATTTAAACAATTTTGAACACAAATATCGTATCGCAAAAACTTATGGATACAATTAAATAATAAAACATCATTTTTATGATGAATCGTTAAAAAAATGAACACTTTTTACAAATTTAAGAGATTAATTCAGGGCGATATTCGTTCAAGTTAATAAAATCATTGAAGTGGTACTTCACAAAATGGTGGAACACCAGACAGTTGTAGGGAAATTTTTTCTTACAGACGTGACACTGGGGTGTTGCCCTCACTCTGTAAATTAAGAAATTTAAATTGTATTATGAAAAAATTTGACAAAACACACAACTTTGTTAAATTTAGATGACAACGAATAATAATAATTTTTTTGGGTAAAAATCGCTTGAACACAATATGAACCCAAATATTGGGTTGTCACATAAGCTCGTTCGAACTTTTGACGTTTATTTAAAACAAAATACATTCCAAAATAAGACTTTTATTATTAACTATACCGTCCATTATTTTATATCACTCTGCCCCAACGTTCAGCCAATTAATTGCATAAAGCTATCTCTCCAGAAGGCCTCGTTATTGTTATCGAAAAATCTCTCAAGCTTAATTTTACGTCGTCCAAAGATACGAAGGTTTTTGCGTTAAGATATTTTGTAGAGAGTGGAATAAATGGTGATCAGACGGTGCGATATCCGGCATATATGAAGAGCGAGGCAGAATAGCCAATGTAAACCGTACCAATTTCTGTACTGTGGTTACAGATGCAAGAGTGAAAACTTATTCGTAGTCTTCAAAACATATACAAATTTCTAAAGAAGAAGATGTAAAAAAAGGTATTAGAATTCCACAATTTAAAAAAAACCAACTCACCCGTTCATTATATGCGCGTAGTAGACGTGTGTTACCAAGCATTGTCGATTTTTAAACACCAAATCGCAGTGGTCGCATTCGGTTTTTTTTAAGCACCATGCAAGCAAACAATCGTTTTGTCTCGGCCCTTTTCTTTTCGGTTTTCTTAACTTTCCTGAAAATTTTATAAGTTAAACTTTTTGTTTTCATATACAGTTTTAAAGCTATACATAAAATGATTTCCAAAGTTACAAATACGGGAGGTACCTATTTATTCTACATTTCGTCGACAAAATGTTTGCAATTTGATTACGAACTAAATAAGAAATCTATTTTTGCGAATTTTTTAAAACTGCGATCGGGATAAAAAAAAACGTACAAAATACACACAAATTAACCTTAAGTTTTTTCATTTAATACAAAAAGACAAAAAAAAAAAACCCAAAATCGAAGAGCATCATTAACTAAGTATACGAGGAACCATAATTTAAAGCGCGTTATTATTGCCATTTCAATATTATTGTAAATATGACATTTACAGTCGCTTGTATTAAATGAATATCACAATATTAATTTTTAATATTCTGGTATAGTACTTACTTTTCACCATGACTCCAACTTAAAAATCCGCTTAAGGACGTGAAGAAAAAAATTTGAAGACCGAATACAGAGACACAAAATCGACTTTAGACCACGTTTTTTTCTCTTTCAATCCCTGCGTAGCGTACGTGTGTACAAGTCAAGATCAAGGCAGTGACTATTTCGTCAACGCACGAAGTTCCTGCTGTACAGTGACGCCTTTCATAACAAGGGATATTTTAGTAGATTGAAAAAGTTGGCACCAGTGTTACCAACCCTACTGTTTTAACAGTAGATTTGGTGTTATACATTGATGTTTCCCCGTTTTCTGTTTCATTCCTAATTTTTACTATTTTTAAATTAGTGTTCAGCGTTATCTATTATACTGTGTAATATGTTTTGATGACTACTAATTATTAATACACAAGCTTTTGTGCTTACTTACGCCACCGTGTAAAGATTTTTTCTATTCCTTTTCTTTTTGCTATAGATATCATGAAAACTTAATTAGGCATCAAAATATCGACCGGAAGGTCATACACATTAAACCTTCAAATAAGTAGCAAACGGTTAAATCCGAAATAACTGATTGCTACTCATTTGAAGACACAAAAAGGCACATAAAGAAATTTAACAACAATATGTGTGATTTTAAAAGGAAAGTGAGTCTGAAAATACTAAAGATGAGGCAATTGAGGATGAAAGTGAAAAATAATGTTACACTATGTATGTGAGTCCTGATAACTGATAAAAGTAGGTAATTATTTTATTTATACGAGGAAAGTATGAAATCTGTCTTTTTTTACTTTAAATACTATTTTCTCTTGTATTTTAGAGGTGAACTGCTGTTTTTAAGTTTTTTGGGGTTGGCAACACAGGTTGGCACATTTTTTATAACGATTACCTGCAATCGGCCGAACAAAAGATTAGCAACTTAAAGTCAAGATAAAAGAACTTTATCGATAGTAATAAACCACTTTCTAATGACTTCGGAGACAAAAGAAACAATAGGACATTTATATAATGACATACAAATAAATAAAAAACTTATGACTTGAAAGCAAAAAAAAAACTCAAAAATCAAACTCTTACTTTTTAGAATATTGTGTACAATATATGTTATTATAATAACGAAATCTTTTACCAATTTTTTTTACATTGTTTTCGTGAAGCCTGTTCCTATCAATACTCTTTCCGTCTTCTACTTTTAACAATTTTTTAGACATTTCGAAACATAAAAATGACATAAATGTTTTCAAAAGTTTTTATGTAACATTCAACGTATGTAAATATTATGTATATATGTATGTATTTAGGGTGGAAACTTGCAACTCAAGTTTTGAAACATATATCTTTACCGATTGATATATTTAGAGGTTCGCTTTTAGGTTTTAAATGTAACATTAATCAATAAATGAACCAATGAATTGAATTTGTTTTATATATGAATTATTTGCTTTTTATTATGAATTTTTCTTCACGTCCTTAAGCGGATTTTTAAGTTGGAGTCATGGTGAAAAGTAAGTACTATACCATAATATTGACAATTAATATTGTGGTATTTATTTGATACAAACGACTGTATTTGTCATATTTACAATAATATTAAGATGGTAATAATAACACGCTTGAAAATATGATTTCCCGTGTACTTATTTAAAGACTCTCTTTGTTTTTTTTTTTTTGGATTTTCCTCGTCCTTTTGTATTAAATGCAAAGAATTAAAGGTTAATTTGTGCGTAATTAGCTATTTCGAATTTTAATCCTCCCACGGTCGTTTTATCCTTATCGCAGTATTAAAAAAGTCGCAAAAAATATATTTGTTATTTGGTTATTTGTTATTTTGGTTATTTTACAACAGCAGGGGCGCGGGCTGATTACTCGCACCCCAGCACGGAATATGCTTAAGACGGTCCTGGTAGTACCTCGACCTAACAGAAGATAACAGCTAAATAACATTGTTTTCAGGCAATGTTGTGTGCCTGTTGGTGAGTAAGGTGACCAAAGCACCCTGGGGAAATTGGGGATAGTGTCGGTGCTTGCGATGCTTCTGGTATAGCAGACGTCTATAACCTACGGTGGAGGTTACCCTCAGGTGAGCCGTACGCTTGTTTGCCGATCTAATCATATATAAGTCCTTTTTGGCCACAAATTCATAACATATGCTCGAACGCAAAAATTATAATAATTATTATTTATGCCCTTGGTGTGGTCTCCAGTCAGTAAAACGCTCGGACTATTACCGTTAAGGCGCCTCCCTGACCAAAACGCCGCGCTAGCCGTTTTTTGTGCACTTTTTTGGAGCTATCTACTTGTTAATGGAAAGAAGAATCAAACTAATAAAAACACAGTTAAATTCTGCATAATTTTAATTATACAATGGTAGATTTTTTTTTTTTTTTTTTGAAGGAATAGATGTTAAATAATCTCCTTACAACGATACCACAAAAATGAGAAATAGTGATTGATAATATGCATCTCCTCGTAAAGTAAACATTATTTTATTTTGCAACCGACACCAATGGATTGACAATTTAATACTGAACAATACGTAAGAATTTTTTTTTTCAAAAGACCCAAATTTGAATTTTTATAGATTTTTTTCTAAAATCTGGGCGTATTCACTACTGTAACTCAAGCACAGGGTATCGGAATTCAGTCTGCCGCAAGGTTTGGAGGGAGAAGCTTGTGTTGTTTGTCACCGTGTCGGCTAGCGCACGCTCAATACACAATATCAATTAACAATAATAAATTTATTAGCATCTTGTTAGCATTTATTGTTGAAGTTTATAAAATAAAATTTACTTTGTTTTAAATAAAAAAAAAGTTGTTTGTTAAAAATAAAATATTTTTCTACTTACACTGTCTGAATAATAAAGATAGATTGCTTTTTAACCGACTTCCAAAAAAGGAGGAGGTTCTCAATTCGACTGTATTTTTTATGTATGTGGACATCAGAACTTTTAACTGGGTGGACCGATTTCGACAAAAAAAAATTTAGTCGAAAAGTGGTGTGTGTCATTTGGTCCCATTTAAATTTATTTGAGATCTAACAACTACTTTTCGAGTTAGATCTAATAATGCGTTTTTACTTGACGCTTTTTTCGTCGACCTACGTTATATTATAACGCATAACTTTCTACTGGATGTACTGATTTTGATTATTCTTTTTTTGTTGAAAAGGAGATATCCCTAGTTTTGTACCATGATAAGGAAACCAGGATTTGATGATGGGATCCCAGATAAATCGAGGGAAACTCTCGAAAATCCGCATAACTTTTTACTGGGTGTACCGATTTTGATAATTTTTTATTTCATCGAAAGCTGATGTTTATCATGACATTTAATATCATCATATTTAAATTTTATCGAGATCTAATAACTACTTTTTGAGTAATCTTTGATAACGCGTAGTTACTTGACTATTTTTTCGTCGATCTACGTTGTATTACTTGTTGATGTAATTGAATTTTCGTTTGCGAGCAAATACAATTATTAGCAATAAGATCGCCTGGTTGAACAATTTATTACTATAATTGCTTATTATGTAAATTTTGTTCTTTATTTACATGTGCAATAAAGTATATTATTATTATTATTATTATAGATAACTCGCCTTCAATCCAAAAAGTCAACACCAAACGAGTATCATGAATACTTATACTTCACTACATAGTATAAAACAAAGTCGCTTTCCGCAGTCTGTATGCTAAGATCTTTAAACCTACGCAACGGTAATATAATAATGTACTAATATATAATATATACATTATAATGTAATACAATATATTTTTTATATATTAGTATTTTTTCATCTATATATATTTTATATTTAGTATCAGCATTGCACCCGTGCGACGCCGGGGCGAGTCGCTAGTATTAGAATAAAAGTTGTAAGTATTCATTATGAACGTAAGTGTAGTGACTGAATTCATTACCAAAATTATTTATGCACCAATTAAATAAAATTAATTTACTTTTTATTGTACACAGCAAATAAATTATATATTATATTAATATTAAATAAAATATATTTGTAGTACATATATATATATATATATATATATATATATATATGTACTACATACTACTACTATACTACTATATACTATATATGTATATATATATATATATATATATATATATATATATATATATATATATATATATATATTTATTTATTTATTTATTTATTTATTTATTTATTAACGTAGGTGTTGTCACTGAATTCATTACCAAAATTAATTTACTCACCAATTAACATTTCTTTCTTTCTTTAAAAAAAATTTTTTTTAATGAATGCCATGTCTACGGACTCCATGATCTATATTTTTTACGCGTATTCGTAAGTTGTTTACCAAATAGCGCTAGTAGTGTTTTACGAAGTATTGTAGAGGTGGGGTGCGGCAAAGAGGGAACGAATGCTCAAGGTTATTTGGTCGGGGTAGCGCCTTAAGTAAACAATCCTAAGGACCATTGTTTGAATTCTGTTAACAGTACATAACATAACTAATTTTTTGTCGTTAGTTAAACGACCCTAATTAAACATTGAAGATAGCTAAACCTATTGTTATTAGCTTTGCGGAATATTCAAAAAAAATATCTCTTAGTCTATAAGTATTTGACATAACTTTCAAGTATTTTTTATTCACACCTCATTATTTAAATGTACTATTGTTACTTTTATTTTACCGGAGTTTCTAAAATTCATTAGAAAGAACTTCTTTAGCTGAACGCAGGTAATTGTAATGTAATTTGTTAAGACTTGCATAAATATCTTTAGGGATGTAATTTAATGCGACAGTACAAATTGTTGAATGTTATTTATATTGAGATGGACTATTTATATCTCTTTCAATCCAGAGGTTAATATTTAAATCTTTGATTATTTCACGCGAAACAGTTTCTTCTGCAGACAAATTACAATGAATAAAAAATAAAATGTAAATGAAAAATAAAGTCAAATTTATTGAAAGTGAATAAACTTTCTAACATATTTTATCTGTTTGATACCCTTATAGGTAAGATAGGTTTAATAGCATCCGATAAAACAAATGAAAGTATGATTATTGTTTGGTTAAATATTTACAAAATAAAAGTTACTGGTACAACCAATTCTCGCAACACAGGGATGAGCACCGATTCCGCTGTCCACGCATCGTATCATTACTGCAGGCCCGTATTCTCGGAGAGTATATACTCGTAGAGCGTAAAATAATTTAAGCCCTAATATAAAGCTTATTAATATTGTTATAGTCTCTCATCTTAAAATTAACGTGTCGTCGGTACATATAATAACTTCCTTTACGACATAATATAGCGATATAGATTATCATTTTCATTAGGAAAATTATATAATACACGGCCAGCTTGAAGATTATATGTATATCTCTGCATTCACTTACTAAAGATAGAATTTTGACGTAAGCTCCGTACAAATTGTCTCAAAAATCTATCCATCCATGATCGCTTGTAGGCAAAACCAGAGATAGTAGATTATTACAACTGGCCGGTAGTGACTGTTGCTAGTATTTTTCTTAAAGATACCCAATCTATGTAACGGACTCCAAAATGTTTATGATATCTTATTAAATGTTTTTGTTTTATGGCGGGGTTTAAAAAGTCAATTTAACTGTGTGTTAACATATTGAAAGTGCATCGATGCCAATTCAAATTCAAATTCAAATTTTCAAAACTATAACACATTGACAATTATACTGGGTTAGGAATATCAAAACAAATTATAATTATAGCGATTCGTGCCCTTAAAAAAAGAAATGAAATCCCGGTTGACAACTAAAATCTGGAAAGCTTGAATGTGATATTTTTTTTTACAACTACGTCGGCAAACAAGCTTACGGTTCACCTGACGGTTAATGATTACCGTAGCTTGTAGACGCCTGCAACACCAAAGTATCGCAAGCATGTTGCCGACCCTACTCCTGAGTGGTATGCAGACAAATATTGAGACTGAAACAAGATGCGTCAGTAGATACTTATGTCTTATATGTAGCCCGATGTTTTTACGTAATTGTCAATTTACGAATAAACCCAGTCTTAAAATGGCCCAAACACTTGATCAGCAATTCAAGTTTCTAATAAGAGACGCCATAATCTCATAGAATACAACAGTCATAAGTATTTACTATTTTTAACCGACTTCCAAAAAAGGAGGAGGTTCTCCATTCGACTGTATTTTTTTTAAATGTATGTTACATCAGAACTTTTGACCGTGTGGACCGATTTCGAAATTTTTTTTTAATCGAAAAGTGGTGTGTGTCAATTGGTCCCATTTAAATTAATTTAAGATCTAACAACTACTTTTCGAGTTATATCTAATAATGCGTTTTTACTTGACGCTTTTTTCGTCGACCTACGTTGTATTATACCGCATAACTTTCTACTGGATTTACCGATTTCAATAATTCTTTTTTTGTTGGAATATTCCTAGTTAGGTACCATGATAAGGAAACCAGGATCTGATGATAGGATCCTAGAGAAATCGAGGGAAACTTTCTGAAATCCGCAATAACTTTTTACTGGATGTACCGATTTTAATAATTTTTAATGTAATCGAAAGCTGATGTTTGTCATGTGGTCACATATAAATTTTATTGAGATCAGATAACTACTTTTTGAGTAATCTTTGATAACGCGTAGTTACTTGACTATTTTTTCGTCGATCTACGTTGTATTACTCGTCGATGTAATTGAAGTCGGTTCTTTTTCGTTTGCGAGCAAACACAATTATTATGTTACGAATTCATTTGCTCATTTCTGTTCGATCGTTAATTAATAAAGTGAAATGTATTTATATTTTTTCAATTAAACTCTCAAAGAAAATCCAAGACAATTATAAAGCAGAGATGATAAGGGAGCAGTATAGCACATTCAATGACATTTATTTTTACAGCAACCAACTTGTACACTTAGTAGTTCTTACTGACTTAAACTGTTTTTGATAAAAAAAAAAAACAAAACAAGGAACGAATACCCTGTGTTAAAGGGAAGACTTTATACTTGTATAAGTTGAGTCAAATTAGCATCACATTATCAATATCCGTTTTAACAAAAATAAAAAAGCTAACAATTGCTTATTGCATATTTATTCCAAAGGCTCAAATTTATTTTTACGTACTTTCAAGTTCGCATAGTCATTAGAATTTTGAATATCTTCCAAATCAAACATCTCATTATTTAATTATCTTGTCGTTGATTTCCTGTCTGCGATGTTTCTTAAAGTCATTAGTAAATCACTACTTGTTAAAAATAATGCCGCTTAATTTAGCTTTAGTAATGAAATTAAAAACAGTAATTTATTGATTGTTCTTTTAAAGTCTACTGACTAATGAAATGTTTTATCGAATGCAATTAAACCTATCTGACGTATAACGGTATTGAACAGATGAGTTATGATAGAAAATATTCCTTTTTTAACAAATTCTACTTTATTTTTCAGATATTTTTGCTACCTGCTGCGAATACATTTTTTTTATTTATTAAGATGAAATAAGACCTAATCGCGTATTTTACCTCTTGTTGTTAAAGTTTATTCGTAATTTGTGTGCAGAATAAACTTTATTCTTAACTTTGAATGTAAATTGTCAATAGGGGTAACAGCTTTATTACGTAAGGTGGGTTCAAACTTCAAATTAACGTCTTCTTTACAGGCGCTACGTCACACACTATGTAGGCGCTTAATGTGTCATGGCCGACTACATTATTTCGAGCTATTTATTGTAATAAATACAATTGTAATCCTGTACTTTTTTATAAGAAAAAAATACACAAAATATTTGAGTTTAATAAATAATAAGTCACATTATTTTAGTAATTTTTTTATTGTCATCAACGTCAATGAATCACTTTAGTAATTTAAACAATTTTGAACACAAATATCGTATCGCAAAAACTTATGGATACAATTAAATAATAAAACATCATTTTTATGATGAATCGTTAAAAAAATTAACACTTTTTACAAATTTAAGAGATTAATTCAGGGCGATATTCGTTCAAGTTAATAAAATCATTGAAGTGGTACTTCACAAAATGGTGGAACACCAGACAGTTGTAGGGAAATTTTTTCTTACAGACGTGACACTGGGGTGTTGCCCTCACTCTGTAAATTAAGAAATTTAAATTGTATTATGAAAAAATTTGACAAAACACACAACTTTGTTAAATTTAGATGACAACGAATAATAATAAATTTTTTGGGTAAAAATCGCTTGAACACAATATGAACCCAAATATTGGGTTGTCACATAAGCTCGCTCGAACTTTTGACGTTTATTTAAAACAAAAGACATTCCAAAATAAGACTTTTATTATTAACTATACTGTCCATTATTTTATATCACTCTGCCCCAACGTTCAGCCAATTGCATAAAGCCATCTCTCCAGAAGGCCTCGTTATTGTTATCGAAGAATCTCTCAAGATTAATTTTTACGTCGTCCAAAATGCGAAGTTTTTTCCGTTAAGATATTTTGTAGAGAGTGGAATAAATGGTGATCAGACGGTGTGATATCCGGCCTATGTGAAGGTCGAGACAGAATAACCAATGTAAACCCTACCAAATTCTGACTGTGGTTACAGATGCAAGAGTGAAAACATATTCGTAGTCTTCAAAACATATACAAATTTCTAAAGAAGAAGATGTAAAAAAAGGTATTGGAATTTCACAATTTAAGCAAAAACCAACTCACCCGTTCATTATATGCGCGTAGTAGACATGTGTTACCAAGCATTGTCGATTTTTAAACACCAAACCGCAGTGGTCGCATTCGGTTTTTTTTAAGCACCATGCAAGCAAGCAATCGTTTTGTCTCGGCCCTTTTCTTTTCGGTTTTCTTAACTTTCCTGAAAATTTTAAAAGTTATTATTAAACCTTTTGTTTTTATATACAAGCTATACATAAAATGATTTCCAAAGTTACAAATACGGGAGGTACCTATTTATTCTACATTTCGTCGACAAAATGTTTGCAATTTGATTACGAACTAAATAAGAAATCTATTTTTGCGAATTTTTTAAAACTGCGATCGGGATAAAAAAAAAACGTACAAAATACACACAAATTAACCTTAAGTTTTTTCATTTAATACAAAAAGACAAAAAAAAAATCCAAAATCGAAGAGCATCATTAACTAAGTATACGAGGAACCATAATTTAAAGCGCGTTATTATTGCCATTTCAATATTATTGTAAATATGACATTTACAGTCGCTTGTATTAAATGAATATCACAATATTAATTTTTAATATTCTGGTATAGTACTTACTTTTCACCATGACTCCAACTTAAAAATCCGCTTAAGGACGTGAAGAAATAAATTTGAAGACCGAATACAGAGACACAAAATCGACTTTAGACCACGTTTTTTTCTCTTTCAACCCCTGCGTAGCGTACGTGTGTACAAGTCAAGATCAAGGCAGTGACTATTTCGTCAACGCACGAAGTTCCTGCTGTACAGTGACGCCTTTCATAACAAGGGATATTTTAGTAGATTGAAAAAGTTGGCACCAGTGTTACCAACCCTACTGTTTTAACAGTAGATTTGGTGTTTTACATTGATGTTTCCCCGTTTTCTGTTTCATTCCTAATTTTTACTATTTTTAAATTAGTGTTCAGCGTTATCTATTATACTGTGTAATATGTTTTGATGACTACTAAATAATAATACACAAGCTTTTGTGCTTACTTACGCCACCGTGTAAAGATTTTTTCTATTCCTTTTCTTTTTGCTATAGATATCATGAAAACTTAATTAGGCATCAAAATATCGACCGGAAGGTCATACACATTAAACCTTCAAATAAGTAGCAAACGGTTAAATCCGAAATAACTGATTGCTACTCATTTGAAGACACAAAAAGGCACATAAAGAAATTTAACAACAATATGTGTGATTTTAAAAGGAAAGTGAGTCTGAAAATACTAAAGATGAGGCAATTGAGGATGAAAGTGAAAAATAATGTTACACTATGTATGTGAGTCCTGATAACTGATAAAAGTAGGTAATTATTTTATTTATACGAGGAAAGTATAAAATCTGTCTTTTTTTACTTTAAATACTATTTTCTCTTGTATTTTAGAGGTGAACTGCTGTTTTTAAGTTTTTTGGGGTTGGCAACACAGGTTGGCACATTTTTTATAACGATTACCTGCAATCGGCCGAACAAAAGATTAGCAACTTAAAGTCAAGATAAAAGAACTTTATCGATAGTAATAAACCACTTTCTAATGACTTCGGAGACAAAAGAAACAATAGGACATTTATATAATGACATACAAATAAATAAAAAACTTATGACTTGAAAGCAAAAAAAAAACTCAAAAATCAAACTCTTACTTTTTAGAATATTGTGTACAATATATGTTATTATAATAACGAAATCTTTTACCAATTTTTTTTTACATTTTTTTTCGTGAAGCCTGTTCCTATCAATACTCTTTCCGTCTTCTACTTTTAACAATTTCTTAGACATTTCAAAACATAAAAATGACTTAGATATTTTCAAAAGCTTTTATGTAACCTTCAACGTATGTAAATATTATGTATGTATGTATGTATTTAGGGTGGAAACTTGCACCTCAAGTTTTGAAGCATATATCTTTACCGATTGATATATTTAGAGGTTCGCTTTTAGGTTTTAAATCTAATATTAATCAATTAATGAACCAATGAATTGAATTTGTTATACAACAATTCATATATAATTATGAATTATTTGCTTTTTATTACGTATTTTATCTTCACGTCCTTAAGCGGGTTTTTAAGTTGGAGTCATGGTGAAAAGTAAGTACTATACCAGAATATTAAAAATTAATATTGTGGTATTTATTAGATACAAACGACTGTATTTGTCATATTTACAATAATATTAAGATGATTATAATAACACGCCTTAAAATATGATTTCTCGTGTACTTATTTAAAGATTCTTTTTGTTTTTTAGATTTTCCTCGTCCTTTTGTATTGAATGTAAAGAACTTATAATTTGTGCATAATTAGCTATTTCGAATTTTAATCGTCCCACGGTCGTTTTATCCCGATCGCAGTATTAAAAAAGTAGCAAAAAATATATTTGTTATTTGGTTCGTGATCAAATTTGCAAACATTTTGTTGACGAAATGTAGAATAAATAGCCCCGTATTTGTAAGTCAAGAAATCTTTTTACGTATAGCTTGTATGAAAAAACAAAAAGTTGAATAATAACTTTTAAAATTTTCAGAAAAATTAAAAACACCGAAAAAAAGGGCCGAAACAAAACAGTTGTTTGCTTGCGTGGTGCTTAAAAATAACCGAATGCGACCACTGCGGCTTAGTGTTCAAAAATCGAGAATGCTTGGTAACACACGTCTACTACGCGCACATAATGAACGGGTGAGTTGGTTTTTGTTTAAATTGTGAAATTCCAATACCTTTTTTTACATCTTCTTCTTTAGAAATTTGTATATGTTTTGAAGACTACGAATATGTTTTCACTCTTGCATCTGTAACCACAGTACAGAAGTTGGTAGGGTTTACATTGGTTATTCTGTCTCGCCCTTCATATAGGCCGGATATCGCACAGTCTGATCCACTCTCTACAAAATATCTTAACGGAAAAAACTTCGCATCTTTGGACGACGTGAAAATTACCCTTGAGAGATTTTTCGATAGCAAAAACGGAGCCTTCTGCAGAGATAGCTTTGTGCAATTGCCTGAACGTTGGGGCAGAGTGATATAAAATAATGGACAGTATAGTTAAAAATAAAAGTCTTATTTTGGAATGTATTTTGTTGTGAATAAACGTTAAAAGTTCGAACGAACTTATGTGACAACCCAATATTTGGGTTCATATTGTGTTCAAGCGATTTTTATCCTAAAAATTTATTATTATTCGTTGTCATCTAAATTTTACAAATTTGTGTTTTGTCAAATTTTTTCATAATACAATTTAAATTTCTTAATTTGCAGAGTGAAGGCAACACCCCAGTGTCACGTCTGTAAGAAAAACTTTCCCTACAACTGGCTGGTGTTCCACCATTTTGTGCACTACCACTTCAATGATTTTGTTAACTTGAACGAATATCGTCCTGAATTAATCTCTTAAATTTGTAAAAAGTTTTAATTTTATTAACGATTCATCATAAAAATGATGTTTTATTATTTAATTGTATCCATAAGTTTTTGCGATACGATATTTGTGTTCAAACTGCTTAAATTACTCAAGTGATTTATCGATGTTGATGACAATAAAAAAAATTCTAAAATTATGTGATTTATTATTTATTAAACTACAGGATTACAACTGTATTTATACAATAAATAACTCGAAATAATGTAGTCAGCCATGACACATTAAGCGCCTACATAGTGTGTGACGTAGCGCCTGTAAAGAAGACGTTAATTTGAAGTTTGAACCCACCTTACGTAATAAAGCTGTTACCCTCATTGTCAATTTACCTTCAGAGTTATATAATAGATAAAGTTTATTCTGCACACAAATTACGAATAAACTTTAACAACAAGAGGTAAAATCGGCCATTAGGTCTTATTTCACCTTAATTAATAAAAAAAATATATTCGCAGCAGGTAGAAAAATATCTGAAAAATAAAGTAGAATTTGTTAAAAAAAGAATAAAGTATCTATCACAGCTCATCTGTTCAATACCGTTATACGTCAGATAGGTTTAATAGCATCCGTTAAAACATTTCATTAGTCAGTACACTTTAACAGAACAATCAACAAATTACTGTTTTTAATTTCATTACTAAAGTTAAATTAAGCGGCATTATTTTTAACAAGTTGTGATTTACTAATGACTTTAAGAAACATCGCAGATAGGAAATTAACGACAAAATAATTAAGTAATGAGATCTTTGAATTGGAAGATATTGAACATTCTAATGACTATGAGAACTTGAAAATATGTAAAAATAAATTTGTATGACAGCGACACAATAAACATAGCACGCTCGTTAACGTCTTAAGTCTTTTAAATTTATATGTTCAATTGTTTTATGGTACAACATTTAACAAAAGATTAATTTGAGAGCGAAAGCTTGCAAAAGTCTGACGTCATTTTTCAGAAATAATTAAAGTCGTGGATCAGGTTAGAAAAGATTTAGAACAATACCGCACGGACACTGCGTCTCTTTCAAAATTGAAAAATAAAATTGTTTGAATTCTGTTAACAGTATAAAGCGTAACTAATTTTTTGTCGTTAGTTAAACGACCCTAATAAAACATTGAAGATAGCTAAACCTATTGTTATTAGCTTTGCGGAATATTCAAAAAAAAATATCTCTTAGTCTATAAGTATTCGACATAACTTTCAAGTATTTTTTATTCACCTCTCATTATTTAAATGTACTATTGTTACTTTTATTTTACCGGAGTTTCTAAAATTCATTAGAAAGAACTTCTTTAGCTGAACGCAGGTAATTGTAATGTAATTTGTTAAGATTTGTATAAATATCTTTAGGGATGTAATTTAATGTGACAGTTTTGCCAACCTTTCCAAACTAGTACTCAACTCTCTCCACTGTTACGGAAGGCGTCACTGTACAGCAGGAACTTCGTGCGTTGACGAAATAGTCACTGTCTTGATCTTGACGTGTACACACGTACGCTACGCAGGGGTTGAAAGAGAAAAAAATTTTCTTCACGTCCTTAAGCGGATTTTTAAGTTGGAGTCATGGTGAAAAGTAAGTACTATACCAGAATATTAAAAATTAATATTGTGATATTCATTTAATATAAGCGACTGTAAATGTCATATTTACAATAATATTGAAATGGCAATACTAACGCGCTTTTAATTATGGTTTCTCGTGTACTTTAAGTTAATGATGCTCTTTGTTTTTGGATTTTTTTTTGTCTTTTTGTATTAAATGAGCGATGATTAATGACTTAAGCTTAATTTGCGCGTATTTTGTACGTTTTTTTCGTATCCCGATCGCAGTTTTAAAAAATTCGCAAAAATAGATTTCTTATTTAGTTCGTGATCAAATTGCAAACATTTTGTCGACGAAATGTAGAATAAATAGGTACCTCCCGTATTTATAACTTTGGAAATAATTTTATGTATAGCTTGTATATAAAAATAAAAGATTTAATAATAACTTTTAAAATTTTCAGGAAAGTTAAGAAAGCCGAAAAGAAAAGGGCCGAGACAAAACGATTGTTTGCTTGCATGGTGCTTAAAAAAAACCGAATGCGAGCACTGCGGTTTGGTGTTTAAAAATCGACAATGCTTGGTAACACACGTCTACTACGCGCATATAATGAACGGGTGAGTTGGTTTTTGTTTAAATTGTGGAATTCCAATACCTTTTTTTACATCTTCTTCTTTAGAAATTTGTATATATTTTGAAGACTACGAATATGTTCTCACTCTTGCATCTGTAACCACAGTACAGAAGTTGGTAGGGTTTACATTGGTTATTCTGTCCCGACCTTCACATAGGCCGGATATCACACCGTCTGATCACCATTTATTCCACTCTCTACAAAATATCTTAACGGAAAAAACTTCGCATTTTGGACGACGTAAAAATTAATCTTGAGAGATTTTTCGATAACAATAACGAGGCCTTCTGGAGAGATGGCTTTATGCAATTGGCTGAACGTTGGGGCAGAGTGATATAAAATAATGGACAGTATAGTTAATAATAAAAGTCTTATTTTGGAATGTCTTTTGTTTTAAATAAACGTCAAAAGTTCGAACGAGCTTATGTGACAACCCAATATTTGGGTTCATATTGTGTTCAAGCGATTTTTACCCAAAAAATTTATTATTATTCGTTGTCATCTAAATTTAACAAAGTTGTGTGTTTTGACAATTTTTTTCATAATACAATTTAAATTTCTTAATTTACAGAGTGAGGGCAACACCCCAGTGTCACGTCTGTAAGAAAAAATTTCCCTACAACTGGCTGGTGTTCCACCATTTTGTGAAGTACCACTTCAATGATTTTATTAACTTGAACGAATATCGCCCTGAATTAATCTCTTAAATTTGTAAAAAGTGTTAATTTTTTTAACGATTCTTAAAAAAAATGATGTTTTATTATTTAATTGTATCCATAAGTTTTTGCGATACGATATTTGTGTTCAAAATTGTTTAAATTACTAAAGTGATTCATTGACGTTGATGACAATAAAAAAAAATACTAAAATAATGTGATTTATTATTTATTAAATTCAATTTTTTTGTGTTTTTTTTTTTCTTATAAAAAAAATACATGATTATAATTGTATTTATTACAATAAATAACTGGAAATAATGTAGTCATAGTAGCCATGACACATTAAGCGCCTACATAGTGTGTGACGTAGCGCCTGTAAAGAAGACGTTAATTTGAAGTTTGAACCCACCTAACCTAATAAAGCTGTTATCCCTATTGTCAATTTACATTCAAAGTTAAGAATAAAGTTTATTCTGCACACAAATTACGAATAAACTTTGACTTATTATTAGGTTAACAAAAATAAACTTTAACTTGTGATTAGGTCTTATTTCACCTTAAAAAGTAAAAAAATTGTATTCGCAGCAGCTAGCAAAAATATCTGAAAAATAAAGTAGAATTTGTTAAAAAAGGAATATTTTCTATCATAGCTCATCTGTTCAAAACCGTTATACGTCAGATAGGTTTAATTGCATTCGATAAAACATTTCATTAGTCAGTACACTTTAACAGAACAATCAATAAATTACTGTTTTTAATTTCATTACTAAAGCTAAATTAAAGCGCATTATTTTTAACAAGTAGTGATTTACTAATGACTTTAAGAAACATCGCAGACAGGAAATTAACGACAAGATAATTAAGTAATGAGATATTTGAATTGGAAGATATTGAATATTCTAATGACAATTAGAACCAGTGGCGGACTAAGCCCGTCAGAGGCCCAGGGCGGCAAAGCTGAATGAGGCCCCCCAGCTTTAAAAAAGTGTAGTTTTTATGTTTATTTCGTTAAAATCTGACAAGTGCTCAACAATTTCAACCTATTCGAGGCATTGGCGCTGTGGTCACAGCACTGGCTGTTGCGCTAGCGGTCGCGGGTTCGATCCCCGCACATGACAAAAATTTGTATTGGCCATACAGATGTTTGTCGTGGGCTGGGCGTTTGTGCTTCTATATTGTGTGTGTTTCCGGACCCCCGACACAGGAGAAAATCCTACTGGGGGGCATTGAGTGTGAAACGTATATTTATTTATCTATTTATTATTCAAGATAAATTCTGTAAGCTAATCAAACATAACTTTAAGATATCTCCACCTGGTACATTGATAACCCTTGAAAGTCGACGTGAACACCGTGATATCATTTTTCTAAAAAATTTATTAAATATAATCCGCCATCAAACCGAACTTACACATTTGCTATTCCATTCTGCAGAATCAACTACTCGTATGCTTTGAATCGATTTTTCGTTGCCCGTGGACTGGTATAATAATAATTATAATATGGTAGACATTTTTTGTTTAAAACTTAATAAATTTAATACTGTCATCCAGCAATTAAAATAAACTGTAATTGCCATAAGATATTATTGCTGTAATTTTTATTTCGTATACAATGTTGTGTTAAAAAAATTAAAAAATAATATTTGTTACAAGTAATTAGTGAAAACTTAATTGTCTTATGTATTTTCTAGTTTGTAAGATTCATATGTATAATTACAAGCTGTATGTTTTCTTTAAAAATAAAAAACAATTTTTTAAATCGACAAGTGACAGTTTAAATTCCAATTAAATTATTTAGGCTAAATAATCATACTAAAATTAGATAAAATAAATCAAAGATAGTTTTTTTTTATCGTTTTATATGTATTTTCGTGCCTTCAATTTACTGAACTCCTCAATAATTTCCGTGAAATCAAATTATTTTGAAACTTTTCTTTCTATTAAAAGCACGGCTATATTAAACAGTCGCACTTGACCCATTGTAGACCGAAGATAATTTTTAATTAGTTTAAGTTTCGAAAAACTCCTCTCGTATGATGCAACCGAGACGCAAATTTTTAAGAAGTATTGAAGTATAAGCTATATAGAGGGTAGTGATTCACTAAAGTCCCATTTTATTATAAATTGAAGGATTTCTTGGGTTCTCCATTTGGCAGCAACGTCCATACTCGTATCGGTGGCTTTTACATGTCTGCGGTACCTTTTTACTTCTTGGGAAACTACAGCTAGAGCGTCATCTGAAGCTTCTAGCAAAAAGTTTGTTTCGATAATTTGGAAAATATTATTGATTTGTTTCATGGCCTCGTATCGTGTCGGCAATTCTTGTATGAATCGGTCTATGCATTTATACATTGACCGACGTATTTCTTCTTGAAGTGATAATCTAGCACCATGAGCTGATTCACCCAGCATCGTTCGTTTTACCTTCATTCTTCCTCGTTTCTCGATGTTGATGTCCATGCCATTGCATTTTTTTATGCCAAAAGTTACCGCATTGTCTACAATAGTGGTTCGTTCGGTCACTAAATACTCATTCAAGATCCTTAGTTAGGTGATTCCTGTATCCAGAGTCATTTTGGGAGACTACAAATATTGTTGAACTAAAACTTTCTCCAGTATAGAAAGCCAGATTTGTATATAGGTTAGAGAGGTAAAATCACAAACAGCCGGCAGGAGCAGGCTTGTTCTGATCTTGTATCTAGATTTGCTTTTGTTGGATCTTGAAAATGTTCCAATGTTCGTTTTTTTTTTTAGTAAATCGTGTTGGAAATCATATTTAAATAGGAATTACATACTGATGAAATATAAATCGACTGTCCCTACGTACAGTATCGAAACTGAAAATTTTCTTTTTTTTATTGCATGAAAAAACTACTTTTTATGGATATTTTCAAAGAAAAAAAATGCTTTAAAATACACATAAAATCACATTGTTCGTGAGTTTATAATCAACAAAAAACATTTCCTAAATATGAATCCTAGCTAGATCGATTTGTCGCCCCCGAAACCGTCTCCATACTAAATTTCATGAAAATCGTTGGAGCCATTTCCGAGATTCGATTTTTTTTTTTTCGTTATTGGCGATGGAATATGTCCATATCTTAGGGATACCGAAGAGATAGACATATGCCATCGCAGACTTTTTTGTAGACCTTTTTAAAGTGTACAATACTGTAGTTTTTTTTTTTTTTGATATCTCATAAGCTAGCGTTTGCAAAGTAAGCGAAAAAAAAATGTTTATTTACGACATCATATTAGAAACCTCTAAAATTATCAATATTCCTCTACTATATTATGCATGTATTATACATACAAACCTTCGCCTTGAATTACTCTATCTATTAAAAAAACGCATCAAAATCATCCCAATAGTAATATAGTTTTAAAGATCTAAGCATAATAAGACAGCGGGAAACGAATGTAGTGAAATCTTGCCACGCTAACGATCCTGTTTACCCCTCGCCTATTAATAGATGTTTCACATCAAAACTTTAGATTGTAGGTTTCGACTTTCGTGCAACAGAAAATTACGATTCTTGTGATTAAGCTAGTTTAATAAACACTCAAATTTTAAAAATTTTTTCGTGCAACTCGGCGTAAGCTTCATGATTGATTGGACGATATAGAATTATAGATATACAAATGCACAGAGACTTCGCCATGTTGAGTCTCACGATGTGAACAACTACATACCTACGTCCCTAATATCTAAGCGTGCACTACAAATAAAACATAGACCACTCGTGAAATGCAAGAACTGAAGCAATGTACTCGTAGCATATTGACTAGAAACTACGGATTATAATTTCTAGGCTAAATTATGCGAAGAATTACTTACATTTTCCAGATACTCGAAAATCCACTAACTCAACTCTAAATGAGAAACAATATTACACTTCTTAATAATGAACGGATAAGATCGCGTTTATTATTTCAAAATATGAAAAAAAGACATGTAGTGAATGTTAATGTAAGCGAATAAGAGTGAATTATTTGCACTTCATTCGTTAAGTACCCGCTACAAAGACGGGAATTCCCCCAGCGTATTGGACGCGCTCAGCAATGTTAAAAGAATATTAGTACCGCGTAAAAAGTCTAGATGGTTGTAGTGTTTTGATCTTGATCAAATTATGTAGCACATTTTTAAAGTCTTGTTTAGGATTTGATCAAGGGAACGCGGAGGCATTTGGGGCCCCCCAGGACCGGAGACCCGGGGCGCTCCGCCCTTGCCCCCTTAGTCCGCCACTGATGATACCATAATTTAAAGCATGTTATATTACCATCTCAATACTATTGTTAATATGAGTATAACAAAGCTTATTAGACATCTCAAAACATAAAAATGACTTAAATGTTTTCAAAAGACTATGTAACCTTCAACGTATGTAAATATTATGAATGTATGTATGTATTCAGGGTGGAAACTTGCAACTCAAGTTTTGAAGCCAAATCTTTAGCCGATTGATATATTTGGATGTTCGCTTTTAGGTTTTAAATGTAACATTAATCAATTAGGGAACCAATAAATTGAATTTGTTTTATATATGAATTATTTACTTTTTGTTATGTATTTTTTGTATATTTTTCAGTTTTCATATTGCATTTGTATTGTGTCTCTTATTTTGGATTTGTTGACTTAATCTTGCTTTCTGCTCCTTGTATGTGTTAGCTGTTAGTGGAAACTTGACTGGTATCTGCGCTATATAAGATAGTTTCATTTCTTATTTTATGTGATATTATATCTACTGTTTGTTCCCCAAATATAAATAAAAATCGAAATTGTAATCAGAATTTTACTTCATTCAGATTTTAAAAGAGTCCAAATAATTGTTTTAAATTTCATCTCTCAAGCTAAAGTAAACCTTAATGCTATAAACATTGGTCACGAAACAAGTACTTTTACATTACCTGCGATCAGTTAAACAAAATATTGGTAAGTTAAAATCAAAATAGAAACGACTTCGAACTTCGGAAACATAAAATAACAATGGCACATTTGAATAATGAAGTGTAATTAAAAACATTTATTACTTGTTTATGGCAAATATACCATCAACAAAACTCTCATTGTCTAGAATATCGGACACAATATGTCATCACAACAGGTTTATCGTACTTTCTAGCGCATTTATCCCTTCTCGTAATTTATAACAAGTTCTTAGTAATTCCAAACAATATGGCAGACATTCTTTTCATATTTTTTTTTTACATTGTTACGTTGACTCATTGAACATCAAATATTTCCGTAGAAAGTTATGTAAATAATTGTGTTTGCTAGCAAACAAAAAAAAAAACGATTGCAATTACATTGACAAGTAAAACAATATAAGTAGACGAAAAAAAATTAACAAACGAACTTGTCGTCAATACGATTTTCGAAGGATCCTCTCAATTTCTCTGGGATGCCATCATCAGATGCTGATTTCCTTATCATGGTACCACACTTGGGATGTCTCCTTTCCAACAAAAAAAGAATTATCAAAATCGGTTCATAAACGACGAAATTATCCGCGAATATACATAATATATATATTATATACGGTCGAATTGAAAAAACCTCCTCCTTTTTAACCGACTTCCAAAAAAGGAGGAGGTTCTCAATTCGACTGTATTTTTTTTATGTATGTTACATCAGAACTTTTGACCGTGTGGACCGATTTCGACAATTTTTTTTTAATCGATAGGTAGTGTGTGCCAATTGGTCCCATTTAAATTTATTTGAGATCTAACAACTACTTTTCGAGTTATATCTAATAAATAATGCGTTTTTACTTGACGCTCTTTTCGTGGACCTACGTTGTATTATACCGCATAACTTTCTACTGGATATACCGATTTTGATAATTCTTTTTTGTTGGAAAGGAGATATCCCTAGTTTAGTACCATGATAAGGAAACCAGGATCTGATGATGGGATCCCAGAGAAATCGAGGGAAACTCTTGAAAATCCGCAATAACTTTTTACTGGGTGTACCGATTTAAATAATTTTTAATTTAATCGAAAGCTGATGTTTGTCATGTGGTCACATATAAATTTTATTGAGATCTGATAACTACTTTTTGAGTAATCTTTGATAGCGCGTAGTTACTTGACTATTTTTTCGTCGATCTACGTTGTATTACTCGTCGATGTTATTGAAGTAAGTTTTTTTTTCGTTTGCGAGTAAACACAATTATGTTATTTTAAGTTAGAAGAAAGGTAAAATGACAATACAAGTAAAAGCTTGATCAATAATAATAGGTTTATGGCTACCTACATACCCACATCGAACTATTATTACTTTAGTAGTAATAGTAATTTAATGAGGTTACTACAATAAAGCTTACCTGATACCTTTACCTTAAAAATACCTTCACCGTTCATAGCCTTAAAATTACCGTTACCAAGAAACATTGACGCGTTCGTGAAACAGAAAGTACATAGCTCTGAAAAGAACTGTTTTATGTTCGAGAAACATGACGTCTTTAGCTCTGAAAAGAACTGTTTGAAAATAGCACAGCACACCATGCAAGCGGATGCACCAGCAATCACATGCACAGATCTTCACAGAAGTCTTCAAGCTAACTTGCACGTATTCTTCATGCATATCTTCACGAAGTACAATCGCACCGTCGTCGAGTGAAGTACACGTCAGACATCTGTTCGCCGCGCCGATCGCCGCCGAAAAGAGCGAGCCGTGGTTTTTTTTTTCGAAATGACTGTTGCTGTTGGCCCTACTGGCCTTTATAGCGTCACCGGTGAGAGGGGGCACTAAGGCAAACCGGCCGCGAAGGAAGATGTGGGCCCTTTTCGGCGGGCACGGGGGTGACGTTCGTCCTAAGGGTGTCTCCTAGCGAGATCGCACCTCGGCTTAGAACGTCGTCGGGATGGAGGAGGCGCTATGCGGAGCGCTGTGGCGAGTTGTGGACGGTCGATACGCCTAAGCGTATCCGAGCCGTCCTAACGCGGGGGACCTCGTCTTCGCCGGCGAAGGCGGTGCGTGAGTGTTTTGTTAGTGGGTGTGTTACCTACGAGAGGGGCGTCGGCTGCGGTTATCCTATCGTCGGGATCTGTCAAGACGTGTTTAGGACGTCTAAGTCTCGTCTGTACGTTTCCTCTACCTACGTAGGAGCAGGCCTCTGCTACAAGAGGGTTGGGGTGTCGGATTGCTCTCTCAAAAAACCTTGAAGAAAGCTTTTTGAGATGCTTGGCGATTGAATCGATCCCAAAGTCCTTATGGAGGTCGACGTTACGTACGTACCACGGTGAGGCCGTGGCCGTGCGTAAGAAGCGGTTCTGCAATGCTTGCAGCCGTTGGATGTAGGTGGGTTGACAGTGGGCGAAGACTGGACTCGCGTAGGTCATGATAGGACGAACGCAGAGTTTGTATAATGTCGTCTTATTTCTAAGAGACATTTTACTCTTTCCGCATAGCATCATATACAGCCTACCGAGTACGAAGGCGGCTCGGTTACGAACGCGATTGACGTGGGACTTGAAATTAAGTTTTTTGTCTAGAGTGACTCCGAGATATTTGGCTTCTTTTTGCCATGGGATCGGTGTCCCGAAGAGTTTGACTGTCTCCGGTTGCCCTTGTCTCCAAAATATGAATTATGGGTTTCGGGTGAAGTGCACTGCTGAGCTTTTCTCGGCGTTGACCTCGATTCTCCACTTCTGAAACCACTCGCCTAGCGCGGTGGTCGCAGTTTGGAGGCGTCTGGACGTCATGGCTACGGAGACGGAGGTCGTGAATATTGCAGTGTCGTCTGCGAAGAGAGCCAGCTTGGTTGCTGAGCTTTGGATGGGTATGGGGATGTCGTTCTTGTATAGATAATACATGAACGGAGAAAGTAAAAATTGCATGTATTTAGAATAAAAAAGGACATGGGTTTATAAGCCCGTGGATGTATATGACTTATAAAAAAAAAGGCGCGATGCGTACGAGCCGCGCGATCTTTGTGCTAGTAAGAAATACACACATTACATTATTTTAAAAAGGTTCTAGCTCTACCAGGCCATGATGCTGAAGCTTCGGACGGTGAACAGGATGACTGTATTCCTGAGGAGATATTTGATTTTGTTTAATTTACTATTCTTGCTTTGATATCAATACTAGTATGTAAGGCAAAACCATGATTCTGATCTCATATAATAATATAACAAGCAAAAAACGATAAATATGTAAATTCATATTTTTAAGAAGAAAAATATTTTTATTTTATCAATGCATTTTAATTTCTTGAGTCCGTACCCTTATCATTAAGTCATATTAAACTTGCCTAAGTCCTATTATAATATTTCAAACTCTCCCAAGACCAGTGCCCTATTTTTCAATATTGACCAAGTCCATAAGTGTGATATCACATGCACCTAAGTCCTAATAAAAATCATCGAAAATGTATATTTACATTATGAATTGATTTTTCTTTTTATTTTATCAGTGTTGCCAGGCTTAATATTCATCGCACAAAATAATAATCTCACCTTCTTACTAGCTAAAACTTCCAACTAGAAAATAACATCATTACCCAAAAAATGTTTAAACGTGAGTTGGGCGAGTTTGATATCTATCGACACATATGTATTAGTTCTATATATATTTATATAAAAAAAAAATAGCTATATCAGCCGGCTGTTACCCGTAACACACGCATTAAGTTGCTTAATATAGGAACAGACGACCATTAATGCCCATGGAAGGTCTTCATACAAAAAAAAAATTAAAAAAATCCTATAAACTTTTGACAGAACAAAGTCTGTGACCCATGTGAATACTAGGTGCTCCCGCACACATACATTTAAGTTGGCCGAACGCCGTTACGACTAAATTGCAGAGTATACTAATAGCAGTATAGTGACATATGGAAGCCCGCACGTCTTCTCCAACTAAGTTGTCCAACTAATTACTAATGTTAATTGGATACCGATCGTATCAGAATCGAAATGCACTTCCGATCGACGTACAATTAAAAAGTTGTCCAACTGTTCATTACCACGGTTACCAAACTCGCTGACTATCTCCAACTTATTTGGTCAGTCGCACGGCAAGATACAGGGCGATTACAAAAAACTGGGGACAGCAATATGATACAAAATCACGAAGTATATGTAGTCCCTCTACAAAATAGATGTAGATGTGTTTTTTAATATTGTCGGATTATAATCGTAAGAAAAGTAATAAATAAGAGATGGCAGTTTTAAAGCATGTTTATAATTCATATACCTAGATGGCGCTAAACACAAATTGTATTGTGTGAATTTAACAGTGAGTTGTGAGAATTTTACAATTCTCTTTGATACAAATTACAAATGTCTGCTAATTTCTGACGCTTGCGCCGGTTTTTTGCGATATTTTTTTTATTTTCGTGTGAGCTAATGTTCCTCCGACTAATTCATATTTGTGACCAAAAAGTAATTTTGTGTGTGGTTGTCTTCAAAATTGAGATAGGACTCCAGTACGTGTGAACAGAACACAGTGCAGGTATTGCAGGTGTTGCAGGAGTTGCAGGAGTTGCAGGTGTTGCGGGTGTTGCAGGTGTTGCAGGAGTTGCAGGTGTCGCAGGAGTTGCAGGTGTCGCAGGTGTTGCAGGTGTCGCAGGTGTTGCAGGTGTTCCAGGCGTTCCAGGTGTTGCAGGTTTTCCAGGTGTTACAGGTTTTCCAGGTGTTGCAGGTCTTCTAGGTGCTGCACGTCTTCCAGGTGCTGCAGGTATTCCAGGTATTGCAGGTGATCCAGGTGTTGCAGGTGTTCCAGGTCTTGCAGGTGTTGCAGGTGTTGCAGGTCTTCCAAATGTTGCAGGTGTTGCGGGTGTTGCATGTGTTGCAGGTGTTGTAGGTGTTTGGGGGTGTTGGGGGTGTTGGGGGTGTTGAAGGTGTTGGGTGTGTTGGAGGTGTTTGGGGTGTTGGAGGTGTTTGGGGTGTTGGGGGTGTTGGAGGTGATGGAGATGTTTGAGGTGTTGGGGGTGTTTGGGGTGTTGGGGCTGTTGGGGGTGTTGAAGGTGTTGGGGGTGTTGGAGGAGTTGGGGGTGTTGGGGTGTTGGAGGTGTTGGAGGTGTTGGGGGGTGTTGGAGGTGTTGGGGGTGTTGGAGGTGTTTAGGGTGTTGTAAGTGTTGCAGGTGTTGGGGGTGTAGGCGGTATTGGGGGTGTTGGAGGTGTTTGGGGTGTTGGAGGTGTTGGGGGTGTTGGAGGCGTTGGAGGTGTTGGGGGTGTTGGTGGCGTTGGGAGTGTTGGGGGTGTTGGAGGTGTTAGGGGTGTTGGGGGTGTTGGGGGTGTTGGAGGTGTTGGGGGTGTTGGGGGTGTTGGAAGTTGGAAGTTCACACAGTGTGAAGTGTGTGTAGTTAAGTTTGAGATAAAAGACTCCCTTAGTTTAAAAATCATGTCATCGGATAAGCACTGCTGCGTTCCTGGGTGCAAGGACAGCAGAGGTATGTCACCATATCACATTTTAATAGTCAAATCATAAATATTGGGACTTTGTATTGAACGCAATTCAAAATTACTTTTTTACATTTTATAAAAAAATTGTTCAGTTTTCGTATCTCGTCACTCGAAGATGAATATATTATCTTTCATTTGAAACCAAGATATCCTCGCAGGGTGACTCCTTATTAATTAAAATGGTACGTGAAAAACACTGATATTTGTGGAAAAATGTGATAGCGTCCTTAATGTCGATACAGTTGCGAGAAGATAAAAAAAGGATAAAGGATGGCGATTCTCGCTACAAGAAAAAATTGCAGCATTATCGATTTTTAAACAGAGCCCAAAGGCATATAGATTTTTAAGAATAATATTTATATTGCCCGCAAATCAGACAATCGCAAAACTGATTCAAAAATGCAATCTTCGACCTGGGGTAAATAAAAATATATTTATGCAATTAAAAGATAAGGCTAAAAAAATGAAAATTTCAGAAAGATTGTGCATATTATTATTTGATGAAGTATCATTAAAAGCACAAATAATATATAATGAAAGAAAAGATAAAATTACAGGGGTAGTAGATAATGGCCAGCAAAGGCAACCAGAATTTGCTGACCACGCCCAAGTCCTTATGGTGCGTGGTCTGATTAAAAACTTCAAACAAGCCATTTATTATACATTTTCAGCCAGTGCCACAAAAGGGCCAGAGTTGGCTAAACAGATAAAAAATGTTATTAACAAGCAGAATTTATAGTGGTAGCGTCAGTCTGTGACCAAGGAACAAATAATCGTCAGGCGATACGTTTGTTAATAAATGAGACCAGGGGGATCTCCTAAAGAAGAGGGGAAACTCCGAAAGAAAATGTAATATTAATAAATAATAAAGAAATCATTCCCCTTTATGACCCCCCACACCTTCTCAAGGGTATGAGGAACAATTTAATGACTAAAAATTTAGCTTTTAAAGATGGCGAGACTAAAACTGCCAAATGGTCTCATTTATTACAACTTTTTAAAGAAAACCCTGGCTATAAAGGCATAAGGCTGATACCAAAGCTAACAGAATACCACTTAAATCCTGATAAATTAAACAAGATGAAAGTTAAATTTGCATCTCAGGTGTTTAGTCGCACTGTGGCATCCAATATGGTATATCTAGCAGGTAATTTATATTTTTTTTTATGTAAGTGATATATTCACAGGCTTATAATGCCCGTGGTTTTGTTATTCCATTTTTTTTTATTTCAACATGCATCGGTACTTCACTACAACTTTAGAAAACTTAATAACTAGTCTTAGAATCTCTAAAAGTCAACGCGAGTCCACTGACCAAGACTATTCTGCAAATTGTTTGTTTTGTTTAGTTTATAGTTATTATTTAGCCATTTTTCTTTTCCTTGAAATTGACATTTTTTGTACAGTAGAGACGAGTTTCGAGGAAGTTTGTAATCACAAAATGTTCACTAGGTACCCCAAACATAACACAGAATTACCGAAACCTTTGCCCTATAAAGTTTTACACTCAATTAGATGTGTATATGAATGAATACCTTTTTTATTTTCAGATAAAGGAATTCTACCCATGGAATGCAAGGAAACTGCAGATCTGCTGTTATTTATGGACAACGTCTTTGACTACGTCAATGGAAGTCATACTAAAAATAAAAATGCTAAGCCACTACTCGGCCTAGCTACGCTAACGTCTGGCCATATAAAGACATGGACAGAAGCAAAAAAAGTTTTAACTCGATGCAGTTTGTGACTTCTGCTGGCAGGGTCGAAATTGTTCCGACCATAAAAAATTGGGTGTGGACACTGGAGGGATTTCAAGTTTTATTGAATAAATTAAGACTTGAATTTGGGGTAACATCAGTCTGGTTGCGGCACCTTAATCTAGAACCCCTAGAGAATTTCTTTGGGGCGGTTAGAAGTCACGGGTGTCAAAACGTTAACCCGACATGCGACCAATTTGAGTCCGCTCTTGCCACTCTTTTAATAAACAATTTAAACAGTGTCCACACACAAGAAAAAAATTATGAAAATGACTTATGCGATGCTTTATATTCCTTTGTACTCAACGAAAATACTGAAGCCACGTCGACCTGTACAGTTGATATTGAAAATATTTTAGAAATAAATTTTGAGGACATAGAAAATAAAGAAAAGGACCCAAGAATATTGGCACCTCTACAGTACATCAGCGAATATTTTTTGGAAAAAACAAATACAATTATTTTTAAAAATTGCTCTGTCTGCAAAAATGATTTCACAAGCGGAGATGAAATTGAATACATAAAATACAGGGAGTATGCAGGTCGGCGATGGCTTTGTACTCCCAGTAAAAATTTAATAAAACTTATATCCAATTTCTTTCCAACTGTATATGAGTTTGGCCATTTAATACTTTACAAGAACATTTAATACTAGCAATAGCAAAAAGTCTCGTTTCCAATTTTGATAAGTGTGTAATAAAACTTCAACACAATTGTAATGTTCGAAATATATCTCTATCTAACTCATCTAGCCACTCCAAATGGATAATTTTGCAATATTCTACCATACCATGTTAAATCTTTCCATATCATATCATAGGATAATTAATCAATAGAGGTCAATAGTAATAAAAACATTATTAGCTAAATTGTATTTCATTTATCAATCCCTGAAATAAACACAATATTAAATAATAAAATTAAATATACCTATACATAACTATATGTACATCGGTATCACAAAGTTTTAGTTCTGACTATAAAATACAGATGGCGCTAGTTTCTTTCAGTCCCTTTTTATGGAGCAAGATTGGTCTCTATTCCTGTTTATATCATAGTACTCTGTGGCAAGATGGAAGACGACTATATACACGCGTACGCTTGATTTCCCTACGCCCGACCTACCCCACCCAAGCCTGTAAAATAATGATACTTGTAATTAAAAAAATACTAATCGATAGATTTTCAATAGTTCAATTCAGCTACGTTGTCCTTTTAAATTGCTCACCTTAAACTATTTCATTAAAAATCAAAAAAGTCGTTGAAAAATATTCATTTATCAATAATTTCAAACTCCTATATCTTTTGATGTATACAATATTTTAAATTACTCAAAGTGTTAAAAAACTGCTCAAGTTGCATTTATAATTGCTCAAGTATAGTTTCGAACGGATCCACTTTCCTTAATTTTTAAATAAATATAAATAGTTTGAACAAATAAAATAATGATTTTGTAAAAAAAATACTAATAGATAGATTTTCAATAGCTCAATTCAACTAAGTTTTTCTTTTAAATTGCTTACCTTAAAGTATTTAATTAAAAATCAAAAAAGTCATTGAAAAATATAACTGCTATATTTTTTGATGTAGGTATACAATATTTTAAATTACTCAAAGTGTTAATAAACTGCTCAAGTTGCATTTATAATTGCTCAAGTACAGATTTGAACAGCTCCACTTTCCTTAATTTTTAAATAAATATATAAAGTTCGAAAAAATTTAACGTTTATATCATAAGTTAAGGTGAGCGCTGCGGATGCGCATAGACAATGATGGGAAGCCAAAAAAAAAATTGCAAATATTCGTAATAAAAAAGATACTAATCGTTAGATTTTTAATACCTCAATTCTATCCTATATCCTATATCCTATGGCAATAAGGCCAAAACGAAGGTGCGCACAATGGCGTCCATACTGGCAAATGGTTTTCGTGAGGGCGTTAAGATAAGCCGATTAACGGTAGACGAAGCCCTTATGAACCATTTCGGAGCCATAGTCATGGCTGCCCGGCTATCGGCAGCAGAAGAGGTGGTCCTCATCGGAGACGTAAACCAGCTGCCGTACATCGACAGTGAAAACCTGTTCGAGATGCGGTACAGCAGACCTTACCTGACAGTAGGCATCTCATGCGAGCTGTACTGCACGCATCGAAACCCAAAAGACGTTGCTTTCGCCATCAGTGAGGTGTACGACGGGATCTACAGCTCGAGCCCGATCATCCACTCGTTGCGCATGGAAGGATTCACCGACTCACGAATACCAGCAGAACAGGACCGGACCCTGTACCTGACTTTCACGCAAGAGGAGAAAAAGGCGTTGATAGGTCGGGGATACGGAGCTGGGGAGGGGTCGAGAATTCTGACCATTCATGAGGCGCAGGGACAGACGAGTGAAAACGTCATTGTTATCCAGACGAGGGCGGAGAGGCTTCGAATCCATGATAGTGTCTCGCACGTGGTGGTCGCGGTGACTAGACACACTAACACCTGTGTCTATTACACCGACGACAAGGACGACGCAATTGGCTACTTCGTCAGAAGGGCGGTGGAGGCTAACCGTAGGCAGATTCTCGAGCACAGCCTCAAAATGGCGATCCATAATAGGGATACGAATGTTATTGAGGATGTGCTCGCGAAACTGGCGGCGGGCGCTGGTTTAGAAAAATGAGAGTGGCCGTCGACAATGCGGTAAATTAACAATGTAAATTATAAAGCATGTAGTGCATTATAAAATTAATGGAGCATGTAAGAAAACAAAAAAAAAAAAAAAAAAAATTGACGTAAGTGATTATTCTAGTAATTGTTGTTTAATTTAATTCTAATAATTATTCTAATTATTATTATTATATAATTATATATATATCTCTCACGGTCAGTTCTGGACTCACTACGAAATAGAGAAAATAAGCTTTAGTTCGTAATTCGAATGCAATGTTGAAAATAATACGCCTCAATACTTGAAAATTAAAATTTAAATAAAAAAAAGGCATGGGCACTCAAGAGCCTATGGATGTTAAAATTTAAATAAAAAAAATAAAAAAAAAAAATACCTCAATTCAACTACGTTGTCGTTTTAAATTGCTCACCTTAAATTATTTCATTAAAAATCAATATGGTCGTTGAAAAAAAAAATAATTTATCAATATTTTCAAACTCCTATATCTTTTGATGGAGATCTTTGAATGCAACTTGAGCAGTTTTTTAACACTTTGAGCAATTTAAAATATTGTATACATCAAAAGATATAGGAGTTTGACAAATATTTGATTTTTTTTTTAAATTTGATTTTTAATTATATAATTTGAGGTGAGCAATTTAAAGGGACAACGTAGTTGAATTGAGCTATTCAAAATCTATCAATTAGTATTTATTTTATTACAAATATCATTATTTTGCAGGCTGGGGTGGGGTAGGTCTACGCCCGGATCTTCGTCGACGGGTACGACGTCTGCGTCCCGATCAGTTGTTGCAAACGAAAAAGTAATAATAATAATAATAATTGTTTATTTGCAAGAACATGGTGTTGAAGTTGTACAGGATTAACATTTGTATAGTCCAAACATGTTCTACCTTACGGTGTGCAAATATTAAATATTAATGTGGTTATTAAACAATATTTTTAACATAAACTGTAGATTATATATCTTTGAATTATTTATATATTATTAAATTATTTATAGATTATTAATATATGATTTACTTTCTTCCTAAAACTATAT
Source organism: Melitaea cinxia (assembly GCF_905220565.1). Taxonomy (NCBI): domain Eukaryota; kingdom Metazoa; phylum Arthropoda; class Insecta; order Lepidoptera; family Nymphalidae; genus Melitaea; species Melitaea cinxia. The sequence continues at coordinate 6,625,835 of NC_059418.1, read as the reverse complement.
AATTAATATACCATAATTGGAAAAACAATTATACATTATCAATATGATTGTTATATAATTTCTTCCTAAAACGATATAATGAATACTACCATAATTGATATGTTTCTTAGATGTGACGTTTAATTGACTATCTTTAAGGTCATTAAATTAATATCCTAAATTCCGTGCACTAAAAAGTCATTAACATCGTAATACATTTTCTCCAACAGCAGATCAAATAATTTTTTCTTAAACATTGCAGTTGTAAGATCTTTTAAGGTATCGGGCAATGTGTTATAAATTTTTATAGCCATACAGTATACATTTTTTTATAAAGAGTTAGTTTTAGAAATGGTACATATAACTTTTGTGGATATCTTGTTGTTCGTGATATCATATCTGAATTAGCCTTGAAGAGATACAAATGCTTTTTTACGAAAGCATTTGTATAGTAGAAGAACTTATAGATGAACCTTAATTAAAAAAATAGCATGTTTTAGAAATAAAAAAGGACATGGGTTTCAAAAGCCCGTGGATGTATATTAATTATATTTAAAAAAAAATATTTCTTCAACGGCTATAACGAGTCGGAAAGGTGTGTCCTGTTTGATTATTGCTGGCCCAATTAGATATTCGAGTAGTATGAAAAAAATTTATCTGGATAACATCTGAGTTTAGAATGCAATGTACAATGCTTCCCGTATTCTAATCTATTACTTAATATATGTGCACCCAAAATTTTCTTTTTTGTTTTCATCTTCTTTTAATTATTAGAGCAATTAGAGCGTTTTTTTCCGCATTTTCACGCACACGCACCGCGCTAGCAACACTGTCACTGATTAAATTGAATACTCTGCGGCTAACCAACCAACAAAATAAAGTTGATCAATTAAGTTGTAAACGTCCGCACACGTACGCAATTTAGTTGTTCGGTAGTCGGCCAACTTAATTGTAAGTGTGCGGGAGCACTAGAATACCATTATTTTAAAAGTTATCAACCTATTATTGTCGATCAAGCTTTTACTTGTATTGTCATTTTACATTTCTTCTAACTTAAAAAAAGGAGGAGGTTTTTCAATTCGACCATATATAATATATATATCGATGGCTCCTAAGTATACTGAGTCAACTAACAACTTTTGATAATTTAATTTTTTAAGATATTAATAACATTTACTTCATTTCCTATCTACCTATGTAACAAAAAAATAAAGTTATTAAAAGTAGAGTTGACTCAGTATACTTAGGAGCCATCGATATTATGTATGTTCGCGGATAATTTCGTCGTTTATGAACCGATTTTGATAATTCTTTTTTTGTTGGAAAGGAGATATCCCAAGTGTGGTACCATGATAAGGAAATCAGCATCTGATAATGGCATCCCATAGAAATTGAGAGGATCCTTCGAAAACCGCAGTGACGACAAGGTCGTTTGTTAATTTTTTTTCGTCTACTTACGTTGTTTTACTTGTCAATGTTATTGCAATCGGTTTTTTTTTTGTTTGCTAGCAAACACAATTATTTATATAGCTTTCTACGGAAATATTTGATGTTCAATAAGTCAACGTAACAATGTAAAAAAAAAATATGAAAAGAATGTCTGCCATATTGTTTGGAATTACTAAGAACTTGTTATAAATTACGAGTTCCAAGGTGGTAGTGTAACTGTAACACTGTGTTATCCCTTAGTCGTCTCTTAGGACACCCACGAGAGGGGGGGCTACATTCCTTGATGCCGTAACCACACAGCACATTAATAAATGAAATAATCTTAATTCTATTATAGTTAACTACTCCAAAATCTAGTCAAACATTATCATAGACAATGATCGTAATGACAAAATAAATAGCATAAGATCCTTAATATTTTTACTAAATCTTTAATTTTTTATTATACACATTTATAAGTTTCTGTGTTGTAAAATTAACGAGTTTTACGAGTTTCTAAATAACGTCAATTAGCTAGTAAGGTTGTTAGTCATTCAATTAGAAGACTATTATTTTTTTATACAGTATCAATTGTATGTTTAACTAAAGTATTTAATTTAACATTTAAAGCTACATTCGCTACAAAGCATTGGTATGATTTTATATACCAAAATTTTTTTATGATAAAAATATGTATTTTTTTCACATGACAATGCAATGTTTGTTTATAAGCAGAGAAAATCTGACATTGACATACCTCTTTGTAATCAAATCATACGATTTTAGTGATCGCAAAATGTGCAATTATTTTTAATTTATTGACTGAAATGTATATTAAAACGCGAATAAAATAATTTCTTTATAGTGAATAAGTATATTGATGTATAAAACATGGAAATATGTCAAGCGTGCTTAAGAACTGGAGACTTCGTACAAGCGATGTCTGCAGAAGATATAAAATCCTATAGGTTGTTTATAACAAAGGTAATAAGTTTAATTAGACAAATATTTGAACTAAAATATATTAAATGAAATCACAATAGCTTATTCAAGTGTATTTGTGTGTGTAAAACAATCGTACCCATAAACATAAGAAATAAATACAAAAACAACTCATTGAAATTATTTAACTACTGCAAAGTAATGCCAATACATACTAAAATAAAATATACATTATTAATAGAACAATATTTTAATTCAAACATTCAAATAAAAATGAGTCACTATAAACTAACAAGAAATATTACAAATCACACATTAAAAATACCTAGGCATAGTAATTTTTATGGAAAACTTACGCTTGAATATATTATTCCTTTCTTAATAAATAATCTGCCATCAAATTTAAAAAAAAATAACTACAAAAACATAGTTAAAAAATTCTTTTTAGACCAACTTAAAGAGAGAGATTGACATGACTGCATTTATTATTTTTATTATGATTATTACTATTTTTTAACCATTTAATGTTATTTTTTTTTTCTTTCCAATTATATTCACATGTATAATCTATATTTGTATAGCTTTATATCATATTTTTATGTTAGTATATAATATCGTATGTACTTTAGTATTATTACTTTAGAAACACAGTGCACTGTTAAACTGTTCATTGTTTTTGCTGCACTATTTATCACATAAATTGTATCTTTTTTTCTTCTTTAAATAAATAAATAAATAAAATAAATTTGTTATCATTTTGTTTAAATTAAATTAAGCGTAAATGTTTCAATTCTTTCAAATTTATTTAATATCGCCTATTAATTCCTTTAATTATAATTAAAAATATTGTAAATTTAAGTCTCTTTAATTAACAAAGATTAAATTGATTTTTTTAAGTCAGTATTCTAATATTTTTTTAAAGATTATTTGGCAAAATGCGTATGTTATTGTGCCAAATATTAATGTTTGATAATGTCAGTATAGAAGTATTGATAGTATAGATAATATAAATAATAGGAGCAACAAACTCTTATTCTGTTTTAATTCATTAAGTAAACAGTGTAAATATTATACTTTTAATCACAAATAAAAAAAAACTAATGTATTAGTATATATATTAAGGTAAATAAACTTAATTATAAACATTGTTAGGTTTATCTATATACTATTGTAACCTTATTCTTTGGATAAGATATCTCTTTTTGACCTACTTAAGTTTTACACAAGTTCTAAAAGGTACAAGGTATCTTATTAATAGAAATGTGATATAATATTGAATACTTTATTTTAAATTTTCAAAGAATATGAATAAAAAAAATCAATAAAGCATATGTATCAGATATATTACGACTAGCTAGTATTGTGGCTGTAATTGTCTACCCGAGTCTGGGTGTAATATATACTGATTTATAAATATATTTTTTTACAACTAGGTCGGAAAAAAGTGTACGGCACACCTGATAGTAAGCGATTACTGTAGTTTATAGACATCCAGAGCTCTGGTCACCTTACTCCACTACAGGAACACAACAGTGATTGAAAGCGGTTTTAGCTGTAATCTTCTGTAAGTTCAAGGTACTACCCCAGTCGGTCTGCTCCAGATCTAAAGCAGCCAAAGCAATATTAATCTAATAAAATCTTTTCAGGTAGAAGACCCATTAGTCATTATGTACATCTGTATGTATTGTAAAAGTTTTCTGAAAAGAATCGTCAAGTTTATTGAGCGGTGTCAAATCTCAGACTTGCTTATCAAAGAGGCTTTATGTAAAGTAAGTACGTTATCTATAAAAAAATTCGTCTATTTGCTAATTAGTTAGTTTTGTGTTTTAACAATGTTGCATATCACTTCAGTCTATTTTAGTCCAATGCTGGACATAGGCCTTCCCAAGTTCACGACGGAAACGGCGTGAACTCATGTGTTTTGCCCATAGTCACCACATTGGGCAGGCGTGTTGGTGACCGCGGGGCTGGCTTAATTGTCGCACCGAAGACGCTGCTGTCCGTCTTCGGACTGTGTATTTCAATGCCAGCATTTGGATGGTTATACCGCCATCGGTCGGCTTTTTAAGTTCCAAGGTGGTTGTGGAACTGTGATGTGTGTGTGTGTGTGTGTGTGTGTGTGTGTGTGTGTGTGTGTTTGTGTGTGTGTGCGCGCGCGTGTGTGGGTAGAAACTTAAATTAATTTAATAATAAAAGGGAACATATCCACCAAACCGGTAGACCGGTGTAGCAGCAGTGGTGGATCAAGCTTAGATCCTTCTCCTTCAGGGAGAAAGAGGCCTATGCATAACAGCGGGATGTTACAGGCTGAATCGTAATAATAATTTTTATGTTTTCAGGGCACAGAAGTTTTGCCTGAAGTAGGAACAACTTTAAGTATTTCAAAGACAGTATATAATTATGTAGGTCCATTAAATGAAGATGTTAAAATTGAGGATGGCCTCAAAAGTCATTTGTCAGATGACGAAGATGACATTCCTCTGATGTTCTTGAATACCGGTGACGTTGATTCTAATGAGTATTATAATGAGGATTTGGTAAGTTTTTTTTATTACTTAACTCCTCAAAAAAAAGTTCTTAAACTCATCATCTCATATTTTTCGAAGTCAAACTTCTTTAGATGCATGAGGACCAATTGGGACCGCACAGCTTAATGTGCTCTCCGAGGCACGGTTGGCCCATATATGTTTGACTATTTTCAATGTGTTCTAGGATAAAACAAATATAAAAATAGATATAAAAAAGGAAGGCTTTGAAGATAACGCACAAATAGATGCATCATTAGATGGAAGTAAAACTAAATATAAGAAGAAAGAATTAAAAGAAGGATTCACGTCACGAATGGTCACGGAAACAAATGAATACATAGTTATTAAATTGACTAAAGAACAGGTGATTATACTTATTGAAGTGAAACTTCTTTAGGCGCATCAGGGGTAAAATTTTTACGGATCAAACACGTCACGCGTCACGGGTCACGGATTTTTAAACGTCCATACAACGATGAATACACCGATTCTCGTCCGATCACTGAAGTTAAACAACGTCGAGCGCGGTCACTACTTGGATGGGTGACGTGATGTTTTTTTTTTTATTAGTTTGTCAAAAAAGTTTCACTTCTGACATGTGTACTCTGTACGCACGCATTTTTTTTTTTAATCTATCTGTACCCTGCGGCATGACATGAGTTAATTTGAGGAAAAAAATAGCCCATAGCCTTCCTAGTGAAATGGGCTATCTAAAAGAAAAATAATTTTTCAATTGGATCCAGTAGTTTCTGAGATCTGCACGTTTAAACAAACTTTTCAACTTTAAAATATTAGTATAGACTAGCTGCTGCCCGCGACGTCGTCTGCGTGAACGCTCTACATCATCAAAAATACCTGTAATTATACCTTTTAAAATAAGATTTATTTACCCGTTTCTTTTTTACATTTCATATTTACAGAAAAATCTCATAGATGGCGCTGCTTTAAAATTGTCTTGTCTACTTATATTTATTCAATTATGTTTATCGGCCTAGTTATATTGCGTGATGATTTTATAATGTGAAGCTAGCATATAGCATGGTTATTAACATAATAACAACAACATTCAAATATGCGTCGTTAGATTACACGTTATTACAGAATGTGTTGAGGAAATAAAGGTTCACTGCTCGTTCTCCGTAAGTGATAGCGTGATAATTTGTAGCCTATATATTGACCTAACTTCTTAATAATATTCGTGCCAAATTTGAAGTAAATCCGTGCAGTACTTTTTGAGTTTTTCCCGGACATACATACAGACAAAAATTCTAAAAACTATATTTTTGGCTTCGGTATCGATTGTAGATCACACCGCAAGTATTCTTTTAAAAAAATATTCAATGTACAGTTTTGACTTTCCCACCATTTTATTGTATGTATAGATGATTTATGAAAATATATAATTACTATCGAATGATATAATAATAATAGCAACCTGTGGTAATAATAATAACAGTCATCACTAGACTGTACCTTAGACGCTGTATAGCCATCATACATATACATGACTATACATAAAAATCTTAAGCTTTTTTAACGTCACGGACAATTTTGCCGGCTAAGGTACACCTCGCAACGCCCTATAAGAACCTTCGTTCCAAAATATTATAAAAAGGGTATTAATTAAATTTAAGCATTTCACTTATTCATTATTAAGCACAGGGTCGAATTTTTAGGGTCTATTTACCCCTGGGGCAGTAAAGAGTGGAGGCCATTAATTGTTTTATGGCTTAAGCCACGCTGTAAATATTTTTTAATATTTATTTTACTTAATTTAGATATTGGAAGACATGAAACAATACTCGAACACTGAAAAATATAAAGTATTGCCGTATAAATGTGAGAAGTGCGTTCGAGGGTTCAACTTTGAAGATGTCCTACAAACACATATGGAGAAACACTCACCGGTAAGTTTAAGATTACAGCATAATTGTAAGTAAGGTTAGGTTAGGTTAAGAGCTACTGGATCCCGTAGCTCCTCCAACTTCGTGTTGAAGACGGCCATCGCAGAGGTTTTAGTGGATAAGAATCCCACATAACCCGTCTCTACCCCACGTCCTCTGCGTAAAAAAAAAGAGCTACTGGACAGAGTTGGGGGTAGGGTCGGCAACGCGATTGCGAGGCTGCGGGTGTTGCAGGCGTCTATAAATTACGGTGACAGCTAACCATCAGGTAAGCCTGTATGCCATCCTAGTTGAATAAGAAATCCGGAGTTAACTGTATACTTTTTAAATAAAATTTATCAGATGCTTCCAATTAACATTGTAACCAATTATATTTATTTTTAAACTATATCTCAAATTGCGGAAACGCAGACTTCACTACTTTTGGTCGATCTATAAAATTAGTTACGCGGAATTTTAAACTTTAACGTTTTGGACGCCCTCATCCAACCCCCTCTATACCCCACGCCGTGCGTGTCAGATTCTTTCAGTCAGATCTCCTAACATATATTACGCCACAAAAGCTCTTCATTCTCTTCTTCTCTCACAAAAGGTCCTTCCTCCATATAAGATTTCGCGATTAAAAATACCATACAATTTTTTTTTTTCTGGACAACGTCACGATAAGCAATGATTCTCCTGCCCCTTATTTGCGAACTAATTTTATGTACTTAGACAAATCCTAATAATAAGAAGAGGTCATCTTGAAATATTAAAATAAGTTTTCACTTTACTAATTGTATAATTTAATTATAATAATTTTGATATTTCAGAGCAATGGTCCATTTCAATGTGAAATATGTGAACAGTACTGCCCCAGTAAAGTATCGTTAAGGGGTCATATGAAATCACATTCCACAAGGTAAAAAAATTAATTTTTTTTTTTTTTTTTTGTTAATTCATCCAAATGGGGCAATTTTTTTTTTATATCCATCTAAATGGGGCAGATTAGTAAATATATCATTTAATCTCATCACACTCACACCTAATCAATAATTCGAACATAAACAAAACACTTTTTCCATATATATCAATTAAGTTGGCATAATTTTGGTCGGTGGACTCACGTCTGCATTAGGGATACTAAGAATAACTAGTTCTCTTAATGTAAGCTGCAGTAGTGTACCAAGTAAATAATAACTAACAAAACTAAAAATTAGAATAACAAAAGAACGGGCATTATAAACCTGTAGACATAACTTAATATATAAAAAAAAACACTCCGCATCTTGATGAATAAAATTGTATCCATGAGAAAACTTTGTGCTTTACGTTTCAAGGAACATTCTCATTTATCATCACATTGCAAACTTCGATTACACAATGTGATCAATGCCATGTATTTTATTATAAGTTAAGACGTGGGTCTCTCGTAAAATAACGCCATCTAGTGAGAATTTTTTTCCATCACTATTTTATCACTCGATAATCTTAAGAGCCAAACCAGACACCTTAAAGGTCATGGAGTCTGGCCCATTAGGGCGAAATAATGTGGCCTCAGAGGCAACCCGGAAAAACGCGGGTAAGAAAGTCAACCTCTTGATCCGTATTTATTTATTTATTTATTCTTAATGTACACCAAAATACAGACACATATAAAGAAAGATACAATACAAGATGTACAAAGGCGATCTTATCGCTAAATAGCGATTTATTCCAGATAACCTTTGGGTACTGGACACGATACAGTAGCAGCGGTTAGAAGTGTGCACAAATTAAGGAGGAAAAATCAATAATAAATAGATAAAAAACCTGTAAAATATGTACCCAGACAGTTTCTTGGGTCTGTTACGAGAAATCACGTCGTCAATAATCTTTGGAGCGAAATAAATATTGAAACTTTTCTTTTTATAATTATTATATAAATAAATAAACAAAATACATTCTTGTTTCCAGGTATAAATGCAAATTATGTGGTTTAATAAGGCTATCGAGGCAGCATATATTGGAGCATTACTCGCTCGAACACACGGCTTCGGCTGCCCTTTACAGATGCCCGAAATGCCCGCATACTACGAAGTTAGTTATTATTATTTTAACTACACTAGGATATTTGGTATAACTTAAAAATATAATGTTAAATTGACTTTTAAGAAAATTTGTGTATTCATTCATAGAAGGCTTTTGGTATTCATCCAACCCTTAAACTCAAAAAGTATTTTTATGTCAGACCATCCTCGATACTCAGATTATTTCACTTAAACAAAATCTTAGGCTAAGTGCGACTAACGTAGGTACGGTAGGCCATAGCAGGAAATTTCTCGCTCAAAATATGGAGCAGCCCGACTCGGGTAGTACTTCGACCTTACAGAAAATCACAGCTAAATAATACTGCTTTCAAGCAGTGTTATGTTCCTGTTGGTGAGTAAGGTGACTAAAGCTCCTGGGGGGAATTGGGGATAGGGTCGGCAACGCGCTTACGATGCTCCTGCTGTTTCAGACTATATAAGCTACGGTTATCGCTTACAATCAGGTGAGCCGTACACTTGATTGCCGACCTAGTGATGTAAAAAATATTTATATTTTAGTATGACGTTATAAAGCCTATAACCTCCTTACTTAAACTGATTTCTATCTTCTATATGCCTCTATTATACTGATGTTTTATTGTCATTACATAGTATGAAACAAAATTTCTTCCCGCTGTCTGTATGCAGATCTTTAAAACTACGCAACAGATTTTGATGCGGTTTTCTTTTGTAAATATACTGATTTCAGAGGAAGGTTTATATGTATAATTTATGCATAATATAATAGAAGAACATCGATAGTTTTTGCAACCGTGCGAAGCCGGGGCGGGTCGCTAGTGTCTTGTAAATGGTATTTAGTGTATATGGTTTGACTTGATGTCTCTCGCTTGTATCTGTACATTATATGCTTTTTATTGTATCTTTATAACATCAGTATAAATATAATTTCATTTATTCCAGTAAGCGCACAGCGATGCAGAGACATGTAAGGTTGCATTCAACATGTGAACCCCTGAAATGTAATCTGTGTGGAAAGTTCTATAAAAGCAAGGAATCCTTAAGAGTGCACGCTATGTAAGTTATGTATATTTTTATACACACGTAACTCAGTATTTTTAACAGGTACTCCATAGCAGGAAATATCCCGCTCAAAAATTTACTTAACATTTTTGGTGTAAGGAAATGACAAAATTTCAATTACTGTGTAATTCTATTAAAAGTTTTGTTTACATGATAGGAATATGATATTATAGGAAAAAAAACATGCTTTTTTATTTTAAGTTCCACAAAAGTAATATTAATGTTTTTCACTTTTTGGGGCTGATTGTGATTATTGAAATATGGGGCACTATGTGTTATAGTTTTTTTTTGTGTTTTGTTTGCATTTGATAATATTCACATTGATTTGAAAATTTTTAGTTCAAATTATTGCTATATTTTCGAAAAAAAAATAGTAAATTAATAGTAAAAATAGGAAGTGTGTGTGTCAGCTCCGACGTATGACTGGGGTTTACTCCTGCAGATCGACTGTCTAAATAGGCACAAAAAAGGCTTACTAGTCTACGAAAAAGATTAATACCGTATCAAATGGTAAATAAACGAATCAAATAACGCCATCTATCTAAGATGGCTTAACGAAGTCATTCGTACAGTAAATTTTACTTCTCATATTTTTTTCATACCTTATATGAAAATCGATTCTTAAGGAGTCCAAGTCCAAAAAAAGTATTTGAAAACCATGTTGTTATATAAATTTCAATATTTTTTTCGTTACACCAGGCGTCATGACGATAAAAAGTTACACCAATGCGATCTATGCACGAGTACGTTTGTGTACGCGACGCAGCTGACCAAACATATGATATCTGTACACGAGAGGAAAGATTATTATTGTGTTGAGTGTGACATTATGTTCAAATCGATGGTGAGTATTGAAATTATTATCATCATCATCATCATCATTACAGCCTATACAGTCTACTGCTGGACGTAGGCCTCCACAAGTTTACGCCGAAAATAACGTGAACTCTTGTGTTTTGCCCATAGTCACCACGCTGGGCAGGCGGGTTGGTGACCGCAGTACTGGCTTTGTCGCACCGAAGACGCTGCTGCCCGTCTTCGGCCTGTGTATTTTAAAGCCAGTAGTTGGATGGTTATCTCGCCACCGGTCGACTTTTTAAGTTCCAAGGTGGTAGTGGAACTGTGTTATCCCTTAGTCGCCTCTTACGACACCCACGGGAAGGGAGGGGGTTGCTATATTCTTTAGTACCGTAGCCACAGCGTGGTGACTATGGGCAACACACATGAGTTCGCGCGTAACTAGCAAACTCTAATCTTAACTTTAGCAAAACGGATCGTTTTCGAATATTAAAATTTATCTTTACTGTTTGTTTCGTGTTTCGTTGATAAAGCTAATAACTTATAATTGATATTTATTGTTAGGAGAATTTGAAGCAACATTTGCAACGCGCTAAACGACATCGCGACTCGTCTTCGTACAAGTAAGTAATATTTACTTTATATAAGTTTGAACATTAAACAAAGTGTGTGTGTGTGTGTGTGTGTTTGTTTGTGTGTGTTTCAACTACATAGTAGTGTGTGTAATGTTTTTTATTGCATTAATATATTTTTTTATGCATAATTAAACATATATATATATATTTATTAGCATTCTGCACTCCTGCTCTATATGAACTATAAGTGTGCGAAATTTCATACTCCTCCTTCCGCGCAATTTTCTTAAAAAAGGGTACAAAGTTTTTGTTTCACGTATTAATATATAGATTATGTTAATAAAGCTGAAAAGTTTGTTTGTCTGTTTGTTTAAGTGCAATACGCTCAAAAAGTATTGAATCATTTTTTTTTTTTTGGATAATTCATTTCCCTAAGAAGGCTGTAATCTACATAACAACGCGGGCGAAACCTCGGGGGAAAGCTAATTTTATTCTATTAACATTGTAAATTAAGATCTTGCAATTAGACTTTACAATGTCTCGTGATAGTATTTTCTTCCACAATAGATTAAATGTTTAACGATATATATATTTTAACTGAGGTAGGGCACAGCAGGAATTTCCTGCTCAAAATATGGAGCAGCCCGACTGGGGTAGTACCTCGACCTTACAGAAGATCACAGCAAAATAATACTGTTTTCAAGCAGTATTGTGTTCCTGTTGGTGAGTAAGGTGACCAGAGCTCCTGGGGGGATTGGGGATTGGGTCGGTAACGCGCTTGCGATGCTTCTGGTGTTGCAGGTGTCTATAAGCTACGGTAATCGCTTACCATCAGGTGAGCCGTACGCTTGTTTGCCGACCTAGTGACATAAAAAAAAAAAAAAAAAAAAAATATTTTCCGCCAACCCGCATTGGACCAGCGTGGTGGATTAAGCTCCGAACCTTCGACATGGATAAAGAGGCCTAAGCCCAGCAGTGGGGTGATTCAGGCTGAATCGAAAAGGATGTATTTTGCTTTTTATTTATAAAAATTATAAAATTTTCGTTAGCATGAGTTAAAAATTTAGTTACGGTAGAGTTAATCGTCTGAGTACATTCTTAAGAGAGAGCAGTCACTCAAAAATCGATAAAACAAACCATATTTAAATCTATACTGGTTGAAAATTCGACTTTGTCCATTTTATTAAGTACTAGCTTCTGCGCGCGACTTCGTCCGCGTGGAACAGAGGCGCGCGCAATACTTGATCATTATTTTGCTGCGATGTTAAAACTGCGATATCTCCTGAGATACTCGTTGAAATCGAATTATGTAAAAGGCTATTTTGTTTTAAATTAAATACTTGTGATGAATAACGTATTTATTTAGATAAGGATTAATATCGTGTTTATAAAAACATCTTTGCAAATAATGCATTATTTTAGAACAAACTTGGTTAGCATAAAAAAGGTTATAGTGAGCCAACCTTAAAAGATAGATATATGCTGTCCCGGACTATTTTTTAGAACTTTTAAAGAGGATCAATTCTGTCTTACATGATTTTTGCGAAACTTTAACTGTTTTCACAGCGCACGCAGCGGAAGCTCTCAAAAGGAAAAAAGAAGCCCCGATTTTGAAACATTCTTCATTGGTGCTCCGCTTCTTTTGGTCTTAGCGTTATGATATATAGCCTATAACCTTCCTCGATAAATGGGCTATCTAACACAAAAAGAATTTTTCAAATCCGACCAGTAGTTTTTGAGATTAGCGCGTTCAAACAAACAAACAAACAAACTCTTCTGCTTTTTTTTTATATCACTACGTCTGCAAACAAGCGTAAGGCTCACCTGATGGTAAGCGATTACCGTAGCTTATAGACGCCTGCAACACCAGAAGCATCGCAAGCGCGTTGCCGACCCAATCCCCAATCCCCCCAGGAGCTCTGGTCACCTTACTCACCAACAGGAACACAATACTGCTTGAAAACAGTATTATTTAGCTGTGATCTTCTGTAAGCTCGAGGTACTACCCCAGTCGGGCTGCTCCATATTTTGAGCAGGAAATTCCTGCTGTGCCCTACCTATTGCTATGAATAAAACTCGTAAGACACAAAACGTTCCAAATAAACAAAATAATAATAAATTTGTCTCAGATACCAATGCCCCCACTGCGAACAACGTTTCATATCACAGTCTACCCTCGCGACTCATCGTACAACCGTACACGGGGACGCTAAAACAGCAAATTGTACGCAATGTTCACGCGTGTACACAAGTCTCGACGCGTTACGTGGTCACGCGAGGCGTGCTCACGGTCAAGTTAGACACACTTTGCCGTGTCCGCTGTGCGATAGGGTGTTTTCGGTGAGTATATCAACTTTTTTTTTTTAGTAAGACGCTATAACATTTCTCAGATCCATTGGTCTTGTAATTATACCCAATATTAATTTAATAAAAAATATTTTAATCGACTTCAAAAAAGGAGGTTGTCAATTCGAATGTATTTTTTTATGTGTGTTACCTCAGAACTTTTGACTGGGTGGACCGATTACAATGAATTATTTTATAATTAAAAGTTGTTGCGTGTCATGTGGTCCCATTTCAATTTAATTGCAATCCGACAAGTACTTTTCGAGTTATATCTAATAATGCGTATTTACTTGACTATTTTTCGTCGACCTACGTTATATTATACCGCATAACTTTTCACTGGGCTTACCGATTTTGACGATTCTTACTTTAATCGGAAGCTAATAAGTAGTTGTCATGTGGTCTCATTTTAATTTGATTGAGATGTGATGACTACTTTTTGAGTAACGCGTATTTACGTGACTATTTTTTCGTGTCCCTTCATTGTATTACTTGTCGATGTAGTTGAAGTCGGTTTTTTTTTTGGTTTGCGAGCAAACAATAATCTTGTATAGACACAAACTAAAAAACTATAGAAACAGTCACAATAAACACCATGATAAAGTAACTTTATTCACAAATATATTCACATGAAAAACACAGGCCGAAGACGGACATCAGCGTCTTCGGTGTGACAAAGCCAGCCCTGCAGTCACCAACCCGCCTGCCCAGCGTGGTGACTATGAGCACCATACGAGTTCATGCCATTTTTGGTGCGAACTTATGGAGGCCTATATCCAGCAGTAGACTGTGATAGGCTGAAATGATGATAATGATATTCACGTTCCGAACTTTTTCTGGGTGTACTGATTTTGACGAAATTAATTTGAAAGCTGGTGCTTGTCGTGTGGTCTCATGTCAATTTTATTGAAATACATTTTTTTTATTACCAGCGTAAATATGTCCTCCGTGTACACATGCGTACACACACGGGCGAGCGTCCACACACATGCGCGTGTGGCGCCGCCTTTACACAAGCTTCTGCCTTACGAGCCCATTGTACTGCTAAACACAAGGTACTTATGTTATGAATAAGGGGCCATCAATACTGTTACCAACACGAATTTAACATATTTTTTTTTCATTGTGACATATTTTTTAATTATAGACATCGGTTTCGACATGGTTTTTATTTTCGTTTTAATTAATGTCACCTCGCCAACAAAACAATTTTATCTTTAATTTTATCTAGTTTTTTAAATGTGATATTTTGGAATGTGATTTCACAATATTTTAGACCCCTCCCGACCCCTTGTCATACAATGCCACACTTTTACGAAATCCTGCCACTCCTCAGGGGATCCAATAATTACGTAAGCTCAGAAATGGGAGGGAGGGGTCCAATGAAATCTCAGCAAATCTCACTTAAACCGATGAGGGGATAATCGAAAATCACAAAAAAATATAAAATATTACAAATATTAAAAAAATATGTATTTCGAGTGTTTATTTTGCGCGCTAAAATAATTCTCATGGCTATTGAAATCATTTAGCTTTTGCTTTGAATTTTATTAAATTTAAATAAATTAACTATAGTATACAAGAACAATTTATTATTTTTCGTCAATCTTTATCATATTCAGCGTCAATCTCACGTAAGGGGAGGGGAGGTCCAGGCAAATCTCACTAAAGCTTACCTAAGGGGGGTTGTAAACTAATCGAAAAATAGCTCACGTAATTAATGGACTCCCCCATAACGTGTAAAATGGATGAGTATTTTTTATCAAAAAAAAAAAAAAAACAAAAATATGTAACGCTTGTAACAAAAATATGTATTGTAGATACATTGTGTTGGCAACCAATGTAATAAAATGAGTATGGTATAACATATTATATATTAACATAATATGTTCAAATATGTCCAATATTCTCGTTCTGTTGTTTTCATTTTCAAGACTTATATTTTAATTTAATCATAAGAATTACTCTTCGTGATAACGAATGCAAAAAAAAATATTACTTAAAAAAAAATTGATTTCTTTTTCAGAAATGAGTCTTCATCATTGCTCAAGTAACAAAATCTCAAGAAAATACTCCTGAAATCTCAATTAATTGTGATATTTTTGAATAAATTATTGTAACTGAGTGTTTTTTTTTTTTTAATTTTCGACTTTAGATTTGAATTCGAATGTAGAAATAGAAAATGATAATTGTGTACACATTCTGCCCCACAAATGGGACACTTTAAAATCAGGGTTTTTTTTTAAATAAATTCCTAGAATATTAGTATTTTGAAAAAGAAAAAGCTGAGCTTGAAAAATTGTTGAAGTAAAATGTTAGTGAAGCCGATTTATACACATTTAACTTGTCTTTAATTAGGCGAGGAATACAGGGAGAGCGCCGTAGACAAAGAGTAACAGAACATACATCTGTATAACCTATTTGAATTTGTTTAATAAATACATCTTACATTAAATGAAAAGTTGGCTCAAGGGTCACAGCACTGGTTTGTGGCTGTTTTTACTGACAGTTGCGGGTTTAATACCCGCACATGGCAATCATTTGAACGCCACTGTATTGCCATACAGTTGTTTTCTTTTACTGGGTTACGGGAGTAAATCCTTGAGAGGACCGTTGAGTGTGAGGCGTTTATTTATTTATTATTTGTTTCATTTATAAAATAAAATTCAACACTTGTTAAATTAACCTTTACTTAAAACAACATATAATACACTACATATTGATGTTATGCACACTTAGTTCTTGTCGCGGTAATGCTTGAGGTTGACCAGCACCCAGGCGGGGATCGCTAGCCAGGCAATTGCCATGGAACTGGCTAGGAAGAACATCTCCTGGAATACAGAAAATATAAATTTATATTATTATATAGGAAAAATCCTGCTCAAAGTCTGGAGCAGCCCGACTGAGGTAGTACCTCGACCTTACAGAAGATCACAGCTAAATAATACTGCTTTCAAACAGTGTTCTGTTCCTGTTGCGGAGTAAGGTGAGAACAGAAACAGGAGCCATTGGGGGTACGGTTGACAATGTGCTTGCGATACTTCTGATGTTGCAGATGTCTATAAGCTATGGTAATCGCTTACCATCAGGTGGGCTTGTTTGCCGGCCTAGTTTTATATTTAAAAGAAAAGATATGACAATATTTCAGAACATCTCTTAGTTTTTGCTAAATATATTATAATTTGAATGAATTGTCAAAATTAAGAACATAACAAACACACGAGATGCTTTCGGTTACATCAGTTGATTTGTCTGTTTAAACAAGCAAAAATAAGTATGTCTTATTTAGAATAGGTCTTTTTTATATAAGTTTTTTGTTTTAATTATTTTGTTGTATTAGCTTTCTTTGTATGTCTTTGGTTAGGGATAGAATTTGTTTCGTAAATCCGGTAGTTTGTTAAAAGTATTTTAACAAATTATATTTCAGATTTCATAATTAATAATGGCAAGCAGACCCAAGATACGTAATTTAAATATGGAGACAAAGTATACGATATAATTACATTTGTGGCTATACAACATCACACTGTGACCACAGGAGAAGAAAATCAAGTCATGTAACCTAATCAGTACAGACTATTTATTTTACACCAAGAGCGAAATTGAGTTGTTGAAAGACTCGAAAAATTATATGATTTAGTAATTTTGATTAATTTCTCACTTAATTACCTGAAAATACTTTTGATGACAGATTTTTTTTTTTTTCATATTCTAACATTTTTTACAATAGGACATGTCCTAGAAGTAATAAAGAGCACTTATTTATGTACATCTGACAATAAATAGTAATTAGCTGAAATAAGCTTGTATAGCAATTCTTATTATTTATAACTGGAAGACATTGCTTAAAAACATTAAGATATTAAATTGTATGGATTTTTGTGTCCCCAAAGGCATTACAATCACATACAGTTTGCAACAAATTGGACTTCATAACAAGCACCAGCTTTCTTATATAAAAAGTCATCATATGTGTATTATTAAAAAACACTTATTAAAAAATTATGAGGTAAAACATGAAAAATAATAGCAGTCTAAGTGAGAACCTTCGTTTTTTAAGTCCATTAGAAAAAGGCTCATAGTAGGGAATATATCTGCCAACCCTTTTTTTTACGTGGGGAAAATCCTCATGGATACCCCTCAGCGAGGGGGCATCGGAGAGGTTATGTCAGACTTTTACTGACCAAAAACCACCACGTGAGCAGTCATCTGCCTGGGTGGGGCGAATAGGGTCGCGCTAGCATTTGCCACCTATATCTGCCAAACCTGAAGCAGAGTGGTGGATTAAGCTCATTCTACATGGGGAAGGAAACCTATGTCCATGAGCAGTATGCTACAAGCTGAATCATAAAAAAAAAACAAAGCTCTCTCTAATATTTTATTATTTATCTCTCCTATAAAAGATTCCATGCCATATTTAAAAGAGTAAAATATTAAACTAATTTATATATTTAAAATAGTTTACGGGCTTTGGTAAGCTGTATAGTATTATTAACGTTTTATTTCCTGATTGATTAATTGATTTAATTGCTTTCAGATGTAACTATTCCTTATTCCATCCTATAATATTCCTTCCATCATAGAAAGGCAAACTTTGTGTACATTTTTCAAATTTTTTTTCCCTATATGTTGTTTTGATAAAAAAAATTTGGATCGTATTTTGTAATTTTAATTATTTAATTTGAATCGTAGTTTGTAATACTTTTTCTGATATTTATGTATTTATTCAGTCTATCAATACCTTTTTAATATTATAAGGCGAAACGCAGATAACCTATCTACGCCAAAAAATTACGTAATGTCAAAATGGGGACATCAAATACCGCGTTGTATTTCTTAACATTCATTATAACTTCGTTTTAATAACTATAAACTATATATTTTATAAGTAAAACTTTATTAATAAAATAAATACTAGTAAAAAAATGATTTTTACTTACACCCTTGGAAACTTTATTCCTGGCTGGAACGGCGATGCCGCTCATGTTTCTCTGTTGTACGACATTTTTAACAACTTGGTTGTTTCTAAGAAGGTTCCTAATGGCCAGCATGTTGAAGGTTTTAGTTTTTACTGAAATTTCACTATATACAATCAAATCACTGATAAGTAAAAATCCATTCAGGGATGCCACTAATCGATAATGGAAAAAAAAAAATACTAAAAATCGTGCTGCCATATAAAAAAATTCGACGTGCAATGGTAGAAATTAGACAAAATATTTAATTTTATTTGTAATTTTTATTGTAAGTATTTTTATAAGTAATTTTAAAAGTATTTACAAATTTTTATTGTACAATTTATTTATTTTTATTATAGACTAGCCCGTCGGTGCAGTTTGTAGTGTCCCTGTATTGTGCTCCGCGGGTTGTGAATTCGATCCCCGTCTGAGTCTGGGTGTAATATTTGTATAATTTCTATCTATATTTATCAAAAAACATATAACTTTAGCAGTTGGCTATTACCTATAATACAACAAGCATTAAGTTGCTTACCTTAGGAATAGACGACCGTGTGTCGTGTGTATGTTATAAGATATTAATTTAATTTATATTTATTTTTTTATTAATTGACAAGAGTTCGTAGGTCCGTAGATTTAAAACCAAATCCAAAAATTTTGTTTCAGGTAGGTGTTTTTATTGAAAATAATTAATTTCTATAAGTAAATATTATAAGTATCTCGTCAACAAATTATGATTTTTTTTTTTTTCATAAAACAATCCAACACCTTGTTCTCCTTTTAGGAATATAGAAAGTTTCTACTAAAAACAAGTGAGTACATTACGTACTGTATTTTTTTAAATGTATGTTACTTCTGAAATTTTGACTGGGTGGACCGATTCCGACAATTTTTTTTAATCGAAAGGTGGTGTGTCATTTAGTCCCATTTAAATTTATTTGAGATCTGACAACCACTTTTCAAATTATAGGTATCTAATAATGCGTTTTTACTTGACTATTTTTTCGTCGACCTGCGTTGTATTTTTACTGGGTGTACCGATTTTGATGATTTTTAATTTAATCGAAGGCTGATGTTATCATGTGGTCACATTTAAATTTCATTGAGATTTGATAACAACTTTTTGTGTAATCTTTGATAACGCGTATTTACTTAACTAGTTTTTTCGTTTACCTACGTTGTATTACTTGTCGATGTAATTAAAGTCGGTTTTTGTTCGTTTGCGAGCAAATACAATTATTTTGATAAGAAATTTTCATCATTCATGCTAATTTTTAGTGCATAACTGCATAAAGACTATCGTTGCCCGTCTTTATGGGATTAAGTTATTTTTACGTACGTATTTCGTTAAACTGCTGGTCGAAATTCGACCATAACTTAACTACAGACGTTAACAATAAACTAGAGTATTTAGGCACGTGTGTGTCAAATAAATGGTGTGTAATGTCTTTTTTATTGATTTAATGTATTTTTTATGCTTAAATTACAAAAAAATATTCGCCTTCTGCAATCCTTCTCTATATAAACTATAAGTGGGCGAAATTTCATACTCCTTCGTCCGCTCAATTTTCGTAGATTTCGTTAAATTGTTATAGAAAAACTAGCTGACTCGGCAAATGTTGTCTTGCCGCTAAACGCTATTTAAAAATAGGGATTGGTGGTAGAAGGATGAAAATTTAGGGTTACATGTATTTTTCAACGCCAAATCATAATAAAATAAAAAATAAAAATTATCTGAAAAAAAATTGAAATTAGGGGTGGACTACCCTTAACATTTAGGTGGGTGAAAAATAGATGTTGTTGGATTCTCAGACCTACCCAATATGCACACAAAATTTCATGAGAATCGGTCAAGCCGTAAACATCGCGACACAAGAATTTTATATATTAGATTAGGTCCTTTATACGATTAGGTCGGTAAAAAAGACACCTGTAGTAAGTGACCGTAGCCTAGACGCCTGCAATACCAGAAACATCGCAAGTACCTTACCGACAAACTGTCCAGGACCTCCTTACGGACACAGGAACAAAACACTGCTTGGAGCAGTATTATTTATCTGTGATCATACTTATCGAGGTACTTTCCCAGTCAGGCTGCTCCATACTTTAATCAGAATAATATATGCTACTGTACCCTACCTCAAAATAATAGGACTTATAAATTTACTGTATTATAAAGAGTAAGTTTCTTGTCGGTTCTTCTCAGCTGAATCTAAATACTAAATCCATCATCAGTTCATCACCATCAGTTCAGCGTAATGCAGTCCACAGCTGGACATAGGCCTCCCCAAGTTCGCGCCAGACATCCCGGCTTTCCGCAATCCTTAACCAGCCCACACCGGCATTTTTACGTACATGTAGGTACGTCCGTACGACGTAGGGGGGCGGAGGACGTCCCACACTACGTTTGCCAAGACATCCCATTAATTAATAAACGCAATAAATATTTTGTAAAATGACAATTAAAATAGAAATAAAACAATTTTATTTATTTTTTATATTTTATTATAAAATTAAAGTTAAAGCTTAACTTAAATCACCTCTTTCAAAAAAAAAAAACATTGTATTCGTTTATGGGCAATTTTTTATTTCATTGTCAGTATGATTTTAATGCATGTCCTACCCAGTTCATAGGGTATTTCTTAAACATTTAATGTGTTTAGTTTAAACGTTTGATTTTGTCTTTGTAGTAGACTTTATTGGCTTTCGGAATTTATACAAATTATTAGTGTTACTCAATTTTTTTAAATAAAATTACTTTATTTATGATTACTAAATGGTTATTAAACCTATGTCCTACCACACACTGGCCATAATGTTTCACCTTAAAGAATGTTTTTAAAAAAGCATGTGATGGAGTATTATATCTCCAAAGAAAGGAATATTTATCTTAAAATGATTTTAATAACACACGTTCGTTTATTTTAATATTAAACAAAATTAATTACAATTAATTACTAGGGCACAAAATCTAACTTGATGGAAATTCCTATTGAGTTACGTTATTTTCTTACCTCTCTTCAAAAACTACCAAATAATATCCTTTTCTTTTAAATGGAAATACTCTTAAACAGTCTGATTTGTCCGCAATATTGAAAGCAAAGCGTTAGATTACAAAAACTAACGGCTGGGCGAGAAGACGTGTTGCAGTGTAAAAATTTTGTTCCATTTAAAAACGTAGTTTTCTCGGGTGGATTGCATGATTTTATGTACTTGCTTGAAAGCAACTGATTTCTTATTGTGTTTATTCCTAAATTATCGCTAAACAAGTTTAATTGCAAGTTTAACATTGAATATTTAAGTAATAGTTTTGTATACTCACCCAAAACGTTACGTTCCATTGAGAAATTTTGTAACTCAGTGGAACGAATTGTAACTCAATGTAAGGGTAAAGGCGCGATACATTTACGTAAAATTATTATTTTTCACTAAGGTGTCATAAAGTATTATTACGACTTTTGTCCGCGTGTTTTATATAAAAATATTATTATATTACTTAATAATTTTGTTTTAGAAAAATGTTAAAAGTTTTACAAAAATGGCTTTGACACCAGCAGAACGTATGAAGAGGTATCGAGAGCGACTAAAACTAAATCCAGAAAAATTGGAAAGTATTAAAAAGAAACACGCTGAATATGTAAAATCTAAAAGCAAAACAGTTAAAGATCTGACGGAGAAGGAAAAGGAAAAGCAACGAAAAATTTGGAGTAATCAGAAACGTAAGCAAAAACAAAAGAAAAAACAGCTTCCAGTTCAGGAAGAAAAAGGTACTAAGAAACCAAAAAATAGTAAACCAAAGTAAATTGATTAAGAATTATAAGACTGCTTTAAAAATAAACCAAAAATTGACAAAACTAGTAAATATCTATGAAAAACTTTTAACAACATATTATCTTCCCTGGAAGTTGCTAATTCCGAGTCTGTAGTTATTGATATCTCTGATGATGCTGAAACTGACGGAAAAAACTGTCCCAAGTATTCACTAAACATTAAAAAGAAAGAAAAATCTTTTCCAAAAGTCTCCAAGAAATGTAATTCTGATTTTGAGGTGATTACATTTGCAGCTGATATTCATGTTGACAATTTAGACTGCTTACCAAAACCTAGAATTCCTGATGTACTGGCTTCTAACAAGGAAAATGTGGACATCAATCAAGCTGACTTACCAATTCCTGTGAATTCTGATATTATGAACATAGATACAAATTTGCAAAATGTTGACGACGTCATATATGCTCATGATAATAACTACCCGGCACACACCGCACCAGAAGATTTAGATGGGATTGTAATAGACTTGATGCTGGATGAGGAAGAAAAAAAAAACTCATAAATGCTACTTACAACCTCCCCTATTTTGATCCAAACGACGATGCGACTACGACATCTAGCACGGACAATACTGCAGACCGTAAATTTCAACTATTGTTTGATAATTCTATAATCTCAAAGCCTTTTGAAACTGTCCATGTTGCAGACAAAACTTTTATCCAGATGAATGATAGAGGAAACTCCGAGACCAAGAAATAAGCGTGTTTCAACGGTAGCATGTTCCTCTGCTGAGCCTGTTCTAAAAAAAGTTAAAATTGAAATATTAAAGAATAGGATATTATTAACACCAAATAAAATGAAGATCGTCAAAAGTAAAACTGAACAAAATCTATTAAGTTCAAGAGCACTTAAAACGACGATTAAACGCACTGTGTCGTGCAACAAATGTAAAAATATTTATCTTTTTTATAATTGCATGACGAAATGTTCTAAATGTGAACTATTTTACTGTGGAAAGTGCATCACAAGTTCAAAATTAGAAGTTGATGATGTTTATGTCTGTGATACATGTGTGCAAAAGTGAGTAAAATATTTTTTATAATGCCTAGACGAGTTGGCACGAGTAGGTATGAGTAGGTATGGCCTAAAACCTAAGACTGATTAATTATAATTGTAATGATTCGAGGATTAGAGAATAAGTATTAGTTGATCTTAAAATAACTTTCTTATTTGAAGACTGATAGAATAAGTAGGTAACATCTGATCTAAGTCAACTGTCAGATTGTTTGTGCCATAATAAATTAAAAGATTTTATTTGTTATTGTAAGTAACGGATTTTTTTTAAATATAATTTGATTACTTTTCAGAATTTAGTTAGACTAAGAACATTGATAAAAATGAGGCAAAACCTACGTTAATTTTGTTTGTTTAATTTTTTTCTACTCAATTTTCTTTATGAGAAGAATAAATTGTTTTTGTTAATTTTAAAGTTGACTTTTATTTTTATAACTTTAAATCTATAGTCATTTTGGTAGCCATAGTGAACATTACCTTACAATTTTGTTACGTTCCACTGAGAAATTGTCCTCTACTTTAGTAAGTAAATAATATTAATTTGTGTTATACCTACGTTTAGTACGACTTTTTTACGATTGTTATTTAATATTAGAAGATGTTGGTTTATAGATAATTATAATATTTGATATTGCGCTTTTTTAACTTAATAGCTATGCGAATTATAATAGTTAGGTCATATCAGTAATGTAACTCAAAGGAATTACTGATATCAATACTCAGCTATCTTTCTTTCTTTTCTTGGTTTTCTTTGATGATTATTGAAAAGTACTTTATTATTTCTAAAATAAAACCTTTTATTTAAGCATACTGAGTTATATTATAGGGTTTATAATATTTAACATTTCGTAACTCAATGGATTAATAACTCCCAATAAAGGAAAGGAAAATTCAGTTATTTCATAAAATATTGATTGATTTGTAGATTTTCTTGCCTTTTTACGTACTTTCCTTGTTAACACATCAAACTTAGTTATTTTATCCTCACAAATACAAACTTTTTTTAAAATTAACCTTTTTGCAACATCGACAACAAAATAAAAAATTGCCCTTATAGTAAAGCTTCGTGGAATATTGGTAAGATTCAATTTTTATTTAATTACTAAATTACTGAGCGACCTCCATGAGCTGTGGTGCATCTGAAATAAAATAATTTTATTAATAATCTTATATAAATAAAAAAAAAAAAAGTGAACTGTCACGTGACGGCTGGCAGATTTGGAACGTTTAATAAACATTTATTTTCTTTATATGAAAAAATTTTTATTCAAAAATTTGTTCAAAACTGCGACAGTACATATATTCCATCACATAGCGTGGCGATGCGTCGCCACGGCCTATATCGCCACGCCAGTGGTCAGGTCTACATGCGTATGTGTAATTCACACACGACAGAAGTGAACCTCTGAAAACTCGTAGGAGGGTAGGTCGTTGAGATTTATTCTATCGACGATAATCAGGGTCTCGTGAAAAAGGTCGTAAGCGCCGCGCACAAGTACACAGTACACAGCACAGTAATGTATTCTATCTCTTTCTCTCCTATAGATTTATGTCTTTGTTTCTTTATCGTGACGCTTTTTTGTTTCATAGAGTTTCAAATCATGATTCTAAAGAAGTTTTACTCCAAAAATGCAGTGACTCGCAGTGGATTACCGTGGTGGATTAAGCTTCGAACACCCTTCGAACGAACCTTCTCCTACATGAAGGACGAGGCCTAAGCACAGCAGTAAGATATTACGGGTTGAATTAATAAATCAATCAAAATAAAAAAATGATTTGCCGATAAGTGTAAAATAAAATCCCTGAAAATTGTACACTTTCGATCAGTTGCCAAAAAGGATTTTAGGGTACACAGATAAAAAAATTACAGACTTCCTCACAAACTTTCGACCCCATTTCATTTTTTAATTTCACTACAGGAACACAATACTGCTTGAAAGTAGTATTATTTAGCTGTAATCGTCTGTAAGATCGAGGTACTACCCCAGTCGGGCTGCTCCAGATTTTGAGCAGGAATTTTCTGCTGTGCCCTACCTATGTATTACCATAGTTATTACATAAAAATGAATCAATAAATAAAGAGAACACAACTCACCCCCAGAACCCTCGTTGAACATAAACTCATCTTGATATTCTTTGAGGAACTGTTCGGAGCGGTGCTCGTCTAAGAACAACGAGTATACCTTCTTGACATCTTCCATGCTCACCTGCAAATATATTTATATGCATGAAAGGCAAAAACAAATCAAACTAATTATGACCAAAGAGAGTATCGGTTACACAGAGGCTTTATCACGTGCCTCTTATCTGCCCCGGCTAACTGATGCTGCAGCTTCTCAAACGCCGCCTAGGCTAGAGCCTTCTCCTCAAATCACTCACCAATCCCAAAGCTCTCCTACCATTCCCTCTACATCCTACCGTAAAACGGTGTTCAGAACTCCTCGTCCTAGTACCCCTTTGCGCCCCTCTTATGATGTTTATGCACATTCCTCCCTCACCAACTCTCCTAAATCGACCATGCCTAACGGTTGTGCTTTTCCTAATCCCCAAATGATTGAACTGACCCCAAATTTAACTTCTAACGATAATTTAATTGAGATTTTGGTCTGCGCTCTTGTCAACATGATCTCCAAGTTTGGAGTCGCTTTACCGAACAATATTCTAAGTTTAGTGCAAACACTTATTTCTACTTTAGTTAATAAAAATGCTGGGTCGCACGATAATTCAATGGAATTGTAGAAGTATTCAAAACAAAAAACATGAACTAATTTATTTAATCAATAAATATAAATCTGCAACCTTCTTGACATCTTCAATGCTTACCGGCAAATGAGATTAATAATTTTTGTCTTTACTGAATGTCAGAAAAGATAACCATAGTTTCTATATATGAATACGCGACAACTGGGCAACCACCAGTTTATTATTATTACCTCAGTAGCCTTCCGTCTCTTAGCGACCAGTGACGCAGTGGTTATGAGCTGTATCGCATACCGCAAGGAGGTTTCGGTTGCGACCCGGGTGAGTACTGTTAACGCGTCCGCTGACATGAGACAGTCCTCTTCTTCGCATCTGTTAAATATTACATTTTTATTGTGGTATGAAAAGACATGGAGAGTGAAATTGTGTGAAATAGCTGACGATGAGAATGACGTTTCACAGTGCTTTTAGCTGTTTATGTATTACTATACCAATAACAGTAGCGAGCGTCAGTTTATGATTTTTATTAAAAAAAAGCTACTTCCTCATCAAAGAGGAAGTAGCTTTCTCTTGTCGTAGATACAAAACACGACTGCAGAAACACCCAAATCAACTTGCGGGTCAGCTGACGATACTGGAAAGTAATCGACGTCTGAAAAAGCAACGGGACATGTTTGACGATGAAGACGGCTGGTCAACCTGATTAGCTGTAACATACTAAAGGGCTGAACTTCGACGGGAGTTGCACCCTACACAAGATGGACCGACACCGCATCTGCTCATGGCCTACCAGCCGATTGCATGATAAAAACCACATAAATAAATAAAAAAATACTAATTGTCAAATTGAAATCCAAAAAGTTTCAGTAGCCTAATATAGACTATCAATTATTAACGATAAAAAAGTGCTTGTATCAATTCCGACACGTGACTGCAGGTTATATCTTTAAGAACGATTACGATTAATTCAAAATATATTTATCACTTTCTAATTTTCATATGTAGTATAAAAAATATATATGAATAACTTTGATTGCTCGCAAACGAAAAAAAAAAAAACCGACTTCAATAACATCGACAAGTAACACAACGTATGAGACGAAATAACAGTCAAGTAAATACATGTTATTAGATATTATGTTTGTATGTATATCGTTTCTGAGCAAGCACAATTATTTATACTACATCATTGCCTTAGGAGTGACGTCCGAAAAATAACGTTATTTATTAAATGTTACCTAATATTCAATATCTCTCTAAGTTCCTGATGAGAGTATGGTGTTGTGGGGACTATTATCATCCTATCGAGCAGATCCAGCGGTATCCCATGGGGACTCTTGTAGTTAGTTCCCCTTATACGAGTGATACCACGGTTCGTAGCCATGATCACAACCGGTGCCGTTTCAGACTCCAGCGCTCTATTTAGGAACGAGAAGCATTCGATGTCCAGCATGTGAGCCTGAAATAATAATCATTGATGAATATTAAACAATCACCTTGATATGTGATTTTGTATATAAATTCTCGTGTCACAATATTAGTTAAAATACTCCTATGAAACGACTGGACCGATTATTATGAAATTTTTTGTGCATATCGGGTAGGTCTGAGAATCGGCCAACATCTATTTATGATACCTCTAAGTTACAGGAGGGGGGTTAAGGGGGTTCATCAAATATATGGCAAAACAACGTTTGCCGGGTCAGCTAACAATATATAAATAAATCACTGACCTCATCAATGAACAACACCCCCGGTATCATCTCGGCTTTGCCCTCTTCCCTCCACTCCGCAACCTTGCTGTTGATTTGTTCTCTTATCTCAGACTTGATTTCACCGGTGTCTCCTGAAATAATAAATTTAAAATAGTATAAGTAATAATATATAACAACCGCTCTGGTATAGTGTTGCGTGTAGTCGCCTAAAACACGGACTGTTTTCAAATATTTACAAATATTTAATTCCAGTTTGAATGTATGTCCTTGTAGGTCTCCCCACTGTGCCTCGGAGAGCACGCTGAGCCGTCGACATAACATTTGTACGGAAAATACAAACGTATGCCATAAAGCGGGGATCGAACCCACAAACATCAATTCAAGAACCGTTGCACTGACGCGTCGTCGAATCATCTGTGTCTAACTGACACAGCTACAAGCCATACAACAAATATTGACTAAAATCAAACGGGATATTTACCATTTTGAAATTCGGTCTGGTGAACAAGACATTCGTAGACAATGTCGAAATATCGAGCTCGGCAAAATCAAAATAAGAAACATGGTCAATATCCCGTTTAAAATCATTTCAATAAATACATGTTAATTTAAAATTTTCTACAACAAATATTGAATCATCATCATCATCGTCATTCCAGCCTATTGCAGTCCACTGCTAGACAAAGGCTTCCACAAGTTCACGCCAAAAATGCGTGAACTCATGTGTGTTGCCCATAGTCACCACGCAGGGCTGGCTTTGTCGCACCGAAGACGCTGCTGCCCATCTTCGGTCTGTGTGTTTCAAAGCCAGCGGTTAGATGGTTATCCCGCCATCGGTCGGCTTCTTAAGTTTCAAGGTGGTAGTGGAACCTTGTTATCCCTTAGTCGCCTCTTACGACACCCACGGGAAGAGAGGGGGGTGGCTATATTCTTTGTTGCCGTAGCCACACAGCACTATAGCAAATATTTAATTCAAGGTATATATAGTTCTATAAATTACCAGAGAAGAGAGCCAGAAAGCCGTGTGTTCTCGAGTTAATGACGTCTACTTCATGTAAGGTGACCGTGTGGACAACTTCTTTTCTCTTCTGCAGCTCTCCTTCTGGACACTGTACGAAACGAGCTTGCTGACCTGAGGGTAAGACAGAAAATTTATTCGGTTTTTTTTTTATTGAATTACAGTGAAAATATCTATTTATCAATATGTAACTAGTAACGCCATCTATTGTTTATGTGTACAACTAACGTGCTGCATAAGAACTAATACTGTGATATATTCAATTACTCTCATAGGAAAATGGAGCCATTAATAAATAAGTAGGGAGGGGGATGGAAAATCTCTACATACCCTTACTTTAATTGGGGTTAAAATTGATTATTACGTAATATTTTCTAAGTCGATATTTTATATTTAGATTGAGAAATTAAACTGTCAAGTGGTTCGGCAGGGATCATATAACATTTGCGACTTTTAACTACTGATAAAATGTATTCGAGAAGAATAGAAATAATAATAACACGATGGTTATCTGTAGTTGGCGGGCTGTAGTTTACTTGACTAGTTTTTCGTCTAATTCATATATTATTATTATTTTATTTTTAAGTATATTTCATTCATTCCATAATTACCCCCTAAATACTCCACAATTTTAACTTTAAAAGGTACTATATTCATTTACAGAAGTACACAATTTTTTTTTAATCTTTATTTATTTATAGGGGGTTTATTCATAAACTGAATATGTCACCCTCATAGGGGCTAATATTAAACTTCATCATCATCATTACAGCCTATACAGTCCACTGCTGGACATAGGCCTCCACAAGTTTACGTCAAAATAACGTGAACTCATGTGTTTTGCCCATAGTCACCACGCTGGGCAGGCGGGTTGGTGACCGCAGCACTGGCTTTGTCGCACCAAAGACGCTGCTGCCCGTCTTCGGCCTGTGTATTTCAAAGCCAGCAGTTGGATGGTTATCCCGCCATCGGTCGGCTTCTTAAGTTCCAAGATGGTAGTGGAACTGTGTTATCCCTTAGTCGCCTCTTACGAAACCCACGGGAAGAGAGGGGGTGGCTAAATTCTTTAGTGCCGTAGCCACACAGCACAATATTAAACTTATCTACGCTTTACTAAATACAAAATTTAACCACATACACTGCATACTGTTTAGATTATAAGATATATACAGAAAATCAATCAAAAAGTTTGAAAAATCCAAAATTGTACACCTCAAAATCTCATATTTTATTTTAGTTTATTGCTAATTATAAATAAATTACATTGAATTAGACTTAGTTCTAAATCATACTGCAGTGTATAAGAAATAAATGGATTTGATCAGATAAGTTTGTCGGCAGTTATCGTGACCACGCCATTTTTATACATAAACTAGCTGACCCAGCGAACTTCGTATCGCCTAACAGTCGATTCTTTAATTTTATTATTTTTTTTTTTTTTTAGAATTTTTCTCTCCGTAAGAACCATCCTCGTACTTCAAGGAATATTTTAAAAAAAGAATTAGCGAAATCGGTCCAGCCGTTCTCGAGTTTTGCGCTTAGCAACACATTCAGCGACTTTATTTATATTATAGAAGATACATTTGACAGACTTACCTGTAGCATCATAATCTCTCGCTCTTGCAAAACTTCTGCCCAGTTTATTGATTTTTCCGGTCGCTTTGTCTATTGTGATAACGTCGCCGGCTTGTACCTGAACACAATTAAAATAAACGACATGAAAAAGGGCTCAAATTGTATTAAAGTAAAAATTCTTAACGCACGATTGACTTGGGGAGTAGGCTGTTGAATGCGTGACGAGAGCGTTACGAAGAGTGGGATCGGGCGAGGCGAACGGGAATTGAAAGAGATATAAGTTAGTGGAGATAGAAAGAGAAAGAGTTACGTTTCGTCAGTTTTACTTCAGTCGTCTGGTCTAAGGCTCTCGTTTTTTGTTCATATAACATCGACAAGTAGTAAAATGATCATGAACAAGGTCTAAATCCATTAAATACTCATGCATTACAAGCTTTCAAAAATAAAAAGAGACACATTGACTTTTTAGAAGTTGATTTATCAAAACTCAGATGGTCCTTTTTACAAAATCGTTTACTTTTCCACCATTCCTCTTTTACGACACCATTTGAAAGTTACTTGTATGAAGTATATTTTATATTTTTGGGTAGGGCACTCGCTTCAGCCTGTAATATCCCTCTACTTTGCATATGCCTCTTTCCCCATGTAAGAGAAGGATCAGAGTTTAATCCACCACGCTGATCCAATGCGGACTGGTGGATGTATTCTCTACTATGAGTAACATTCGTTATCAGGTGTACATGATAACAACCGGGACCGACGGCTTAACGTGCTCTCCGAGGCACGGTGGGGAGACCCACAAGGACTGCACAAACACCCAGACCACGGCAAACACCTATATGGCCAATACAAATATTTGTCATGTGCGGGGATCGAACCCGCAACCGCCAGCGCAACAGGCACAATCCATGTCTGTGACCGTTGCGCCAACGCGGCGCCAGGGTAGGGTACAACAGAATATATCCTACTCAAAACTTGGAGCAACCCAACCTCAACCTTATAGAAGATCACAGGTAAACAATACTGCTATCAAGTTGTGTTGTGTTCCTGTGTGAGTTAGAGAGCTCCTGGACAGGGTCCAGAATAGGGTCGGCAACGCACTTGCAAAGCTCCTGGTGTTGCAGACATATATAGGCTACGATCGCTTACCATCAGATAGGCCGTACCCTGTTTGCCGACCTAGTTGTAACAAAAAAATTATAAAAAAAAACATACCTTTTCCTTAAGCAGAGAGTCGATCATCTTGGTTCCCATGTCATAGTTTGTCTCCATGTCTGTTGTCTTCAAGGTCAGACGACCAGACCTCGCTCCCCCACCTCCCGCGGCTCTTTCCACCACTACTTCTACAACCTCACCTTCTATGATTTCAGATTCCTCCCTGGAATAGTGAGAATTATTAGTATTATCTTTATAAATTTATATAAGGAGCAAAACTTTTGTACTCCTTATCACGAAAATTGGGCGGACAGAGGAGTATGAAACGCACACTTATATTTTATATAGAGAAGGAAGAATGCTAATATTATTTTAAAATTATTCATATAAAATACATAAATTCCCAAATCACTTAGTTAAAGGTCGACTTACTTAATTCGTATCCCGATTGATTTTCTTATGGCCTGCGTCAAAGCTTCAGTCTTGCTCATTTCCAGAGAATATATTTCTGATCCTGAAATAAATCATAACTATTTTGACATACACGGTAATACACATATCAACAAACATTAAAGTATTGGTGCGCCACGCGGTTTCACCCGCCTAATTTCTGATCCCGTGGGAATTTCCGCCGTGTGAATTTATCCCGATAAAAATAGCCTATGTGCTATATTAGATCTCAAGCTATCTACGTGCTAAGTTTCATTAAAATCGGTCTGGTAGTTTTTGCGTGAAAGAGTAACAGACATACATACATCCTCACAAACTTTCACATTTATAATATTAATTGGATGTATTATGTTATCACGTTGTATGATGAAAATATCAATTTTGAAACGAAAACTTCTTTTTAGGTACATTTTTAACAAAAGCTCGTTTAAAAAAAAGTTATTGTAGT
This sequence comes from Melitaea cinxia, assembly GCF_905220565.1. NCBI lineage: Eukaryota > Metazoa > Arthropoda > Insecta > Lepidoptera > Nymphalidae > Melitaea > Melitaea cinxia. Next base: position 6,593,382 of record NC_059418.1, on the reverse strand, counting down.
GTATCCTTATAATTGGAGTTAACTCCTTAAGAATTGCTTTTCATATTTTTAATTTTTAATTTCACATTTTTAATATTTCGTGTATTACTATTTTTATAAACGATAATTAAAAAAAATAAATAAAAATAATATATATATTTGGCCCTCTGTATTAAAAAATATGACGAGTAAAATTTACTGAACGAATGACCTAGCTACGTTTATCGTAAAGCCATCTATCGGAAACCTGTTGGATTCTTATAGACGAAGACATTTTCTAATAACCCATCTATATCATGGTGTTATTTGATTTGTTTATTAACTATTTGATCTGGTATTAATCTTTTTCTTAGACTAGTGAGCTTTTTTTGTGTCTATCTAGACAGTCAATCTGAAGAAGTAAGCTCAAGTCGAGCGTCGGAGCTGACACACACACTTTTTTTACTATTTTACTATTAAATTACTATTTGTGTGTGTGTGTGTGTGTGTGTACACACTTTTTTTATAATCAATTACTTCAATAGAACATTTAAATTTTGCCTTCCTGTCTTGTTGCTGGGAACAGATTGCTTTTTAGCAAAAAGGCCGCCCTTTGTACATATGTTTATTTACTGCTAATGTTACTTATTTCTTGGTGAACAGTAGAGTTATTATTATTTTTAAGAAGTAAACTATAGTCGAGTATCAATGTTGACTTAAACACTATTCTGCTACAGTATACTCACCAGCCATGCTAGTAAATGGTGTGTCTGGTCCCAAGGCCTGTGCTAGACCCATAGCGATGGCTGTCTTCCCCGTTCCTGGCTGACCGGCGAGTAATACCGCTCTGCCTGCTATTTTACCTATAAAAAGAATGTATTTGTTAAATCGATTGATTCACATCTCACTGCCGGACATATAGGAGAAGGATGTGAACTTAATCCACACAAAGCTCCACTTCATTGGCGGATAATTTCGATACATTAAGTAATATTACTATGACCAGCTTTACACGCCCTCCGAGGCACGGCATTTAAATAATGCGATGGCATTTAATTAATAACTAATAAAGTAAGTTTTAAACAATCTATAAACAAAATATAACAAAGACTCGTATCCATGGCAACAGTTTGGTCATTACCTTCTCGAATCATCTGTAAGATCACCCCGGCGGCCTTCCTCGCCATCTTCTGGCCCACCATGCCCTGAGATATAGCTCGTGGTTCCAAGGCATCGTCTAATCCCAGACCGCGAATGTGTGAATGGGCGCCAATACGCTCAATACGAGTTATCGAACGGACCTCCTGAACTTGCGCCGCTGCTAACGACTGAAACAACATTTCATTATACAAAAAATCAAATTTTATAGCTTAATATACTAAAAACTAACAAAATAAAGATAACACATGATACATTTTAGGTTAGTTTCACGTTTTTACATTTTCACTATATTAAAACTGATTGAAATACCAACGAGTATTAATATTATTGTTTTTAAAATACTTACAGCCATTTTTGAAAGGCTTTACACTTGTTTTATTGTTTAAATAAAGTTAGTTATAAAATTACAAACAAAATTTTAAACCGCTTGGCACCGCAGAAATCAAACAATTGACTTGACAGGTTGTTGTTGTTTTAAAATTTATCCCCAATAGGGAAAGGCAAAGGACTATAATCCATACAGCCTAGTCTGAATTTGTAAGTTTCGTTCTGATATATCAAAAGGCCGGAGCCAAGTCTGAAGTAACTTTATTGTTCTTCTGATTCGATGACTGGTAGAGTAAGGCCGAAACCAAGTCTGAAATTTCATATTTTCGTCTACTCTTCTTTGTCTATAAGTGATAGGCGAGGTCGAAACCAAGTCTGTAATAGGCCGAAGCCTGAAATATCAAAATAAAATTTCACATCCGATGAATGAAGGTCCTGATCCTGTTTCAAATATCATTGATAGTATTGCAAATAAATTCAAATATACTAGTATAGTTATCCAAATTAGTCAATAAATCTTGTGTATTGCGCGGGACATTTTTTGGTCCAGAAGTTGATAACAAGTTGGCTATAAATAAGAGGCGTTCCAGATTAAAAGCGGAGCATTCAAAAAATATGTGATCTAAAGACTGTGTAGAGTTGTTGGTGCAATGTGGGCAAACGGGCGATGAGATGATACGCATACGATTCAAATGTGCATTAAATCTGCAATGTCCAAATCTCAAGCGGCATAGTATTGTATAATATTTTCTGCTTCTATGTTGATGCGATTTAGTAAACCAAGGACTTTTTCCAATATCTTGATTTATCTGAGCATACCAAGATCCTTTTCTTAACAAGGTTTGTCGCCAAAGATCACGCCAATCAGATAGGATTTTTGATTTAATAGCAACTAATAGATCAGTGTATGGTACGGCAACATTCTCATCAACAGGGCTGCCGCTGTCACTGTCAACAATTGAACGTGCCAGAAAGTCCACATGTTCATTTCCCCTTACTCCTATATGTGAAGGTGTCCACAATAATTTGATGTTGTAGTTTCTTCTGGATAGTTGATAAAGGAGATGTCTTATTTCTAAAATGATGAAGTTTGTATTAGCACTGAATTGATAATTATCTAAAGCCTTTAGAACGCTCATACTGTCAGTAATGATCAGCCAATATTGATTAGTTTGTTTTTTAATGAATTCTAGGGCAGCAGTAATTGCTAGAGCTTCAGCTGTAAATATTGATATCTCCTTTTTCAATCTGACGCCTTGGCCAAACTTCAGATGAGGTACATAATAGGCCATGGAAACATTTATATCATTTTTTGATCCATCTGTGTAAACTTGTTTGAACTTATCAGAGTATTGTGCTATGAGGTTGTAAACTTCCTGGCGCTCTTTTAGCTTATGGTCAATAATAATATCGATTTGATTAATAAGACAGTCAAACTCCTTTTCGTAACACATCCAATTGCTAGAACTGTGTATTTTGTGTTGGTTATTTAGATTTAACATGAATGAATATTCGAAGAGAATAAATGGGTTATTAGAAGTTAATGGAGCATTTACAGGATATTTACTATGTAAGTAATTAAGCTTTTTAATTAGAGGATGATTACTAATGGAAAACAGTTTTAGCAAAAAACAGTATTTCAAATATTTAAATCTAAGGTGTAAAGGGGAAATGTTGCACTCGACCTGTAACGAATTAATTGGGGTTGTTTTCATGGCGCCAGTGATAAGTCTCAGGCTGTGATTTTGAATAATATTTAATTTGTTAACCAACTTGTCATTAGCAGAAAAACATAGAAATCCATATTCAAAATGACTGCGTACAAGAGATTTATATAGGGTAAGAAGGATTTTTGGATCAGAACCCCAATATGTTTTTGCAAGAGACTTTAAAATATTAAGAGCCTTAAGAGCTCTATCAACTATGTGGTCTACATATTTGTTCCATGATAAGTTATTCATGAATATAACACCTAAAAATTTAACTTCATTTGTGATAAGAAGAGATATATTATTATAGTTTATTTTAATTCTTTCAGACCCTACTTTATTAAAAACTATGACTTTAGACTTTTCAAAGCTAATGTCCAATGCAAGATAATTAAAATAAGAATTTAATTTAACTAAAGCTTCGTTTAACTTAAGATTTAGGGTAGTTATATTATTACTAGAACAATAGACTACCAAATCATCAGCAAACTGTAAATTGTATATATGAGAGCCTAGAATTAAGTTTAATCTATGTATATAAAGTGTGAAAATCAATGGACTCAAAATGCTACCTTGACATGTACCTTTATGAGAAAGCCTTGGACCAATAAGTCTATTATTATACTTAACAAATACCTTCCTACTGTGCAAAAAATTAAAAATCCATTGTATAACTTTTACAGGTAAACCAATCGCAGCTAATTCCGTGGATAGAATATGATGGTTAACATTATTAAAGGCTCCAACTACATCGAAGAAAACTCCAGCGAGAGCTTGCTTTGATTGTATAGCATTATAAATATCAAGATGTAAGTGAGCAATGCTCTCCCTTGAAGACCTGCCTCTTCTAAAACCAAACTGATTAGAAGGTAAAATATGATTAGACTCTATGAAATGTTCCAATCTTTGTTTTAAAAGTTGTTCAAATATTTTTCCCATGCAAGAAGTCAATGCTATAGGTCTATATGAATCAAAGTTAAACTTGTCCTTGTTGGGTTTTAAGATAGGTACTAAACAATCAACCTTCCAATCCATAGGAATAAGATTATGCTCCCAAAGAAGATTCAGGATATTTAATAAAATTAGTTTAGATTGAGAAGACAGGTGTTTAAGCATTTTATATGAAATGTAGTCAAGGCCAGGTGTAGAGTCTTTTCTGGATGAAATAGCAGAATTTAATTCGACAATGGTAAAAGATTTTATAATAAAATTTTGATTAGGAAGAATATGGCAGAAAGAATTAAGATTAAAGGCTGGCTCTACAGTATCTGGAGTATATTTTTTGAGAAAATCAAAGATCCAAGAATAGTCAGAGTTGTTATGGGAAGGTGGAGAATAGCTTTTGTTAAATTTTCGCATATACGTCCAAATGACTGATATAGGAGTCGATCTGTTAAATTGTTCACAAAGTTTTATCCAACTGTTTCTTCTCTCATTTCTGATAATATATTTTTTGGTGGCTTGTAGTCTTTTAAAATTAATGTAATTAGCCTCAGTGGGATCAGATTTAAAAGTCAAATAAGCGTTTTTGCTATTTAATACGGCTTTGGTGCAATTGAAATTCCACCAAGGAAGAAGTTTTTTTTTTTTATTTAAGTTAGAAGGAGAGCATGAAGATAAAGCTGTATTAACCAAAGAGTGCTTAGAAATAGAAGATGATTTCCACAGTGCTGAGTGTAAAATATCTGTAAATTTTGTGTAGTTATGAAGGGGGTCTTGTGTATCAAGAGAAAATTCAGTGAGCAATAGTTGGACATTTAAATTATAAATGTTCCAATCAACGTTGTTCAGGTTAGGGAAGCAGGGTAGTGAGCTACTATTGGGAATAGGAGTGGCATTGTAATGATTGTTATTAAGTAAAATTTTTGTGATTACAGGAAAGTGGTAGCTGCCTAAGGGATCGTCATGTACTGACCAGTCACACTCTAGAGCCAATGAAGGTGATACTATGGTTAAGTCAAGAGCATTCTGTCTCCATATGTGCGAACCAACAGTGGTCATACTTCCGTCATTAAGTATAACCAAATTATTGTTATTGATAGACTCTAAAATGTCTTTGCCTCGACAATTAGAAGTAGAACAGCCCCAGGCTGAGTTTAGGCCATTAAAATCTCCTGCTAGGAAGATTGGTTCTGGTAAACTTTTAATTAACCTGTCTAGTTTAGATTTAGAAAAAGCAGGATTGCAATTAGTTGGACTGTAAAAGCTTATGATAGTAAGTTCTTTGTTGCTAGAGTATTTTATACGAACAACAACATTTTGAATGGAGTCATCATAAAAAGTATCAATTTTAGAATAAGAAATAGAGCTATGTATTAATATGGCTACGCCATTGTGGGTGTTTCCTGAATCAAGACGAATTACATTGTAATGACGTATCTTAAATTTTTGACAAGGCTTTAACCAAGTCTCACAAATTAACGCAATGTGAATATTTTTGTCCAAAAGGAAATAATTAAAAATATGTTGATTGTGTAGAATACTCTGGGCATTCCATTGCACAATATTTAAAGTATCCATAAAGTACAAATTATTTATTAGTAACCTTTTTTAATGTATCTTGCAGGACATTTTTAATATTTTGGGAAGAGATAGGTATTTCATTATTTTTGTTTAGTGTTATAAGTTTTACTAAAGCTTCTGTAATAGATTTGAGTATTATTTCGGAATTTAAAAGAGATAAGAACTGATCAGTTTTGTTTAATGATGGAAAGTGAGAGCTGTTTAAAACATCAACAAAGCTTTTTTTCTGAAATTTATCTCTGTTAAGCTGGATTTTTTCTTTTTAAACAGGGCATGCAGGGGATATGGCAATGTGATTGCCAGAGCAGTGACAGCAACTGGCTGCAGTATAAGGAGTCTGACAATCTTTAAAATTGTGACCTTCGCCACAAATGCTGCATCTTTGTGAATTTTTACAGAATTTTGCAATATGACCATACCTTAAACACTTTAGACACTGCTTTACTGGCGGGATGTACTGCCGTACTTCGAACCGCCAGCTGTTGAGGTCCACACTATCTGGTAAATTGGGACAGGAAAAGGTTATAGAAATTGTTTTTGTGGGGATTAATTTTATTTCTCCATTTTCTCTTACACGTCGCATAAATCTTCGTATAGATATAATATTTTTCGTGCTAGTTAGAGCTGAATATATTTCTTTATTGGATAATTCTATAGGCACATGAGAAATTACCCCAGTGACCTCTGTAGCGGCAGCCGGAAGGGAAGCTTTAAGTTTGTACCCATCAAGATATTTTTTGTTGCCTAAGACCGCGTTAGCAAAAGCAGGTCTATCAAAGATAACTCCAACTTTACTTTTATTAATGCGTTTTAGTTGTTTCACGCCTTTATTATATTTTTTTATGCTATTAGCGAGTGTCATCATGTCTCTTGTTCCGATTGGCTTGTCAGCCTCTGTACTCTCCAGGAATACAATATAGTCAAAATTACCCCCGTTCTCAGGGTAGTGCCGCACGTAATCGGCTACCCGAAACGGGGCATACCTTTCGGCGTCTGTTAGCTCAACAGATTTTATGGACTCGGAGTCGGAGCTCAACGAGTCGTCCTCAGCGTTACCTTCCTCCTTCTTTTTCCTTTTCTTACTTCTCCCCATCTCTTGATTAATTTATAAGTATTTATTTATAAAAAACTCCAGTGAATGAATTATAAAATTAATAAAATATTTTTGAAAAAAAAAAACCGCCTTTTCACTTCAAAGTTCCCGCGCTTTTCTTGACTTGACAGGTTGAATTGAATTGATTGTGACAATTATGATGTGTTTGGAAACTGTTGCTCAGAAACGGTTATTTAAAATATGTAAAACTTAGTAGATTTAATTAAATTTAATAGATAAATATATGTCAATTGAAATGTTATTTTCTCAAATACCTAATATATAAAGAAAAAAATTGCCAAAATTTATGTACGTGCGTAAGTTTCGGGCGACTATATCGAGAAGATAACTTTTTTCGTTGTGTTTTTGGCATTACAACGGTCACCGGCTAGAATTTTATTTACAAATCTCTTGTACACTATATGTCTCTTTAATCTTAGTATTATCGATTTTATATTTACAAACACGAAAGATTTTTTTATTTACTTATTTATATACTTACACTGTCGCACACCAATACAAGGCTTTAAGAGTATTACAAATTTGTAATGCGACCTTATCGCTAATACAGCGATTTCTTCTAGGCAACCTTTGGGCAGAGGACTGAATAAGAAGTGTGGAATGGGGCGCAAAAATGTTATGTAACATACACATGAACATATACTCATATACGTACATGTACACCACATACACATATAGATACACACACATGTATAAAAAGCTTCATAAATTTTAAATTAAAGACAAAACATCATAGCATAAAGTACTGAGTACTGCAAAAAAAGTGTAAATATAAAAGTTGTAGATCTTTTTACTACCTTTAACTTCGCTATATTTTCAATAGGTCTTGTAGTTTGGCCGAAAATCGAGATAAACCGTTTTTACCATTAGCCCCCCCCCCCGCCTTCCCTACCACTTGTATTCTCTCTCTTTTACAATAGGTGTCATTCTAATATATTTTTTAGGTTTCAAAAGATATCTGCACTGGTCTACATCCCACTTACGTTATATGTTTTAAAAAAATTGTCTCTATTAAATAGTTTTTTAGTATAAAAAAAAAAAAAAATTGCAATGATAGACCGTAATCATAAAAAAATTACATACAGATTATAAATTCTGTTCGTGTTTATGTAATTCTGGAGCCCAAGGATAGCCTTTTCTTCGTCCGACTGATCGATATAGCCTGATCACGAAAATCGAATCATGAACGTGTTACGTAAAGAGGTCCTAAATATCTACCTAATATTTTCAACAAGGCACCCTAGCGTGCCTCGGAGAACACGTTAAGCCGTCGGTCCCTATTGTTATCATGTACACCTGATCGCGAACGTTACTCATAGTAGGGAATATATCCGTCAACCCTCATTGGAGCAACGTGGTGGATTAAGTTCTGATCCTTCTCATACAAGGGGGAGAGGCCTATACTTAACAATGCGAAAGTACTATTTTGGCACCTCTTTTTGGCAAAAAAGCTAGTTATATTATATTCCTACTAGCTGTCCGATGTGAACGTTCCAACGCGTAAAATTTAAAAATCGTTACGTTTCCCCAAATTTTCTAACTTATTGTGCAAATTTTCTTTATATTTTATAACTACCTAAAACAAAGTAATATTAATAAATACTCTTTATTTGTACACTACAAAGAAACGTTACAAAAAGGAATAAATACGAAGAAAGATGTACAAAGGCGGTCTTATCACTAAGAGCGATTTTTTTCACACGACCTTAGCGTATAAGAGGCGTATAAAATGTCCATTGCAAATTATTACAAAATTGCAAAGTATTAGATTACTTAAAAAAATTAGCTATATAGATCCAACTGTTTATCATATCCTTGTGGAATGAAGAACATTGGTGACACTTCACATTGAATCTCAACTCCAGTTGTCTGGGAACATATGGAACATCTGTTATTAATTGAGGTTATGAGCTGTGAGTTAAAGAAGTGTAGATTTATACTCTGATTTTAACAACAGTTGACCATTTATCATTATCATTCATCATTACAGCCTATACAGTCCACTGCTGGACATAGGCCTCCACAAGTTTACGCCAAAAATAACGTGAACTCACGTGTGTTGCCCAAAGTCACCGCGCTGGGCAGGCGGGTTGGTGACCGCAGGGATGGTTTTGTCGCACCGAAGACGCTGCTACCCGTCTACGGCCTGTGTAATTCAAAATCAGGAGTTGGGTGGTTATCCCGCCACCGGTCGGCTGACCATTATACTGCCATTATGCTGACCATTTATAATCTGGAAAAATAAAAGGCTCTTTTTAATCTTGAAATATTTTTTTAACCCCAACCCAAAAAGAGGGTTGTTACAAATTATTAGACGGGTGTTATAACATTTTGCTGAGGTAGGACATCGCAGGAAATTTCCTATTTAAAATATAGAGCAGCTGGTTGTGTTCCTGTCGGTAGGTAAGATGATTAAAGCTCCTGGGGGGAAGTGCGGATAGATTTGGCAACGCGTTTGCGATGCTTCTGGTGTTGAAGATGTATATAAGCTACGGTAATCACTAATCATCAAGTAAGCCGTACGCTTATTTCCGACATAGCTATATAAAATAACAAGTTTGATTCTAATGTCCAAAATCGATTCATTACTTGATACTCATCAGCTCTTTCCCAGGTTGATATGCCATTTTCGAAGTAGGTACAATAGAATAAAATTTTAAATGTTGTATCATTATAACGTTTGAAAATTTTAATTTTATAATTATTACATCTTTGCTTTCAATTTATTTTATACTAGCTGAACGTCGCGTTTTCACAAGCGTTAATTTGAGTAAAAATAGCCTATAGTCTTCCTCGGTAATAGGCTATCCAACATAATAGGAATTTTTCAATTCGAACCAGTAGTTCCTGAGATTAGCGCGTTTATACAAACAAACACATGTACAAATTAAAAAAATATAACAGTGTTTACTAGCAAATGATAAAAAAACGACTTCAATTACATCGGTAAGTAAATCAACGTTGATAGTCGTAAAACTACTCGAGTAAATTCTCGATCAAATTTAAATGTGACAACACAATAAGGATCAGCTTTCAAATAAAATAAAAAAATCATCAAAATCGGCTAAGCCAGTTAAGAGTTAAATGATTACATACAGAAAAAAATGTGATACGTCACGTGACTCAATTATTGATATGCGATGTGATGTGATTTAATTGTGTGTGTATTCGTATTTAAATATGATTTCCAAAAAAGACGATTTACTAAAAATACCGAGCTAAGCTCGGTCACCCAGGTGACCCAGGTACTATAGTATAGTATAGTACATATATTCCATCATACAGCGTGGCGATGCATCGCCATGGCCTGTATCGCCACGCCACCAATCAGGCTTACCCCTCACCTTTAGATGTTTCACATTAAAAATATACTCGTATATACACCTTCTCCTTGTTTTACTCATACAAGAAAACCTGAAAACTACCTGAGATTATTAGAGATTATTTCGTTATGATTTGTTGTAACGTTGAATTAGGTCCCAGTTCGACCTAGCCAGGCTACTCCAGATTTTGATCAAGACGCCTATGACTATTAAAAACGTCGGATGTGAAAAACAGCAACTTTATGGGAGAGCGATTCAAGTGTAAATTGCGTGTAGCTTTTTACTTATTTTAAGCAGGATCATGAAATTTTAAAGTAATACTGTACAGGCTATTTATGTTTAATATTATTACTAGCCGGTATTTAATGGTAAATATGACAAAAGTCACTTGTTACATTTTTAACGGGTTAAGACTAATAGGTACTGATTTGTCAGAACTACCACAACTAAATAATATATGCATAAAATAAAAAAAATTCTCTTCAGCTGATGATAGACTTGGTTATTTGGGAACGTTTTATGAAATAAACAAAAAAAATGTGATTTTGCAGTTACGACGAAGTATAAAAGTTTAAGAATAGTCACTAGCGAGGATATTTCCTGCTGTGCCTTACGTCAATAAAACTAAAGTCATATATCAAAAATCTATAAAAAAAATTGCGATCCATAGCTATTCATATTCTTCGTTTATTATAAATGAAAACAAAACAGTTAAAACGGTATTTTTCTTATGATATCGTTGTTGATCCACTCAGCATCCTGAAGTTCCCCCAGTGCTCTAGTTATCTATGCACTAGCGTCGGAAAGTACTGCCAAAACCTTAAGTTGGCCCCTACTATGAGTTTACAGTAAAACTCACTAACGCCGTTTTTGCGTGAAGTTTTTGATACATAAATAATTGAGAAGGTTTTTTTTTTGTAATATTATGATTTTATAAATTCTAATATTTATTGGTTTAAGATTATATTAATGACAAGGATGTGTGATATACATGACAAAATTTTTCATTGACAGTTTTTTTTTAAAAGAGTTAATTGAGTTACTTGCAGAATCGGATACTTAAGGAGTCTTCCTCTTAACATTTACGTTGCAAATTAGCGCTAGCTTCAATTTAAGCACAATTTATTCATTAGACTTATGTAATTATAATTTGTTAAGTAAAGATTCAAAAGTGCCCTTGAAACCTATTTTAATAAAGGAACCATTTTTAGAATTTTTTAATGTCAGTTTTTAAAAATAGTGATTAAAGGCAATAAACAACAACAACAGAAATAGCGAGTTACGGAACCCTGATCTTACGAATATGCTAATGAACCAAACTGATGAAATCTTTTCAGGCGACCATGTGGCGACCACCCAAGTGACCAACCTACAAGCTTCCCACATTAGCCGAGTTCCCCGTGTTAGCATTTTAATGCCCCATTGTTTTAATTTCTAACCTTATTAATTGTAACATTATTTTGATCACTCTTTATTCACACTTCGAGTGGATTAGTCGTTAGTTATAAGATAATTATTGTATTAATATAATATTAATAAATAATTAATAATTATTCGGTTTTTTTTTCAAACTCCTGACTGCCGCAAACGTAATTAGCGTGTAAATTTCTGTTTATATACAAAAAAGAGTGTGCTTTCGACCATACGACTGAAGTAAAACAATAAGCCTACACTGTTTTTTAGATATAAAAAACTTAACTGGGTATGACAGAAAGAGAGAAAGAAAATGTGTGTTCGCACATCTCTCTATTGCTCCGTTCGCCTCGCCCGATCATACTTTTCATCACAAACTCGTCACGCATTCACCAGCTATTTCCATAAGTCAAGCGTGTATAAAGAAGTGCGTGTTTAAGTTCAAAAAGGAAAAGCCTACTTTGCATTTCCATTCGAGAACCAATAGTAGCAAAAAACGAAACAACCCTGATACGGAGGGTTCAACACACTCACAAATAAACATCGTACATACACATAAAATGTCCATCCCTTTCTAACACACAACAATATAAATACATCTATCACTTTCTAACACCGCGTTTTCGCGGAAAATCGATCGCCGCTCGCATTTTCCTACAGGACACCATCGCGGTTGGTACGGAATCGCGTTGTTCTAATTGTTTATTTGTGAAGTGATTGTTATAATATCGTGTATAGTGTTGTGTTATTTCTGGAAAACAAGGTAATGTATATTTATTTTTTACTATATTTATTAGATGATTAAGATTTAATAATGCGTATATAAGCTAATTAGCTATTATGTTAACGTTTCAATGGGTATTTTTGAGGGTCTTGTTAGCAATTATTCTGTTATTCAATTCTATCTTACATGTTTTTTTGTCTGTGGTATTTTTTGATAAATTTTTGTAATATAGGATTCAAAAAGTATTTTTATTGTTATTTTTATTGTCATTTTTTATTGAAATGGCAAAGGGCATCCACTAATTATATGAACCGTTGTTACTTTTAATTTGGATCTTATCTTTTATTGTTTAATCAGAAGTTCTTTCTATTTTGGTTTTTTGCTGTAGTATTGGCTGATTAAACTTTTTTTAATACATTTTAATTTAATTCGAGAAAAAATAATAATTATAAAACACTTATTAAATCCTATTATTTATATTATAAATGTGAAAGTTTGTGAGAATGGGTGTATGTACGTTTGATACTCCTTCACGAAAAAACTATTGGATCGATTTTAATGGAACTATGTACGTAGAAAGCTAGAGATCTAGAATACACAGAAAGAAAAGGACGGAAATTCTTCTTCTCTCTTTCTTTTCTTTCAAAATAATACATTGGTTTCCTTTCTATCACAATATTTCAACGCGATCGGAAATTACGCGGGTAAAACCGCACATATATATAATCTTTCGCACTTACAATATAAGTAGGATAAAAGGAGCCTTGTTTAAAAATTTTTTACGCCCTTTGGGTTCGGAACTCTAAAAGCGTGGGTTGGTACTCATCAGTCGTTTTTAATAATTTATTACTAACCCCACAAAGGTCAGGGTAAGCGGACGCCCACGCTTTTTTATTAGTAAACACCCTTGATTTTTATCGCGATTGTTATCCCCCTTAGGACCCGTTTGAAAGGTTGCTGATAGGGTTACCTGGCGTAAAACGGTATCCAGCAGTGAAACATTTATGATTTCTTTTATACAACGAAGTCAACAAATATGCGTACGAGTCACCTGATGGTAAGCGATTACCGTAGCTTATAGACGCCTGCAACATCAGAAGCATCGCAAATATTGCCGACCCTAAAACCTCCCCAAACTCTGGTCGCCCTACTCACCACAGGAATACAACACTGCTTGAAAGCAGTATTATTAAGCTGTCGTCTTCTGTAAGGCTGAGGTACTACCTCAGTGGGGTTGCTCCATATTTAGAGCAGGATATTTCCTGCTGTGTTAACTACTGTAGTAATTAAGGGTAGGGATCCTTCTTTTTCACTATCAAACTGCACTTTCTGCCACATATATCTATTAATAGCGTATGAACTCATATGTTATAGTTTATTAGTTGGTATGATATAATGGCCTATTTAAATTTTTGCTTATAAACCCTATCAGTAACATATCTCTGAGATAAATCTTATCAGCTACCAAAGAAACAAGTATTTACCTCGAGTTATTGAATTACTTAGTTCACGCCATTTTTGGTGCGAACTTATGGATGCGTATGTCGAGCAGTGGACTGCGATAGGCTGAGGTGATGATGATGATTGACTTACTTTTTTCTTTTCTTAAGGTTTCAAGTAAATAAGTAATATTTAGTAATATTAATAAGAAGTATTATGTTTTAGAACTTTTTTTAAAAGAATGTATACAATTTCTTTTTTAGCAGATTTTAATACTTAAATTATTGCCAGATAAACAGTTCACTTGAAGAATTAAACTTCTCGTCTGCGGCTTCACCCGTGTTGGTTAAAAAATTTGAACCGACGTACAAAAAAAGAGGAGTTTGTCAAATCGACGTATTATGTACCTATGTGTATTACCTCAGAACTTTTGACTGGGTGTATAAATGTCAATGATTCTTTTTTAATCGAATGTTGGTATATCACGTAGTCCCATTTAAATTTAATCCAAATCTGCCAAGTACTTTTTGAATTATATCTAATAATGAGTATTTACTTGACTATATTTATTCGTCGACCTACGTTATGTTATACCTCATAGCTTTACACTGGGTGTACCGTTTTTAATGATTCTTATTTTCATCGAAAGCTGATGCTTGTCTTGTGCTCCTATTTCCTTCTTTGATTGAGATATGATGACATTGTGAGTAATCTTTGATAACATATACTTAACAAATTTTTTCGTCTAACTACGTTGTATTACTTGTCGATGTAATTGAAGTCGGTTTTTTGTTTTCGTTTGCGGGCAAACACAATTATACCTGTTCTGTTTCTTATACCTTAAATATATTTTAAATCTATATAGTGATATAGATATCATTTACCGAGAGTGATCCAAGAAAGCACTTCGATTTATGCTTTCAAGGACGAGCTAAGGAAACATCTTTTCTCCGAAATGAAAAGATGATGAACCTCTCATAACTGTTGTACTCTCAATGTATGTATGTGTGTGTATATGTATGTATCTATGTATGTATGCATGTATGTATGTATATGTGCAAGTAACTATATATGTAGTTAAGTATATATGTATTATTACGAGTATATCACTAATTTTGCATGGATATAGGTATTATTAAATAAGTATATGGTTTTTTTTTACCTCTATTCAATTTTTTTTTAGCTTATCACTCTTACGCTTATGAGTCCTGCGGTAACATCATTTCTCACCACAATGGGTAGACTGATAGAGATCTCTTTTAGAGATAAGTTCATCCTTGCCAACATCCCTTGTATAAATGATTTGTGATTATGTTTTTTAAGTGCAATAAAAGAATTAGAAGTAGAATTGTGCTTGTGAATTTTTTTTATTATCTGTCCAGTAGTTATGATTTTCTATTACAAAAAACAAAATCAAATATATACTATTAATAATATTAATATAGAAGTATAGTTGTTGATACTATTTTGTTAGTGTTTTTAAACAAGTTTTGCCGATCACTTAATCCAATAGCATTTAATCCGCAGTTCGTTCGGAAAAGCGATCTCATTTCGTACCGGAAATTGCCAATTTTCCGGATTTGCGTACTAAAATTGTTTGATTCATTTTTAATCGAAATATTTAACTACAAAAAAGATGAAAGTTCTTAATAACATTGTATTTTATTTATACGTTTTTATTTTTTTATGTTTAATAATTTGTATAACGAAATTAAAATAGGAATTAATTAAATTATATTAAAAAGATTTTAATAACTAAATCATATTCGGTTCAATATAATAGTAATGATAAAGATGCGTGGACTTTATATCCTTGTACTTTATGCAAGATATCATAAAAAAAATATTAAAAATTTTGGAACGAAGTTCCTACTCGAAAAAACGGCGGGAAATTTCAAGGCGCGCGGTTGTCTTTTTTTGTGTTCTTCATTTATTAATTGTTTTTCCATTTTATTCATTCAGAACAGTTTTATATAGTAATTTTTTATTAATTATGTTTGTATATATTATAATTAGTTAGCAGTCTTTGTTGGTAAGTTTTTTTTTATATTTTAAAATGAATGAGCCACCCGATCCCGGGGAAACATACAAAGTTCCCGAACCTGGCAGCTATATCACCGTAGAATACGATGATTCTAGCATGGACACTGACCAATCATCGAAAAATAGTGTTTAAAAAGATTACATAAAATATGCAAAAAATGCAATAAAAAGAAAAGAAAAAATGTAGGTAACTAAAAGGAAATTGAATGTCGCTGTATTGAGTCCGATAAATCTAATGAGGGTAAAGACATAACAAATACTTCAATGGCAAAGCAGCCTATTTTACAATCTGATAATCCAGTAGTTATTGATTCACGCAGTAAACCAAATTCTACTATTACTCGAAATTTTTATAATGAATGAGATGCGCCTCGTTTACATTATACATATTCAGGAGAGTTCCCAGTTCCTACTCGTGGGGCGTTGTGGTGGGATACCTTAGCCGGCAAAAAACGTCCGTAGCATCAAAAAAGTGGAAGATTTTTATGTATAGTCTATGTATGATGGCTATGCGGTGTCTAATGTATAGTCTAAGAGATGACTGTTATCTTTATTATAATATAATTGCATGATTCACAAATAAATCGATATAAGTGTGTAATATACGACGATATAGACGGGCAGCAGCGTCTTCGGTGCGACAAAGCCAGTACTGCGGTCATCAACCCGCCTGCCCAGCGTGGTGACTATGGGCAAAACACATGAGTTCACGTTATTTTTGGCGTAAACTTGTGGAGGCCTATATCCAGCAGTGGACTGTATAGGTTGTAATGATAACGATGATGAAGTGTGTAATATATAAAAATCGTAGTTCTAATAATTTAAATTACATTAAACTAAAAAATACCTTAAGTATATATATACATAATATAATAACTAAAAAATATTATTATTTGGAGTCTCTTTAGGCACGGTTCTGAAGATACTGACAGCGTCCCCCCTTTGAATAACTAATTCGTTGTCCGAAGTAGCTGCCAGCTCTTCGGTCTCCTGTGACATCGAATAACCTTTTTGCTATTTTCTTAACAAGTCTTATAGCGCTAGGACCCCACGGACCAAGAGTCTCGACACCGAATGGGACAAAATCATATTCGGAGCCTAGACCCCTGTATTTGTATGCTTTAGTTTTTTCAGCCGCTTCACAAGCCGCACCAGCTCTGTTGTTGGTTCCATGTAGATGGGAAGGGGCCAGCGTGTCTGAACAGGTTGCATCCCATACCAGCACCCGGTCCATCTTTCATGGAATCAAACTCAAACCGTCCGGTCTCTTGCCATCGTCTCTTGCAATACCAGTCGGCTCAAGTAGACTTGGCACGTTGACGGTGGCAACTTGGCAAGGGACCGGCGTATGCCATCCTTTATAACTGTTATTATTATTGCAGTTTGCTATTATTATTATATCATTCGATAACTATTGTATATTTTTATAAGTCATTGTAAATAAAATAAAGGTGTTAAGATGGTATTCTGAGCCAAATTTACATTCCGATTAATTGGTAGCTCTACATTAACCATTGGTAATTAAATAAATAAATACCTTAAACATACACACGCGGTCGTCTAATCCTATGGTAAGCAACTTAATGCTTGTGTTACAGGTAACAGCCAACTATTATAGCTACATTTTTTTGATAAATATACAGAGAAATAATAGGTACATATATAAATACAAACATTACACCCAGAATCAGGCGGAAATCAGACCCGCAACCCGCGGAACAGAAAGCACACTACAAACTGCGCAAACGGGTTGATCAAAAATGAAATTAACATGTACATAAGTTATTAAAATTTGTAAAAAAAAAAAACAATTCAAAAGAGGTTTTAAGGTCTGCCTCTTTGAATAAAGGAATTTTTGGTTTGGTTTTGTATGCTCAAGTTCTGCCTACCAGCAACAAAAAAAAATCCACAATGCAAGAACTTGAGCATACAAACGTAAATTACAATGAAAGGTACGATTTGTTATAATTCTCTTATAAGCACTACAAAGTAAATGTGCGTTTCCTAGCCTCCTAGGTCTTGACGTCAAAAGAGCCGCGCTATGGGGAAGCGTCAAAGCGCGACATAATTACGCACAAGTCACTTAATGTCAGTTTGTTCATGTTAGGGTTGTCAGACAAAACATTTTTTATACTATTGAGTTGGCAAACAAGTTACTTTCCACCTGGTGGCATGCGTATATGCGTAAATGGTATGCCTATTGACGCCTATAACACCAGGAGATTTGCGCGTTGTCGACTCTACCACCGATTCTCTGCATAATACGCCATGCAAAAGTTTCTGAAGGGTACAGAGATTTTTGTGTCAGTCTGAGCGTTTATATTTGTGTTACACATTATTTAGAAGCAGATAATACCAGTAGTCATAGTATGTAATTGTTTTTTATATTTAAACAAAAAACCGTGTGGTACCGTGGGATACCAGATAGGAACGAAGTTCCTTATTATAAAATATTTATTTCAAGTTCTATGCGAGGTATAAGGAAAATAATTACTCGGGTATTCATTTTTTATTATGATTTTTTATCGATATAAAAAACTACTTCACAAAATTATCTCAACACGTTTATTTTATTAGACTATACATAAAAATCTTAAGTTTTTTTAACGTTACGGACAGTTTTTGCCGTCTAGGATATCCCGCAACGCCTCATTAGGAACTTCGTTCTAAAAACAAACTGGCTAATTCAGTAGCTCATTACAAATACATAAATATTTTAATTTGTTCGTTGGCACTGTTCACATTGTGCTCTCTGCTCCAGGTTGTAAGTTTTGTACCCGTCCCCGGGTCTGGGTGTAGTAGATGTTTATTTACGTAGTTATATTTATTAAAACATGTGTATATATCAGTGGGCTAGTAACTAAAAAAAGTGTGTGTGTGTGTGTGTACTTATCTACGCACGTAAAAAGTTATACTTCATTGGCTAGCTAACTTCACGTTGCTAACTTCTTCTTCGTGGACTAGCTAACTTCAGATTGTCAGTTTTTGTGACGATGTGCGCGCGCATCGACAAAATTTACTCTCTTCCGCACCAAAGGAAGTATAATTTCAAAAATACGCGTTAATTTACTCACTTACAAACAGGTAACCATGTTTTGTATGATAAAAATACGCGTTAATTTACCCGCTTAAGAACAGATGACCGTGTTTTGTATGATAGTCATACTTATTTATTTTATTTATGTTTTAATTTACGCCACAACTACAACAATAAAACATAGTTACACATTGTGTAGTACAATCGGTAGACTTTTTAAAACTGTAGTAGTGATGGATGGACTTATTAAACTCGAGTAGACCTCAGCAGCCAATTGCCTGCTCAAAATGTGGAGTAGCCGAACTGGGGTAGTACCCGACCTTACAGAAGATCACAACTAAATAAAACTGCTTTCAAGCAGTGTTGTGTTCTTTTGGTGAGTAAGGTGACGAGAGCTCCTGGGGGAATTGGGGATAGGGTCGGCAACACGCTTGCGATACTTCTGGTGTTGCAGACCTCTATTAGCTACAGTAATCACTTATCATTAGATGAGCCGTACGCTTGTTTGCTGACCAAGTTATATAAATAAAAACTTATGGCTTCTTAACCATTTCTTTCAGATATAAATAGTCAACTTAAAACGAATTATTAGTCAAATCTCAATTAAATTTAAATGCGACCACATGACAAACACCACCTTTCGATAAAAAAAATCACGAAAATCGAATCATCCAGTAAAATTTATTGAGGTAACACATAAAAAAATACAGTCGTATTGAAAACCTCTTTCCTTTTTGAAGTCGGCTAAAATAACATATATTTATTTATACACATTATTTTTACGAAAATTTTTCTTTGTATCAGAAGAGAATGAATCACCAACCCTACTCTTATGAACCTGTGTTACGTTCCTTACCCCTTACGGCTGCAAAAGGGGATTAAATTCTTTAACCCTCTGTGTACGCACCCTCCGCCTTTTTGAGCTGACGAGAGAAAGATTACACTTAGTTTTGGTCTCAGATTTTCATTGTAAATTTTCTGTGTTAACATGTAATAGTAGCTGTTCCGACAGAATTTATCCAACCTTAGTTTTGTTCAATAATATAAGCTAGTGGTCACCCAGTGATCGAAATTCGAACATAATTAATATAAATTATAAGTTTGAACATTATTAAGGGTCTGTTGACAAAGACTTCTATAATAATAAACAAAATAGTACCTATATATGCGAGTGTGTGTCAAATATATGGTAGTTTGTTTAATGTTTTTTATTGATTTCATATATTTTTATGCACATTAAAAAAAATATCCTGCTTCTTCTCTATATAAGTGGCATTTCATACACCTTCGTCCGCGCAATTTTCGTAAAAAGGTGTACAAAGTTTTTGCTTCACGTATTCATATATATATATACTAAAATTATAAGACTGAAAAGTTTATTTGTTTGTTTCAATGCACTGATTTCGGTATTATTAACTATATTAATACCGGTTCGTATTGAAAAATTATTTTGAGTCCATTTACCTAGGGAGGCTTTGGGCTATATAATTTTTTAGTACGTTTTTTCCTTAATTCATCGCGGGTAATATCGCGGAGCACAGCTAATGTACTTATATAATAAGCAAACATATGAAATAGTAGGTATTTTCTAGTATCACACACGTTTATTTCTTCTTTCAGATAGTCGGCATGCCTTGGCCGTGAAATGGACGGTATTCAAATGGAGCCTATCGGCAAGTACAAAGCCGATCGTAACGGATCCGCTAAGGGTAATCCCTTTTGATATGATAATATACTTGTACCTTCGGGGAAGAGCCTGTTTCACCGTTGTAGACAAAGTTTATCCTGCATATAAGTTACGAATAGACGTTAACAGCAGGCAATTAGGGCCTGTTTTACCTCTATTAATAAATGACAAATTTTAGAGTCACAAATGTGAATGGAAATATCCCATTAGTTGATAGGAATTGGACGGTAAAAAAGAAAATAGTGTCATATAATTTTATCTCTTGGATACCGTCATACGTCGATCGATGCATCTTGTAATTGATTCATGTTGATTCATGTTGTGTTCGTGTAGGAAAGGAGTCATGTATCAGATAGGTTTAACTAGGCCATAAGCATTTATATCATACTATACTATGGCAAATTTTACTTCATTATTAAAAGTATGTTGTACAGTATAAATAAATAATCCATTTTCAACTTCAATACTATTAAAGTGAGGCTTTAGTTGAATTGAGTTGATAAAGATGTGTGGACTTAGTGACGCTGTATTTCATGCAAGATATCACTAATTTTGTCCTAAAACACAGTTTAAAATACATTATTTTTCAAAAGAGTAACTGCGAAGTTTCTTGCCGATTCTTCTCTGCAGAATCAACATTCCGAATCTGTGGTAGCTTCACTTTTACAAAAATAATAATCATTTTTAAAGTTTCAATTTGTAAAATGACGATTCAAAAGTGCTCATTGGGCCTATTTGAATAAATTTTATTTTGATTTTGAATATATATTTGACTATTTTAAAAAATTAACGCCTTTTATTTGAGGCCAACGACGCATAGACTTAAAAATTTGAGTAGCACTGATATATTTATTAAAGCTAATTCAGAAGCTATCGAAACAACGTGAAGAGAAGTGGATAGGTGTCCTACAGTATTCAAAAAAAGTAATGATTATTTTTTGTCTCCAGCGGCCGCTTGGCGTAACATGGTCGACCAGGACTTAGACGACGTTGCATTCTTGGCAGGTGAGCTTTTGTAAATTTAGTAAAGTAGAATTCTTTACGCACGCTTGACTTGGGGAGTAAGCTGGTGAATGCGTGACGAGAGCGTTACGAAAAGTGTGATCGGGCGAGGCAAACGGAAGTTGAAAGGGAGAAATTGGTTAGTAAAGATAGAATGCTTTACTTCAATCGTGTAGTCTAAAGCACACTCGTTTTTTTTAAAGTGAAAAGTCCCGTTGTGCACTTCCGACGTCACCGACATACTCATGACGTCGTGCACAGCGGCTGTGTGCTGTGCGCGTTAGACACTTTTTGGGTGGGTGTAATCTCGTGCATTCGCGTTACCGACATGCAAACTAAATGTTTTAAGTTTTCCACTTACACACACTTCAGCCTACCGCAGTCCACTACTGGACATAGGCACAAGTTCGAGCCAAAAATGGCGTGAACTCATGTGTGTTGCCCATAGTCACCACGCTGGGCAGGCGGGTTGGTGACCGCAGGGCTGGCTTTGTCGCACTGAAGACGCTATTAATTATCAATTTCATTAACGCCAAATATTTACCTTAAATAATGACATTTACAGTGTCACTCTTCTAGTTAAAAAGCTTACCAAATATTTAATTTAAGATACTGTTCAAATTTTAATTTAAAGTCACATATTACTGTCACGTGTTAATCTCACATCGAGAGCTCTTAATCTTCAAGAGCACTCGTACATCACCTTGAGAGAAATGCAAGACCGGCTCATTTTGAAGTTTCGCTTTCAACCTAAATGAAAAAGGAAGGGGACGTTGGAAGTACTTATTCCAAGAATTTCCCAAAAAAGTACTTTTCTTTGTTCGAAAATTTTGAGGTAAATTTTTATTTATGGAGGATTCTTTATTCCATGAACTTCTCTTTTGAGAAGTTTCTTCAATGTGTAACGTTGGTTAATCTACACTAATACTAGTGGTCGCTCAGAGTTTGAAATTTGGCCATAAATAAAAATTTTAATTATAGAAAACCAAAATTATGAAAATAAAGAACCTTTTTTTAAAATTTTTAGTTTGACTACAGACTTGACAATCAACCAAAGAATAAAATATGCATGTGTGTGTCAAATACATGGTAGTATGTGTACTGTTTTTTTTTTTCATTAATTTAATATGTTTTTATGCATAATTTAAAAGAATATTAGCATTCTTCACTCCTTCTTTATATAAACTAGAAGTGTGCGAAATTTCACACTCCTCCGTCCGCATAATTTTCTTAAAAAACTTTGTACCACACAAAGTTTTTGTTTCACGTATTAAAATGTATATTATAAACCTGAAGATTTGTTTGAATGCGATAATCTTAAAAACTACTAGTTCTGTTCGAAAAATTATTTCAGCGTTAGATAGCTCATTTATCAAAGAAGGCTCTACGCTATATCATCATTACAGCCTATACAGTCCACTGCTGGACATAGGCCTCCACAAGTTTACGCCAAAAATGACGTGAACTTGTGTTTTGCCCATAGTCACCACGCTGGGCAGGCGGGTTGGTGACCGCAGTACTTACTGGATTTGTCGCACCGAAGACGCTGCAGCCCATCTTCGGCCTGTGTATTTCAAAGCCAGCAGTTGGATGGCTATCCCGCCATCGGTCGGCTTCTTAAGTTCCAAGGTGGTTGTGGAACCTTGTTATCCCTTAGTCGCCTCTTACGACACCCACGGGAAGAGAGGGGGTGGCTAAATTCTTTAGTGGCGTAACCACACAGCACAACGCTATATAATTATTTAATACCTCCGTGGATTCAACCGCGGAGTTCATCTAGTTTATTTGTAAGATAATAATATTATTTACTAAGACTTGATTACTACAGAGAATGACCGTTCTGTAATTATACGTATATGGTGTAATTTAACTACGATACAATACAATACAAATATACTTTATAGTACAACCCGAAACAATACATGTAACATAGAATATGCAAGAAATAATTGTGTTTGCTCGCTAACGAAAAAAACCGACTTCAATTACATCGACAGGTAATACAACGAAAGTAGACGAAAAAAAATATTAACAAACGCACTAGTCGTCAATTATATAGTCTCTATATTATTTGATAATAATTTTACTTGGCGTAGATATTTTTGAAGTGGTATACTGTACTGACTATAAATATTTGGGAACTTTTACAAAAAAAGTGCGTGTGTACTTATGTACGTAAGAAGTTATACTTCATTGGCTAGCTAACTTCTCGTTGCTAACTTCTTCTTGTCGACTAGCTAACTTCATGGTAGGTTTTTTTCATGACGGTGTGCACGCGCATCGTAAAATTTTACTCTCATCATTTTTCCCTATACACCAAAAGAAGTGTAACTTCGAAATTTTCCAGTTATGCTATTCATGGTGGGTTTTTTTCGTGACGGTGTGCGCGCGCATCGTAAAATATTACCTTAATTATTTTTCCTTATACACCAGAAGAAGTATAACTTCGAAATATTCCAGTTATGCTATCATTGTCTCTTTATATTTTTAGATACAGACAAGGCGAGAGAAGCAAGGGAATTAGGCGATGCACCTGTTGCAGTATGTTCTCAACGACGTGCACTATGTTTAGCAGCGCTGGTCTTCTCGGCTATGTTTGCGACAGCCCTGCTTGTGGTCTATGCCACTCCTCAGCCAGGTAAGTTGTTTTACATTTCAGTGAGGTTACCAAATCAAAACAAACAATTAGTAGGAGAATCATCATCATTATCATCATTACAGCCTATACAGTCCACTGCTGGACATAGGCCTCCACAAGTTTACGCCAAAAATAACGTGAACTCATGTGTTTTGCCCATGGGCAGGCGGGTTGGTGACCGCAGGGCTTGCTTTGTCGCACCGAAGACGCTGCTGCCCGTCTTCGGCCTGTGTATTTCAAAGCCAGCACTTGGATGATTATCCCGCCATCGGTCGGCTTTATAAGTTCCAAGGTGGTAGCGGAACTGTGTTATCCCTTAGTCGCCTCTTACGACACCCACGGGAAGAGAGGGGGTGGCTATATTCTTTTGTACCGTAACCACACAGTACTAGTAGGAGAAAGTTAAGTTACCGTACAGGAGCTACGACTTAAGAATGTCACTGACTTAATAACTCAATTCATTGTTATTCTTTATCAATAAATACTTTTTTCAATAAATGGATTTAGTTTGTAACGCAATGATTATTTGAAGAAAACAATGAATGATAATTGTTTTCAGAATGTCCATGTTTGAGCGAATCTGACCTCATACCGGGTCAGCCACCGACGGGTTCAGAAGAAAATGCGACATCCGCAAACAAGTGAGGACAGCTTCCATTTTTCCAGTTTTTAAAATTTACTGCTAAATAAATGCTATAAGGCTTGTGGTATGAATAATTGTATTTGCTCTTCAACGAAAAAAAAGCTTCAATTACATCGACAAGTACTACAACGTAGATCGACGAAAAAATAGTCAAGTATTAGATATAGCTCGAAAATTTCTTGTTACATCTCACATGACACGTACCATCTTTCGATTTAAAAATATCATTGAAATCGGTCCACCCAGTCAAAAGTTCGAGGTGACATACAATATAAAAAAAAATACAATCAAATTCGGTTATGACGTGTGTGATAATTTCGACTCACTGCTGAAGTTTACTTCTGTTAAATGATTACAGAGTAAACTCCAGTCATGTGTTGGAGCTGATACACACAATTTTAGGTTGCCTCAGTGTGGGGTCATTAAAGTATTACCTAGTAGTAGGGGTTACCTACGGGGTTAACGTAACGTAACGTTGGGGGGTCTGAATTTGGCTGATTTTTGATGACATGGGGGCCGGGGGGGGGGTCTAGTGGTGGTTATGTCTGCAATATTTATTTATTATTTTTGAATAGATTAAAAATATATATATACCAATGTTTGCGTAAGCATGGGGGTGAGAGTGTAGGGTTTTGCTAACTTTCGCTGACAAGGGGGAGGAGGGGGTTAAAAATTTCTAAAATTCTGCTTACTACGTAATGTAAATGTTTCATTGCTTTTCCTATTAAAAATCATTTGGAAATTGTTTTTAAAGTAGTAATAGTAGCCGTATAGTGAATATCTTAGTGGAGTTTTGGAGTTTACTTTAAAAAATATATATAGGGCACGTAGTTAAAAAAGTATGGGGAGTGAGATTGCGTGATATAAAACGGCTGGTGCTTAGTGACGCTGAGAGTGTTGCTTTACAGCGCTTTTAGCTGTACTGAGATATGATATATTAGTATATCGGCATTTACTGTACCGATACGAATAATGAGCGTTAATTTATGTTTAGATTTAAGAGTTTCATTGTTTTAATTAATTAGAATTCGATTCATTTCATAGAACATTCCAATTTTAAATATAATTATTCTTCTTAAGGAGTAAACTCCGTTCGTGTTTTGTTGCACACACGCATTTATAAGGCTACTAGCTGACCCCGCAAACGTTGTTTTGCCATATATGTTATTAACACCCTTAATCCCCCCCCCCTTATAACTTAGGGGTATGAAAAATAGATGTTGGCCGATTCTCAGACCTACCCGATATGCCCACAAAATTTTATTAAAATCGGTCGAGCCGTTTCGGAGGAGTTCAATGTTTACCACCATAACACGAGAATTTTATATATTAGAAGATGTATAATTTGAAAAGTAATGTTACTTTTCTTTGACAAATTTACAATTATTTTCAGAGATAGGATAGCCAGCAACGGGATGGTGTTTCCGTGGCGCGGAGCAAGACTGCCAACTTTCCAAATACCGAGACACTACAATCTGTGGTTGCATCCGAATTTGACCACTGGGGAGTTGAGAGGTATGTTTCAAATATAAGCTTAATCTTTTTTTTTATATCACTAGGTCGGCAAACAAGCGTACGGCTCACCTGATGGTAAGCGATTACCGTAGCGCCATAGACGCCTGCAACACCAGAAGCATCGCAAGCGCGTTGCTGACCCCATCCCCAATCCCCCCAGAGATCTGTCAGACAGAAGAGATTGAACTTGAACGCGCTTAATTCTGGAAAAACAGTGGAACTCAACAATTTCAAAAAAACTGTTCCAAATTTCTTTCAGGGGAAGTTTCCATAGACTTCAAAGTGGATCGAGACACATTATTCCTGGTCCTCAACGTTAGAGATATGAACGTAACGGAACGAGCATTGTTCAAGGGTGGCGGCTCTCTGGGACCTAAGGTCGCTAAGGTTTTAGACTACCCACCGGCCGATCAGACTTACATCGAGTTTAAGGTAAGTTTGATTATTATTAGTTTGGGTTAGGATTGATTTTGCCTTGATATCTGCTCTGATGGTTGTTAGTTCGATTAATGCTGAACCCTCAATCCCCTGAGCAGAAAGCAGCGACTGCACATATGTCAACTGACTAGTCTTTTGCATAGGCGCAAATTTACCCTAGGGCCAAAAGGGCCATGGTGCGGGGCGGCACTTTATGAGGGGTGGCGGAAAGTGAGCACATGTACTAGGGATGTGATAAATTAATTCATTTTTACAATAATAGACAACTAAAAAAGGCAGTTGAAAAATTCAGCCAAAAGTAATTCATTATTTATTAACAAATCTCTAAAATAAATGCTGTTTTCACCTTTTTCCTTTAATTTACGGGGTGGCAAATAAAAATGGCTCGGGGCGCGAAGTATTAAAATACACGTCGGTCTATTGTATAACAATTCATTGTTTAATGTTTTGAAATAAAACTTCTTTACGTACGCTGACTTGGGGAGTAAGCTGGTGAATGCGTGACGAGAGCGTTACGAAAAGTGTGATTGGGCGAGGTGAACGGGAGTTGAATATAAGTTAGATGGAGCTACAGACGTTTTACTTTAGTCGTGTGGTCTAAAGCACACTCGTTTTTTGGACCAACGGTTTTTTTTTGTCTTTCAGGAAAAGCTACGTCGCAAGTTCAACTATACACTGAGTTTACGATTCATTACAAAATTGGATCGAAGCGACAAGCAACGTGGATTCTATCTAACAGCGACTCACCGACAGTAAGTACAGCTTAAATAGTTATTCACGTCATTTGAGTATATTTTTTTAGAAGATTGTGGTAACTGTGATCTGAATTAGTAATAATAATAATATTCTTTACTGCACACCATTTAAAGATACAAACAAAAGTAGTATAATTAGAGGAAGGTGTACAAAGGCGGTCTTATCGTATCGTTAATTATGACTTTGTGCTCCGTTTGGCCTTTAAACCTTCTAATTTCTTAATTCTGGTAGGGCACAGCAGGAATTTCCTGCTCAAAATCTGGAGCAGCCCGACGGGGGTAGTACCTCGACCTTACAGAAGATCACAGCTAAATAATACTGTTTTCAAGCAGTATCGTGTTCCTGTTGGTGAGTAAGGTGACCAGAGCTCCTGGGGGGATTGGGGATTGGGTCGGTAACACGCTTGCGATGCTCCTGGTGTTGCAGGCGTCTATAAGCTACGGTAATCGCTTACCATCAGGTGAGCCGTACACGTTTGCGGACCTAGTGATAAAAAAAATTGATTAAATTCCAAAAACTCGCTAACTTAATGCAACATAATGTATAACCATTGTTGTGTATTTTTTCAGTCGTTGCGCGGTTTCTCGTTTCTGGTTGACACACGCCCGCTCAGCCTTCCCATGCCTTGATGAACCTCACCTCAGAGCGACGTTTAAACTGACCATCGTCAGGGACAGGTAAGTACAATTTGTACTTGTTTTTTCAGAATACTTACCTGTCATGTATGTACATTTTCATTCATCATCATACATAGTCAATTTGTATCCAAAATCAAAATCCAAATTTACTTCATTCAAGTAGGTATGACTGAAAAGTACAAAAGCACTTTAATTGAAATCACGTGTAATAAGCGTTTTGAAATAATGATTTGATAATCACGGAGTAATGACCCCCTTAATCCCCCCCCCCCTTACAACTTAGGGGTATGAAAAATAGATGTGATATGTTGAAAAAAAAAACATTACACACACTACCATCTATTTCATACACACACGCATATTGTACTATTTTTTTTAAACTTACAATTTTAAATAAATTATAGTCCCACGACCACTAGCCGGCCACTACTTTTTCTTAAATATAAATAGTAGTATATTTTTTTTTCGTAATTTACTATTTGTCAAATGTCAAACGTTACATTTTAAAACCAAACTCGTTTGCTTAATTCGATTTTTACCTTTGTTTAGTGTTAAGAACTTAATAATGTATACATAATAAATATTTTCAGATTCCACGTGTCCCTCACAAATATGCCAATTGTGGCTACTGAAGAAGCTGGCTTCTATTTAGGGCATAGATTGGTAAGATTTTATTAGGGCCTGTTTCACAATTGTGGATAAAGTTTATTCTACAAATAAGTTACGATTAGACAGTAAGTGGTAGAATAGGCTATTAGGACTTGTTTTGCCTCAATTAATAATGTATAAGTTTTGGGATAATTTTTGCGTATAGAAATATTTCATAAATACAGTGAAATTCGATTGTAAAAGAGAGTGATATATATATATACATACTAGCTGACCCCGCAAACGTTTCTTTGCCATATATGTTATTAACTCGCTTAATCCCCCCCCCTTATAACTTAGGGGTATGAAAAATAGATGTTGGTCGATTCTCAGACCTACCCGATATGCCCACAAAATTTTATTAAAATCGGTCGAGCCGTTTCGGAGGAGTTCAATGTTTAACACCATAACACGAGTATTTTATATATTAGATGTATAAGAAATCAAATCGACAACAAACAAATAACCTGATAGTAAACGATTACCGTAGCTCATAGACGTTTGCACCACTAGAAGCATGCCGACCCTATTCCCAGGAGTTCTGGTCACCTTACTCACCAACGGGAACACAATCCTGCAAACAGTATTATTTAGCTGTGGTCTTCTGTAAGGTCGAGATACTACCCCAGTCGGGCTGCTCCATGTTTTGAGCAGGAAATTTCTTGATGTACTCTACCATTATCAAAAACTTTTTTATCTGTTGGATATCTCTATGATCTAGTTGATGAAACAGGTCTTTAATCGAATTTATTTAATAATTTTTATTTCGAATATTTTCGAATATCTTCCCACACTTCTTTGTAAACTTTTTTTTATCGTTCTGTTCGAAGAACAACTTAAAATATCGAATACGTCTAATTATCATTCACAATTTAGATCTAATCTAGTTTTTCAGATATCCTAGTTATATTCCTATTATATATATGATATCCGCCGCGTTGGCGCAACGGTTACAACCATGGATTGTGCCAATTACAACCGCCATGACAAACATTTGTATTGGCCATACAGGTGTTTGCCGTGGTCTGGGTGTTTGTGCAGTCCTTGTGGGTCTCCCCACCGTGCCTCGGAGAGCACGTTAAGCCGTCGGTCCCGGTTGTTATCGTGTACACCTGATAGCGATCGTTACTCATAGTAGGGAATATATCCGCCAACCCGCATTGGAGCAGCGTGGTGGATTAAGCTCTGATCCTTCTCCTACATGGGGAAAGAGGCCTATGCCCAGCAGTGGGATATTACAGGCTGAAGGTATATGATATCAAATTCACAGCTGCAAGACGAATTTGCCGTATCGCCTCCAATGTCGACGCACATGATGGCTCTCGCTGTGTGTCGCCTCCAGCGCAGGGCTGCGCCCCCTCTCGTCGAACCGACACCGGAAGTGACCGAAGCCCCGCCGGAAGACTTCATGCCGGCACCGGAAGTCAGTTTATATAGCGATCAGCAAGTTATACTGGACGAATCTGAGTATGTATTGATTTTTTTCTTACAGTTTTTGTCTTTTTTATTTTATTTGAAATGACATGGATAAGATTTTATGAGAATGTGTTCATGCATTTGTCAAAAAAAAAAAAAATAATTAGATTTTTTTTTTATTTAATGAATCTTTTCTTCCGTATGAAACACATATATTCTTTTTCTAAGTCGGATACGTCTTGTAAGAGTGATCGTGGTTGCGTCCTCTTCCGAGGACTACTTTCTTAGCAATGTGCTTCCATTCCAGTCGATTAGTGGCAATACTATGGCAGACTCAGTAGTTTTTGAATTAAAGCTTCTGTACGCAGGCCTCGCGCGATCACACTTTTCGTAACGCTCTAGTCATGCTCTCAGCAGCTTACTCTTCAACACAAGCTTGCCTAAAGAAGTTTTACTTCAATGATATATAAAGTAAAACAAAATATATTTTATTATCTTGTTTCAGGCCATTATTGGAATGGGTGCAGAAGACAATTCAACTGTTTGCATTTGAATTGAATACGTCCTATCCCTTACCAAAGTTTGGTAAGTGTTTTGAATTATGGATATTAAATACATGTTTACATTACTTTTAAATTATTTTAAAATGTTATAATATCATATATATCTATATATTAGTACGTGAAGCAAAAACTTTGTACCCCTTTTTACGAAAATTGCGCGAACGGAGGAGTATGAAATTTCGCACACTTATAGTTTATATAGAGGAGGAGTGCAGGATGGTAATATTTTGTTAAAATTATAGATAAAAAATACAGGAAGTCCATAAAAAAAAGCATTTCTTGGCTTG
The DNA here is from genome assembly GCF_905220565.1 of Melitaea cinxia. Classification (NCBI taxonomy): domain Eukaryota; kingdom Metazoa; phylum Arthropoda; class Insecta; order Lepidoptera; family Nymphalidae; genus Melitaea; species Melitaea cinxia. The sequence continues at coordinate 6,562,379 of NC_059418.1, read as the reverse complement.
ACCGATTCTCATGAAATTTTGTGTGCATATCGGGTAGGTCTGAGAATCGAACATCTATTTTTCATCCCCCTAAATGTTAAGGGTAGTCTACCCTATTTTTTTTTTTTGATAAATTATTTATTTTTTATTTTATTATGATTTGGCGTTGAAAAATACATATAACCCTAAATTTTCACGCCTCTACCACCAACCCCTATTTTTAAATAGCGTTTAGCGGCAAGACAACGTTTGCTGAGTCAGCTAGTAGCATATAAAAATACATTTTTACATACAGATATTGTAGTGGTCGAAGGAGGCAATCAGTACTCAGAAGGATGGGGCCTCATAACACTCTCGCCATCGCTACTGACGGACACGAAAGCCATCGCGAGATTATTAGCACAACAGGTAAGTTTATGGAAAATTTTGATTATTATACTTATCTGACATGTCGATGTATGAGAGGTGATTATTAAATGATAAAATTTACTATTACAGGTATGTGTGATATAACAATATACAGGGTGTCCCAGAAATTGCACGCCAGGCTGATACGGGAGGTAGATCGGCTTTAGATCTATCAAATAAAAGCAACATGACCTCAGTAAAAGTTTTTTAGTTTTCGAGATATTGACACTTTTAGGTTTTTTCAGAAAATCTCCACTCTTTGCTCTATTTTTGCCTGTTATGGGCATAAAAAAACCTCTAACTTATAAATTTTTTTTCCTAGGCTACCACTAATAGTTGGTTCAGACAACCCAGTATTCATTTTATTAAAAGGTAGCAAGACATTTAAAAAATAAAATAAAAAACCCAATCTTATTTTTTGTTTCAAAGCGAAACCCCTAACTAAAGTTTAGCTAGCGACTGTGAAAAAAAATGTACAAGACTGAGTCAGCAAATGTTCTTAAAAACTAGCCTACTTAATGATCTTTTAAAAGTGGTATAATATTTATAGTCATTCTTCGAAATTATGCTACTAAAAAATAATAGTTTTAATTGAATGTGCAGCCGTCTTTTGTCTCCATATCACTGAGAAATTAAATGACCTAAACGTTTATTGACTATCTCGCTCACACTCATTGTTCGATCGGTAACAACGTTACCAAGAGGATCAGAGGTGATACCTGCGCACCGGCGGTAAATTTAGTACTACTCCTTGTGATTAGTGCTACACACGTGTTCTGTGATTCCTTCGTCTTGAAGTTACGGTTTTCATTTTTACGACAACTTCGCATTAACTTGGATTCCATTTAGCTTGTGTTTGGAAATAGTTTATTGGATACAGTTTCATAACGACGACTTGGCGCTCTTAGTAGACTCGATTTACTTTGGACTGCTTTTAAGATGGCAAATGAACAACCTGTGCTTTTCACCTCTAGTGAGTATACAGACATGTTGTTAATTTATGGTGAGACAAGAAGCGTTTCTTCACGTGGTAACGCCAGTTATAACGCAAGATTGGTAGCGAGATTGTACTCGAAAAGATACCCTAACCGCAGGCGAGCAACCCATGAGATTATTCTTCGCACTGTCAATGCCTACCGAGAAGGCAGAATCTCTGGCCGAAGAAGTTCTCAAGGAAGACCCCGTAGTACTCAAGGGGATGAGGTTGTACTAGAATAAGTATAACAGGACCCATCTACTTCATTAAAGGTAATCGAACGAAGTACTGGCGTTTCTAAATCGCAAGCGCAACGAATTTTGAAGAGGTACGAATACCACCCGTACCATATTTAAAGGGTTCAAACGCTGTTAAGCGGTGATTATACAAAACGTGTATCGTTTTGTCGCACAATGCTGGAGAAGCATGAGGAAGACCCAAATTTTTTCAACTACGTCTTATGGAGCGACGAGGCGGCCTGTAAAAGAGATGGGTATATTCATCTACGTAATATTCAGAGTTGGCAATTAGAAAATTCGCATGAAGTAAGACAAAACCGTTCGCAGCACCAATTTAAAATAAATCTATGGACCGGGATCCTCAATGGCCCATTCGAACTCCCTGCTACCCTCAATACAGCAATGTATTTAGAATTTTTACAAAATGATCTACCCATTCTTTTGGAAGATGTGTCTTTTGAGACAAGAAGAAGAATGTGGCTGCAGAATGATGGGTACTCACTATGCTCGTGCAGTTAGAGCTTATAAGATGACACATACCCCAGAAGATGGATTGGCCGGCTAGGACCAATTTTGTGACCCCCACGCTCCCCAGACCTAAATCCACTGGACTTTTTCTACTGGAGATGTTTAAAAGATTAAGTGTACAGTAAACTAATTCGATCGGTCGATGAATTGCGGCAACGAATCAACGAAGCAGCTCGCGAAATTACTGATTTAAGTTTAACATGTTTAAAGACACAGTTTTTAAGAAGATTCAGGTTATGCATAAGAGCAGGTGGCAGAAATTTTGCTTTTAAATCTGCTATAATGGTTTATTCCATGTAAATTCTGAATGGTAAATGTTTATTTGAATGTTGTAATTGTAAAACTTAATGAAAATAAAAAAAAATACAACCTTATGTTCTGTACCTAAATTATTTTGATGCCAGCCTACAACAACAATTAAAAAATGATAATGGATAACTCTGTTGGACATTGCTAAACTAACTTTAATTACAGTTTAGCTAATTACAGTAACTAAAAAGTTGTAAGTTGAAGACAAAAGTCGGCTTAACTTTGTATTAAGGATTATTTTTTATTTGAAGTATTGCGTAAGTAGTTCGATTTCAATGACAAAACGTGGTATTATTCAATTTTTAGTAAAAAAAGCTATAAATATTATACCACCTTTAAAAGATCATTAAGTAGGCTAGTTTTTAAGAACATTTGCTGACTCAGTCTTTTACATTTTTTTTTCACAGTCGCTAGCCAAACTTTAGTTAGGGGTTTCGCTTTGAAACAAAAAGTAAGATTGGGTTTTTTATTTTATTTTTTTAATGTCTTGCTACCTTTTAATAAAAAGAATACTGGGTTGTCTCAACCAACTATCAGTGGTAGCTTAGGAAAAAAAATTATAAGTTAGAGGTTTTTTTATGCCCATAACAAGCAAAAATAGAGTAAAAAGTGGAGATTTTCTGAAAAAACCTAAAAGTGTCAATATCTCGAAAACTAAAAAACTTTTACTGAGGTCATATTGCTTTTATTTGATAAATCTAAAGTCGATCTACCTCCCGTTTCAGCCTGGCGTGCAATTTCTGGGACACCCTGTATGTGTATATGCGAATAGTAATGCACATAATTTCTGATATCTTTATGCTGAAGGAATTTGTAAAATGTTTGACTAAAATAAAAAAAATTAACGTGACACCGTCTAATAAATCGATGAACGCCAGCTGCATGCATGAATAGGGATGACTCATTGTCCCGTTACGCTCATTGTACGCTTGCGCCGCATCTATCTCTCTTCCACTCGATTGGCCTGTGCGTCCGAGGAGATGTTTCGCTATGACGTTGTCACGTTAAACTATCGTCCGTAAACCAACTCTACAGACAACCATATTTTCAATCTTTACTCTTATAATAATACTATTGAATAGCATTTGTTCATTCAGAATAATAAAAAAAAAAACGAGTGTGCTTTGGACCACACGACTGAAGTAAAATTTCTTTAGCCATAGCCTTGCACTGTGTCTTGGATATACGAAACGTTACTGGCTATGAGAGAAAGAGAGAAAATATGTGCTCGCATCTATCTCTCTCTCGCTCCGTTCGCTCTCGTCACGCATTCACCAGCTTACCTCCCAAGTCAAGCGTGCGTAAAGAAGTTTAACTTCGATAATACAGCCTGTCAATGACGTTACGAAGTGCAGTATATGTCCGTGGGCAGTGGTTCGGCGGGCTGGTGTCCCCGCGCTGGTGGAGCTCGCAGTGGCTGCTGGAGGCGCTGACGTCGGTGCTGGGCGAGCGCGCGCCGGCGCTGGGCGGCAGCGCGGCGCCCGCCCCGCAGCAGGACGCGCTGCTGCTGGACCACGTGCTGCCCGCGCTCAGGTCGGTGCCGCGTCCATGGTTCCGTACATACACGAGCGCGCGCCGGCGCTGGGCGGCAGCGCGGCGCCCGCCCCGCAGCAGGACGCGCTGCTGCTGGACCACGTGCTGCCCGCGCTCAGGTCGGTGCCGCGTCCATGGTTCCGTACATACACGAGCGCGCGCCGGCGCTGGGCGGCAGCGCGGCGCCCGCCCCGCAGCAGGACGCGCTGCTGCTGGACCACGTGCTGCCCGCGCTCAGGTCGGTGCCGCGTCCATGGTTCCGTACATACACGAGCGCGCGCCGGCGCTGGGCGGCAGCGCGGCGCCCGCCCCGCAGCAGGACGCGCTGCTGCTGGACCACGTGCTGCCCGCGCTCAGGTCGGTGCCGCATCCATAGTTCCGTACATACACGAGCGCGCGCCGGCGCTGGGCGGCAGCGCGGATCGAATCTGAATCTGGAAGAACAACTGTACAAACAGCGGTCCATTACATTTTTATTATATGTATTGATTAGATTGATTGGACTTACAATGTGTTCAAAATTGACCGGTTCGTGAGCTTGGACTTTGTCTTATTAAAAGAAAAACAGATTTTTAAATTCAAATCATTTTTACATTACAATAATTGATATATTTAATTTTTTAGTCAAATTGATTTTATTATTTTCTAGATTGGATTCGAGTTATTCCGTACGAGCGGTCGCCTCGCCGAGACTAGACAAAGCGGACATTGAATCCGCTACCGATGACCTCTCATTGCACAAAGTAAGCCACCTCAGTTAAAGGGTATTTCAAGTATTACGTAAACTTTGAAGGGGGTTTGAGGGTTTTCAATCATCAATCATTACAGCCTATACAGTCCACTGCTGGACATAGGCCTCCACAAGTTTACGCCAAAAATAACGTGAACTCATGCGTGTTGCCCATAGTCACCACGCTGGGCAGGCGGGTTGGTGACCGCAGGGCTGGCTTTGTCGCACCGAAGACGCTGCTGCCCGTCTTCGGCCTGTGTATTTCAAAGCCAGCAGTTGGATGGTTATCTCGCCATCGGTCGGCTTTTTAAGTTCCAAGGTGGTAGCGGAACTGTATTATCCCTTAGTCGCCTCTTACGACACCCACGGGAAGAGAGGGGGTGGCTATATTCTTTAGTACCGTAGCCACACAGTACCCTCCGGGGGGGGGGGGGTAAAATTACTAAAATTCTGCTTACGTTATACCCGAATGACCCCTTACTCGTATCAAAGAATGGGGGATAAATAATGTATACTTCATTTTTAACCACTTTCAAAAAAAGGCGTTCTTAATTATTTGTTTCCATTTTCATACAATAACTTTATGATACAGGTTTGACAGGTCTCTCATTCTACTAATTGTATCCTGTTATTAAATTCTCATATTTTTTACTTTTATAAGGGCGCAGCTATAGTCAGCATGGCGATCGAAGCAGCCGGACAGGAAGCCGGTCGCGCTGCGCTCGCGCGACTGTTGCGCGATCATCGCTCGGCTAGCGCTGACGCTAGGTATATGAATTTAATTCGCATTTTCGTACTAAGAATAAAACTATTAAGTTACAAATATCTATACAAAGTATATGGTTATACTATGTACGATTTTATTTTTGTGTTACCCACACATTAGGCATTCTAAACATTTTTGAATATCATATCAAAAATTGACCGCTCCAGCGGGGTTCGAACCCGCGTCTCCGACTGACCGTGTCGGCGCTCTAGCCAATTAAGCTATGGAACGATGTACCCGCTAGAGCGAAATTCTTGATATGATGATTTTTATTTTCGGTTTAAGCGCCACGGTTCGCTTAAACCGAAAATATGTTATACTTATTTAAAGCTAAAAGTGCTAAATTAGTTTGATACTTTAATAAGAATAAATTAAATAAATTTGCACTGTTTATCAATTAAATTATGTTTTTGAAGTTATCCTTCTTTTGGCGCGTTAGGGAAAAATTATGACCGTACATTTTTTACGATATGCGCGCACACCGTCACGAAAAAAAACCACCATGAAGTTAGCTCGACGAAGAAGAAGTTAGCAACGTGAAGTTAGCCAATGAAGTATAACTTCTTACGTGCGTACATAAGTACACACACACTTTTTTCTGTAAATAAATAAATTTGTTTTTATAGTTTTTTGTCCATATAAAATAAATCGCTAAATCGTTTACTAAGTGGAAAACTCGAAAACTGTTGAAATGATCCCTTTTAGTTTTTTTTTTTTATGTTTTTCCTAATACTTGCAGAATATTGATTTGATACTTCAGAAAAAAAACAGAAAACTGGGCAGAAAATAGGAAACTTAGAGAAAATCGAGTGTACTTTAGCCCACACGACTGAAGTAAAACTTTCTATCTTCACTAACTTATACCCTCTCAACTTCCGTTCGCCTCGCCCGATCACACTTTTCGTAACGCTCTCGTCACGCATTCACCTTAACTCCCCAAGTCAAGCGTGCGTAAAGAAGTTTTACTTCAAAAATGTTATATTAAATTATTAAAGAAAATCTGACATTTAAAAATCTTGTGTCGAAGTGTTCGTTACTGAACTCCTCCGAAACATCGATAGCTCCTAAGTATACTGAGTCAACTCTACTTCTAATAACTTTACAAGAAGTCGATAAGAAGAGCGTAAGCTTATATTTCAAATGTTAGCATAATCAAGAAAATATAAATAATCATTTTAAATTAAATATATTGATAGCCTTAAACTGTGTAAAATAAAATTCATATTATGTTATTAATTTATGAGATAATGTATTTTTTTTTTTTTCGTTATTTATAGGGACATAATTTTTTTTGAAATGAATTAAATGTTATTAATATCTTAAAAAATGAAATTATCGAAAATTGTTAGTTAACTCAGTATACTTAGGAGCCATCGACATTTTGACTTGATTTTTATACCCCTATCTGATAACGGCGTCCCTGTATATGGCAGAACAACGTTTGCCACGTCAGCTGGTACTAAATATATTTCAGAGATCTCTGGCGCGCTCTCCAGCACGAAAGCCCAGAGGACGCCCCCGCCCACGCGTGGGATGGCTGGTGTGAGAGACCCGGATACCCACTTCTTTGCGCCAAAGTATCTGGAAACGATGTTGTTCTGAGACAGGAAAGGTGAGTTTTAATTTAATTTTAATACGCCATGTTGTTTTATATCTCGTGGCGAGTGAAATCGCGTGAATCAGTAAGTATATCATTACATACTATAAAACAAAGTCGCTTCCCGTTAATGTATGCTTAAATCTTTAAAACTACGCATCGGATTTTGATGCGATTTTCTTTAGTTGATATAGTGATTACAGAGGAAGGAACACTGATAGTTTTTGCAACCGTGCGAAACCGGGTCGGGTCGCTAGTATGTATATAAGTTGTAGAGTATGACCTTTTAGCACGCAACGTCTCTAACAAGAAAGAGATGACCGTTTAAGTTTTTGTCGACGTCATAAAAGGGGGAAGTTCTCAATCGGATTGTATTTTTTTATATAATGCTACAGCTGAATTTTTGAGTGGGTGGACCGATTTTAATTGATATCTGATAATGCGTTACTTGAATATTTTTTTCGTCAATCTACGTTGTATTGGTCTATGTAATTGAAGTTGGTTTCGGTAATAAATAGTAATGCATAGAGCATGTAATATGAAAAAAAACATAGTCGTAAATACTTATCTTGAATAATAACATATATATATATATATATATATATAGAATAATAATTGTGTTTGCAGACAAACGAAAAAAAAAACCGACTTCAATTATATCGACAAGTAATACAACGTAGGTAGACGAAAAAATAGTCAAGTAAATACGCATTATCAAAGATTACTTCAAAAGTTGTAATCAGATCTCGATGAAATTTAAATGTGACCACATGATAAACATCAGCTTTCGATTAACTTAAAAATCATCAAAATCGATACATCCGGTAAAAAGTTTTGCGGATTTTCGAGAGTTTTCCTCGATTTCATCATCAGATCGTGGTTTCCTTATAATTCCCTTATCACCAGGGACCGTATATTGAGTAACCTCCTCCTTTTTTGAAGTCCGTTAAAAAGGCATGGGCACTTAAGAGCCCACGGATTTTTAAAAAAAAATGAAGTCGGTATTAATTTCATTCCACGATAAACTTTCTTAGAGATAAACTGCAGTGGAAACTCGGAGCTGATATACATATATTCGTTTTTAGATAAATTATTCCTTTTTTACAATAGTAAAAAAAAATACTCGTGGAAAAACAAATGTACACTTAAAAAATTTAAAAAGCACTTTATTCAATTAGGCTTCAAAGCACTTTGGAATCGTTGTTTGATAAATTAAAATTATTTTACATTCTTAATTAATAATTATAGTTATGATGAAGTTCATCACCTTAGCCTATCGCAGTCCACTGCTGGACATAGGCCTCCACAAGTTCGCGCCAAAAATAACGTGAACTCAATATGTGTGTAGCCCATAGCCACCACGCTGGGCAGGCGGGTTGGTGACCGCAGGGCACTTTGTCGCAGTCATCGTTTCCAAATACACAGGCCGAAGACGCTGCTGCCCGTCTTCGGCCTGTGTATTTGGAAACGATGAAATTACCACCGATCAGAAACGTAAATTTCACAAAGAAAAATAGTGAAACAACTTCGTAGTTACTTTTTCAAAAAAAAAAGTCACTAAATCCACACATCTTTATCATTGATATAATCTTCAACCGAATTATACGCTTAAGCTATCAAGTTATTATTGATATAAACTTTCTTCTTCTTCTCAAAGTGCCATCTTCTCACGAAGTTCGGCGATCATTTTGGCAACTTGTATCCTTGATACCGTAGCCCTGAATAACTGCTGTTCCCAAACCATTGGCGTAGATTTTTTTGTCAAGATGTTCTTCTACGGCCCACACTGCGCTTGCCCTGGATCATGCCCTGGATAATAAGTCGAAGCAGCTGGTACTTAGAGTATCTCATGATGTGGCCGAAGTATTAACTTTAAATTTGTTTTATAGCTAAGTATAATAAGCGTATTTTGTTCCAGATTCGTCATGTCAGCCGACCCTCCAGACCCCGAGCCCCCGATGCTGACCAGTCTCCTCACTCTGGAGCTACGAGCTGAACTCGATGAGCTGTTCTATGAACCAGGTAACTTCTAATTTTGAAGAATTTTATTGTCTTTTTGTTTGCCTTTTCTATTCGTTTTGGTTTTTTTTTTTTTAATTATAAAAGTAAATAAATACAGGTACGTAATCGGCGTAATTTATAAAGCCCCTGGAACTTTGAACTGAACTTGTGTCTATGATTGATTTTTATGGTGATTTATATATTTTAACTAGCTGATTTGGCAAACGTTGTCTTGCCCGCTAAACGCTATTTAAAAATAGGGGTTGGTGGTAGAAAGGTGAAAATTTGGGGTTGTATGTATTTTTCAACGCCAAATCATAATAAACTAAAGAATAATTTATCTAAACATTAAAAGAATTTTAGTGGTGGACTACCCTTAATATATAGGGGTATGAAAAATAGATGTTGTTCGATTTTCAGGCCTACTCAATATGCACACAAAATTTCATGAGAATCGGTCAAGCCGATTTTAAACTTTTTATTACTGTGAGTAAATTTACATAATTGGCGGAAATTCCATTTCTTTTTTTGGTTTTTCGTTTGTTTATCTTTTGAATATATAAATATTTTTAATTTTTAACCGACTTCATAAAAAGAACGGGGTTATCAACTTGACTGTTTTTATATGTGTTACCTCACAACTTTCTACTGGGTGGAATCGTTTTTAATCAAAAGACAGTGCTTGTTATGTGGTTCCGTTTAAATTTGATCGAGACCTGACGAATTTTTTTTCTAATTATTTATCTTTAGTAACGCGTATTTACTTCACTAGTTTTTCGTTATCTTATTGGTCGATGTAATTAAATTCACACATAACAACGTAAACAGTTAACACTGGTGGAAATTTTAAAAGCTTGTTTTCTTATAAATTTTTAGTGTTTTGGTTCCTTAGTGTTGTGTATGCGCTTACCGCGCACTATAAGTATAACGGTCAACTGTCAATAAATCAGTGTGCAACTAACTAGCTCGTTTGATTGACGTGTACCGCTCTGTTTAAGTATCTAACACTTAGGTAGCTTTCATTTAGTATATATTTTTTATAACAAGAATATAATACATAATTATATTTACCGGTTTTCAGAAAACTTCACGGAAACAATAGAAGAGGATATAAATTCCACAACAACGACAACACCGACTCCGACAACGACAAAACAAACGACAGTCAAAACAACGAAAGCTCCCCCCGCCCCCAAGTGGGTGATACCGGTCACCTTCTCCGTGGGACCGATAAACAGCGATGAAGAAGAATTGGAGAATATTACGAAACAATGGAAGAACGTTACTGAGAATATGCAGAACGGTACTTGGTAAGGCTTACGTTTTTTATAAAAATTCATCATCATCATCATCATTACAGCCTATCACAGTCCACTGCTGGACATAGGCCTCCACAAGTTAACGAAAATAACGTGAACTCATGTGTGTTGCCCATAGTCACCACGCTGGGTAGGCGGGTTGGTGACCGCAGTACTGGCTTTGTCTTCGGCCTGTGTATTTCAAATCCAGCAGTTGGATGGTTATCCCGCCATCGGTCGGCTTCTTAAGTTTCAAGGTGGTTGTGGAACCTTGTTATCCCTTAGTCGCCTCTTACGACACCCACGGGAAGAGAGGGAGTGGCTATATTCTTTAGTACCGTAGCCACACAGTACTACTTTATAAAACTTGGTCGGTAAATAAGCGTACAGCTCACCTGATGGTAAGCGGATGGACGCCACCAACACCAGAAGCATCTCAAGCGTGTTACCAACCCTACCCCCAACTTTATCAGTTTCCTTGTTGCTTGAAAGCAGTATGATACCTTTATACCCCAGTCGGGCTGCTCCATATTTCGAGCGGGACATTTCCTCGCTGTGGCCCATTTCCTGCGTAACCTAACTCAGTTTAAAGTGTATTTCGTTTAATTTAATGTTTCTGCATTTCGTCAAAATAAATTTTGATGTTACTTTCAGGTACGACATTGTTAATGACACAAAACACACATCGAGATGGCTGGAGAACGTCACGTATTTAATTTGGATTAATGATACTGAAAGTGAGTAAACTTGACATTTTCTTGAATTCCTTTCACTAAACCCATAACATGAAGAATGTTGAGATAAACCGTACGTTCATGGGCGTATTTACCCTAGGGCCAAATGGGTCATGGCCCGGTGTGGTGGTCATGGCCCTGTGAGGGGCGGTTTTACCAGCCAGGTTTACGTACTACATACTAGGGATGTTTAAAAAAGGTCAACCAAAATACATTTCGGATAAATATACTGTATACTTTCATTAAATGTTACATAAAAATGAAGGAATTGGTGTCTTAAAAAAAGGCCAGCAGAAAAATTTCAAAGCAATAATAATCAATTCTATTCCGAGAAATCACATACCTAACACATTCGCTGATTTTACCTTTTTCACGTAATTTATGGGGCAAACTTTATTGACCCGGGGCGCTGAAATTTAAAATACGTCCCTGTTGTTGAAAAGTTTCTACACACTCTACATCTTAGAACATATTTGGTAACTGAAATATGAAAAGTTATGAGTTATGAGGTAAAGACATAATTCTGAACTGTTGAATCAAAAGACCTTTAATAATGAAACGTTTATTTATTAATAATAAAGAAAGATAAAAAATAATTAATTGTAACTAAGTACACATTTACCCCTCTCTTCCCGTGGGTGTCGTAAGAGGCGACTAAGGGATAACAAGGTTCCACAACCACCTTGGAACTTAAGAAGCCGACCGATGGCGGGATAACCATCCAACTGCTGGCTTTGAAATACAAAGGCCGAAGACGGGCAGCAGCGTCTTCGGTGCGACAAAGTGCCCTGCGGTCACCAACCCGCCTGCCCAGCGTGGTGACTATGGGCAACACACATAAGTTCACGCAACTTTTGGCGTGAACTTATGAAGGCCTATGTCCAGCAGTGGACTGTGTTAGGTTGAAATGATGATGAATGATGAAGTACACATTTTGTATTTATATTCTTCCAAATGAAATGTTCAAATTTTCAACTTTTCTAAAATTCTTTTCTCGCAAACAAAAAAAAAAACAACCGACTTCAATTACATCGACAAGTAAAACAACGTAGGTCGACGAAAAAACAGTCGAGTAAATACGCATTATCAAAGATTACTCCAAAAGTTGTTATCAGATCTCGATTACAAAAAGAATCATCGAAATCGGTCCACCCAATACAAAGTTATGAAGTAACGCCCATCTAAAGTTGCTCTTGAATTGAGAACCTCCTCCTTTTTTACCGAGTTCAAAAAAGTAGGAGGTTACTCATTTCGATCGTATATATATATATGTGTGTGTGTGTGTATTTATGTTCGGGGATAACTTCGTCGTTTATGAACCGATTATGATAATTAGTTTTTTGTTGGAAAGGAGATATCCCAAGTGTGGTACCATGATGATAAGTAAACCGGGATCTGACGATTACGTCCCAGAGAAATCGATGGAAACCCTCGAAAATCGTAGTGACGACTAGCGCGTTTGTACATTTTTTTCATCTACTTACGTACTGCTCACATACGTATTACTTGTCGGTGTAATTGAAGTCGTTTTTTTTTTCGTTTGCGAGCAAAACAATTAATTATTCTCATACTCCGTAAAGCATGCCATTACTGTTGTAATCTGTTATTCATCTTGTAAGTAGATGAAAAAAATGTACAAACGCGCTAGTCGTCACAACGATTTTCGAGGGTTTCCCTCGATTTCTCTGGAATTCTATCAGATCCTGGTTTCCTTATCATGGTACCACACTTGGGATATCTCCTTTCCAACAAAAAACTAATTATCAACATCGGTATATCAAAAAAACAATCTTGTATGAACACTTTATTCTAGTATAACAAAACTTTTCCAGTGGTAATCCCAGAGCTGGGCAAACATAAATGGGTTAGATACAACGTGGGCGCACGGGGTTTATACCGCGTTGCGCCTCTCGACCGGAATGCTGGCGAGGTACGTAGAGATTCAACTGGCTTATACTTTCTGCGGAGTTTCTTACCGATTCTTCTCTGCAGAATCTATATTCCGAATCGGTGGCAGCTTCACTTTAAACTATACTAAAATTCATTTAAAAAAAACAAATATTTTTGTCTATGGGGGAGATGGTAGTCTAAAACCTCACCACATCACCAAGTTACGCTTCAGCCTATAATATCCCAATACTGAGAGAAGGATCAGAGCTTAATCCACCACGCTGCTACAATGCGGGTTGGCGAATATATTCCCTACTATGAGTAACGATCGCTATCAGGTGTACATGATAACAACCGAGACCGACGGCTTAACGTGCTCTCCGAGGCACGGTGGGGAGACCCACAAGAACTGCACAAACACCCAGACCACGGCAAACACCTGTATGGGATCGAACCCACAACCGCCAGCGCAATAGGTTCAATCCATGGCTGTAACCATTGCGCCAACGCGAGTATGGGCACAAAAACTTACTACAAATTATTGTCTGTAAAGTCGGTTAACGGACGATAGTTTTACGTGATAACGTCATACCACCATTGATGAAAAATTGCATACTTGTATGAATTGAATTGAATTATGATCACTGAATTATTTCGAACTGTTAGCTCTGACGTCACGCGAGTAGAGATCAATGTGTCACAAGCCAACGCTTGGGTTGATCGTGCCTCTTTATCACTTATCCCGCGCTCTCGCTTGCACGCTCAGGCTCAGGCGGAACGTGACACTTTTTCGTGCGTGCAGCCGGTGTTCATCGATTTATAAGACGTTATAACCTCAAAAAGATTTCATGTTTTTTGTATTATTATTCTTTTCGTTTTTTTTTTTTTTTTTTTTTTAATTTGATGTAATTTTACTTTTCATATTTTAAATCAATTATTTAAATTTTTATTTACATTTTTACTTAATTTTGATTTATTTATTTTTTACTTTTTTAATGTATTTGTGCTCTCGTTCTGTTTGTTGTGTGTCTGTAAGCAGTGTATGTGTCTCAAATAAATAAATATCTACACAATACACACACGGTCGTCTGTTCCTAAAGTAAGCAACTTAATGCTTGTGTTATAAGTAGCAGCCGACTGGTATAATATCTAAAAAAAATTTCCGATAAACATACTTATAAATAATACATATAAAAATATATAAACAAATATTTACATTACACCCAGACTCGGGGATCGAACCCACAACCCTCGGAGCGGTAAGCAGGGTCACTACAAACTGCGCCAACGGGTTCATCAATTTAGTCAATGTCTTTCTTTCTTTTAAAAAGATCACGTGATCACCAAAAACCAAAACCTGAAAACCAGTGTTAGGACTAACAGTCCTAACGTAAACTGAGGTCACACCTTTTTGTGAGGCATGCTGCAAACTTATATAAACAATGTATTTTGTTAAATACTTTAAATCGATAAGCTTTTGTTGTATCTCTTTTTTTGTTTTGTTTTACGTTTTGCTCTTTGTAGTTAGTCCTTGTTGTAAATTATGTACTATGTTTTCTTTTTATATAATTTTAACCTGATGCAGTGTGTTTTCACAAATAAATTTATTATTATTATTATCAATGGATGTCCGTGTCAATAATATTTCAGTCGGCAGAAGCACTAGCAAGGCGAGCCGCGGAACTATACGCTAGTGGCGCGCCCGCGGAAAGGGCTCTTCTACTGGACGACGCCTTCGTCCTCAGCAGGGCTGGTCGACTGCCTGCCAGTAGGGCTGTGGCTGCCGCGGGTAAGATACACTGCTGACCACACCATGACACACACTTGTGACCACACATTTACCACACATTTGTGACCACACATGACATGTGACCATTTACTAGTGACGTTATAATACAACCATGAACGTATGTTCTTGACCATACATACGTTTTAATTTGCGTTGTATAGCTTCCAAATAAACTAAATTTTGAGTATTACCTATACGTATAATAAAATGGTAGGAAAGTCAAAACTGTACATTGAATATTTTTTTAAAAGAATACATGGGGTGTGATCTATAGTCGATACCGAAGCCAAAAATATAATTTTAGAATTTTTGTCTGTTTGTCTGTATGTATGTCCGGGATAAACTCAAAAAGTACTGCATGGATTTACTTCAAATTTGGCACGAATATTATTAAGAAGTCGGATCAACATATAGGCTACATATTATCACGCTATCACCTAAGGGGAACGAGCAGTGAACCTTTATTTCTTCAACACATTCTGTAACAACGTGTAATCTAACGACGCATATTTGAATGTTGTTGTTATTATGTTAATAACCATACTATAAGCTAGCTTCACACTATTAATTAAGACATTCTGTAGTATAATTAGTATCAGCATTGCACCCGTGCGAAGCCGGGGCGGGTCGCTAGTAATATAATAATCATGAAAAAAAAAACTTATTAAATATTAGCCTACAATAACCAGGAAATTTTTATGATTCTACGTTTTAAAAAATCTTAACTATATAGGCTGATGTTATGTTCTCATTCAAAAAAATCTATACATGTATTTTAGCCCACCTAACTACCGAACGTCACTGGGCGGTATGGAAAGTGGTGGTCGGTCACTTATCCTGGTGGAGGGAACTGCTCCAAGTCGCAGCATCAGGACCTCACCTCCAGAACCTCCTCAGCACCCTTCCTCCAAGAT
This sequence comes from Melitaea cinxia, assembly GCF_905220565.1. Lineage (NCBI taxonomy): Eukaryota > Metazoa > Arthropoda > Insecta > Lepidoptera > Nymphalidae > Melitaea > Melitaea cinxia. Next base: position 6,546,688 of record NC_059418.1, on the reverse strand, counting down.
TACCATTGTATACCCATCAGGATTTACAGGATCCTGGGCTTGATGAAGACCAGCTGTGAGTATTTTGCGGTTTTATATGACCTAAATGATCCTTGTTTATTGGAAATGCGATGGATAAAGGTTCTTGCGTAATTTAACAAGATAAGACGTTATTTATTATATGGTTATTATTTAAGATAATTTGAAGTCATGATTGAATAAAAAATTTAGGAGACAGAAAAAGGGGGGGGAAAAGGAAAAAATAAAAACTATCTGATGGATAACGGACAAATGATAAAAGTGAATGATATATTTTTCTGCTTTTTTCATCAAACTCTTCTTTGCTAAAGATATTTTTAACCGCAACTTCCAAAGTTTTTATAGGCCTGTTTTTCGTTCATATAACAGTAAAATACACTTCAAAATATTAATTTATTTTTTGCCATATAAAAATACCATTAATATAATCCTATTTATTACTTATAGTGCAGTTGTAATTAAAACCTTACCAGGTGGTTAAGTGGAGCGCTACTAACAGCGGGCGTGGAGTGGGGGAACGAGAACGTGACAGAACAGGCCTTGGAGCTGTTCGACGGCTGGCTGAACGAAAACAAATCTATACCCGAGATATATCAGGAGGTGAGATTGAAATATTATTACTGATAGCGTGGCAAACCAGCGTTCATCCTACCTGATGGTGAGCGGTTACCGTAGCATGTTATGCCTGCAACATTAATACTACATCCAGTTTCCTCACATACCAAACCCAGGAGCGGCTACGTCACTGGAGGTGAGACTAATTTATCAGTAGCAATGATTCGTAACGATTAAGAGTGTATGCTACCTCAAATTGCTTATTTTCCACTCGGCAGGATGTCCATATCTTCCAAACTACTGAATCTTTAAGTTTGAAATTAATATATGATAAAGTTCAGGACATAAACTATCTTTCATATGTTTCGAAAACACGATTCCATACAATTTTCTCGATACAAAAAAATCGCAAAGTTACCTCAATTTTTGTATTAAAACCTTAATATCTCAGTAAATATAGAAGTTATGGACTTGAGATTAAGCATGGTAATTGAAATAAGTATGAAAAACATTTTATATGTTGCGGTTTTTAAAAAATAACTATTGATAATGTTTGTGGGGAGAAAATACATATAATTCGCGCGATGAACAACCAAGCGTTCTCAATTCTCATGTGTATTTAGTACGGGTGAAATCTGAATTCGAGCTGAGGTAGGGTAGACCCTTAAGCCTCTAACATCCTACGGCTAGGAGCAAACTTCTTTTTTATTTAGGAGACGGATTAATATTAATATGGCGCTAAACAATCGTGCCTCGGAAAGCACGTTAAGTCGTCGGTCCAGTTGTTATCGTAAACGTAAATCGTAAGACTTTAGGGTAGTCATCAAATCATCATCATCATCATCATTCCAGCCTATTGCAGTCAACTGCTGGACATAGGCCTCGCTGTTGCCCGTCTTCGGCCTGTGTATTTCAAAGCCAGCATTTGGATGCTTATCCCGTCATCATTCAACTTTAGGTGCTTTAGGCGACTACTAACACCACTACACCAGAGCATTTATTAGATGTTACCTACAACACAATCATTAAGTTGCTTAACTTAGGAACAGACGACCGTGTGTGTATATTAAAAGATATTTATTTCTTCTGTAAAATAGTCTGGAGTAGTTCGCGAACGACCTAGGTGGGGAGAGCGCTCCTTTAGGTAAACTATGCGAACTAGTTCATCGATGATCTCGCCCTTAGTTCTTTTTATATTTTTGAAGTAAAACCTTAAGGCGTATGAGCGTAATTTTTTTACAGATGAAACGCACCAATAATAATATTAGCGTCACAAAAATGTGCAACGTTTTTGTCAAACAACAGAGCTAGCGTGAGCTATAGAAACTACAAAGGTATTTACATTAATATCGATAGTATTACATTGCAAACTAGATGGCGCTGAAACGGAAATCTAAAGCTTTAGCTTTGTATAAATACAAACGAGACTTAAAAATTAGTTTGCCAAAGATGTTTCACTTCTGACATGTGTACTTGTCCGCTTTACTAGACAGTGGCGTTAATTGACCAACCGAGTTATTTACTTTTACTTTGCGTGCCTTGACATTTCAATATCAATATTATCGATTATCGATTCTAAACAACTTCACATCCACATCTAACGGACTTTAAGAACGTTTTGAAATAATGAATAAATAAATATTTGACGAAATTTCATGTCTCTCAAAAAAGAACTAATGAAAGAGCGAACTAGTTCCCCCAACATTGGATAATATGAAGTAAATCGAGTGCTCTCAAAGGCCTTCTACACGGTCGGGATCGACCGCCGACCATCGTGTCCTTGGTTGGGTTGATATAAAAATGGACAGTGTGGAAAACGGTTGACCCGACCAAAATTTGGTTGATGTCAACGGCCTTGGTTGGTGATTTGCCATGTCTTTGGGACATTGGATCCGATTTATACAAAGAAAAGAACCAAAAAAACTTCACTTCACTTTAGCATAAAAAAGTTATTGCCAAACCGAGTTTATGTTGCTTTAAAAGGCAAGGACCCATCGCTTCAAATACCAGAAAAGAACTGACAAGTTGAGTCAACCAACGACCGTGTAGAATGAATACAAAAATTGGTTGACCCGACCAAGAACACGACGGTCGGCGGTCAATCCCGACCGTGTAGAAGGCCTTTTAGTGGTGACCGACTAGGCCCAAGACTACTGTTTTCCCGGTTTGTAGGCGGCGCTCACGGCGGGGGTGAGGCGGCGCGGCGCGGGGGCGTGGCGCGCGTGCTGGCGGGCGCTGCTCGCCCCGCCCACCGCGCCCGCCCCGCGCCCCGCCCCCGCGCCCTCCGCGCTGCTCGCCGCGCTCGCCTCGCCCGAGGACGACTGGCTGCTGTACAGGTAGCCGGGTATAACCGGATACACTCATCATTTCAGCCTAACACAGTCCACTGCTGGACATAGGCCTCCACAAGTTCAGCCCAAAAATGGCGTGAACTCATGTGTTTTGCCATACCACGCTGGACAGGCGGGTTGGTGACCGCAGGGCTGGCTTTGTCGCACCGAAGACGCTGCTGCCGGTCTTCGGCCTTTGTATTTCAAAGCAAGCTGTTGGATGGTTATCCCGTCATCGGTCAATTTTTTAAGTTCCCAGGTGGTAGTGGAACTGTGTTATCCCTTAGTCGCCTCTTACGACACGCACGGGAAGAGAGGGGGTGGCTATATTCTTACTGCCGTAACCACACAGCAACACCGAGCCGGACACACTCAGTCGATTGTATCTATATAAATAAAAATGAATGTTTCTAAGCACATAAGTGGAGGATTGCTCGACCAATTCGGCTAATTTGTTATTTTTTTATGTTCATTAAGTCCCACGGAAGGTTTTCATACAAAAAATAATAATTTTTACTATGAACTTTTAACAGAACGAAATCTGTCCCAGCATCTAGTCTATAATAATACTAGTGGGCCTGCCAAACGTTGTCCTGCCCAGAATACAGCTTAACTACCTTTGGTGCTGATATTCCGATAGCAGCGCCACCTTCCTGATCCAATTGTGTTTTCAAATCCTCCATGAACCCAAAGAAATATATGGACAAATTGTTTGCCAAATTGGTCCAGCCGTCTAGGAGCAGTTCAGTGACAAACAACCGCTCAGAAGAAACATTTATATTTTTCTTTTATAAAGATTATAAATCTGAAAAAAATTGTTTGCTTGTTCAAATGCGCCAATCTCAGGAATTACTAGTTCGAATGGAATAATTTGCTTTCTGTTAGCTAGTCTGTTTCCCGAGGAAGACTATATAGGCGTTAACCTAACTATACATTCAAAATATCACTTTTTTAACTAGATCCGCAAACAAGCGTACGGCTTACCTGATGATAAGCGATTACCGTAGCTTATCAGTCTGCAACACCAAAAATAAGTAATAATAAGTTCACTGCCGTCCCCAGTAATTAATCACTCGATAACGAATAAAAAGCTCGCGAGCGTCGTGAATATATGTATAAGTATAAAGTATGTATATATCGCTTCAGCCTGTAATATCCCACTACTGGGCATAGACCTCTTTCCCCATGTAGGAGAAGGATCAGAGCTTAATCCACCACGCTGCTCCAATGCGGGTTAGCGGATATAACCCCTACTATGAGTAACGATCGCTATCAGGTGTACATGATAACAATCGGGACCGACGGCTTAACGTGCTTTCCGAGGCACGGTGGGGAGACCCACAAGGACTGCACAAACACCCAGACCACGGCAAACACCTGTATGGCCAATACAAATGTTTGTCATGTGCGGGGATCGAACCCGCAACCGCCAACGCAACAGGTACAATCCATGACTGTAACCGTTGTGCCAACGCGGCTTATGTATATATAAGTGATATTATTTTATAAGGTTCGCATACACGGTGCTATCAAGCGAGGCGCAACGAGGCAGAGAGTGGAAGACTTGGGTGACGACACTGTGCCAGAGAGTTTGCAAGTATGTACAAGTCATTTTATATCAAAAATAGTTGACCTAAAGAACTTCGTACTGGCTTTTTTGGGAACATATCATTTTTTTAATTGTTTTCGAGTTCACTCCTTACGAATTTTCAAATAAGGCATCCGGTATGAAAAAAATATGAAGAGTAATATCTACTGAACGAATGACTTCGTTACGTTTATCGTAACGCCATCTATCAGAACCCAATTGGGTTCCGATAGAAAATGACGTTTTCTAATAGCGCCATCTATTAAAACCCAATAGGATTCCGTTAGATGGGGTTATTTGATTCGTTTATTTACCATTTGATACGGTATTAATGTTTTACTTAGACTAGTAAGCCTTTTTGTGCTTATTTAGACAGACGATCTGAAGGAGTAAACTCCAGTCGAGCGTCGGAGCTATTTTTTCTATACAAACACAAATCATCACAAATCTCAATAAATACGGCGGTTGTTGACTTTACTAGTTACACAATTATTAAGACGATATTTTTATTTTTGATTCAATAATTTTGTTTGCTAGCAAACAAAAAATAACTGAATTCAATTACATCGACAAGTAGTACTACGTAAGTAGATAAAATACAATATATATTTTTGATTTTTTTAATATTTTTTTCATCTGTATTATTATTAATTTTTTATTTATATAATATATAAAAATAATATACATATATATTATTTATTTATTGATATTATTAATATAACCTTATTTTAAGTTATTTATTTATATATTTATAGATACATTTTATTACTTTACAATTAATATTTTTAGTATTTATTATGTTTGACGATGATTATATAACTTGCTCCTCAGATGAATATGCAAGTGCTGAAAGTAGTATTAGCTCTTCGCTATCTGATTCGGATCTACTCGAAGAGAAGCTATCTAAAGTTTTTCTTAATGACCTTAACTCCCTCTCTTTTGTGCATATCAATGCGCAGAGCATTTTAGCTCATTACTCGGATCTTCTCACATCATTTAGCACCGGCATAGTCGACGGTGTCCTCGTTTCTGAAACTTGGCTCAAACCCTCAATCCCATCCACATACTGTTCTCTTCCGGGTTACCAACTATACCGAAATGACCGTGCTGATCGGGGTGGTGGTGGTGTGGGCATTTACCTGCGCAGCCATATTCGCGCTACTGTTGTTTGCGCATCTAGCCCTCAGGCTGCTGGCTCTCTGGAATATCTGTACCTAGAATTGATTACCCGTCACAAAAAAATACTGCTTGGCATTCTGTACTGTCCTAGTGACAAAATTAATTATTTTGACACACTCGAAGATATTCTAGAGAGACTAGTACCCATATACGATCATGTGATTTGCATGGGTGATCTCAATACATGCCTACTAAAAAATGATATGAGAACTAACACCTTGAATTCCATCTTATCATCATTGAACCTGCAGACTCTTAATTTTACCGCACCTACACATTACTTTCCCAACTGCAGACCTTCACTCATCGACCTCATCTCTATCTCTAACCCTAACCTTGCTATCTCTCATGGGCAAATGACAGCCCCCTTTTCTCACCACGACCTTATTTTTCTTGCATATAAAGTACGCCCACCCAAGGTTAGAGGTAAAGTTCTTTTTCAGCGAAATTTTAAGCATATGGATTTAGAACGCTTGAGAGAGGACATTACAAACACTGATTGGTCCACTACACTCGCGGCAAGCAATATCAATGATATGGTCACCTCATTTACTGCTGAACTAATTAGAATTTACGACACACATGCACCTGTAAAACCTGTACGTATTAAACATCTTCCTGCTCCCTGGTTAACACCTGTTATCAAAAGGACAATGGCCAAACGCGATAGAGCGAAAACGAAAAACAAAAAAAATCCAACGGAAGAAAACTTGAATGTGTACAAAAAGCTTCGTAACATCTGCAACAGATTGTGCAGGGATGCTAAACGCCGTTACATCCACTCTTTAATTCAGAATCTCTGCCAAGCGCAAGCTTGGAGATTCTTGAGGTCACTAGGTGTGGGCAAATCCACGGTAACTTGCAAAACTTCCGTTGATCTCAACTCTTTAAATACTTACTTTACTACCCCTCCTAAAACTGTGGATTCTAATACAAAATTTTCTACTCTTTCATTTTTATCTACTCTTGTTCCACCAGACCTACCTCTCTTTTCTTTCGAAACAGTCTCACAAGAAACTATCAAGAAGCATGTCCGTTCCATGTCAACAAAGGCTATTGGTAGCGATAGCCTCAGCCTCGACATGATTCTTCCTGTGTTGGAGAACATTGCACCTGTAATAACACACATTATTAACTTTTCACTTACATGCAATGTCTTTCCATCACTATGGAAGAAAGCCCTAGTCATACCCCTTCCTAAAACCGCCAATCCTACTAATCCTTCTCAATTTCGTCCTATTTCTATTCTTCCTCTACTCTCCAAAGTCCTAGAATCCGTCGTGCATAGTCAAATTTACAGCCATCTTTCCTCTCACAAGCTCATATGTCCTTTTCAATCCGGTTTCCGTCCATCCCACAGCACTGTGGGAGCGCTGCTGAATGTTTCGGAGGATGTGCGGTGTGCGATGGATCAAACCAAGCTCACTGCCATGATTCTGCTGGACTTCAGCAGTGCCTTTAACTCTGTTGACTACGACATTCTTTTTGGTACCTTGCGAGCTGTTAATATTTCACCCACAGCTATTGATTGGTTTCACTCTTATCTTTCTGGACGCCAGCAGTGTGTGACTCTCGATGATAGCTCGTCGTATTGGATGGACCTCACTGCTGGCGTTCCACAAGGTGGCGTATTATCTCCTTTACTGTTTTCTGTCTTTATTAATAATGTTTCCCGTGTTATCACTTCTCCCTTCCATCTGTATGCAGATGATCTACAAATATACCGACACTTCAGCTTGACGGAGTTGGATGAGGCTGTTGGAATTTTAAATAATGATCTTGCTGCTGTTCAGGTCTGGGCTGAGTCTTTTGGTCTGCTAGTAAATCCTGCAAAATCACAAGCCATCATTATTGGTAGCAGTCGGTTGAGAGGCAGACTTGACTGGGAGTTGGTACCTAAAATCTGTTACTCTGGGGTCCCAATCCCTTACTCTGATAAGGTTAGAAATTTGGGCCTTATTATGGACTGTAACCTGTCTTGGAAAGCTCATATTAACGAAATCAGCAAGAGAATACATTACTCGATTCACTCTCTCAAGCGTCTCCAGTATTTTCTGCCCTTCAAAACCAAATATATGCTCACGCAATCCCTTCTACTACCTATCCTTGACTATGCCGATGTATGCTATCTGGATGTGACAGAGGAGCTGCTTAGAAAGTTGGAGCGACTTCAGAATCTCGCAGTACGCTTCATTTTTGGCTTGCGAAAGTTTGATCGTATCTCTCACTTCCGTGCTCAGATCAAATGGCTCCCTATTCGCCTTCGCCGTGATATGCATATCCTATCTACTCTCTTTAATATCCTACGTGATCCAAACTCTCCTTCTTATCTTCGATCCCGTTTTCACTTCCTACCCTCTCCTAATCGTTCCAGGCGCCCTGGCATTACAACAAAGCTGGATGTACCAAAGTGCAATACAAAATTCAAACTTAATTCATTTACGGTACGCGCCTCTATACTGTGGAACAAACTCCCGGAAAGTATACAAAAAAGTCCTTCCCTTGTCTCCTTCAAACGTAAATTAAAGGAGCACTTTATTTCTCAAGTCAATTTACAATCATCTACTTAGTGAGTATGTAAGTATATAATTACCTATCTGTTATGTTATGTATTTGTATGTATTTATGTGTGTATGTATGTATGTGTGTATGTATATATATATATGTATATGTATGTATGTATAAATGTAAGGTATGTATATATATGTATGATATGTCTGTGTGTATGTATTTACACTTATAAGTTTGTAATACATTACAGTTATTCAACTATTTTCTCAATATTGTTATTTCTTGCACTGTGTCCCCGCTATATGACACTCTCTCTCATGACCATTAGTTGACTGGAAGAGATCTCTTCTAGGGATAAGTCCACCTTTGCCATCAAATATATATGTAATTTTCTGTATATTCTGTTCTTAAGTGCAATAACGTATATATATATATATATATATATATATATATATATATAAAATAGTCAAGTAAATACGGGTTATCAAAGATTACCCGTTACGGGTACATTACGGGTTATTAAAGATTATATACGTTATTGCACTTAAGAACGAATGAAAACACAGATGGCGCGGTGCGGCGGGAGTGTGGCGGATATTAAACATTACGACGCTTCCGCCTTCCGCCCTACAAGCCGCCGCGAGGTGTCTCCACCAACCTAAGGACTATTATAGGGTAAGAATATATATATATATATATATATAATCTGCAATACTAAAACCAAAGACAATCGTAATTTTTATTATTGACTCAACTCGTCTTTAGTAAAGGCAATATATTGTACATACTATAGAATGCCGCCTTAAACTGTGATTGATCTCACTAGAAGGCAGGTATTTTATGACGTCGAATGTTCTTACTGATTCCCACTCCAATGTTTTCTCAGCTCGATTTTTGGAACTGACCCCATCCTTTTCTCTTTTCCAAGTGGTATATAATCAGATACAGCCAATACTAATACACAATCAATACTGATTGATTGATTCTGAGATCAGTTAAGGTAGGGCATAGTACTTCATACGTTTCAACCTGTAATATCCCGCAGCTGGGCATAGGCCTCTTTCCCCATGTAGGAAAATGATCAGAACTTAATCCACCACGCTGCTCCAATGCGGGTTGGCGGATATATTCCCTACTATATACCTAGTAACGATCGCTATCAGGTCCAGAAAAATCCACTTCGAACGGGAATAGAACCCGCGACCGTCTGTGTTTAAGCGTTACTGACACGGCACACGCACCATTACAGTCTGACCGGGAAAATATCTCAACCTTACTAATGACTGGAAGATTTATATATAAACTTATTATCTTTTTTCCAGTTCAAAGAGTTATTCGGTGATCAGAAGGGAGCTTCAATAGCGCTAGATACAATCGCGCTAAACACGGCCTGGGTAACTCGAGCTGACGCGGATCTTTTATCATACTTCAATGCAGTCAACAAAAAACTGAATTAAAAGTTTCAAGTATCAAAAATGGTTGCGCCGAGTATATTTGACATAAAGGAGGTACTATCATCTCTAGAAAATTTTAATGTTAACTTTAAGAAATGCGATTAAAAATCATTTAAACATAATTTCTAAAATATCTATTTAGCTAATATTATTTTCTTTTGTATTCTTTCTTTTTCAAGTATAAAAATGTGTTTTTTTTTTGAAAATGTAATTTTTATATAGTTATCAATACATTTCTTAAAGGAAAACGATAAAATTGTGTCCTCTATAATTCTATGCCCCAATTTTTTTTAATTTAGAAATATTTATTTTAATTTCTACCATGTTAATCTTATACTTATGAAATTGCTTATTAGTTCGATATTAGCGCCAATATTAGTGTATACAATTAAAAATGTTTGCTAATTTTAATGTTCTATGTTAATTAAAAAAAATGGTGTTAATCTAATGTAAATTATACATACATATCTTTTTATGTCAAAAAAAATTGGAAGCGGCCATTACTGACAAACTAATTTATTTTAACATGGCAACATAAAGTAATTTATTTTAACATGGCAACAAAAATAATGTTTTGGCTTGTTTATTTGATTATTATAATACAATAGGTTATAAGTTTTAATATGAAGTTGAAAAGCACGTGGTACATTAACCCGTTGACTCGTTACCATGGTAACCTGTGAGACAGTTTTCCTATAGTAAAATTAACTTCCATTATAACATGAAACTTTAAATACCTACTAAACAGTTTATGGGTATTGGCATGGATTTTGAGCGCTCGAGTCATAGTATTGCTTTTTTTTATATAACTTGGTCGGCAAACAAGCGTACAGCTCACTTGATGGTAAGCCATTACCGTAGTTTATAGAAGTCTGCAACATCAGAAACATCGCAAGCGCCTTGCCGACCCTCTGTCCATTTCCCCCTAAGGAGCCTGCTCACCTTACTCACCAACAGGAACACGATACTGCTTGAAAACAGTATTATTTAGCTGTGACCTTCTGTAAGGTCGAGGTACTACCCCAGTCGGGCTGCTCCATATTTTGAGTAGGTATGCTACTATGCCCTACCTCAGTTAAATGCTTTCGTACGTCGCAAACTGAAAATAGTTACGTTTAGTAACAAAATAAATATAAAATGCAAAAGAATAGGTAGTACTCACATTATATCTATATCCATAAAATTTTAAATTAAAGTTGAAAGACAGCGCTCAATATCCGTGCCGATAACTATAGTTAATCAAAACTAATAACAAATATTTGTATAAGCCATACAAATGTTTGTTATAATCTGTATTTATTTCTGTTTTATGCTTCCAAGCCGAACAAACACAGATGCAAGGATTTAAGTTCTGTAAAAAGGTTTTATTTAATAAAATTTCTCTTTCTTAATCTTTCATCTTTATTTACGGAAAATTTCCGTTTCAAATAAATTAAGTCTAAAATTAAAAACATTCCAAATATATATATTATCAGCTTTATCATTTCAGATAAGTTTTATTTCAAAATAATGTTGCCTTAGTGTAAAAATCTTTGTTAAGTGTAATATTGCAACACTCGTTAAAATAACATAATATAGTCTCATATATCAATCAGTTATTTACGCACTTACATATATTTATTACATGTAATCTAAATAGAATTTCTTGTCTTTTCTTTTAAATTATAGTAATCATAGTTATAGTGCTTGGTCTTAAAGTAAGACAGCGCCATCTATTGGTAATAGTTGGAAGCAAGCGTCAACAATATACCCATTATAAAAAAAAAGTTTTAAGAACAATTTGAATAAAATTGTCTTTGGTTTAGCTTATTAGAGATTTTTCTGTAATGATGATTTGATGTCATGATGATTTCATTATAGAAACCAGGCCTTGTGGTAGCTACACACATAGGTAAATATTTGAACAGTTTTTTTTTAGAAATATACGAAAACTACTTCATATGTGTATAGCTACCGTAATGCCATTTATTATTATTTTAAATTAATCCGCGAAATTACATTTGTGACTGTATTTAAATATTTGAGGTGAGAAATTATATCATTGATTTTAATCCGCTGTCTATCGACCACAGATAATAAATTTAATATTTAGTGTATAGGTAGCTACGCAGTATCCTACTCTTCTTAATTCTTTGGTTTTAGTTCGTAAAAATACTTCATATTTAAGTTATAATTTGTAATAATTTTATAAGTATATTTGATAGTAGAATTTCTTAGAATTTTAATCTACATATGTTCATTATAATTATAAAATCATTAAATTACATTACTAAACTTAGAATGAAGATAACAAAATCATTTCGACTGAAATAGATGTAACATTTCTAAAAGTAATTTCACTATGTCAAAAATAATGGAAGTATACCAGATTCGATTGAAACCTATTTTGTAGACAAACTTTTTATTATTTAATATAAAAAAAATGCCACAGTTAAAAAAAATATTGTGGCGTACCTATTAGTAGTTTTTCTCCTTTTAACTTTGTTTAATTTAATGTTTATTATTTAATGGCTCTAAAAGCAAATTTAGAAAATTATAATTAGACCTGATTTTTTTTTTAATAAATAAATAAAAAGTTTGCTTATAATAGGGTTACAAAAAAAGTGTAGCGAAATTTAGGAAAAGGAAGTAGAAAAAAACTTTGGAAGTATATTTTTTATAAGATCGGAAAAAATTTTATATCCAGAATTTTGTAGTCTTTGTATTGAAAATATTCCGACCAGTAGCGAATTTTATCGAAAAAGTATCAATATTGGTTGTGTATGATCAGTGACAGTTCATTTTAATAGAAAAAAAAGTTTTTTTTTTTCTTTTTGACAGATACATGAGACGGCAGATTATAACAATCTATATATCTATAATTTTACTTAAATATATATTAACATAACTTTATACGACCTATCTCAATACATAATCTATATGTAAAGAAAATAAAAGACTACAGATAACACAATAAATAATTAAATTAACTTATAAATGTTAGACATGCCATCATTAATAAATTATTTAGTAATTTTTAAAACAATTTGTTTCTACATGTCAAGTATTCGTCAAATATCAAATCTAATGTGTGAAATTCTCGTGTCGCGGTGTTTGTAGTTAAACTCCTCCGAAACGACTTGACCGATTCTCATGAAATTTTGTGTGCACATTGGGTAGGTCAGAGAATCGAACAACATCTATTTTTCATCACCCTAAATATTAAGAGGAGTCCACCCCAATTTTGATTTAATTTTAAAATAAATATATTCTTTATTTTATTATGATTTGGCGTTGAAAAATACATACAACCCTAAATGTTCACCCTTCTACCACCAACCCCTATTATAAAATAGCGTTTAGCGGCAAGACAAAATTTGCCGAGACAGCTAGTTTACCTATAATTTTGACTATACATAATATATATCAAAATATTAAAACATTTATTTGTGATATGTATTTTAAGAGAGAATCAAAATGGCTTACTGGATTTAGAATATATTTGCCTGTAGTGGAGTTTTTTGACTAATGAAACTTAATCTTTTTTCTAAAGAAATCAGGCATTATTTCTATATAGCCCAGTATTATAGTTACTATATTGTATACCTACTGGTTCATGGCTATTGCGCTGACGGTTGTAGATTCAACATGTTACATGGCACATATTTGTATTGGTCATACAATATTTGTCGTTGTCTGGGCGTTTATGCTTGTGTATTGTGTGTTTACAGACCCGACAGTCGAGTGTGAGGTGTTTTTTTTTTTTTTTCTTTTAAATACTATTAAAATGAACTGCATACAAAATCTTTGACTAAATTAATAGTCTTAGCTTTTAATTTTATTTTTAAACTAATGAAGTTTTATACATTCAAGTAGATTTTATTAATTGTAATTTGTTTTATTTTTTGTTATTTCAGTTAGAGTTTTTAGTTGTAGTCGTTCAAATAAGTGTGTATAGTTCTAAGTCCTTAAATGATTTTGTATCAGCTTTTGTAATAAATTTCCTGATGTGAATATATATTTTTTTGTTTTATTTTACCGAAACTCTCTCTGCCTATAACGTTTTTACAATTGTCATGTAATCTTGTCAAAAATTGTATTAACATGGGATACCAAATAATAATTCAAACTATTAAGCGAAATAAAAAAAAATGTCTTTATTTATTTTTGCCGACAGTATCAAATTACATAAATAATTAAAAAAAAAAGTTTACTTGTAATATTTTAGTTTTACAAACGTCATATTATACAGTCGATGACTGATATTACGTTATTTCCGTTATATAATTTTCTTACGGTTGTAGTATTACATTTTTTCAAGCCTGCCGTAAGGAACTTCGTTCCAAAAAGAATTTAATAGCTAAAGCAAGATAAATTTCATGATAAACCACATAAAGTTAGTGGCGCTGGATTTCAAACATGACTAAATTTGTAATAATTGACAGTTATTTTTAAAACAGTGACTTCGGAGTTTTATCGATTCTTCTCTGCATACATTCCGAATCGGCTTTAGCTTAAATTTAATAATAATTAACTCATCAAAACAAATTTAACTTCAATTTGTAAAATGACGATTCAAATGGGCTTATTCAGCCTCCTCTTACTTCCAAAATTGAATTCTGATTTCAATTCAATACCTTGTTACAGAAAAGGTGCCAGCTTCAATCAGTATAAATTATATGCTGAAATATGTTTAGTTCCTGTATCACAATTTGTGATTTTACTCAATTATAAAAAAAAAAACTTTAATCCTAATTAACTATATAAGGACCCTTTATGATATTTCTTTAACTGAGGTAGCGCACAGCAGGAATTTTCTGCTCGAAATATGGAGCAGCCCGACTGGGGTAGTACCTCGACCTTACAGAAGATCACAGCTAAATAATACTGTTTTCAAGCCGTATTGTGTTCCTGTTGGTGAGTAAGGTGACCAGAGCTCCTGGGGGCAACGCGCTTGCGACGCTTCTGGTGTTGCAGGCGTCTATAAGCTACGGTAATCGCTTACCATCGGGTGAGCCGTACGCTTGTTTGCCGACCTAGTGACATAAAAAAGCTAAATCGTGTTAAACTAACGCTCAGCTGTAACGTTGAGTTTCATCTATTATCGTGCAATAAAATGTAAGGAGTAAACTCCAGTTGCGTGTCAGAGCTGAAACACACACTTTTTAAAGACTACTCGCCCTACTGGTTACTCGACTGTCTGTCCGACTAGTTGCCCAACTAGCTGGTGTATTCGTTGTCCAACCCCGATTAGTGGACCCATTAGTCGTCTGTAAAAAGCCCGTAACAGGAATATATAGGAATATATGAAATAACACTTTACGGCAAATAAAAGACACGCTGACAGATTTTTAAGATAAAAACGTAGATACATGAATATAATTGTGTTTGCTCGCAAACAAGAAAAAAACCGACTTCAATTACATCGACAAGTAATACAATGTAAATAGTCGAAATAATTGTGTTTGCTCGCAAACGAAAAAAAAACCGACTTCAATTACATCGACCAGTAATACAACGTAGATCGACGAAAAAATAGTCAAGCAACTACGCGTTATCAAAGATTACTCAAAAAGTAGTTATCAGATCTCGATAAAATTTATATGTGACCACATGATAAACATCAGCTTTCGATTAAATTAAAAAGCATCAAAATCGATATACCCAGTAAAAAGTAATTACGGATTTTCGAGAGTTTCTCTCGATTTGTCTGGGATCCCATCATCAGATCCTGGTTTCCTTATCACGGTACCAAACTAGGGATATCCCCTTTCCAGCAAAAAAAGAATTATCAAAATCGGTACATCCAGTAGAAAGTTATGCGGTATAATACAACGTAGGTCGACGAAAAAAGCGTCAAGTAAAAACGCATTATTAGATATAACTCGAAAAGTAGTTGTTAGATCTCAAATAAATTTAAATGGGACCAATTGGCACACACCACCTTTCGATTAAAACAAAATTTGTCGAAATCGGTCCACACGGTCAAAAGTTCTGATATAACATACATAAAAAAAAAAAAATACAGTCGAATTGAGAACCTCCTCCTTTTTTGGAAGTCGGTTAAAAAATAACAAACGCACTAGTCGTCACTAAGATCGAGGGTTTCCCTTGATTACTCTGGAATTCTATCAGATCCTGGTTTCCTTATCATGCTACCACACCGGGATATATCCTTTCCAACAAAAAAAAAAAAAGAATTATCAAAATCGATTCATAAACGACGAAGTTATCCTCGAACATACATAAAAAATATATATTATACGGTCGAATTGAGTAGCCTCCTTCTTTTTGAAGTCGGTTTAAAACACCATTATCAAACGTATTTTAAATACGTACACGAGTTTCAGTCAACTTCATCATGCCTTCATCATAATCATAAAATTCAATTACGATTTAATCGAGCGTAGTAATTAGTAATTAAGTGGACATTCTGCGAAATGAGGTGATTGTTTTAACGTGTCACTGTACCCGACTTTGAAGAGTCAATATAAAAAATATTTTACAATTAACAATCTTTATATTGACACTTCAATGTCGGGTTGTCTCTTTAAAAAACTGGGATGTCTAGCGCGAACTTGGCCTATGTCCAGCTGTGGACTGCGATAGGTCGAACTAACGATTGATGTATAAATTCAAAATATTCTGGAGCGATTATAAATAAATAAATAAATATTTACACAATACACACACGGTCGTCTGTTCCTAAAGTAAGCAACTTAATACTTGTGTTATAAGTAACAGCCGACCGGTATATAGCTACATTTTTTTTCGATAAAAATACTTATAAATAATACATATATAAATATATAAACAAATATTTATATTACACCCAGACTCGGGGTGGAAATCGAACCCACAACCCTCGAAGCAGAAAGCAGGGTCACTACAAACTGCGCCAACGGGCTAGTCAAATTATATAATCTTTTTCACAAGGAGTATGCTACGTTTTATCACCGAGTGACATAGGCTACAGATATTTTATCGAAAGGTTTATGATACACATCTTTATCTATATAGTAACATTTTTGACGAACAATAAATGACAAAAAAAAATCGAATCACCCTCTAGCGTTTCATTGCTGACTTCTTTCCCTGTGTAGGAGAAGGATCTGAGCTTAATCCACCACGCTGCTCCACTGCGGGTTAGCGGATGTATTCCCTACCACGACGCTATCAGATGTAGGTATATGATAACAAGCGGAACCGTATGCTTAACGCGCTCTCCGAGGTACGGTGGGGAGACTCACAGGGGCAGACAAGCAGACCAGAAATAAATATTTGTATAAACACAAATATCCACTCCGAGCGGGAATCGGTTCCGCAAGTTGCCGCTGTTTAGACGTGTACATAGCGTACGCGCCACTATACCAGAGCGATAGTTAATCACTAAATAATATGAACAGAAGTAATGCAAGACAATTTTTATGTAGATATATACGTCGAATTCGTATAACACTCCTTTACGTGTACTTTTTACGCGCTTGATTATTTTTTAATGTGCTGTAGCATGAAACCCATGAACACGATTGATTTTAGTTTTAAAGTATAAATATTTCATTAAAATGCTAAGGAAATATTTCGTGGTACTAATAATTTCAATTTACGGTAAGTAAAATGAACTAAAATAATTATTTTATAGCTAGGATTTAGAAAAGATCTTCTAATATGGTACTTTTATGATTTTGAAGCAATTACCGTAGCTTGTAGACGCTTGCAACACCAGAAGCATCGCAAGTGCATTGCCGACTCCATCCCCAATCTCTCCCAGGAGCTCTGGTAACCTTACTCACCAGAAGGAACATAATACTGAAAACAGTATTATTTAGCTGTGGTCTTCTGTAAGGTCGAGGTACTTCCGCAGTCGGGATGCTCCAAATTTTGAGCAGGAAATTTCCTGCTGTGTCCTACGTCAGCTTCAAAAATATATTCTAATATCTGCGTTGCTGACATTAACAATCTACGCCATAATGTTTTTCAATAAAAAGTCTCAATTTTTTTTAAATATATTTTGAAGTAAAAACAAAACACTATTTACAAACTGCACAACTTTTAGAGTCTGAGTCTGAAAAACAGTGCTTATTACTCGAATAACCTTTTATTATCTACGATATAATAAGTTTAATATTTCAAAATATTACAGCTGACGCAACTCCTACACTCATATCATCAAAAAGCTTTGCTGAAAACTACAACAGACCTCATGACTGGGACAAACAACGTGAAACACATAAAAGTACTGAAAACTTACAATATAATTTAATTAAAACAGCGTTAGAATATTATATTGGTCAGAAGGATGAATTCATACCAAGTGTTCTTAATAAATGTCTTTATCAAGACAATGAATTAGATGACACAATAAATTGTATTAAGCGCTTCATTCGAGAAAATAAGGAAGGCCAAAAGAGTAATTTAAATCATAACCTAAATGGATATTCATATGAAAATGACTACGATTATAATGACCTAACAAGGTCAGAATTAGGTAAAGATATAATTTCATTTTAAAAAAGTTTAATAGACTAAACAAATATATCATTTAGTTCTTTACCGATTTCTTCAATATAATAATACGTAGGTATTTTACGTACGTCACACGCATTAAATTATTAAAAATCACGTGTTTCCCATTTCAGCTGACACCAAAGCTATGTTTGCACCATCAATCGCATCTAATGGCAATCCCTATATGCTTCAACAAAATAAAAAATATTCTGGACCAGAACTCCAAATATTACAACTTATAAAACAAAAGACGAACGATTTGAAATTAGCGACATTCAAAAGATGTTTTCGACTAAAAAACGATGCCGATAGAAAACTATGTCTGAAAGAAATAGTTGAAAAAACTGGAAGACAGGGAATGGAAGATAGTAATAGCTTTGTAAATGAGTATGACGATAATCAAGATCAAATAATACCGGAAAGATTTGAGATGAAGAAATTCTCCCAAGATTATTTAGACGTCAACGACCTTTTGAGGAGTAATAAGAAAATGGACGATCAGAAAACTAAGAAAAGAATCATATTTAAAATTGTACCAAATGAAAATAAATTTTCTAGATTCGATTACGATTTAACCGGACTGCGAAAATTTAACCCAAAAAAAGACAAGGAAATTGTAAAAATCAATGATAATTCAAGTATTAAGAATAATAAAAAAAGATTTATATTTAAAATAGTACCGGATGAAAATAAATTAGTAAAATTCGACAAAACAAACAATAAAGTCAAAAATATTTTGAGAACACAACAAGATGATTACTATGACTCTGAATCAAGCAGTTCTGAAGAACACGCAGAACCAAATAACGGTAAAATCGATCTTCAAGGACAATCAAATGTTAAAAGTGATTCAGAAAGTTCTTCATATGAAGAAATTAAGATTAAAAAGAAAATTAAGGAGATAGTTGAGCCAGCAGTATATTACATGCAAGGTCCGTCAAGGATGTACGGCGAAGATTCCAGACGACGATTACCACATTTTTTACCAAAAAGATACTATTGGGACGAGGATGATATGAGGGAGTTAAAAAATTTTTGGTTCCAAGGGCCGCAAGGGAAGTATCCCGGGCACTATAGAACGCCGTATTAAAACTTATATTTGATTTATATAATTTTTTTATTTAGAAAACAACAAACTAAATAAAGATATTATTATAATTTTTAAAAATACTTAACTTACTAAAATTTACTTGTTAACGCGGCGAACACAGTACCAAGCTTTTTCCCATGAATATATCCATTAATACAAACTTTATAACAATAAGTAACAGAAAATAATTGTGTTTGCAGACAAACGAAAAAAACCGACTTCAATTATATCGACAAGTAATACAACGTAGTTAGGCGAAAAATTAGTAAAGTAAATGCGCATTATCAAAGATTACTCAAAAAGTAGTTATCAGATCTTGATAAAATTTATATGTGACCACATGATAAACATCAGCTTTCGATTAAATTAAAAATTATCAAAATCAGTACACCCAGTAAAAAGTTATTACGGATTTTCGAAAGTTTCCCTCGATTTCTCTAGGATCCCATCATCAGATCCTGGTTTCCTTATCACGGTACCAAACTAGGGATATCCCCTTTCCAACAAAAAAAGAATTATCAAAATCGGTATATCCACACACCACTTTTCGATTAAAAGAAAATTTGTCGAAATCGCTCCACCCAGTCAAAAGTTCTGATGTAACATACATTAAAAAAAAAAATACAGTCGAATTGAGAACCTCCTCCTTTTTTGGAATTCGGTTAAAAACAGAAATATATAATTCTGCGCAGTCGTTCGAAAGTTATGTCCGTTATGTAGTCTTCTATATATATAAAAATGAATGTTTGTCTATAGTATGCTCCTTTATAGAATCGTAAACTATGCATTTGATCATGTCACGATCTTCAGCAAAGTGTTGTGCATGAGCCCACAAAGGTTTTTATATTGTTACGACCAAAAAAAAGCGTACCAACGCGCGCAGGGTACAGCTAGTTACTAATTAAATTTGTTAAAAATTCATAATGAATTCGAATAAATAATTATTTGTGTTATTCGATATAAATTTTGATATATTTTAGGAAGTCATTACTAAATAACGTCAAACTAATTCTTCCAAGGGGAAAAGTAATTCACTCTTATTTGAATTATAATAACCACACCTTATCTTCCGTTTATCTTGTTTCGAAAATAATTACTCACTTCAGTCTGTAATGTCCCACTGATGGGCAAAGGCAAAAGTCAACCGTTCCAGCGGGAATTGAACCTGCATCTCCGATTGACAGTGTCTGTGCTTTTACGGCCGAACCCAATATTCAATCTAAAGATAGAGATAGGTAGTTATCATCGACTGCTAATAACTAGCTATCTATCCTTTGTAGTTGTCCCAATAATTCGGATAGGGGACTACTATCTCCAGTTAGCTGTAGATAGACCGGCTACCTGAGCTCTTCCTTACATTCCAGTATACGCCGCGTCACAGACGGCCTCAGTTATGTTACACAGATGTTTTGTAGTATTTAAATTTGTCATACAAATTTTATTCATATTAAAGTAATCTTGTTTTATAAAAATATGGACAAATTAATTTTTACACAGACTTTTTAATTTATAATAAATGAAATTATTTTAATATGGAATGCATGGTAAATCTAGTAACGGAACGTTTTAACACGACACGAAAAGACGCTACGAGGCCAATTGAATCGTCGTTTCGTTTGAATTTGTAAATTTTTTTACAAATCAAAATTCAAATTATACAAATCATTGCAAATTATACAATCATTCACCAAATTGTTTGTTTTATTCAAAAGATGAGTAAAGTAAGTATTATTTCACAAGAAACTTATTATTTTTATTCAATTAATTGTTGCAAAAGAGCAATATCACTTGAACTGCTACTTGAACTTGAGTCTGCCATTATTTTTCACTCGAAATTAATTTTATTTTAAACAAAGAAAATACTTTTGCAATTAATAAATCTTAGTTATCCCCCGAAAACTATAGATCGGATATTGTTGTTACTAAAGATAACCAACGTTACTGACAGATAGAACTCTATTATTATTGGGACGCTTACACTGTCATTTTCATACGAACTGTTATCTCTCGTAAGCTATCCTCCCTCTCGTCGATAGACAGCTTTGAAGGATAAGACTGCCTATCGTCGACAAGTTTATTGGGTCAGTAAAATGAATGATAGATAGATATTTCTGTCTCTAGTAGGACATAACCAAAGATAGATTGAATATTGGGTTCGGCCGTTAGCCAATTAAGCTATATTTATGTTTATATTTAAATAGGTATAGCTTAATTGGCTAAAAGCACAGACACGCTTTGGAACGATGTACCCGTTAGATCAAAATTTTTGATATGATGATTCACATTCGGTTCTAAGCGACCGTGGCGCGTCTATAGTGAGTTCCATATATAACTCGTAACTATTCAAAGTTTCATATTACAATGAAAATCTTTGACAGGAGACGACACCATACTATTTTCAATGCGTACGATTTATTTTTGTTACCCACACGACGACCCGCGACCACGCGACCGCGGCGGCATAGTGAGACCTTTAGAGAACGGTCCAACTTAGGTATGATATTAAAAAAAATGTATAGCCCAAGTGCTTCAACTCTTTGGATAATGATTTCTTTCACCCGAACACATTTTTATTTACAATTATATCCTACAAGTTAAAATAAAACAACAGGTAAATTGGGAAAAATATATAATCACTGAATAAAACAACAAAAATATTAACAATCTAATGATTTTTATCTAAACGCGAAATTTACATAAATATTGGCAAACATTTCGAAAAATAAAAACAAAATAAACACATTTATTATCTACAATAAAGTAGGAATTAATACTTTTGATAATGGCTACACCATCGAACGGAACACTACCAAAAGTCTCGACGATAATACCTCTGAGTTCCCATCGAATGGATTTTAGGACTGGCAACACTTTATTTCTAAATTTTACATTAGAATCGCAGCCAAAAAATTATACACAAGGTGAAAAAGAATAATTACAATTATTTATATAACGTAACAAAACATAACTCACAAACTAGGTAGTGATGTCGTTAAGAATATACGCCATTTTGTGTATCGATAAAAATCGTTAAAAATGATTTTATTTAATGTATTTTTATTTAAGTCTAAAATTCAATTAAGTATTGCACAACTTTTTTTCACTATATATTAATCACGCGACTTTGTCTGTACCGTATATGCTTACTAAAGTATAGCCTACGCCATTCAGTGACAGTCAAAATCGTGTAATCCAGCGTGCGAAATCGCGTGCAAAAGCTGGTAAAATAAATAATTCGGTTCAACGGCAAAACAAACTTCTGAGAAGTACATTTTTGGTAATATTTAGTAGAAAATACATTAAAACAAAGCTTTTTACCATTTTGTTCTGGCCGTTAAAACTATCATGTACATCATCAGTTCACAGCAGTGAGTTATGTTTCGATAAAGCCAAGTGTTACTTCTAAAGCTGGCACATACACATTACTCACAGCAATTTAATTACACAGATTTCGTAACAAAAGAAATTTATTTATAATACACTAGGAAAATATCAAAAAAAAAATTACAGTACTTGACAGTATTTCAAAACAATATACCCATCTCTGTCACACTGACAAGATAAACCGAGCGCGAAAGAGACACAGCGATTGTTCCAACGAGTAGCACGTGCCAGCTTTATTACCCATATAGCTATCAGCACGGATATTGAGCGGTGACCTTTACGAATACCTATAGATATTTAGTCGGTACAAATTATATAGCTCATTTTTTTTTTGTTTGCAGCCCTTGCTCTGCAAATTTGACCTCTTAGACTACCCCCACTCCCACTTGCCAGTATACGTCAAACTTTCAATAACCTCCTAACGAACACTAGATTACAAAAGATTTCTCATAATTATTTCTAGATTTAAAAACAACAGAGATTAAAAATTAAATTTATTTTTATTTTATAAAGACATACTCGTCATATCTCGTCACACTAAGACAAAGCCCCCCCCCCCCCTATTTGCTAACGTATTGTATGGAAAAACCCCATAACCAAAGCAATCCCTATTCTCTCGCCGAGCGGTCAACACACGTGCCGATAACTACACGAAATGTTTGGTACATGCTATCGATACATGGCATAAACTTTACCTATCAAAGAATTCTTAGCAATAATGAAAATATGGCTTCGAAACAACGTGCATTATTATTATATTTTTACAATAGAAAATATAATTTCGTTTTATTGTATCCTATTATTAATAAAAAAGGCATATTTAATTTTTTGTGATAATGACAAAACTATATAACTTATATATGTACATCTTCAATACATACATATATTATATATCATTACATATATCATTACATATTATATTTTGATGCGGTTTTCTTTAGTAAATAGTAATTTCAGAGGAAGGTTTATATGTATAATACATGCATATTATAGTAGAGGAACACTGATAGTTTTTGCAACCTTGCGCAGCCGGGGCGGGTCGCTAGTATTATATATTAAGGAGGCATCCATTAATCACGTGACTCGAAAAAATGACGAAATATCACAAAGGAAATGTCTGTTTGAGATATCACGTGTATGGTAATCATTAAACGCGCGATTTCTGAAACAAAAACCAACCCACAAACACCGTGCAACCTTGATATCAGTTTGGACAGTGTTTTCCAAAATTTAAACATTACCTGTATTTAAGGATTCTGAAAATTTTAATATACTGTCTACAGAAAAAAGTGCGTGCATACAAAGTAGTGAAACTTCTTTGGCAAACTAATTTTGAAGTCTCGTTTATATTTATACAAATCTAAAGCTTTAGATTTCCGTTCCAGCGCCATCTAGTTAGTTTGCAATGTAATACTATCGATATTGATATAACAACCTTTGTAGTTATAGTACACGCTAGGTGGCTCTGTTGTTTGACAAAAACGTTGCACATCTTCGTGACGCTAATATTATTATTGCGTTCCATCCCTAAAAATTTTACCCTCATGCGCCTAGAGAAGTTTCACTTCAAAAATATGCGTGATTTTTGAGTCTGGTATCACCAAACGGGGTAGGGGAAGGTTAAAAAAGTTTCTAAATACATCAAGTGATTAATGGAAGACCCTTGAGAGGTAATTTTAAAAGACTAGTAATGCCAACTTTCCCATAATTCCATCAACGAAACATTTAAACGTAAACTCATTTGTAATATGATGTTTATAAAAATAGAGACAAAGTTCAAGTTATGTTTAAGTAATTCATATTACATTAAACTTGGTTTGAAAGTAATTAAATTGATTCCAATACTCAGTTGATACAACTGAAATTTTTTAAATAAAAATTGTCTGTAGAGTTGGTTTATGGACAATAGTTAAACGTGACAATGACATAACAAAACATCTCCTCGGACGCACAGGCCCTTCGAGTGGAAGAGAGATAGATACGGCGCAAGCGAGACATTGAGCGTAACGAGATATTGACCCAATGAGTCATCCTTTTTCGTGCATGCAGCCGACGTTCATCGATTTATTAGACGTTGTCACGTCAAAAAATAATATGACAATATTTTAAAAATCACCTTATGATAAAATTATTATTATTATATACGTAACACCAAACAAAAAAAATACATATTTAAATAGAAGTATACATATGTTTACCCTATATATATATGTTATATAATAATTATTTTTATATAGTTTTGTTCTTACCACAAAAAAAATAAAAAAGTGTTTGTGTACTTATGTACGCACGTAAGAAGTTACACTTCATTGGCTAGCTAACTGCACGTTGCTAACTTCTTCGTTGGCTAGCTAACTCCAGGGTGTCGGTTTTTCGTGACGGTGTGCGCGCGCATCGTAAAAATTTACTCTCCTTATATTTCCCTAACGCACCAAACGAAGTATAACTTCAATTTATTTCACAATCAAGAAAAACAATTAATAAGGAGACAAAAAATTCGAGAATAATATTAATTAATGAAATTGTATTAAATCTTTTATTTTCATACATTACTTCTATGAAATGTCATACACACGCAAGTATGGGATACAAGCGAGAGGCATGACATCAAAGCACATACACTACATACCATTCACTAGATATACAGTTATCGGCTCGGATATGGACCGCTGACCCAACTCTACTTCAACATAGAGATATTAGTGACAACTAAATACTTTCACATTGTATTTATTTATATTGTCGGACTAAACAAAACTATTTGCGACCTCACTCCCAACCAGCGCTCAATATCCGCGCCGACGCTCATACAATAATCAGTCGAGTAGAGGCATCAGTTTGGTCACCAGATAGGTCTACAGCTGAACCTAAACTCCCGCTACTATGTGACTGATGTTTTGTACATATCTCGTAAATGGTATGTATGTGTATGTTAAGATACACTGGGCAAGTAATTTATCATAGATCATATTCGACAGTTTTCTGATTTATATAATACGTGACGGTCCGTTTTACTCGCGTTAACCAGTAAAACGAATCGTTTTTTGAATACATAAATTATGTTCATATCAAAATTCTATCTCTTGGTAAATAGGATAAAAGATAGACACATTTATTTTTAAAAACGGTCCCCACTAGGATTTACATCTGTGTTATCACATGATACACAAGCCGAAACGCTCAGACCATACCAAACATCTGTATGACCCATACAAATGTATGTACTTAGATACGGCGGGGATCGAACCCGTTAGTGTAACAACCAGCATCAACACTAAATTACTTACAAAAAAAAACAATTAAAAATAAATTAAGAGGCCAGTGTAAATTCGCATTTTAAGACATTCCTAAACACAGCATGATAATAATGTATTTTTAAAAGATTTAATACAATTCAATTCCATAATTATCATGTACAGAATATAAATATGGACTTTTTATCTGACAAATAAAAACTTTCATTGATCACTAATTTATATTCCGTACAAAATAAATTTTAATAATTAAAAAAATTATAATATTTATTTTTACATGAAATATCGTAAGCTCAAATTTACTGTTAATTAGCTAAAAATAATTCTTATATATTTGGAAAGCATAGGCATTTATTTTTGACAATACCCTCTGTCTGTTCGTCGCATATTATATGTACATATTTACCATATACAAGGTGTTCGAATCCTAACTGCGTTCATTCAAAGGAGGGGTTTGTGGGTATAATAGAAAACGTTAGACGTGAAAAAAATACTGGTCCATTTTTAAATTGACTGCTTAAACAGACGTTACTTTAATAGAGTCGTTCCGCATGATACCTTCCGTGAGCGCGTAAGCACGGCTATAGTTTACACTGAAAAACATTCTACGAGAAAAAGAATTCGTTTCCATGTGCGGTTCTTAAGTTGTACGCGGCAGTTAGTATTAATATTTCACCTTATCGATTTTTGTAGGGCTAAGAAAAATAATATTGGACAGTTATGTAGAAGTATGTTGCCAGAGTAGCTCGTATATTGAGACAATGTCAAATTTTAAAAGGCGCTAGGAACTTTTTCACGCGGAACGCGATCTATAACACCTACATACCCCCCCCCCCCCCCCCCCCATTTGAAGAAACGCAGTTAGGAGTCGAACAACCTGTATACCAAAATAATATATTAAGTTTTACTTTTAAAATTTAATAATTTAAAGAGGTGATGACCTTATTACTATAAATCGCTGATTTTTTGTGTTAAATCAAAATACTAAGCAATTAATTTCGAACCATTATTATTACATTTCATAATTTTTTCCATACATATTATTTTTATAAATATATCTGGAAAAAAAACAGAAGCGACTAAATTTCAAACAACAAACAGACAGAAAGACACTTTAAAAAATAAAAAAAAAAAACAACGAAAAAAAAAACAATTTGGTCGATGTATTAAATATATTAACTGGCAGCACTCAGTCTTTATGATAGAATATCCAGTTTAGTAACGCTTGCAACACCATCGCTAGTACAAAACCACCGAATATATCCCAGCTGTGGGTGGACTGTGGGACTCTGCCTATGTTCTGTGGTCGGAAGGATGCTCTCTGGGTTTCGGTTAGGGATTCGATATTTTTCGATAACCGTTCGATTGCTACGCCTTGTTCTCGTAGAGACGTGTCTATGGCGTGGAGTGTCTGTTTTAATGTTCGCCTGTAATAATATATTTTTAAAATGTGTCAAGTTTTTTTTTTACAAAAACCACATATGTTGCGCTTACAACGTATAAAAAATGCTTTAATTTAAAAAAAAATACGTTTCAGCCTGTAACACCTCACTGCTTGTAGGAGAAGAGTCATTTTTCATATTTTTTTTTATATGTAACCTTATATATGAAACCTATTTTTAAGAATCAAAGAAAACATTTTTTTTAATCTGCATGTACTCTAAACTTAAATCATCACTCACTACAATTACAATTTTTTTTTTCTATCAAACAACATATCTAAAAAAAAACATTGATATATTTTAGATTGACTACCTTTATTCTAGATTTGGAATAGGCCATATTACATCAAAAATAATTTAACACCTTTAGCTACCCTAAAACATGAAGCTACAACATAGGCCATATTAAATCAAGACAAGAAAATATCAAACTCACGTGGAAGTCTTAGATCTCCTAGCTAAATCTTCTTGACTGTCCGTATCCGAGCGCTGAGCTAGCTCCCGTATCCTGGCTTCACCCGTGTTCCTCATCGGAACGTTTTTGAGGGATGTTATAATGAAGTCATCTTCGTACTCTATCAGCTCATCTGGTTGCCAGGGACTAGAGAAAAAAATAAGATTGGAATATCCAAAAGTGCACGCCTCCATGTTGCCATTATTAGATACTTAATTAATGAGTTTACCACTCATAAAAATATAATTTATAACTTATATAGAATACTAGCGACCCGCCCCGGCTTTGCACGGTTGCAAAAATGATCAGTGTTCCTCTGCTATATATTATGCATGTATTATACATATAAACCTTCCTCTGGAATAACTCTATTTACTAAAGAAAACCGCATCAAAATCCGTTGCGTAGTTTTAAAGATCTAAGCATACAGACAGCGGGAAGCGACTTTGTTTTATACTATGTAATGATTAATGCATTGTTACAGAAAATATAGAGGTTTAAGACTAAGCGCTTCCCATACTTTTCATTTTGTGAGAGAATCGCACAGCCTCCTCGGAGGCGTGCAAGTGTTAGGTTAGGTTATTTAGTTATTTATAGATTAATCCATTTACCTTATACAAATAAATACAACGTGATTTTCACGAATTGGGGGTAGTCTAAAAGCTCACCACATAACCAAGGGGGGTAGGGGGTTAAAGTTGCAAAAAATACCGTATGTGATTTGATGGACGACCCCATTAATCCTAATGTTCCTTAAGTACAGTAAGTTTATTGAGGCAGTGTATAGCAGGAAATTCCCTGTTCAAAATATGGAGCAGCCCGACTGGGGTAGTACATCGACCTTACAGAAGATCACAGCTAAGTAATACTGCTTTCAAGCAGTGTTGTGTTTCTCTGAGTAAGGAGTTCTTGGTCAGGGCCGGGTAGGGTCGGCAACGCGCTTGCAATGCCTATAGTGGTAATCGCTTACCATCAGGTGGGCCGTACGCTTGTTTGACACTCTAGTTTTATAATAAAGTAAATGTGTGTTTATAGTACAGTTAATTATTATTTTTAAACAATAATTAAGATGTATTAATGACCTTATTTAAGATTGAGACACTCCAGTCGGATTTCTCAAGATTTTCGATTAGAATACATCCCGTTGAGCCCTAATTCGAAAAAGCGAGTGTGCTTTAGACCACAAGACTGAAGTAAAGCTTCTTTGGCAATAGGCCTGCGCAATAGGCCTGCACTGTGCCTTAGATGAAACGTAACTGGCTATGAGAGGGAGAGGATGAAAATGTGTGCTCGCACCATTTCTCTTCTCACGCTATCACCGACTTACTCCTCAAGTTAGGCGTGCGTAAAGAAGTTTTACTTCGTACAATTTATTTTTGTGCTACCCACACATTGGAAAATTCTAAACAATTTTTTAAATATCATATCAAAAATCGACCGTTCCAGCGGAGATCGAACCTACATCTCCGACTGATCGTGTCGGTGCTCTAGCCAATTAAGCTATGGAACGATGTACTCGCTAGGTCGATTTTTGATATGATATTAAAAAAATTGTTTAGAAGTTTTACTTGAATAATAATTTAATGCTATTGATGAATAATTAATATTTACGCATATTCACCTCGTGTTCGAATGATTGTATTTCCAACATTGATCTGTTATACCTGGAAAGGAAAAATAACAATTATTCCGTTACCAGTTTAACCGAAGAATAGTATATCGCCATTTTTCTTTCTCAAGAATGCAAAAATCTGTGAGGGTGGGTGAATAAATGTATGTTTGTTACTCTTTAGATTCAGAATAAGACATAGGCTATCGTGTATCCCGATATTCTCAGGCAATAATAAATATAAAGCGGGGGCAATCACGAGGCGTAACGAGTATTTACGGTACAGACTGTAACATCCCACTGCTGGGCATAGGCCTCTTTCTGCCCCTACTATGAGTAACGATCGCTATCAGGTCATTTATGATGACAACCGGGACCGACGGCTTAACGTGTTCTCCGAAGCACGGTGGGGAAACCCACAAGGACAGACGTCTAAACCGGAAAGAAATATTTGTACAAATATCAATACCGTGCGAGAATCGAACCCGCAAAACGTCGGTGTTAACGCGCCTTCACGAACTAATACACCGGAGCGGTTCTGAGCTAGTATGAAGATTAACGTAAATTTCGACACCAGCAATTCATACTAAGCTAACTCATAAAAGTGAACTTTACGATAGAGGCTTATAAAAGGGAAAAACGTGATACCTTTTATATTAATTAAGAAACTTATTTGAAATTTGGTATCTTTAATGGTTAATTTATTCATTGCAATTTCACAATTTTTATTATTACATATAAAAACACATTTGTTCAAGTTGCATTAAGAAAACCAACTTATCAAAAATTCGAGTTGGCGTACTATAAATTGTTAGTGTCGATTTGTGAAAAATAATTTTACTTTGGACAAAAACATTTCTAGGTTAGACAAAAAAATTTCTAAAATAATAGAATTTCTGGGGTGGGATGTGTGATACCAGATCATGGTGCATATCATAAGAGTCCAAATAATTACCTTCTGGCGGGGCGCTTCTGGAGTCCCTGTGAAACAGTCTAGGTATCCAGGGCGCCAGAAGACTTCGGGCCCTTGCCCTCTGGGCCTCCTCGATTATTGTCTTTTGTTCTGTCGCCACAACCTGGAAACCGCATCAAAATCCGTTGCGTAGTTTTAAAGATTTAAGCATACATAGGGACACAGGGATATAGGGACAGAGAAAGCGACTTTGTTTTATACTATGTAGTGATTTATTTATTAGTATATATATACAGTCAACAGCGCTTACAAATATACAGTACAGTTTTTTAGTTCAAAATCACAAACCCACACCATAAAACGATGTGGCGACATCTATCGCGCAATGACGTATGCTACAACGCGCTATCAGAGTTTTGAATGTGATTGAGTATATATACAAGAACCCGACAACAACCGTTGAGGGGGGCAGTAGCCCGCCAGACACTATTCTCATCTAGTCGGAGGATCCTCCCTTTGCAATGGCAGACGTAACTCTTCACACCACGTTCCAGACACCCCCAAAACATAATACTTTAGTAAAATTGACTTACAATGTTACTAAGGTCAAAACTTGGCTGTTTGCAGGTAGGGACTGACTCCTAACCAGAAACCTGTGTTTAGGATATAAAAAATACTGAAGGATTCCAAATGAATGACTAGGACACAATTCTTGCTTAGGCAAAATAAGAAAGTCTGTAACATTCCACAGCTGGGTATAGGCCTCTTCTGTTATCTTAAATGGTTTTGACGTTTCTTTAACTATAAGTCAATAACTACCCGTCAAATCTTCCTCAAATTTAAATGGGACAACGCGACAAGCGTCAGCTTTCGAATAAATAGGAATCAATAAAATCGGTAAACCCAGTAAAAAATTATAAGGAAAAAAAATACAGTCAAAGTGCAAACCACGTTCCCTTTTTTAAGTTGCCTAAAATTTACAAATAACCCGTCTATAACTGTAAATAATAAATTAAAAAAAGCGCGTGTGTGTACTTATGTACGCAAGTAAGAAGTTACACTTCTTTAGCTAGCTAACTTCACGTTGCTAACTTCTTCGTTGGCTAGCTAACTCCAGGGTGTCGGTTTTTTGGGACCGTGTGCGCGCGCATCGAAAAAATTTAATCTAATAATTTTTTTCTAACGCACAACAAGAAGTATAACTTCAATATTTATAAAGAAATAATTTAAAATAAATTTCAAATGTGTAGTTATCAATTCACAAAGCAGCCATTTTGACTGCTTTTGGGCAGGTATATCCTAAGTTTCAATCTTCCTAGTGTAAAATTAACTGCCAAAGAGTTTGTAAAGATTTAGAGGAAACTATCTGACTCGGCAAACGCTGTTATGCCGCTAATAGATATAAAAAAATAGCGGTTGGTGGTGGAAGGGTGAAAATTTAGGGTTGTATGTATTTTTCAATCCAAAAACCATAATAAAAAATAAATATAAAAAATAAAATATTTTTTTTTGTTGTGGGCCACGTTTATAACTTAGTGGTTTTAAAAATAGTTCACGACCGATTCTCAGACCTACCAAATATGTACAAAAATTGTCATAAGAACCGGTCAAGCCGTATCAGAGGAGTTTGGCCCCTAACACTGTGACACGAAAAGCATATATATTAATAGGTATAGAATATATAGTGGAACTGACCTGATCCTCATTGAGTATAGCCTCGGAAACTTTAAGCCAGAGCCTCTGCGACTCCCATTCTTGTTGTTTGTCAATCTTCACAAGGTATCTCGGCAACCTCTGCTCTTTTAGTACGGCGACGTCTAGAAGATTCGATTCTTCCTGAAACGGATAACTTTGTAAAATGCATTTGCATTTAAGTTGCATTTGCTAAAGCCTTCCATTACCACGTGAAAACTCGAGGAGGAGTCCTCGTGTATAATGCAACGTAAGTCGACGAAAAAATAGTCAAGTAAATAGTAAAACACGCATAATTAGATATAAATATGGAGCAGCCCGACGGGGGAAGTACCTCGACCTTACAGAAGATCACAGCTAAATAATACTGTTTTCATGCTGTATTGTGTTCCTGTTGGTGAGTAAGGTGACCAGAGCTCCTGGGGGGATTGGGGATTGGGTCGGCAACGCGCTTGCGATGCTTCTGGTGTCGCAGGCGTCTATAAGCTACGGTAATCTCTTACCATCAGGTGAGCCGTACGCTTGTTTGCCGACCTAGTGATATAAAAAAAAGAAAAACTCGAAAATTACTTTACCGACCTCAATTAAATTTAAATGGGACCACATGACACGCAACATCTTTCGATTAAAAAAAATATATCAAAATCGGTCCAACCAGTAAAAAATTCTGAGGGTGACATAAAAAAAATCCAGCCGAATTGAGAACCTCCTCCTTTTTTGGAAGTCGGTCAAGAAGGAAACCTAAGGCAAAGTAACAGAGCTCCACTCACCCCAGTCTTCTTATCCTTGATATCGATCTTGCCATCCCAGTAACCTTCAATGGTGGCTACCGTGTCTTTACCGCGCTTTATCCGTCCGGATATAGCGTTTGTCTGATCCGCTCCACCGAGAAACGACTGGAAAACAGAGATTGTTTTCTATTTATTTTTATATATAATCTTTATAAGGGACATACATAAAACATAATATTTTATACAATACGCCTTAAGACTTAGAACAAATCAAGGTGATTATTAAGAAAAAAAA
Organism: Melitaea cinxia; assembly: GCF_905220565.1. Classification (NCBI taxonomy): domain Eukaryota; kingdom Metazoa; phylum Arthropoda; class Insecta; order Lepidoptera; family Nymphalidae; genus Melitaea; species Melitaea cinxia. The sequence goes on along the minus strand of NC_059418.1, from coordinate 6,513,702 downwards.
TTTAAAAAATAGCCTTAGAAGGTACATTTCAATAGAATACATATAAAATAAAAATGATGTGTAATACACACATAACGAATGTCAAAGAGAACATCAACATTCTCCAAAAATTCCAAAAAAAAAAACAAGTCACCGGTAACAAAAGCTAAAATTAATTTACAAATGGGTACACCATAACTTTGGGGGTACGAAGAACAGGGTGTAACGTTCCTCATCCACCATCGCAAAGGATGGATTTTCCGACCAGACGGGTGTTGTGTCTGGTGGGTTACTGCCCCGACGGTTGTTGTCGGGTTCTTATATATATATATATATATATATATATATATATATATATATATATATTTATTTATTTATTTCAATCATAACTTACAACTATCATTACAGGTACTACCCAATTCGATAGTGAAGCAAACATAAATTAACTTAAATAACAAATAACATATAACGCTATCCTTGTGAATTCATTCAGTGTACACGTAAAAATATCTCTGTATATATATATATATATATATATATATATATATATATATAAGACTTATGATAACTTTGATATCGCGATGTAGGATACGTCAGTTTTCTCGAGCTTGTATGTCGCGAGATAGATGCCGTTACAATAATATTAAGTACACTACAAACTCAGGTAATGTACCCATAATATCACCGATGGGTATAGGCCTCTATCTCCATGTAGGCGAAGGGCTGGAGTCTAATCCACCACGCTGCTCCACAGCGGGCTTTGATCCCTTATCTTAATATATTGAAGCTCAGTGAATATATTTAAAAAACGACAGCATTCATATTGCTCATGTGAAATAAGATATACAGAAATGCATTCTAATTTATTACGATTTAATTGGTCAAGGGGCGTGGCTAACCTACTTGGCTATGACTCACTATTTTTAAAATTCAATAGCAAAATAAAAAAATCACTATTTAAGTAAGCAAGTTAGTAGAAACTAGTCCGCCATCTTGGGTATTCCGCCGTGTTCGATAAAGAATGACGTCACAAAGCTACCCATGCATTGTAATCCAAAGAAAACGTGTACATAAAATTTTGAGCTCAAACTGTTGAAGATATATGCTTCAACATTGAGTTGCAAGCTTCCATCCTAACAAACATACATACATATTAACAAGTTATATAAAAGCTTTAAAAAAAAAACAGTTAATACCCACCCTTAATTTAAACTCCACATCTGCCTGATATCCTGTTTCTTGACAAATGATGTGTACCTGAAAGATAAAAGCAATTGTTAAATAAAAAATCTACATACATAATAATTGTGTTTGCTCGCAAACGAAAAAAAAAATCGACTTCAATTACATCGACAAGTAAAACAACTTAAGTAGACGAAAAAAAAAACTCAAGTAAATACGCGTTATCAAAGATTACTTTAAAAAATAGTCATCAGATCTCGATTAAATCTAAAAGGGGACCACATCACAAGCACAATCTTTTGATTAAAAAAAGAATAATCGATTAGCTACACCCGGTAAAAAGTTATAATAAAGTTGACGTTGATATATAAACTCAAATACGATAAAACCTCCTCCTTTTTTAAGGACGGTTAAAATAAAAATAAAAAATAATGAGAAATTAAAGCGTGCGTAAGGATGTTTCACTTTAAAATTAAAAAGAAAAATAAAAACATTCCGCCCCCGGGTGGGCTCGAACCACCAACCTTTCGGTTAACAGCCGAACGCGCTAGCCGATTGCGCCACGGAGGCGACGAGCGGACGAGCGAATTAGAGATACACACTCTTGTACTTGATATGTGTGACGCCTTGAAGCTATGAAGACGAAAAAGCGCGTAGAACGAAACATTTTAAATAATTTTGGAACGAAGTTCCTTACGGCAGGTTTGACATTTGGCTGGGCGAGCGAACTGAAAAAAATGTGATACTAAAACCGTAAGAAAAATATATAACGGAAGTGACGTAATATCCGTCACACGAATGTATAATATGACGTTTGTAAAACTACAATATTACTAGTAAACTTTTTTTTTAATTATTTATGTAATTTTATACTGTCGACAAAAATAAATAGACATATTTTTTTATTTCACTTAATAGTTTGAATTATTATTATTATTATTATGTTTGATTTATTTTATTTTATGGTATTTGTTATTTTCTAAAATACTAAATTTCCTAAATACTTTTATGTACTTAATTAAAAACCAATCAATAAAATTAAGAAAAAATCAAGAACTAGAAAATATATATAAAATTCAACATTTTTTTTTCAAATTGTATTGCTTCTATACTATCCGAAGGAACTTCGTTTCTACCTGGTGTCCCATGACACCACATAATTATTTATATATTTGCTTGCAAGCGAAAAAAAAAACCGACTTCAATTACATCGACAAGTAATAAAACGTAGGTTGACGACAAAACAGTCAAGTAAATACGCGTTATTAGAGATTACTCAAAAATTACTCGTCAGATTTCGATCAAATTTAAATGTACCACATAACAAGCATCATCTTTCGATTACATAAAAAAAATATCATCAAAATCGGTCCACCTAGTAAGTTATGATTGCACATAAAAAATACAATCTAATCGAGAATAATTTCCTTTAGTAAACAACGATACAGTCTGTAACATCCCACTGCTGGGCATAGGCCTTTTTCTCCACGTAGGAGACGGATTGGAGTCTGATCCACCACGCTGCTTCACTGCGGGTTAGCGTATATGTTCCCTACTATGAGTAACGATCGCTTTCAGATGTCTATGATAACAACCGGGACTGACAGCTTAACGTGTTCTCCGAGGCACGGTGGGGAGACATCAGAAATCCGCCAGAGCGATTTTTGGAGAGTAAATAATTGTGTTTGCTCGTCAACGAAGTGGACGAAACTATAGTCAAGTGAATACGCATTATCAAAGATTATTAAAAAAGTAGTCCTCAGATCCCGATCAAATTTAAATGAGACTTAAAGACAGGCAACATCTTTCGATACAAAAGAAATCATCGAAATCGGTCCACCCAGTCAAAAGTTCTGAGCTGACAAACATAAAAATATCCTATCGAATAGAGAGGCTCCTCCAGTTCGGGAAGTCGGTAAAGAAACAAAACGCCGCCCACCTTCCCGCCCAGCTCCATGCTGAGCGTGCCGATGACCAGCCCCTTGCAGTGCGCGTAGGGCGCGGTGGTGAGGTACGCCTCGCCCCAGTTCAGCAGGTGGACGCGGGCGCAGCCTTCCAGGATCGCGGACGTCGAGTTGCCTGCAATACACACAAACATCATGATCATCATCATCATCATCATCATCATCATCATCATCATCATCATCATCATCATCATCATTGGAAGAATTGGAGGTAGGGTCGACGACGCGCTTGCGATGCTTCTGGTGTTGCAGACGTCTATTGGCTACGGTATTCGCTTACCATCAGGTGAGCAGTACGATTGTTTTGCCACGTTTATAATGTAAGAACAGTACATATTAGTATTTTTGAATATCATATCAAAATTTGACCGCTCCAGCGGGGTTCGAACCCGCGCCTCCGACTGACCGTGTCGGCGCTCTAGCCAATTAAGCTATGGAACTATGTACCCGTTAGAGCGAAATTCTTGATATGATGATTTTTATTTTAGGTTTAAGCGACCATGCTAGTTTTAATATGTAAATTTTTTTTTTTTTTTTTTGTTACCCACACATTAGGAATTCTAAACATTTTTAGCATGGTGTCATCTCCTGTCAAAGATTTTCAGTGTAATATGAAATTTTGAATAGTTACGGGTTTCTGTAAAGAGCTCACTATAGACGGCGCCACGGTTCGCTTAAACCGAATATAAAAATCATCATATAAAAAATTTCGATCTAGCTAACATTGTTCCGTGGCTTAATTGGCTAGAGCTCCGACACGGTCAGACGGAGACGCGGGTTGGATCCCCGCTGGAGCAGTCAATTTTTGATATGATATTCAAAAATTTTTAGGATTCCCAATGTGTGGGTCCACAAAAAACAAAAAAGAAATCGTATATATTAGTATTGTACCCTCCGACCCCAATAACATACCATAAAACTTGGACCTCGCTAGAAGACTGCCCTCTATGACGAAACCCTCTTTCCTATTCGATATATAAAAAGCGGACACCGGTGGGTGATGGGATACCTGGAAAATAAAAAAGTTTTGTTAAATACATATTTTACTAAGTTGTTACGGCAGTAAGAATATAGCCACACCCTCTCTTCCGATGGGTGTCGTTAGAGGCGACTAAGGGATAACACAGTTCCACTACTACCTTGGAACTTAAAAGCCGACCGATGGCGGAATAACCATCCAACTGCTGGCTTTGAAATACACAGGCCGAAGAGGGGCAGCAGCGTCTTCGGTGCGATAAAGCCAGTACTGCGGTCACCAACCCGCCTGCCCAGCGTGGTGACTATAGGCAAAACACATGAGTTCACGCCATTTTTGGCGCGAACTTTTAGAGGCTTATGTCCAGCAGTGGGCTGCGATAGGCTAAAGTGAAATATGTACTATCCTATATTAAACGTTTCGTTTTGCTCAAACTAGCAATTGCTCTGGTGAAGTGGTGCGAGAAATCGCCTAAAAAGACGGTTCGGAGCGGGAGCTCGGGATGGATATTTCTATTTGTGTAAATACTTCTTTCCGGTTTGAACGTCTGTCCTTGTGGACCCACCGTGCCTCGGAGAGCACGTTAAGCCGTCGGTCCCGGTTGTTATCATAAATGACTTGATAGCGATCGTTACTAATAATAGAGATCATATCCGCAGTGGAACAGCGGGGGGATTATCCAAAAAGCTTCAATCCTTCTCCTTCATGGAAAAAGAGGCCAATGCCCCGCAGTGCGATGTTACAAACTGAATCGTATCGTAACACAAAACCAGTAAAATTTGCAATTATCAATTCATCATCATCATTACAGCCTATACAGTCTACTGCTGGACATAGGCTTCCACAAGTTTACGCCAAAAATAACGTGAACTCATGTGTTTTGCCCATAGTCACCACGCTGGGCAGGCGGGTTGGTGACCGCAGTACTGGCTTTGTCGCACCGAAGACGCTGCTGCCCGTCTTCGGCCTTTGTATTTCAAAGCCAGCAGTTGGATGGCTATCCCGCCATCGGTCGGCTTCTTAAGTTCCAAGGTGGTTGTGGAACCTTGTTATCCATTAGTCGCCTCTTACGACTTATCAATTAATTATTAATAAAGTACAAACTCACTTGTTCTGCAACGTAATAAGTATACGATTCATCGTTCTTATGACGCCAGCAACATCTGAAAGTTTCACCTAGAACAGGGTTGTAGGGCTTCTTGAGCCCTTTCGGTTTACGGTACAGCCCTGATAGGTACCATCGCAGCACGCCCTTGAATCTCTGGTAGGGATCTTCTAGGGTTTGGGCACTGAGAAGGAAAAATTAGAACTTATAGTAAAATACTTTAGGTTACTTTACTTTTTTGTATTCCGCGGGTTGCGGGTTCGATAACAGTCTAGTATAGGATAACAGTCAGCTGTTACCTATAACACACGTATTAAGTTGCTTACCTTAGGAACAGACGACCGGGTTATATATAAAAAAATAAAAATACACGAATTTTTAGAGCATGATAAAAAAACTGTCCTTCTGACAGAAATTAAAATTAAATTTGGGAACTTTTCATGGGTTTTTGAACTAAAATAAAGACATTGCCATGTTTAGCAAGACAGTATAGATAGATAATTTGCTGGTATGACACGCAGAAATTTCTCGAACTTGCTACTAAAGCAGTTATTCTGGCCGAAAAAAAATTTGAGGAATTAGAAACTCCTTTGTAAATGCCATTCGCAAAAGTTTTTATAATACTGTAGTTAATTATTTAAAGTTCTGAAAAGTATGTTATGGAAGTACTAGAAATGTAATCATGAACTTGGATCTTCGATTATAATACTTTAAATTGTTTCATCTGCCTCACTATATAACTGTGATTACCACAAAAAAAAAAACTTACTGCCCCAACAAATCAGCATGATAGTAGTTATCCGACAGCTTGTCCAGAAAAGATCTGGGCTCCAGAATAAACGTAGGGAGGACCACCTTCGAAAGATCCATCCCTGGCCTGACCTGCTTTAGAAGGAACCATAGCAGCGACTTGTTCTCTTCTGCCACCTCTTCAACTAACTCTCCTGCCTGGAATGGAGAAGGAAATTGGATTATTGATAAGAAGCAAATAGTTTTCTTTTATTTATTTATACTTTATTGTACACCACAATTACATTTTAAACATTAAATACATTTAAAGACTCTTACAGACTTTGAATGTGAAGTACAATGGGTGAACTTATGGCTATTCAGCCATTTCTTCCAGACAACCCAAGTAAAGGAAGGATAAATTTATTATTAGTTCGAGACACGGCTGGTAGTGCAGTTATATATACTTTTAATGAGCTATCCAGTTCAAAATCTGGCTCAGCTCGACTGAGGAAGTACCTCGACCTTATAGAAGATAATACAGCTAAGTAATACAATACTTTCAAGTCGAGTTATATACCTGTAAGGTAGAGAGAGAGGCGCTGGACATGGGGGGGGTCTCACAACGCGGTTACGATGCTCTTGATGTTACAGTTACAGGCGTCTATAGGCTATAGTAACCGATTACCATCAGGTGTGCCGTACGCTTGTTTACCGACATAGTCGAACTTTGGTGCGACAAAGCCAGCCCTGCGGTCACCAACACGCCTGCCCAGCGTGGTGACTATGGACAACAACACACATGAGTTTAAATCGTGCTTTATTTAAATAAATTAATAAACTTACCACACCAATTTCAACATCAGGATCTTCGACATAAAAGCTGTCTATCCTCGCCAGGATATCCTGCTTCTGTAGCCCAGGGTCGTCTCTATTCTGAGTCACTTGCATCCCTGCCCTCGAACCTTCGCTATCCGTGTCTGACGCCGCACCTGCTAACTCTGTTGGATTGTGCTTGGTATTAGCTACGGAAAACTAGCTACACTAAAGGGATTTCTAGCCAGATAATTAGCTACAAAATAGCTACCTCGTAGCCAAATCTACGGATACGGAACACAATACAACCGAAGACGAAAATGTGTACAACGATTGGACGGATGGTTTGGTTAGTGATTACTTTTGGTCAGTCTATGAAATAATTATTATCGTCGTAATAAAGCTTATCTATTTAGTCATACAATACATACAATATCGGTGTATACCAATAGATAACAAACAAATACTCGTTTGTTTGTCTGTGTATGAGAGCCATTCGTTTTTGCTGAATTTCTTGTAAGAACATTGTATTTAACCATAGACTTTTACAATACACAAAATGGTATATAGGCGTGTGTGTTTCCAATACATGGTAGTGTGTGTATTTTTTTTTTTTTTTATTGAATATTGTGCTTTTATGCATATTCCTAAAAAAATATTAGCATTCTGCACTCCTTCTATAAATAAACTATAAGTGTCTCCTCCGTCCGCGCAATTTTCGTAAAAAGCTGTACAAAGTTTATAGTTCACGTATTAATATCATCATATATATTAAAAGGCTAAGTAGAGTAAGTCAGTAAGTATATTGTAATCTTGTAAAGTGATAATTATTATATTTATTTAGTGCGAATTAATCGTACGGGTATTGCTAGTTATCATCACCATCATCATCATCACTTCAGCCTATCGCAGTCCACTGCTGGATATAGGCCTCCACAAGTTCGCGCCAAAAATGGCGTGAACCCATGTGTGTTGCCCATAGCCTGCCATATTGCTAGTATATATATATTTCGCTATATGCTAGTATATATTTATTAGTACATATATATTTGTAACGCTGTCAAATAAGTCTAACGCCCAGTTCCTATCTACAAAGCAATTCGTTTACACACGAACCATTATTTTCGTGATACGTATGTAACAACAAAACGTTTAAGAATATAGAAACCATGATCGATAAACATAACATTTTGACGTCATAACGCAAACAGTAAATACGATTAGCCGAAGACTTGTAGTCAGTCAGGCAGTGCAGCCTATTGCAGTCCACTGGACTTAGGCCTCCTCAAGTTCACGCCAGACATCCCGGTTTTCCGCAATCCTCATCCAGCCTACACCGGCAATCTTACGTAGATCGTCGGTCCAGCGAGAGAGTAACAAATTTAATTGGGATTATATCATCGAGGGCCGAAATTTTTGCTTTTTTTAAGCTATATATATAAATAACTTTGACATAACCTCGTCGCAGTTGGCAGTGACCCTGCTCTTTGCTCCAAGGTTAAGGATTCAATGTTTGTCTCTGAATCTCTGTGTACTAATATCTATTCATACATTTATAACAAAATAATTGTACATCAGTTCGTTGTTACCTAATAGACATTAAGTCGAAACTTAGGAACAGACGACCGTGTGTATTCGTATTCGATCCCCGCACATGCCATACATTTGTACTGGCCATAGAGATGTTGGCCGTAGTCTGAGCGTTGGTACTTGTGTATGTTTCCGACTTGATGACACTAATTTTGGAATTTCAATTTTTTCCACAAAATTATAGCCTATGTTAAACAATACAAAATATAAAATATTTTATCTTCGTATTGTTGTTAGAGAAATCAATTGTTACGAGTTAATAATACTTAAAATTGGCTGGACTAACAATTTCTAAAATAAAAGACAGACGGGGATTTCTCTTTTTTTTTAATTTTTTCGTCGTACCAACAAAGAAACCTGGGCTCATGCACAACACTTTGGTGAAGATCGTGACATGATCAAATGCATAGTTTACGATTCTATAAAGGACATACAGACAAACATTCATTTTTATATATATAGATAGGAACAGACGAACGTCTGCATATGTGTAACATTCTTATTATTTAATTATTACAACAATAACTGTACAGAGAATACGTGTATAGTCTGAAATACGAAGCCATAGTAAAAAAGTCATAAGCGCCTTAGTCATTAAGCCGTGCGTTCATTTTACAAATGAGTTGAATAAGAACGCTACATGCACTGCATCTCTAGCATTAAATCTTCCTTCGCGATGTTTATGGCTACTAAACTAAAGGAGTCCTGCCTACCCAGGGCCGAATTTAGAGGTCTGGAGGCCTCGGGGAAACAAGGGAGTGGAGGCCCCTTGGCCCCAAATTATTATCCAAATAAAATATATATATATATATACACGGTCGAATTGAGTAACCCTCTCCTTTTTTTAAGTCGGTTAAAAAATAACCATTTTCCGAGTAATAATTTTCCAGAAGACAAACGATGACGATGACACATACACCATTAAAGAAACACGCTAAGTGTTGCATCACGTTGATAAGAAACGTATTCGCGTTCAAATATTTGTACGTCTATATCTTGGTTTGAAGGTTTTCATCTTTTCAATATGAAACTAGCTGATAAGCGCGATTTTTTCTGCCTTACTATATTAATATAATTAAAAAATATATATACTATAAAATAATTAAATTAAAGCCATATAATTATAATTTTAAAAATGTATCACTTAAGGGGTTAGGTTCTCTTAAGGCGTAAGATAACTTGCGATAGATACACCTGAAATTGAAAAAAACCTAATCAATTATCCGCCAACCCGCACTGGAGCAGCGTGGTGGATTAAGCTCTGATCCTTCTCCTACATGGGGAAAGAGGCCTATGCCCAGTAGTGGGATATTACAGGCTGAAACGTAAACAATTTCTGTGAGTTATCCACTCTCTTTTACTTATAATTCGTGCTAGAACTAAAAAAAAATTATAAAAATCTGCACGCTGTATAGCCTTAAAAAATATTTAAAATATAGAACAGGAAAAAAAAATTCTTCGTTCAAGCAATAGAAAATATTATATTAGAAGTGTGCGAAATTTGAAGAATTTCGGCTCATAATTTTTTGAGAAATCGTGACTACCGAATGAAAAAACGGAGTTGCGAGAAAAAAGCCATTAGTTACATTCATAGGTATACCACGTGGATTTTTTTTTTTTTTGTTTTAACTTACATAGTGACGTAGATTACAGCACCATATAGTAAAGGCCATGCTGCAGAGACAATATCAAGGGCATTCTTTTTTTTTATATATCACTAGGTCGGCAAACAAGCGTACGGCTCACTTGATGGTAAGAGATTACCGTAGCTTATAGACGCCTGCAACACCAGAAACATCGCAAGCGCGTTGCTGACCCAATCCCCCATCATCCCCAGGAGCTCTGGTCACCTTACTCACCACCAACAGGAACACAATACTGCTTGAAAACAGTATTATTTAGCTGTGGTCTTCTGTAAGGTCGAGGTACCCCAGTCGGGCTGCTCCATATTTTGAGCAGGAAATTCCTGCTGTGCCCTACCTCAGTTAAGTTCTTTTGCTCTTGTCTGTGTCAATCTCTTGCTTCTCGAGTCCCAGCATCAGCTTTTCTTTTTGTATTATTACTATGCGATTATCATCCTCTTTTCGAGCATACTCGTGGCTGTTTCGGCCAAATTTCAAATCCATACAATGTGCGAACAATAATAACAGTAAAGAAACTTTTTTTTAAAGTACTTCTTCTTTTAGGGAAAAATTATGAAAGTGAATTTTTACGATGCGCGCGCACACCGTTACGAAAAAAACCGTTAGCTAATCAAGGAAGAAGTTAGCAACGTGAAGTTAGCTAGCCAATGAAGTATAACTTCTTACTTGCGTACATAAGTACACACACACTTTTTGTGTCAGATAAAATATATCTGGGCTCACAATTTTCGCATTCCACCTGTTAAAATTCAGAGTTTAAATTCAACTTTACCCTCGCACACTTTGTCCTGTCCATTCCCATCTTAATTTATATAAATTACGCGTCACATTGTTTGTCCGCGATGGACTCCTAAACTATTGAACCGATTTTAATCAAATTTGCACACCGTGTGCAATTTGATCCAACTTGAAAGATAGGCTATATTTTATTTCGATATATATAATTATTATATCGAAGAAAAAAATATTAGGAGGTTACGAAGTTCGCCAGGTCGGCTAGTTTATTATATTACTGAACTTGACATAAGTATTGTTGATAATACTAAAAAAAGTTTAGAATTGCATACTCGTTTTTTGTCTTGACGCGCGTGTGTTTTCGTCGACGTGCTCGTACGAGATTCTTCGCCTAACTCTGTAGTCTTAGGATTAAAATATTGTTTTCTTTTTCGTCTATCTTTTCTCTGACAGCCCGATGTTTGATCGGATCTACTAAAATGCGTTTTGCAACGAAATTAATAAAACTATCGATAAATTTACAACGAATAGGTACTTATAAGTCTATACGAACCTCGCGGCTCAACTGACAAACATCAACTAAACGTTACAAGTTAAATAATTAAAACTATTTGACGATGGCAAACGAAATTAAACCAAAAAGTAATATTACAACATAAACGACAGACAATAGTTAAACACCTGTCTCAACATACCCGCGATACTTCAGGGTGACATGGTCTGAAGGTCTGAGGCGCGGTGTCTATACATATATATCGAGAATATTCTAGACATATTGTATTATGAAGTAAGCAAAATAAATTGCTTTAAAATTTTGAATCCCACATAAACCCTTAAAACGTAGAGATTATGAAAAATTAGTTTTCTAAAACTTATTGACTTTATAATAAAAGAGGTTTCCGCGAGATTTTTTGTCTCGTTAAATATAGCTTGACACTCACTTGTAAAGTATTTTAAGTTAATTTCAAACAAACAAAACATCAAATTTTTCTTCTATATAATATTAGTAACAGATATGTAGTAAAAAATGTGCTAAACGGTAAAACTAACACATCTCATAGTCTTAATTTATATCCATAAATATTACTGTATAAATAAAATAATGTCCTTGTGCGAGCATCACGGAGCAATCACTGGGTAGATTATAATTATAGTATTTTAATTTTACAAAAATATTGACTCGTCGCTATCACTTAGCTTATCGAAACCCGCGCAAAAGAATCATTGTCTTTTGATGACGATGCTACAGGATATGGCGGTGAAAATATTATAAGTGTACATAATATAATAACCCCGTTATAAACTATACACGAATTCGTTCAAAAACTTATCGCAATATTAAAATTCTAAGCCGATAACTTTTTTATATTACAAGGGTGACGAGCAACCGTACGGTCCACCTTATGATAAGTGGATACCGTAGCCTATAGACGCCTGCAACACCAGAAGCATTGCAAGCGCGTTGCCAAGCCTACCCGCGATCCTCCAGAGGAACTCTGGCTTACCTTACGCACACAGGAACACAATACTACTTGAACGCAGTCTTATTTAGCTATGTGTGAGTTGAAGTGAAGAAGAGCATTGACTTCCCCACTAAACAAATCCAATGAGCATGACATTTCCTGCTGTGGCCTAAATTAATAAAATTTGTAATAGCCTATCGTTAAATTAAAAACAAAAACAGATAAACAGAACACTGAAACCCTTACATTAACTTAAATAAATAAAACAAAAAATATTACGACCAACCTTCATTACAATGCAATAAATCAGGTCCATTGCTCGCGTTACCATTGGCAATATTATTCAAGTGATTCAACAACGCCGAATCTATCGAGAACTTTCTGTCCATGATCTTCGTTGGATCTGAGAGCTGCCGAGACAGCTTCTTCTGCCTCTTTAGGACAGAGAAGATACTCGAACGCCTTCTGTTCTTGTCTTTCCACAGAAAGAAGCTCGCTTCCGGCTCCATTCTGAACATATTTTCTCACTGCTAGTTGTTTTTCTGTTTTTTTGTCACTGTTGTCACTTTCAACATTATTGACTACAGTTTTAACTTCACTTTTAGCGTCTTTCTTATCAATTACCGCTAGTTGTTTTTCTGTTTTGTTGTCACTTTCAACATTATTTTCAGTTCTAACTTCACTTTTAGCATATTTCTTATCAATTACCGCTTGTTATTTTTCTGCTTTATTGTCACTTTTAACACTTTCAACATTGTTTACTATCGTTTTAAGTTCACTTTTAATGTCTTTAGTAAGATTTGTGTCATTTTTAGTACAATCACTTTATATAGAGTATTTTAGTTCGTTTGTTGTTTTAAATCATCGTTTCTAAGTAGTGTACTACAATACGGTACGTAGTACGGTATGCTTAATGTTAGGGACAAGGGACTGACTGGACGGATACCTAGCGCTTTTTAGGGCTTAGAACCCGGGTAAGGGATTACCTGAGACAGCTACTATCACTTCAGATTGTTGCTTATCTATTTCTTATGTAAGATTATATAGACCTTTGTCAATAAAGTAATATTCTAAGTTTTTACATCTTTACATTTCTATTCATCCTATCCATATATCCTACCCGTAACGATCATATCAAACTTATTCATTATTTAAATAATTGTAATATTAGGAAACGCTAGCAAACAAAAAAGCGACTGCAATTACATCGTCAAGTAATACAACGTAAGTAGACGAAAAAAATTAACAAACACACTAGACGTCACTACGACTTCCGAAGGTTCCTCTCGATTTCTCTGCGATGCAATCATCAGATCCTGGCTTCCTTATCATGGTACAACCCTTGGGATATCTCCTTTCCAACAAAAAAAAAAAAAAAGAATGATCAAAATTGGTTTATAAGCGACGAAGTTATCCGCGAACACACATAAAAAATATACGGTCGAATTGAGAGACCTCCTCGTTTTTTTTAAAGTCCGTTAAATAAACATAAAATAAGTAATAATTAAATTATTATTTATAGCATTAAATTTTCCGCACCTGCATTACTTTTATCATTGATAAAATAATTCTTATCTTCGCTTTCAAAAATGATAATTTTAATGCCATTTTAATTATTACGTATTTAATAAACTTACACAATTAATAAAGTTATTTTATGTAATTCTACATTATTCATAACAACCGCTCTGGTGGTACGAGTAGTCGCCTAAAACACTAACGGTTTTCGAGTTCGATTCCCGCTCGGAATGGATATTTGTACTTTGTACAAATATTTCTTTCCAGTTTGGATGTCTGTCCTTGTGGGTATCCCCCTCTTACCTCGGAGAGCATTTTAAGCCGTCGGTCCGTGTTATTATCATAAATACCCGATAGCGATCGTTACTCATAGTAGGGAATATATCCGCCATCTTTTTTTTTATAAAGTTATATCCACAAGCTTATAATGCCCGTGCTTTTGTTCTTCCAATTTTTATTTTTGTTAGTGATCGTTACTTGGTACCTACACTACTGCAACTTACATTAAGAAAACCAATTATTGTATCTTAGTGTCCCTGATGCAGACGTGAGTCCGCTATATTCCGGAGTCTGCCGGAGTATGGCGACGTACGGTGCCCCGGTTTGGGCGGGTCGCCTCACTGCGAGGAATAAGGCCGCGTTGCGGTATGCGCAGAGGATCATCGCGGTGAGGGTGAAAAAAAAAGACATGAGTCCACCGACCAAAATTACGCTAACGCCAACCCACATTGAAGCAACGTGGTTGGATTAAGCTCTGATCCTTCTCCTACATGGGGAAAAAGGCACATGTTCAGCAGTGGGATATGACAGGCTGAAGTGATCATCTGTAAGCTTCAGGCTACTTCCACAGTCGGGCTGCTCCAGATTATGGGCATGATATTTCTTATTGTGACCCACCTCAACATAAGTAGCTATATTTACTAATTTTTAAACCAATATACAAATGAAATTTTTGTATAACATGAATATGTTATTGATTCCTCATAACTATTAAATTATTATGGAACAGCCCGACTGGGGCAGTACCTCGACCTTACAGAAGATCACAGCTGAATAATATTGTTTTCAAAGCAGTGCTGTGTTCCTGTGGTAAGGTGCCAGAGCTCCTGGGGGGGGGGGATTGGGTTGGGGTTGGGGTCGGCAACGCGCTCATTTAGAATCTGGTGAGACATAAGCTTGTTTGCAGACTTAGTCTATACATATATACACAAATAAATAAAATTGGATTGTCTGTTTGTCATATTAAAATAGCCGCTTTCTACTAAATGAATATGGATTCACGGTACATATACTTAAAATAATATTTTTTTTTACAATTTTTGTCTGTCTGTCTGTTTGTTCCGGCTAATTTCTGAAACCACTAGACCGATTTTGATGGAACTTTCACTGACAGAAAGCTGATATAGTAAGGAGTAACTAAGACTACTATTATTTTAGAAATATATTCCTTTTATAACTACGAACTGAACAATAATTTTTTTAAATTCCACGCGGACAAAGTCGCGGGCACAGCTAATTATATATATTTAAAAAAAAAACTATTAATTATCAAGTTTATTTATATGAGATTGATTAAACTGTACGGTTTCACCTAATTTATAACACGTAACAAATGCTACTATATTATATACAATAAATAAATAAATAATTTTATTTTGGCTTACTTTATTATCCTATAGGGTAATTACTAAGTAATGGCAAATTCGAAAGAAATCGTTGTGCTGTATAAATAGCTTGAAGTTAATATTAATCACGTACTCGTAACATTGCATTGTACTGTCAATCAAATATATACAAAACTGTATAAAAAATGTTTTAACTTCAAATAAAGAATTCAACGAACTTTTGCATCCGGTGATCCTTAACTAAATCAATTTTTCCATAAAAAGAATGATTTAAAAAATTAAAACCACATTTATAATTTTTGCATGTGCGTAATTACCCTAGGGTCAAAAGGGCCATGGCCAGGAGCGTCATTCTACTAAGGATGTGAAAAATTAATCGATTTTTACAACAGTGGATAACTAAAAAAAGATCGGTCAACCGAAATATATTTCGGATATTTTCCCTTGAATCGATTTTATGGAATCGACAGCCTAGGTCAGCCGAAAAATGTCACCGAAAATAATCGATTATTTATTCATCATCATCATCATTCCAGCCTATTGCAGTCCACTGCTGGACATAGGCCTCCACAAGTTCGCGCCAAAAATGCGTGAACTCGTGTGTTGCCCATAGTCACCACGCTGGGCAGACGGGTTGGTGACCGCAGGGCTGGATTTGTCGCACCTAAGACACTACTGCCCGTCTTCGGCCCGTGTGTTTCAAAGCCAGCGGTTAGATGGTTATGCCGCCATCGGCCGGCTACTTAAGTTCCAAGGTGGTAGTGGAACCTTGTTGTTCCTTAGTCGCCTCTTACGACACCCACGGGAAGAGAGGGGGTGGCTATATTCTTTGGTGGGTGCCGTAGCCACAGCACAGCAAGTTACATTCTAAATAATACTTATATCATAAGATGCAGCCTGTTTCGGAGCAGGTTTTAGTATATGATGGTGATTATTTATCGTGTGAAAACAATATGGACGGTCAGATTTCGCTAGAATAAGATATATGAAAATTTTATTTTTGGACAGACAAAACCGCGACTCAATCGCTACTCACAGAGTTGAACGAACTCAACAAACAACGAACGCGTGTGTTTATTATTCAATTAAATTAATAAGTTTATTTAAGGATAATAACATACACTGCGTCTTCGAGCTAATATAAATTTTAACCGACTTTTGAAATATGAAATTATTATCGAATGCGTTTATAATTTATAACAAAAAAAAAAAAAACTAATTGAATTACTGACCCGACATTCATTCATAAGGAATAGAGCTTAATCCGCTATGTGTATGTGTATATACATATATATTTATGTATGTGTACGTATATAATATATTGTGTCCAGTACCCAAAGGTTATCTGGAAGAAATCGCTATTTAGCGATAAGATCGCCTTTGTACATCTTGTATTGTATCTTTCATTATATGTGTCTGTATTTCAGTGTACATTAAGAATAAATAAATAAATAAAAGTAAATAATTTTAAAACACCTCCTACAAGGACATACACACACAGACCAAAAACAAACAAGAATAGTTCTGTTTGTTGGCAAACGAAAAAAAAAAACGACTTCAATTAGATACATATACCAGTAATACAACGTAGGTAGACAAAAAAATTAGTTAAGTAGCAATGAGTTTGAATTGTCTTCGATTACGCTCTCCTATCGTCAGATCTTGATCAAATTTAAATTGGCCATCATAACAAGCACAACCTTTCGATTTAAAAAAAGAACCGTCAAATTCGATACGGCCAGTAAAAAGTTATGAAGTAATTAATACAAGGTAGGTCGACAAAAAAAAAAATAGTCAAGTAAATACGCATTATTTACGATAACTCGAAAAGTATTTGTCAGATCTTGATCAAATTTAACACCGCAAGCACCAGGTTTATGCTTCAAATCAAGGTTATAGGATTTCTACAAATCCCAATGCAGCCACGCGGTTATCGTTCGCTTCAAACATAAACAAACAGACGTCAAAATATTTTCACTTGCTCCGTCCAATTAAATACCAATTTAGTTACAACACAATTGATTCGTTGAAACTAAATTATTTCTTGATTTACTAAACTCGATTCTCCTCCCTCCATCTCATCTCCAGGCCTCTTTATCAGTGTAGGAGAAGTGAGCTTAGCTCACGCTGATACACTGCGGATTGACATATTCCCTACTATGAGTATAGATCGCTATCAGGTGTACATGATAACAACCGGGACCGACTGGTTTACGTGATCTCCGAGGCACGGTGGCGAGACCCACCAGGGGAATATAACCAAATTAGAAAAAAAAAATCGGCCATATTACGAAACACAGCCTAGCGTGATGTCATACTGGCTGCTAATCTACAGTAATACTCGTATTATAAAGAGTTAAAGTGTCTAACTTTGTTTATTTATAGGGGGGGGGGGGGGGGGAATTTTCCCAAATACTGATCCGATCACGGAAATTTTTTCACTAACAGAAAGCTACACTATTCAGGAGTGACATAGGCTATATTTTATTGTGATTAAATAACAAATTCAGTGAAAAATCTTACATATAAAATTCTCGTGTCACAATGTTAGACCCCCGCAAACGTTGTTTTGCCATATACTCGTATGTTATTAACTACCTTAACCTTCCCCTCCCTTATAACTTAGAGGTATGAAAAATAGATGTTGGCCATGCACACAAAATTTCATAAAAATCGGTCCACGCGTTTCGGAGGATTATGGTAACTAACATTGTGACACGTGAATTTTATATATAATATTACAGTACTAGCATAGGTACATATTTAATCGTAAAATGCATCTAATATCAGACTTTAACATTTTTTTATCAAAGTCTGGATAAGGATTAATCTAGAAACCCTATCACTAAATATTTGTGTACATTATATATAACATTTTAATATGGACTTTACACTGTCAACATTTTTTTTTTGTTAATATTTCGAACTGATTTTTTAAATTTTGATTCAATATTTATTACTAGACATAATAATATACAGAACATAGTTAAACATAAAATTACAATTAATACTAGAGAATCATTTTTAATATAAATCATTAACCGATTTCCAAAAAAAGGAGGAGGTTCTCCATTCGATTGTATTTTTTATGTATGTTACCTCAGAACTTTTGACTGGGTATATCGATTTAAACGATTCTTAATTTAATTCAAAGGGTATGCTTGTTATGGAGACCTATTTAAATTTCATCGAAATATGATAAGTACTTTTTGAGTAATAATTGATAACGCGTATTTACTTCACTGTTTTTTCGTCTACTCACGATGACATGTCCGTGTAATTGAAGTACGTTAAGTCCGTAATTTTTTTTATTCGTTTGCGAGCAACCACAACCATACAACTATGGTCACAAATAAGCGTAAGGCCCATTTAGTGCTAAGCGGTTACCGTACTCCAAGGATATCAATATCACTAGAACCCTCATAAAAAATTCTCATAAGCCTCATAACTTCCACACGCCACTGTATATTATGTATTATAGAGAACCGCAATATGTATTTAATCAGTATATTTGTATCCATTACCCAACCATAAATCTACTAGCGACCTCTGTACGTCCATATATTTTTTCACGATAAGTAATCAATAACATCATCATCATCATCATCATCATCATTTCAGCCTATTACAGTCCACTGCTGGACATAGGCCTCCACAAATTCGCGCCAAAAATGGAGTGAACTCATGTATTTTGCCCAGTCACCACGCTGGGCAGGCGGGTTGGTGACCGCAGGGCTGGCTCTGTCGCACCGAAGACGCTGCTGCCTGTCTTCGGCCTGTGTATTTCAAAGCCAGCAGTTGGATGGTTATCCCGCCATCGGTCGGCTATTTAAGTTCCAAGGTAGTAGTGGAACGGTGTTATCCCTTAGTCGCCTCTTACGACACCCACGAGAAGAGAAGGGGTGGCTACCCGAGTAGAAAAAAGGTCAGGCTCAACCAGATCATGTATCTGGACCGGATCAGGATAGAATAAGGCATTCCTGATCCGGCAAGCTCTATCAGGACCAGGTCCGGTCCAGACAAGGATAGCCTGATGTAAAATATAATCAAATATGGTAAGGCATACTGGATCAGGACCAGGTCCGGTCCAGACAAGGATGGCCTGATGTAAAATATAATCAAGTATGGTAAGGCATACTTCATCAGGACCAGGTCCGGTCCAGACAAGGGTAGCCTGATGTAAAATATAACCAAGTATGGTAAAGCATACTGCATCAGGACCAGGTCTAGATCAAATAAGAACAGCCTAGGTAGTAAAGAATATAGCCACTCCCTCTCTTCCCGTGGGTGTCGTAAGAGGCGACTAAGGGATAACACAGTTCCACTACCACCTTGGAACTTAAGAAGCCGACCGATGGCGGGATAACCATCTAACCGCTGGCTTTGAAACACACAGGCCGAAGATGGGCAGCAGCGTCTTAGGTGCGACAAAGCCAGCCCTGCGGTCACCAATCTGCCTGCCCAGCGTGGTGACTATGGACAAAACACACGAGTTTACACCATTTTTGGCGTGAACTTATGGAGGCCTATGTATATATTCTTTGCTGCCGTAGCCACACAGCATCACCATCATATTATATACTAAAACCTTCTCCGAAACACGCTGCATCTTATGGTACAAGTATTATTTCGACCGGTTCAATAGTTATCGCAGTATAACCGAACAAGGAAACCGGCTCTTCATTTATTAGTAACTTAAGACTTGTTAATATTTTTTTTAATAAACGCCTTTTAAAAAAAACTACATTATATCATATACCTAACATAACTATGACTCACTTCCTTGTATACAAAACAAATATCTATCTTTTCTATATTTCGACTAGCCCGTTGGCGCAGTTTGTAGTGACCCTGCTTTCTGCTCCGAGGGTTGTGGGTCCGATTCCCACCCCGAGTCTGGGTGTAATATATAATATTTATTTATATATTTATATGTATGTTTATCGAGAAAAAAAATGTAGCTATACCAGTCGGCTGTTACCTATAACACAAGCATTAAGTTGCTTACTTCAGGAACAGACGACCGTGTGTGTATTCTGTAGATATTTAAAAAAAAAAGTGTCAAAAAAATCTTATTTAGAGACTTAAGAATATTATTATATTTCGCTTCAGCCTGTAATATCCCACTGCATACGCCTCTTTTCCCCATGTAGGAGGAGGATAAGATCTTAATCCACCGCGGTGCTCCAATGCGGATTGGCGGTTATATCCCGATATCCCTACCATGAGTAACGATCGATTTAAATCAAGTGTGAATAGGCAACTTCTAGGCAAGCGCGCACCATCCTAGGCTGCATCTTCACTTACCATCAGGTAAGATCGCAGTCAAGCGCTAGTCTATATATAAAAAAGTACATCATAACAACCGGGACCGACGGCTTAACGTGCTCTCCGAGGCTCGGTAGGGAGACACACAAGAACTGCACAAACACACAGACCACGGCAAACAATTACTATCACTAATTTTTATTAATAAATTTATTTAGATAGTCCGTAATCAAAAGCAAAAATATTTTATATCACTGTGCATAACTTTTTTTAAAACTATCTGTCTTCTAATAACAAAGATTCTTTTAAAATCACTTTTCAAAAATTTCCGCAAAACGCTTAAGCACATTTGAAAACAATACACTTTAAAAATAACTTCTAAAAACTATTATATATATATACATATATAATTATATATACTCGGCTCATTTAACAACAACAATTACACATTTTACACACACTTATTTACGACGAAACACCTATTTATATTTTTAAAAATCACTTTTAGTAAAACATTATCAAATCACTTTACGACAGACACACATAAAGCACACAACAATTAGGCACGTGTTGTTCAACGCGTGTACGATTACAAACTGACAATAACAGGTACTTAGAGCATAATAATGACAGATGTATTTTGTGTCTGCTGTTAGTGAGTAAATGTGGAATTATACTGTAGTTGGTTGAGCGAACTGAGCGGAAATTAGTTCGATAATGTTCGGTGGTAATCGGCGATGCTTGTTAATGTTCGGCATTATTCGATAAACTTCGGCTACCTTTGTACATTCGGTACGCAAGCGGAAGTAGTTACATCGGTGTGTTGATGTAACTTATTGCATCTTAGAACTCAACTATTACATTTTTTATAATTAGTTCGGTAATTTACGGAAGTTTTCGCACTTTCGGTACCAATAAACTCAAATATATTATAGACTAAGTTTAAACATTCTTTTCACAATACAATAATACGTTATCATTGAGTGACACAGTATTCTGTGTTAACTATTTCAAGGAAACAAAAAAAAAACCACTTCAATTACATCGACAATTAGTACAACGTAGATAAACGAAAAAAATTGTCAAGTAAATACGCATCATTAGATATATCTCGAAAAGTAGTCATTATTTCTCGATTAAATTTAAACGCGACATTACAAGCACCATATTTTAATTGAAAAAGAAAATCATCGAAAACGATCCACCTAATAAAAAGTTCTGAGGTAACATACACACAAAACAGTACAGTCGAATAGAGTCCTCCCTTTTTGCTGTAGTTTAAAAATGGAACGAAAATCGTGTAGCGCAAAATGTAAAATGTAACTGTCTCGTAAATATTTTTAGCTAAACATTGTCAAACGTAAAAAAGAAACATATTTAATCAAGATCTGACGGTAAGCATAAAACAAGTTTAGTATCTTTGTTCGAGCTTTCCGTCCGAGGCCTGTCACCGTACAAAACAAATGTATGTTGAGTTACAGTCGCCGAGTCATGTTTGCGAGTATCGACGCCGTGTAACCGCCCCTTTACTTAAGTAAAAATAAATCATCTACTTACAAATATGATTACCTGATAACATTGTACGTAGAGATTGTTCGTATTATTATTTGATAACAATTTAACTTTTGAATAAATTTTACAAACGAAACATACATTTTTATTACACTATTTTTATACAGATAACTGTAAGCGATTACCGTAGCTTATAGACGCCTACAGCACTGCATGAGAGCGATGTTTAGCTGTGATGTTCTGCAAGGTTGAGGTACTTCCCCGGGAGCTCTCACACAGACAGACTGGCGTCGAACTTATTTATTAACGTATGTATACTAGTGGTCGCCAAGTGGACGAAATTCGACCATAATTAATTTCGTTTATAAGTTTGAACATTATTAAGATTCCGTTGTGTAAGTTGGTGAGACCAAAAAAAAAAGCGTAGCTACGCGCGCAGGGTATAAATAGTAATGTAATAAATGAATTTATTATGGTTATTTTTGACATTCAGTAAAGACATACAACATTAATCTATAATCTATAATATATTCTCAATTTGACCACAGACTTTAACAACACAATAAACAAGAGTAGGTGTATATGCGTGCGTGTCAAATATATGGTAGTGTGTGTTATGTTTTTTCTATTATTTTAAGTATTTAAATGCATGATTTAAAAAAAAAATTGTACCATTCTATACTCCTTCTCTATATAAACTATAACTGTGAGAAATTTCATACTCCTCCGTCCGCGCAATTTTCGTAAAAAAGGGTACACAGTTTTTGCATCACGTATGAATATATAGATACCTCTTTTTGCATCAATGGTTAAAAATAAAAAAAGATAACAGTAATTAACTAAAGTCTAAAGAATGCCCTTCAAAAATTATCTAAATACCTTTAGCAGACAATTGAATATGTCCCAGATTTATTATACGTACTCTGTACTCTATATATAGTTTTAATCACTATGTATCATTACATAGCATAAAATAAAGTCGCTTCCCGCTGTCTGTATGCTCAAGTCTTTAAAACTACGCAACGGATTTTGTTGCGGTCTTTTTTAGTAAATAGAGTGATTCCAGAGGAAGGTTTATATGTATAATAGATGCATAATATAGTAGAGAAACACTGGTAGTTTTAGAGGTTTCTAATATGGTGTCGTAAATAAACAAATTTTTATGCGCTTACATTGCAAATATTTATTTTATATTTAGTATCAGCATTGCACCTGTGCGAGGCCGGGGCGGGTCGCTAGTTTATTTATAAGTGCATGTAGCTTATATGCTTATGAATTAAATGGCTGTTTTCTGTAACGTACGAAATACGACACCGAACAATTTATGACAGGCGACGATGGTTATTTTACAATAATAAAACCGCCACGCATCTAGATATAACTTAGCTAACACGGCAATTTTCGTAAAAAAAATAAATAGGATATATTATTTATATATATATATATATATATATATATATATATATATATATTTTTTTTTTTTTTTTCTTTTTTCGACACATCGTAAATATAAATTTAAAGGCTATAGTCGTGTTTCGAAGCACACACAAACTTTTTTCTTAGTCATTTATCGTAACTAGTGGTCGCCCAGTGGTCGATATTCGACCATAATTAATTTAAATTATAAGTTTGAACATTATTAAGGTCCGTTCGTCAAAGACTGTACTTCTATAATAATAAACAAAAGAGTATATATGTGTGCGTGTGTGTGTCAAACACATGGTAGTGTGGGAAATGTTTTTTTTTTTTTTTTTTTTTTGTTTAACGTATTTTTATGGATAATTAAAAAAAAAATTCTTTAGCATTCTGCTCACCTTCTCTATATAAACTATAAGTGTACGAAATTTCATAATCCTCCGTCCGCTCAATTTTCTTCAAAAGGGATACAAACTTTTTACTTCACGATAATATACCAACATCGAACATAGTAAACATTTCATTTTAATATATTTTATAATTCTTCGGTTATATTAACATTACACAAAGCTACAATAAATATAGCCAACTAGACTACATTGAAAAAAAAAAACATAAATTACTATTTAACCAGAGCAATACCCAAGAATCAAACAATTAAATATTTTTTTTCCTTATAGGCGTATTAAGTTAGTAGGTTAGGTTTTTATGAGAAGTCATTAACATAGCCAAAATAGCGTGATTTTATATTTATGAGAAGCAGCTCCGAATCTAGCAGGGCTTAACCGGGAGGGGGGATACTGAAATTTGCATATAATATGGCTCAAAAATTAAAACTAATTCATAGAAGCGCTGCATTTAACGCATTTTGGTTCTATCCTTCACTAGTATAATTTTAAAATGCGCAGATTTTTTTTAACTTTTTTTTTTTTTGATGCCTTTATTAAGGTTTATTACTGTTTCTGAGTAAATTGTTATCACGTTTCGAGGCTGACATTGACACTTTTTTAAACAATTGTCAAACATTGGAAATAGATGGCGCCACTAAATATTAGACCCGATTCGTATATCCCGGCGCTGTTTATGGTATGATTTCGTTACCAAATATCTATTCATATCACGGTAATTAATTTTTTATAAAACAATTCCCAAACTCTGGCGTTAGATGGCGCCACTAAACATTTTGCCCTAATTCGTAGATCCGGGACTGTTTAAAGGGGTTATTTTTTGTTTACAAATCTTACCGCTCCTTACTATCTTCCCAGCTAAATACACATTCTGAGCTGTGTATCTATCATCTCGTCTGTCCGTCTGTATCGCCTCGAAATTGTTCGACGGTAAATTGTCATAGTTTATTAGTGTGTACTTATTGCCGTACTGCGTTTCTTTTCTAGAATAATTCAATTCGATATATCTTTAGAGATTTCTGTTTTTTTACCAAAATAATGTTTATAAATTGGTTTATAAACAAATATTGTAGTATATATTTTTTATTTTAATGTTTAAACAAAAATCATAATAAATAGTTTAATGGGTAACTTTTTTATCTTCTGATATCAGATACCGTTATCAAAGACAATTTTTTTTTTAATATTGAAATTTATCTGTGGAGAAGTTACTTGTGTCTAAAACATTAACATAATTTCTCAAAGAATATTCCAGTTATTTCCTTTTACTTTCAATTCAATTGAAACTAAAAATTTATACATGATTTAAAAAAAAATCACAAAAATTCACCTATAAGCGCCATCATCGCTGGACGTCGAAACATCAATCGGTTCCTCGAAACGCTCAACAGATGGCGCTGTTTTAGTTATCAAGAAATTTTCCGGCGAACTAAACAAAACTTCAGATTCCAAAATCTTCCTCCTCTTCATGACCTCAGTTTGCAACGCCTCATCGTTCTCAGAATCAGTCTTGACACCGGACTCTCTAAATTCGCTTATTCTCTTCTGCGACGAATTATTATTCGTCACGGACGGAGTCGAACACCGTCTCTTTAGGATAATTTTCGAGAGATTCTCCTCCACAAAACTCATGGCCCTTTTATCTCTGATACTCCTTCGATCACCAAGAGATAACTTGGGCAGTTCGAAGCATCTCAACAATGGCAATTTAGAGTCGATTTTAAAAGGGCTCGTCGTCAGACTTTTCGTAATTTTTTCGTTATTATCATTGTCAACGTACGTTTTGAACTCTGAACGGACGCTTAGCGGAGAATAGTCAGCTACGGATAGTAAGGGCGATGGGGAACTACAGGTTGATTCGGCTAATTTCATTACTTGTATTAATAGTTATCCAAGCGATATAACAAGCGTGCAAGGGACGGGATAAAAAATAATTAGTGTATTGATAACTTTTTGATCTAATCAAAATCTGATCTTGATAATATGTTGCTAATTCTACTTATATAATTATATACCCGCTTGTAACAAGAGGGTACTAATGCTTGATTGGATTTTTTAAGGAACTGTTTGACTGTAAGAACTACAAAGAGAACAAGTTGGTTACTGTAAAAATAATTATGGTTTTATAGCTTTCAGTTGTGACAGTGGGGCGCGATTGATTCCGCCAATGTCACGTAGAGTGGAGAACACACGTAGGAGATTGGTCGGTGCGGTTGAGATATCTGTCTCAATTTAATTTCGAAGACAGGCAAAATAATCAGACTATCATCATTAGACCTTACATAATTATCTTTATGAAATTATTGGAGTTTTTTTATTACCACCCGAGATCCAATTCGAGAAGATTGCCATAGTATTTTAAATATCACATTATTATTGAGAATTTTAATGTGCAACAAGGTTGTATAGAACTGGATACAGTATGAATACGAATAATTTAATTTTTGGTATAATTATATTGTTTTTTAATGTTTATTATTGTATTTATTATTTGCTTTTTTTGACTTATAAAGTTTGGATATAAGGTAATCTATGAGTACTATCATTTTCGACAAAATATTGAATACTTCAAATCACGAGATGTGGTTATTTAATGACAAGCCATTTGGCAAATGCTTTGCTTTCTGTGCATTTGTCCATCAAAGTCTGTCTATATTCGTGTAACGCGTTAAACGCTGCCTTGATTTTTTAGTTCCGTCGGTACCGTCTTGAGCATTATATAACCGCGAGTGAGAGTCAACTTAAAAAATATGATTTAGAAAAATATGTCAGATAGTGTAAGAAAAAATAAATAAATTCTTTAAGAATGGGTAAGGTAGTGCAATAAAAACTTATCAATATTTTTTTTTTGTAAATAAGCACTTTTAAGCTGGTTCCACAGACTAAATAATTGAGGACCAACCTTATGTCCCCGTGGCGTTCAACGTGTTAACGCCTAACTCGAATATTAGCCGATTTCTGAACATAGTTGATAGGATTTAGAACATATTGGATAGGATATATATCAAGTTGGCTTGGTATGCTTGTCATTAACACATCTTAAGCTAAATTTTGATTTGTGATATTAATCTCTTGAGTATTAATATCAATAACCATTTGCCTTCTGAATCCAAGATCGAAATACACATAAAAATGACGTTACATTTTTATTTAAAAGTTACAACTTAATTTCACTAATGACAACTAAATTCAAAGTTTAGAAGATCGCCACAAACCTTCCTTAAATTTGTTGCCAAAACCCTTGTCCACAAACTTTAAACCTTGCCATCTTTTCGTTTTTGCACGAAATGACTAATAAATCCTACATCACTTACCAAAATTGTCCAAAAACCGAAAAAGCATATTTTCCTAAATTAATAAATTTAACGATCAAAAAAAACAAGCTAAAAATTTGAACAAATTGTACCCAACTTTTTAAAAAACATGTTCCCAAAAATTCAAAACAAACAGAAACTTGGATAATCTGTTAGACAAATTTGATGCCAAAGGTATGTTTTATATCTTGAACTAAAAGACTCACCATGCTCGTTGAAGTGCTTCTCGAGCTCCTCATGAGAAATGTTGGTCTGGGACGCTGGCGCATCCTCTACTGTCTGTTCTGGTCGAGAACGGGAACATCTGTGGCAAATATCTATATATTAATACCTAAAGAAAAAACTTTGTACCCCTTTTTACGGAAATTGCGCGGACGGAGGAGTATGAAATTTCGCCCATTTATAGTTTATATAGAGGAGGAGGGCAGAATGCTAATATTTTGTTAAAATTATAGATAAAAAGTACATTAAATCAACAAAAAAAAAAAAACATTACACACACTACCACGTATTTATACTCTTTTGTTTATTGTTCAAACTTATAATTTAAATTAATAATGGTCGAATTTTGACCAATGGGTGACTACTTCTCCTAATTATTCTACAAGCACAATACATTATTACGTATAAAGGTAGATCACAGCAGAATATCAGACTTACAGAAATAACACTACTCTCTAACTCCAGGAATTTAAGTCGCCTGAATCAATCAGGACAACCTTGCATCATAACAAATAATAGACAAAGTTCGGCGACAAAGAAACGCACGGCTCACCTGATGGCAAACGGTTACCGTAACTTATAGACGCCTGCAACACCAGAACCGTCGCAACTGCGTTGTCGACCCTACCCCCGAGCCTGTCGAGCTCTCTACCTTACTCACACGGAGGGAAGGAAAGAATACAAGACTACCCCCAGTTGGGCTGCTCCAGATTTCGAGCAGGATATGTCCTGTTCTACCCGACTTCAGTCAGGATACTCCAGATCACTTACCTGAGCATGGCATTGCTGCAGCGGAGTGCTAGTTCGAGTCCGTCTAGCCAGCAGTGTCCGGCCGCCTGAGAGGGGGCGCGGAAGATCAGGTGGGCTGTGGGCAGAGGCTGGACCACTGCGCCTGGGGGGTAAAATGTATTTCGATGTTTTACTACGCTTCAGCCATTAACATCCCACAGCTGGGCCTCTTTCTCTATGTAGGAGTCGGGAGCTTAATCCATTATGCTACACCACTGCGGGTTGACATATTCCCTACTATAAGTGACGATCGCTATCAAGTGTATACAATAACAATCGGGACCAACAGCTCTACGTCCTCTGAGGCACGGTGCGACAAGGGCAGACAACAAAACCAGAAATAAATATTTGTTGAAGCCCAAATACAAACTTCGAACGGTAATCGACTGCCGGTGTGTGGGTGTGTACACCAGAGCGGTCGTCATATTTTACTAAGTTAACATATATATAAAAAGTGTGTGTGTACTTATGTACGCACGTAAGAAGTTAAGCTTCTTATAGGTAACTTCAAGTTGCTAACTTCTTCGTTGACTAGCTAACTTCAGGATGTCGGTTTTTTTGTGACGGTGTGGGGGCGCGTGTTAAAAAATTTACCCTCATCATTTTTCCCTACCGCGCCCAAAGAAGTATAACTTCAAAAATATTTTTTGAAACAGCTTAGCAATAAAACATATTGTATGTTCGCATATTTAAAAGAGTAGACCAAAAAAAAGAAAGAACGATATCTCCTTTTGTCGCACTATTGTAGATTAATCCCAATAAAAATATGATTTGAACACAGTACATTTAAATTAACTTCTTAATTTACTAACTATACTAATATTATAAAGCATTTACTGATATGGATGCATCCGCTAATTACGTGAGCTATTTTTCGATTACTTTAGATCCCCCCCCACACACACACACTTTGGTGAGATTTAGTGAGATTTGCCTGGACTCCCCCCCCCCTCCCCCCTTAAGGGAAATATTAAACTGTCAAGTATACTTTTAATAGCCACGAGATTTATTTTAGCGCGCAAAATGAACACTCGAAATATTTTTTTTCAAATATCTGTAATATTTTATACATTTTTTTAGGTTCATGTGAGTTTTTTGATTATACCCTCGGTTTAAATGAGATTTGGTGAGATTTCATATTAGTAATTAATGGATGTCCCGTAAACTAAGGATTATAGGCTATTTTGTTCCTCAATTTAACCCGTATGAAACCCCAGGACACAACCAGACAGTATATACTATGTGTGTATTACCGATAGTCTCATTATGCGGTCCCCTGGGCGCCCAGATACTCTGCTCCAGCGGGTGATACAACTTGAAACAGAAGCCGTCCTTCTTGCTCGGTCGTTCTATCACCTGACAAGAGGTCAGGAGCACGGTGCCTACCCAGTGACTGCGCTGTAAAAGAGATCGAAACGTTAAAATTAACACAACTATACTTTTCATAAAATATTTCAGTCTATGTGGACCCTGCATTCTTTTCCAGGGTGGTAACGATTCCCGCCTCGTATTTGGGTGTGATATATGTATTATGCATACATATTATTTATATGTGTTTATCGAAACAAAAATATATGTAGAGATAACAGTCGGCTGTACCTATAACACAAGCATTAAGTTGCTTACTTTATGAATAGATGACCTTGTGGGTATAAAAAGAAATTTAAAAAAAGTTCAGTACATGTAAGATCTTTTGAAACACTTAGTAGGTAGTCTGTATTTTTTATCAGTCGCTTTCAGCACAGCACATCGAACCAAAATAACCAAAACAATTTGAAAGGAAATGAAATGAGTTAAAACACGGGATACTCCTTTAATTCGATTCGGTAATCTAATAATCCGATTTCGGTTCCGTTTCGAAATTCAGAACTTTATTTATGTGAATGTCATTTTTGGAGATACTGCAACCGATTTAATATGTATATAATGCCATTATTTTTTTACATGCATTCAGCCTGTAACATCCCACTGCTGGGCATAAGCCTCTTTCTCCATGTAGAAGAAGGATCGAAGTTTAATCCACCACGGTGCTTCACTGCGGATTGGCGGGTATGTAGTGTGAATAACGATCGCTACATACAACATAATAATAATAACTTAATAATTACTTACTTTAACCTTAGGAGTTTTGTAAAGAAGTAGCAGTCCAGGCTTCAAAACGCACCACAATTTCGTCCATGACTTCAAAGACCCTCGGACCTGAGAACACCAAAAAATGAATAAATATAGCAACTCTATTCAATATATGGCTGCAAATATATGGCCATGGCCTTATACACATATGGCCATAGCCTCAAGTGTTTAACCTTCAGCCAGTCGGCAAGCACAACAAAAGAAGTGATCCTGGATATTGTATAGCAGAGCTGAAGCTCGTTTCTTTCTAAACTAATATCCATAAGCATTTTTATTCTCTATATTGTAATAATAAGCAAACTTTAACTGTCAATAATTATTTAACTATCACGAGTAACAGCATGACTTTTCTATAGCCTATGTTTTTTATTAATTCTGATCACATCAAAATTATAAGTATTACTTGAGGACTGTCATATTTTATAAATTTATTTGTGATAATACAAATCTACTATAACTTGATGATCTAATAAAATACCATAATGATTGTGTTTTTTTTATAAAACTATAATAGGTCGGCAAACAAGCGTACAGCTCACCTGATGATAAGCGGTTACCGTAGCCTATAGACCCTAGCCCAATCCCCTCCAGGAGCTCTGGTCTTACTCACCACATGAACACAACACTGCTTGAAAGCAGTATCATTTAGATGTGATCTTCTGTTAGGTCAAGGTACTTCCCCAGTCGGGTTGCTCCAGATTTTGAGCAGGATATGTCCTACTGTGCCCTACCCCAGTTAAAACCATAGCTTACCTTTAGCCAGTCAGCTAGTACAACAACGGAGGGATCCTCAATGTTGTGAAGTAAGGCCGAAGCAGCCCGTTTTTTCTCCTTTCGATAGTGTTGCCTCTGAGCCTTGTAGCTCTCCTTGCGGGAGAGCGCCGTGCTAGCCCGGGATACACCCCCCACCGCTGTTTCCGACGACTGGGGAAGAAAAAAAAAAAAGAGGGTACTTTAGACCACACGACTGAAGTAAAACATCTTTAGCTCTGTCTAACTTATATCTCCCTCTCGACTTCCGTTCACCTCACCCGATCAAACTTTTCGTAACGCTCTCGTCACGCATTCACCAGCTTACTCACTTAAGTCAAGCGTGCGTAAAGAAGTTTTACTTCAAAACAGAAAAAAAAAAATAACTAATCTAATTTTTTTTCGGTTTTATCCTAACATTTGTTTTTTTTTTTTTTTTTTTTTTTTTATTTGAACGTTTGTTCTACTTAATATTAAACGAATAGATGTTCATAATTTGTAGTAATGATTTTATTAAATTAAATAATAAATAAATAATTTGAGAAGAAACACAGGATCAGACAATATTTTTGTTTTGTCACAACTTAATTGGTAATATGGGTTTTAATTTTTTATTCGTTTTATGATTATTCTGATTGTCAATTTATACTCGATTTTTGTTATGAACCGACTTCCAAAAAAGACGCGGTTCTCAATTCAATTGTATTTCTTTTATAATAATAATTAAACGTCAAAATTATTGTTAACTAGCTGTACCAAGCGCGTACCTGCGCTTTTTTTTTGTTCGTACCAACTCCGAAATCTTTGTGGGCTCATGCACAACACTGCTGAAGATCATGACATGATCAAATGCATAGTTTACGATTCTATAAAGGACATACAGACAAACATTCATTTTTATATATACGAATGTATGTTATTGCACACAACTATTCGCAACCTCATACATGTTACACAAACGTAATTTATCTAACACATTATTTACTGGAAGGTTATCTTATCAGGAGGCTTATACTTTTTTTTAATTTTAATTAATCTTATTATATAATAAAAGTATATTATAAAAGTATATTATATATCGATCATTGTTACATGTATTATCAATTAATAATATGGCTTATAATTTCACAAAACTATCAAGCGGGGATATAGCTCAGTGGTAGAGCATTCGACTGCAGATCGAGAGGTCCCCGGTTCAAACCCGGGTGTCCCCTGACTACATTTTTAGTTTATTTTTTACAAATAATTTATATTTGACAATTTATTTTAGTATTTGTATCTAAGAATAATTCATTGAAACAATTTTTTTTTTATGAAAATTTATAAACATACTTTATTTTTAACTAACTTCAAAGGAGAAAAGTTATTAACTTGCATTATGTTGTTTTGTAAATTTTATTTTAGAAGATACCTATGTATGTTAGCTTGTAATATGCACAATAAAGTATATTTCTTCTTTTTCTTCTAACTTGTGTTTTTTATGTGTGTTATACCTACTGGTTGTACCGATTTTCATGTAACGTATTCGAAGCTGGTGCTTGTCGTGTGTCTGCCTGTATGACGTCGATTCAAATTATCTTACGAGTGGGTCTGATTTATACGTAATAATGCGTCAATTAGTTCACTTCGACTACATCGAAGATTCATTCACATTTTTTGACCAATTTCCAAAAAAGGAAGAGGTTCCCGATTCGATTGAGTTTTTTTAAATGTATCTTCAGAACTTTTGACTAGGTGAGCCGATTTCGATGATTATTTTTAATCGAAAGGATGTGCTTGTCGTGTAGTTTAAATTTAATTAAGTTCTGACAAGTACTTTTTGAGTTATATCTAATAATGCGTATTTACTTGACTATTTTTCGTCGACCTACGTTTTATTATACCGTATAACTTTTAACTGGATGTAACGATTTTGATGATTCTCGCTTTAATCGAAAGCTAATGCTTGTCATGTATTCCCGTTTACATTTGATCGCCATCTGATGACTACTTTTTGAGAGTAAACTTTGATAACGCGTATTTAATTGAATGTTTTTTCGTGTACCTACGTTGTTTTGCTTGTCGATGTAACTGAAATCGGTTTTTTTAACAAATTGTGCATCCATTCGCTCGCAAAATATACTCGTTCTAAGGAAAATGGTGCTTGGGTGTAGGACTTAAAATGGGTATGATCAACAACTACAACAACAGTTATTATAGTACCTTATCAGAAGAGGTCCCGTCTGGAGGGTGCGCCCTCCCGTCACCGGAGGCCGGAGTCGCTAGCGGAGCGCCCGGGGAGCGAGGCGGGGGCGTGAGGGTTGGCTCGCCTGGAATATCATTAACCATTAAAATAGTCTAAAATAAATAAATTCGATTTAATGGAATCGAACCAAGTCTTAATTTAGATATAATATCTTTCTTTCTACTAAACCTACTAATATTATAAATACGAA
Source organism: Melitaea cinxia (assembly GCF_905220565.1). Lineage (NCBI taxonomy): Eukaryota > Metazoa > Arthropoda > Insecta > Lepidoptera > Nymphalidae > Melitaea > Melitaea cinxia. The sequence continues at coordinate 6,480,131 of NC_059418.1, read as the reverse complement.
AGTTTGCGAGGATGGATGTTCGTTTAAAAATGCATGGTATCTGCATAGGCATTGCAGAAAATTTCCTGCTCAAAATATGGGGCAGCCCGACAGGGGTAGTACCTCGACCTCACAGAAGATCACAGCTAAATAATACTCTTTTCAGGCAATATTGTGTTCCTGTTGGTGAGTAAGGTGACCAGTGTGGCCTGAATGACCCTTGTTTGGCGACCTAGTTATATATATAAAAAAAATTGTTACCATTCATGTCGACATTTTTCACGTCATTGGATTTTACAAAGATGTAGTCGAGAGGTTATATTTAAAATACATGAACATATAGAAATATATACAGGGTGTTCGACTCCTAACTGCATTCCTTAAAATTGGGGGTTCCGCAGGTGTTATTAGATCATGTTCCTCGTAAAAATGGATCTTATATATCAAAACTTCCTGACTGAAAAGCTTAAACCAATTTTGTGCTACTAATAATGCATTAGGTCTATAAATGTCACAATTTTTTTGCGGCCTGATCCGCAATTTTCCCATTTTTAAAGTAAAACTTTAAAATGTACCGAATTCATTCTTTCATTTTGGCGGACAGAAAAACAAATGAAAAGTGGTGGGAAACTGTTTTTACTTATAATTTCATTTTTAAAATGTCACTTTTTCATGATATCAAAACCAACCAGTTACAATAGAACCAAAAAGATTTTATTCCAACTTTTTACCGGAAAATACGAAAACTATTTCTCCGACGTATTATATGTTGGTTTAAATAATACTAAAATTGTTCACAATACTCAATAGAAGCATCTGGGAAGTTCTGGTCAAGAAGTTTAAATAATATTATGTATATATATATGTGTGTGTATATATTTATATGTGTAGTGTATTTATATATTTTTATGTAATACGTGCAGTAATTTTTAGTATAGTTAATATTGTCTATAATATGTGTATATATATGTATGCATGTATTTGTGTATATTTGGTTTTCTTCCTGTTTCCCTTCATTTTAAGTCTATACACCCTTCCGCTTTTTTCACATTATCTCCTCCAAGCTTGTTATCTGGAAGAAATCGCTGTTTAGCGATAAGACCGCCTGTTGTACATTTCCTTTTGTATGTATTATTTTATAAATTGTAAACTTCTTTTTATGTGTACAATAAAGAGTAAATTATTATTATTATTTAGATCATTGCTTTTAAAAATAATCCGATTTTTTTTCCCTTTATAATATGTATTGATCAAATTTAATTTAAAATGTTTCGTTCTAGAAGCTTGATCATCTTTACAAATTGAAAGCATGTTACATTTCAGACACAAGTACGCATCAAAATTTTGTAAACTACCTCTTGAACAATGTTCCTTACGAATGAATCAATGTCCATGTAACATGCCGTATCTACACGCTTGTTCGTTTTCATAGCTTCAAGGCGTCACACATATCAAGTACAAGAGTGTGTATCTCTAATTCGCTCGTCCGCTCGTCGCCTCCGTGGCGCAATCGGCTAGCGCGTTCGGCTGTTAACCGAAAGGTTGGTGGTTCGAGCCCACCCGGGGGCGGTACATTTTTATTATCATTTTCTTTTATTTTTCCTAAAATTTATTGATCATAGTTTTTTTTTTTTTATATATACTATTGAAATTGTTGAAATGCTTATAAATAAAATAATCTGGTGTTTAATCCTTAAGAATATTAAGCACGCTGTGTAAAAAAAATCAGAGAAACTTATACAACTGACAATGCTAACTAATACTATAAAGCTAAATCATTGTTTATTTGTTTTAATGCACTAATCTTTGAAGCTACTGCTCCAATTATTAATATTATTTTTTTTTTTTTGTTATCCCATTTCCCAACATAGGCTATAGACTATATAACATTATTGTACGTTCTTTCCTCAATTAACGCGGCAGAAATCGCGGGGCACGGCTAGTATATCTATAATATAAAAATGAGTCGCTGAATGTGTTGCTAAGCGCAAAACTCGCAAACGGTTGGACCGATTTCGCTAATTCTTTTTTTAAAATATTCCTTGAAGTACGAGGATGGTTCTTACGGAGAGAAAAATTCTAAAAAAAAATTTTAAATTTTCTGAAAAAGTCTAAAAACAACACTTTTCTATACTCCCATACAAAAGATTTGTGATAATACTTAAAAGTAAATTTGAACTTTAATACCATACGATAAAGTTTGTGTTAGGCGATACGAAGTTCGCCGGGTCAGCTAGTGTATTATAATTATTCCCATGTTCTCTTACCGTAAGTAGGCGGTGTCGACGGCGCTGTCGCTGATAAAACGACGCTCAACGGCTGGTGTTGTTTCTGAAAATGATAAGTAAAACATTTTACAATTTAATCTATACAAATAAATAAAATTGGAGTGTCTGTCCGTAATAATAAAATAACCGCTTTTTACTAAATGCATATGAACGTTTACACGGTACATATACCAAAATAACATTTTTTTACAATTTTTATCTGTCTGTCTGTTTGTTCCGGCTAATTTCTAAAACTGCAGGGCCGATTTTGACGGGAATTTCGCTGGTAGATAGCTGATGCAACAACGAGTAACTTGGGCTACTTTTATTTTAGAAATTTATTTATTTTATAACTCTGCGAACTGAAAAATAACTTTTTTGTTAAATTCTACGCAGACGAAGTCGCGGGCACAGCTAGTGAATAATAATAATAGCTTTTTTTGTTTATCATATCACTGAGAGAAGAATTACTCGAAAACTGTTGATAAACTGTTGAATAAAATATACGAAGGTCGGAATTACGGATAAAGTATTGTAATCTGTTTATATATAAAATTCTCGTGTCACAATGTTAGTTATCGTACTCCTCCGAAACAACTGGAACGATTTTTTGAAATTTTAAATTATTTTTCATCTGAAATTTATTGAATTGAAATTTTAAATTATTTTAATCTATTTTTCATACCTCTAAGTTATAAGGATTAGTTTTATAAGATTAAGGGGATTAATAACATATATGGCAAAACAACGTTTGCGAAGTTAGCTAGTAATTTTTATTTTATTTTATGTATTTATTTATTCAACTTTATTGCACACACAAAAAATAAGATACATTTTAGAACGATTAGATACAAAGACAAATAATGTATGCAAAGGCGGCCTTATCGCTTATAGCGATCTCTTCCAGGCAACCTTTAATTTTTATATAATTAAACATATACATATATACTAGATTTTTTACCGCACGCACTATTTTGGCTATACCGTTTTTTTTTTCTCTCTCTCTCTCTCTTTAATAGAGCCTATGCCACTCAGTGATAACGTTTAAGCTTTTTTGTTTTTTTTTTTTTATGTCACTAGGTCGGCAAACAAGCGTACGGCTCACCTGATGGTAAGCGATTACCGTAGCTTATAGACACCTGCAACACCAGAAGCATCGCAAGCGCGTTGCCGACCCAATACCCAATCCCCCCCCCCCAGGAGCTCTGGTCACCTTACTCACGACAGGAACACAATATTGCTTGAAAACAGTATTATTTAGCTGTGATCTTCTGTAAGGTCGAGGTACTACCCCAGTCGGGCTGCTCCATATTTTGAGCAGGAAATTCCTGCTGTGCCCTACCTCAGTTGAAGTAGAGCACAGCAGGAAATATCTCCCTTGAACTCTAGAGCAGTCAGACTGAAGTACGTCAACCTTACAGAGTCTATAAATTATTAAGAAATTCTCTAAATTGTTCGATGAAGTCCTATCAAGGGCGTCTCAAGGTGTTATAATGTAACTGTATTACGCTTCAGCCTGTAATATCCCACTATAGGACATAGGTCTCTTTCCCCATGTAGGAGAAGGACTGACTGACTGGAACTGTATTAACATATGTTATAGTACCCCCTCTCTTCCCGTGGGTGTCGTAAGAGGCGACTAAGGGTTAACACAGTCCACTACCACCTTGGAACTTAAAAAGCCAACCGATTGCGGGATAACCATCCAACTGCTGGCTTTGAAATACACGGGCCGACGACAAAGCCAGCCCTGCGGTCACCAACCCGCTTGCCCAGCGCGGTGACTATGGGCAACACATGAGTTCACGTCGTTTTTGACGCGAACTTGCGGAGGCCTATGTCCAGCAGTGGACTGCGATAGGCTGGAGTAATGATGATGATGAGTGATGATAATAACAGAGAGACATATTCGCAGTAGCGGCAGAGCTCTTAATAAAGCAAACAAAAAACGAGTGTGCTTTAGACCACACGACTTTAGTAAAACTTCTTTAGCAATAGGCCTGCACTGTGTCTTAGATATACGAAACGTAACTGGCTATGAGAGAAAGAGAGAAAGAAGATGTGTGCTCGCACTTCTCTCTCTTGCTCTGTTCGCCAATTCTGATCACACTTTTCGTCAAGCTTGCGTCACGCATTCACCAGCTTACTCCCAACTTTAACAAGTCAAGCGTGCGTAAAGAATTTTGCTTAAAAAAAATCATTCATAATTGTTCCCTAGCGCGCCCAAAGAAATATAACTTCAAAAAGTCAATGCGAGCGAAGCCGCGTGTAACAGCTAGCCAATCATAAAAATCTGTTTAATATACATATATATATATATATTTATTACTAGCTGCCCGGACAGACTTCGTTCTGTCAACAGTTAATGGTAAAAATTAAATTTGTTTTTTTTTTTTTTTTAGTATACAAACCTTCATTGGGCCTTAAGGAACATACAGAAAAAAAAAATAGCCGAATCGATCGAGCCATTCTCGAGTTATGCGCTTAGCAACATTCATTTTTTTATTTATATAGATAAAAGAGACCGCCTTTCGAAAAACATTAAAACAAGAACCACAATTTATATTATGACAAATAAAATAACGGCTCAAGCAAATACATTTTATCATTTATCAATACACACTTTATCAACATAATAAAAATTATTTCAACGTACGTTATCACTTTTAAATTGATAATTGTACTATTGTTTACTCGCAAACGAAAAAAAAATCAACTTCATGGACATGGACCAGTAATACATGAAGACAGTAAAGCAAGTAGATGAAATAAATAAATAATAGTTAAAAAAAAAAACACACTTATAAATAAACCAAACTAAAAATTAATAATCTTATCGAATATTATCGTCATCGGTCCTCGATAAGTCTCATCATTCATCATCATCATCATTTCCACCTATTACAGTCCACTGCTGGACATAGGCCTCCACGCGGAAAAAGTCGCGGGCACAGCTAGTTTATACTAATATTATAAAGCTGAAAAGTTTTTCTGTTTGTTTAAGCAGGTTAATCTCGGGAGCTACGGGGTCGATTTTAAAAATTATTTATGAATAAAATAGCCCATTTACCGACGAAGGCTATTGGCCATTCATTTCCTCAAATTCATCATCATCATCATCATCATTACAGCCTATACAGTCCACTGCTGGACATAGGCCTCCACAAGTTCACGCCAAAAATAACGTGAACCCATGTGTTTTGCCCATAGTCACCACGCTGGGCAGGCGGGTTGGTGACCGCAGGGCACAGCTAGTGATATATTTTTGTTTTATTTATTATTAATTTGTACGATTTTATTTTTGTGTTACCCACACATTAGGAAATTCTAAACATTTTTTAATATCATATCAAAAATCGACCGTTCCGATCGAACCTGCATCTCCGACTGACCGTGTCGGTGCTCTAGCCAATTAAGCTATGAAACGATGTACCTGTTACATCGAAATTTTTGATATGATGATTTTATATTCGGTCTAAGCGACCGTGGTGACGTCTATAGTAAGTTCTTTACAGAAACCCGAACTATTAAAGTTTCATATTACAATGAATTTTCATTCATTATTATTTATTTAGTATAACTACGTTCATTCCGTAGACAATACTTATCTATCTATGCGGCATATCTTTGTAATCTAATCTTAGATTAACAATTTTTTATATAAATTTTTTGTTTGTTGTTTTCACGATTTTCGAGATATTTTTTAACTTATCATAGCATCAATAATTACGGCTTAATATCTCAGTCAACCAATTCAGCCTATTGCGGTCCACAGCTGGACATAGGGCTCCCCAAGTTCGCGCCAGACATCCCGGTTTTCCGCAATCCTCATTAAGCCCACACCGGCAAATCTTACGTAGATCGTCAAATAGTATCTATATTGCTTTTATATTATTAGCCATATAGATGTTTGTCGTGGTCTGGGCGTTTGTGCTTGTGTGTTGTTTGTGTTTCCGGACCCCCCGACACAGGACAATGGGGGCTATTGAGTATTTTGTATATAGCTTATAAATAAGATCGAATCGCCGAATTATTTTCCAAACGACTACATCAAATTGGATAATTCTTCTTTGTATCCGTAATTGCTAGGAAAGTTTAAAAAAAAAAAACGAAAAAAAAAAAAACGACGACATTACGAAAAAAAAAAATAACAACGGTAGTATGAATTTCACCTAGTATATAAAACTACAAATATTTAATAGGTTTTTTTTTTTTTGTAATATAACATAAAACTGCTTCCCGTGACTTCGTTTCATGATAACACATTAACTTACTGAATTTCATTAATAAATTAAGTTTAATAAAAATCATTTAAATACTTTACTACTAATACTTTTATGGCGCAATTGATTGTAAGTGCTATGAGATACTGTTGTTATATTTATTAGTTTATTATATTATATTATTCAAATGTATATATATATGTATTGCTTGTAAGTATTAATGTGTAGATATTTGTATGTAAGTTTATTACAATGTAACTGCACCACCTACCCGATCCTCAAATAAATAGTATTCAATCCTATTTCGGGTTGTCTGGAAGAAATGGCTAACTAGCCATAAGACCGCCTCTTGTACTACACATTCTTAAGTTGTCTGTATTATTATTATTTTATATTTGCATATTGTGGTGTACAATAAAGAGTAAATAAATAAATAAATAAATAAATACTATTTAATTATATAAATAAAATCTTTAATAGGATTAACTAAAAATAATTATTTTTTTTATATTATCGAGTAAATAACATAAATTAATAACAAATTTGATAAGGTAACCTAATCGGTAAATTTAATCAACGTAGGATCGACCTACCTCATTATCTATACAAATAAATAAAATTTGAGTGTCTGTTGGTAATATGAAATCAACCACTTTTTTTGAAGATCACAGCTAAATAATACTGCTTTCAAGCAGTATTGTGTTCCTGTTGGTGAGTAAGGTGACCAGAGCTCCTGGGGGGGGGGGGGATTGGGGTTTGGGTCGGCAACGCGCTTGCGATGCTTCTGGTGTTGCAGACGCCTATAAGCTACGGTAATCTCTTACCATCAGGTGAGCTGTACGCTTGTTTGCCGAACTAAGATTTAAAAAAAAAAATGTATGTATACACAGTACATATCTATACAAATAAATGAAATTGGAGTGTCTGTTTGTAATATTAAAATAACCGGTATTTACTAAATGCATATGGATGTATACACGGTACGTAAATAATTATTATATAATTAAATTAAAATAATATTTTTTACAATTTTTGTCTGTCTGTCTGTTTGTTCCGGCTAATCTCTGAAACGGCTGGCCCGATTTTGACGGGACTTTCACTGGTAGATAGCTGATGTAATAAGGAGTAACTCAGGGTACTTTTACTTTAGAAATTTATTTATTTTATAACTCTACAAACTGAACAATAACTATTTTGTTAAATTCTACGCGGACAAAGTCGCGGGCACAGCTAGTAAAATAATATAAACATTAATACAATTTCTCAGAGGTTAAATAAACCAACATACAAACAAAAGATTTGATAGTTTTTTTTTTACGTAATATAATAATATTATTTATTATTCTTCGTATCTTGAACACAAAGTATTAAAGATTACCAATCTAGTCAATATTGTAATTAGCACTTACCTTCAAGTAATTCGGAGTCGACGACTGAAAGTGGTAGTCTGGAGCCCTCAGCGCCGGGGAGGAAGGGGTCGCAGTGGGGGTTGAAGCCTCGATGGCTGGGGAGGAACTCATGATGGATTTTGTATCAGATCATTTTACTCGACAATTGAATTAGACATCGTTTCTACACTCTGGTTATTAAATTGCAAAATCGCGGAACAAATTGCAAAATCTCGGAACAAATTGCAAAATCTCTGGATAAACTGCAAAATTGTAGTTCAAATTGCTAAATCGGTGAATAAATTGTAATTTTTGAAACCGAAATAGAGAAATATTTGTTACAATATAGTACAAAGTCGAACAAGATAAAGTATTGTAATAATTTAGTGTGCTAATTTTATTGTAAAAATTATATCATTAATTTAGTGCAGAGTGAAATATTTTTACTATATTTAATTTAATATATTATTATTTATCATTAAAATATAATTATATCTACTAAAGCGATAGGTTTTATTTATATTTATTATTGCTTTTAATATTTTTAAATATTATTATCACTGGTCAAGACACTGTATTTTTTTTATTTTCAATTTGGAATGGATAACTGGAATTTAGGTTTTATGTACAAATAAATATATAGGCAGTGAATCTATATATTTTAGGAATGTTCCTTTAAAAGGATTGGGAAATAGGAATGGAGATGATGTCACCTGAAAATACCAAATATTAAATTAATTTTGTGAAATATTTTTCACTAATATAAATAAAACAACGCAAGCATCCTTAAAATAAATATTCTAGGCTAAATAAAGTAACGCGATGACTCCTAAGAATAAAGCCTTAAGAAATAACAGTAAAGATAACATTATACAATATTAATAGATTAATTTAATACATCCTAATCTAGTATCTAATCACTACATTGTATAAAACAATGTCGCTTCCCGCTGTCTGCGTGCTTAGATCTTTAAAACTACGCAACGGATTTTGATGCGGTTTTCTTTAGTAAATCGAGTGACTCCAGAGGAAGGTTTATATGTATACATGTATAATATAGTAGGGGAACACTGATAGTTTTAGAGGTTTCTAATGTGATGTCGTAAATAAAAACACTTTTTTGCGCTTACATTGCAAATATTTATTTTATTTATTTTATATTTAGTATCAGCATCGCACCCGTGCGAAGCCGGGACGTGTCGCTAGTTATAAATAAATAATAGTTAATAAAAAACACGCTTTTATATAAAAACTAAACTAAAAAGGAATAATCTTATCAAATTGGTGTATTTTCATCTGTCCTCGACAAGTCTATCAAGTTTAAATGAAATCTGAACGTTTGAAGTGGGTCAAAATGAAGGGACTCGGTAACAAGCATACAAACATACAGGTGAAGCTAATAAAAAGTCAAAAGGAAAAACTGATTTAAAAAATACGAGTTCTCAACAAATTTTTTTTTTTTTTTTTTTGGTCTTCACAGTCTAGCATAATATATTCTCTAAGTATATCAAAGCGTAAAATATATTATGCATGCGCAAGGCCTTCAAAAAAATCAATGAAATTGATCGAACATCGCAAGCCACTTGACTAGTCAATGGCACAAGGCTCCAGATTAGAATTTTAGAGAAGGTTCATGCAAGCCCTTTGTGGAATTATTGTTTACACAGCTTTTCGCTCGCGACCTCGACCGCTTGTACACAGTTCTGGCTGTTTTATTATATCCCATTAAATATACCACATGTCGCTCAGTGATAACGATGTTTTGGTGAAAGAAGTTTTAAAATCGATCCATGTTTGATTTTATCCATTACGAACAAAAGGATATTCTAATCTTTTTCCATTTTAATCACTACATAGTATAAAACAAAGTCGCTTTCTCTGTCCCTGCACATGTATGTACGCTTAAATCTTTAAAACTACGCAACAGATTTTGATGCAGTTCTTTTTAATAGGTAGATTGATTCAAGAGGAAGGTTTATATGTATAATAACATCCATTAAATAGTGGAGAAATATTGTTATTTTTGAGTTTTCTAATGTTATGTCGTAAATAATTATTTTTTTTTTCGCTTTAATTGCAAACGCAGTCTAAACCCTACGAGATTTATCAAAATAATGTACTAAGTATTGTACACATTGAAAAGGTCTACAGAAAACTCCGCGATGGTATATACCTATTTCTTATGGATATCCCACAATAACATTTTTTTGTAATTTACTTTTTACGACAAATAATGGCTAATTTTCGAAGTGATTTTAACCAATACAGCATTAATAAGGATTAATCTCATTATCTAATTAAATACCTTAAATGTATTTTTTATTTAATATAGATCTATATGGCCCTTTACAGCATATTATTTAAATGAATATTTTCGAAGATATTACAGGTTTAAAAATCGCGGTACGTAGCGTTTGCGGCGGTTCCGGCCGGCTTTTACTCTAAGTTAACGCGTGCGGGCCACGGGCAGTAATGAATAAATCAAAACTACTGGATCGATTTTAATCATTTTTTCAGTGAATGACATAGGCTATAATTATATTTTATACCCGTGCGAAGCCGGAGCGGGTCGCTAGTACCATTATAAAAGTGTAAGTAATGTTACATGTTTAATCACAATTTCGTTAATAGTTAAATATATTCGTTTATTTTAGTTCCAAAAAGAAACACAGAACTTCGACACAAGTAGTAGGTAGTCTAATTATCATAGTTCTAACTCAAATCATGCCTTAATTCTTACAAATTGAAGTCAGTATTTTCGAAGTAGCACGTGGCAAGTATGCATATAGACAATTGTGTTTGCTCGCAAACGAAAAAAAAAAACGACTTCAATTACATCGACAAGTAATACAACGTAAGTTAAAGAAAAAAATTAACAAACGCACTAGTAGTCACTACGATTTTCGAGGGTTCCCCTCGATTTCTCTGGGATTCCATCATCAGATCCTTTTTTCCTTATCATGGTACCACCCTTGGGATATCTCCTTTCCAACAAAGAAAGAATTATCAAAATCGGTTCATAAACGACGAAGTTCCTCCTTATTTGAAGTCGGTTATTAAAAAGACAAAACAATCTGTTTGGCTTCAGTATCGACTGTAAAACTACCTTCAAAAAAAATTCTTTTAAATCATAATTTAATTTAAATCATAGGTATATCATATATATTTCAGATTTCGTAAATTAAAACAATCGCTGTAGTTATTAGGTTTGTGTGTTCAGATATAAGTCAGCCCTTGAAAGGACCTTGTACGAAGTATCCTTGAGAGCGAGGTCTTGGCCGAATGCCCATGCCTAGCTATCACCCCCTACGGAGCTGGATTTGAGTCGATTTATACTTATAATATTTTTATGTCATTTTTGCGAGTAGTTAGAACTTGTATCCTTATTGGTTACAGCTAAATAACACTGCTATGAAGCGGTGTCGAGCTGCTAGACAGAAGCGGGGATAGGGTTGGCAACGCGCTTACGATGCTTCTGGTGTTGCAAGCGTCTATGATCCGTAATCGCTTCCTATCAGGTGAGCTGTACGGTCGTTTGTCAACATATTTATATAAAAAAGTAATATAAAAAACACAAAATTACCACAAATAATTCAAAGCCTGAATAATGAAAGTTTTATAATAATATAGTAAATTGCTTTATCTCCTCTGACCTTTTAGCCTATAATCGAAATTACGCACGACCTTCACCCGCTTGTTAAATGATATATATGAAATTTTATAATATTAAACATATTATATACATAGTCTGGCCATTAATACTGTTACAATTAAAAATAAACAAAGTATTTCATTTCAATTTGGAATCTGTCATTGTTATGTGATTGTTCATTGTTTTTTCTCATTTTCGCGCCAATACATTGTAAAATATTTTGCGATATTAAAATGAAGTGGGTGATAAAGAGAACCGAATCGCTGTGATTGCATTGCACAAAGTAGGTGTGGAGCCAAATACATTTTTTAAAACTCTCCATACGCTTGGTATTAGTCAAATGTTAGTGTATCGGGCTATTGATAAGTACATTGAAATCTCTTCTTTTTGTGACAGGAAAAGATCTGACCGTCCACGTAGTGTTCGTACGAAAAAGGAAATCAAGGAATGAATTGGAAGAAATCCTGTCTGTGAAGTCACAGAATTTTTTTGTTTAAGAATGAGATTTTTTTACAATTGACCAATATTTTAACAAACAAAATAACCTACCCTATTTATTCTCAAAGCTCTAAGGAAGCTTCCCAATAAGTCAACAGAGTACAACGTGGGCATTATACGACATCAGTGATGGTTTGGTGGGGTATTAGCTATGAAGGAGTGACTGGGCCATATTTTTGTGAAAAAGGTATCAAAACATCGGCACAATTGTTCAATAACTAATGGTCCCTTCAGCAAGACTCGGCGGCGGGTCATAAAGCTCGATTGACCCAATTGGTTATTAGGAATTATTATTAAATTAGGAATTAAGAAAAAACATTGTAAAACAAAACTGTTACAAACCCAAATGTGTAAAATTATTTACCCAACCACATAAATAAGTTAAGGTAGCCAAATAGACAACTAGCACTCAAAGTAGAGAGAACCCACCCTGTGTGATAAAGGCGATGAATGCAAGAAAGACTAAGTATGAGGCATGAAAGTACGAGAGGCATAAAAGCGAGAACTGGTATGAAAGTAACAAGAAAACACATACTCGCATCATTTGCAGGAGCGAGAAAAAAAATCTCGGTTAGAAACCAACGTTCCGGACTTCATCAGAGCTGAAGACTGGACGTCATCTAGTCCCGATCTTAATCCGCTGGATTATGATTTATGGTCAGTTTCAGAGAGTATGACTTGCTCTAAATGCTATGATAATTTGGAATCCCAAAACAATCCATATGATTGGTATTGAAGAATTTTCCCGTAGAAAGAGTGCGTGCTTCTATTGATAAACTGGCCTCAACGTTTAAAGGACTGTATTGCAGCCAATAGAGACCATTTCGAATAAGCTTTATATATGTATAATGGTTTTATAATGATGTATTAAATTCACTGACTGTAATAGTAATAAATGTTGCGTGCAACAGAAAAAAATATTTTTTTCTTCGTAACAATACTTAGGGCATTTTCTTTCGATTGTTATTTAGACTATAATCCATTTCACATAGGATGGGTACGGTGACATTTGACATGTTCCAATACACGCTCACTATTTTCAACAAATCGGATAAATATACATTTTTAAAAATTACCAATTAGTTTCCAAAGCAAATAATAATGCTTGATTAGATTGAAATTGTATTTATATATGCGTTTCTACATTTTAAACAAAATAAAAAAGGTACAGAAAAAATGATAACTTAACATTACAGGCATGAAACGAAACGTTTAATGATAGGGATTGACACGTAGTAATCGGCTAAAATAAATAATCGTAACGGCCATCTTGTGAATCGCGTCATCTCACTGACTCGAGATATCTCAATCAGTACTTTCTGTCTCTTGTATGCTTCCCGTGTTTTGGTTTTGCCAGTTGGTATAGTTGTATTTGTTGCTGTTTTATTGTTGTTAAGTTCTGTTATTATTTTTTTTAGTTATTCATTTTGTGTGGTCGTGTTCTGTTCTGTAAAATGCCGAAAAGAACAAAAGAAGACCTTTTCAAACAGTCAATTGGTTGTCCGCTTTCGGGAATACTTTGAACGGGAGTGAGAAAATAGCGGTCCATTATTATCTGTCAACCACATAGTGGATCGAGTTGCACAGGCACTTGAAATTAGGCGTAATACAGTGTCAAAAATTACTTCAGCCTATCGCAGTCCACTGTTGGACATAGGCCTCCACAAGCTCGTGCAAAAAAAATGGCGTGAACTCATGTGTGTTGCCTATAGTCACCACGCTGGGCGGGTTGGTGACTGCAGGGCCGGCTTTGTCGCACTGAAGACGCTGTTGCCCGTCTTCGGCCTGTGTATTTCAAAGCCAGCAGTTGAATGGTTATCCCGCTATCGGTCGGCTTTATAAGTTTCAAGGTGGTAGTAGAACTGTGTTATCCCTTAGTCGCCTCGTACGACACCCACGGGAAGAGACGCTGGTGGCTATATTCTTTATTGCCGTAGCCACACAGCTTAGTGTCAAAAATAAGTAAAGAAAAGTATGGTGACACCAATATGGAAGATAATAAGTTATCGACTCCCAAAAAGAGGCAAAGGAAATAAATGTTTGGTCGTTGAGGTTGAATATGATTATTAGCGGAGAAATGAGTTGCCCACAGTTTTACAATAATTAATGTCTTTGAAAGGTGCTAAATTATTTAATGGAAGTGTGACATCGTTATGGCGACTTTTAAATAAAATTGGATTTCCATAAAATAAAAAAAAGTTAACAAACGGAAAAGTGCGTGAAAACTTTGTGACATTCTTAGAAAAGGCGAAAAACATTACGGATTGGAACAACGTAGTATTCCTTGACTAGACATGGTTGAACGCCAATCATACTGTTGGCAAAGTATGGACAGACGACACTGCTCATTCTTCGACTAAAGTACCGGAGGGTAAAGGCGAACGACTAATAATTTGCCACGTGAGCTGTGTTAATGGGTTTGTCGATAGCTCATTTCTCGCGTTTAACACCACCCTTAAAATATTATTTATTCACTATAGCGATGATTAATTTTTAATAAGCAGTTATTTTTTTTTTTTTTTTTTATATAATCGATTAAAGGTTAACCGCATTTGTACTCGATAATCGAATTACATCAATTAATTATGCATGGTCACGTCACTATAGAGTTAATTTGACATGTGTCACCGTACCCATCCGACGTGAAATCTTAATATATATAAATCTCGTGTCACAATGTTTGTCCTCAATGGACTCCTAAACTACTTAACCGATTTTAGTCAAATTTGCACACCGTGTGCAGTTTGATCCAACTTAAAAGATAGGCTATATTTTATTTTGATATATTATGTTATTATTATATTTCAGAAAAAAATAAGGTGATACGAAGTTCGCCAGGTCAGCTAGTAGACTATAAATTCCTTTAACCTCGTAAGGCAAAACTTATAATTACGGACGAAATTGGGAGGCCTATGTCCAGCAGTGGACTGAGATAGCCTGAAGGGAGAGAGAGAGAATTATAGCCCAACGTACTAAAATTAGTTAAGAGTAGTAGTGAGGACTTCAAACTTTTTTCCACAGTCGCCTCCTGGTGTTGAACGCAAGAATTTTTAATTTGAAAATAACAAGTTGCCATTGTTACAATTAAATATGTCTTCAAGGTCTTGATAGAAGTCATAAATTATTCTATAAATTAAAAAAACAAATTGGGTTAAATGTTGTATCATAATTTAATAACACTGGACGAACATTTCATGATTTAGAGAACTGTATTAGGCCACAAATTCTAAATGTTTTTGCTCTGAAATCAGGTATTTGTGCATGACGAGATGACAGAAATAAAAATTTAAAGAAATACCTATAACTAAAACCTCTTTAATGCAAAATAACAGAAGACTTGTCGAAAAGTCGACGTTCCAGAAATAGATAGGAAAGATAACATTGTCAAATTCGTGATGATTGATCATCTTAAACGATAGCAACGGATGTTGATCATTCTGAAGATTATTATTTCAAAAAAAATATTGACTGAAATTCTATTTAGGTTTCCTTAGTGATCTAATAATAATAATAATAATACTCTTTATTGTACACAACAACAATCAACACAATAACATATTACAAATAAAAAACAGTGCACATAGGCGGTCTTATCGCTAGAGTAGCGATCTCTTCCAGACAACCTTTGGGCATATAGGACACAGCGGTAGGGAAGTGTACACAGAGAAGTGACAATTAGTGTCACCTAGAACAATATCAACTATCGAGTACAAATACACATACATATACAGCACAATACATACATACATAGATACATACATACAAACATATATAAACATACGCATAAAAATACTATACCTACATATAAACGAAATACATATAATATGGATAAAAGCTTAGAATACAAAATACAAGTGAAGCAATACACATACATTATGTTATGCAGAGAGATATAAAAACAATTATGACGTACGCAGTGACAAATAGTGCGCCTTGAGGTAATTTTTCTCTCTAGATTATTCTATTTTTTCGCTCTAGTTAAAAATAAATTGAGCGTTAGCACCATAACGCGAGTGATTAAAGAGTAAAGTCCGGGTCCATAAAACTATTACGTACTCACGTTGGCGCAACGGTCACAGCAGTGATTTGTGGCTCTTGCGCTGGCGGTTGTGGATTCGATCCACACATGACAAATGTAAATGTTTATGTAGGTATGTATCGTTTAAATGTATGAATATTGTTTTATATGACTATGTTTAGTATTATAATTTGATTTAATTATATGTAATAAACTTCCCTTGTTGATTGCGCACTATTACCGACATATTTTTCCTGTGCTACTTTTATTAAAGGTTGCCTGGAAGAGATCGCTGGAAGCGATAAGGCCGCCTTTGCATACACTATTTGTCTTTGTATCTAATAGTTCTAAAATGTATCTCCTTTTTTGTGTGCAATAAAGCTTAATAAATAAATAAATAAATGTTTGCCATGTTTTGAGTATTTGTGCAGTCCTTGTGGACCGTGCCTCGGACAGCACGTTAAGCCGTCGATCCCGATTGTTATCATGTACACCTGATAGCGATCGTTACTCATAGTAGGGGATATATATACTTATAAGTTTGTAATACATTACAGTTATTCAACTATTTTCTCAATATTGTTATTTCTTGCACTGTGTCCCCCGCTATATGACACTCTCTCTCATGACCATTGGTTGACTGGAAGAGATCTCTTCTAGGGATAAGTCCACCTTTGCCATCAACTATATATGTAATTTTCTGTATATTCTGTTCTTAAGTGCAATAAAGTATATAATATATCCACTAATCCGCATTGGAGCAGCGTCGTGGATTAAGCTCTGATCCTTCACTTACATGGGAAAAGAGGCCTATGCCCAGCAGTGGGATACTACAGGCTGAAGTGTAAAATTGCCTACTCAAGTTTTTTTAGGTTTAGTTGAGGCTCTAGTTTAAAAATATTTCCAGCATATTCTGCATGACAGTCGAGTACAAAGTAACATGTAAACGGTTACCGTAGCCTTTAGACATCTGCAAGGTCAGAACTGAACACAACACTACTTGATCTACTACACAGCATTATTATTGGTCAGTGACCATCTGTACAGTTGTAACCTTTTGGTAAAATAACAAGAACAGGTTTAATATGAACATCTGGCGATAAAAATTAATTTCTCAATTTATTGAAACAGATATAATTAGGTCAATGAAACAAAAACATACTTACAAAGTAGAACACCATAATTGCATTAAGGCACATTTAGCGGAATTGTTTTTTTTTCCTATTTTGATGCTAATAAAACGCATTCCTCGATGCGTAGTTAGTCATTAGTGCTTTTGGTCCTAATAACAGAAACTAGAGCGAACAAATTAGTACATTTTTAAGGGTATACGTAATTTATTTCATTAACCGACTTCAATTGCATCAACAAGTAATACAACGTAGGTAGACGAAAAAATTGTCAAGTAAATAGACATTTTTAGTGATAACTCAAAAGATTCTGATCTGATCTCGATTAAATTTAAATGGGACCTCATTACAATGACAAGCACACACACACATTATAAAGAATCATCTTTTTTATATAAATTATCGTTAGTAATAATAATTACTCAAAAAATAGTCATCAGATCTCAAACAAATTTTAATGACACAAGACTACAAGCCAAGCTTCGGTTTTCGATCGAAACAAGCGTCATCAAAATTCTCTCTTGATGTTTATCGTAATAAAACCTTTTATTATAATAATTTATCTCGTATGTGTCGCCAGTACAACCAGCTTATCAGTACGTGTATCGATATAGACATCTATCACTGTTCTCTCGCTTCTTTTAAAACCAAACTTTTAATAAATGTAACTGGTTAAGCAATTTTAGTTTTTAAGTTTCAATTTATATATGTATATTCCATTTCATCCACTTCTGTTTCTGCTTAGTGTATTATTTAACTGTATTTCGTGCACATTAAGGGTTTCAACCTGGACATTATGTTATCTATGAACGATTTCTGTATATTTTAATGGCTGTAACCTGTTATGTACGTGATTAAATAAATAAATAAAAAATAAGTATATCCAGTGACGAGTTATGAGATAAAACACAGCATAGGTTGACCAAAAAAATAGTCAAATAAATATGCATTATTAGACATAACTCGATAATATGATACTATCCGCGAGAGGACGAAAGTAACCGACATAGCTCACAGAATTAGCAAGTTGGAGCAGGCTCTAGAGTGGAGACCGCGTCTTGGCAAACGCAGTGTGGGATGTCCTCCGGCCCGTTGAACCGACGATCTACGTAAGATTGCCGGTGTACGCTGAATGAGGATTGCGGAAAACCGGGATGTCTGGCGCAAACTTGGGGAGGCATATGTCCAGCAGTGGACTGCAATAGGATGAACTGACTGACTGACTGAGATATAACTCGAAATGTACTTCTCAAATCTCAATTAAACATGACACGCGCCATTAAAATAAAAATCATCAAAATCTAAATATATGTTACCTCATATCTTTTTACTAGATGTACCGATTTTGATGGTTCTTTTTAACCGGCTTCAAAAATCGTGGAGCACAGCTAGTTTCACTAAATTTTCTTTCATCGCCGAACACAAGACAACAGACATAGACGAATTCAATCGTACACAAGTACGCACATCACAATCATACTTCAATTGAAGGAAAACAATCATTTAGGCCAAAGTTCCCTAAATACCAAGGAAAAAAGAACATTGCTAAACACGAGCCGCTGTTCGACCTCTGCTGAAAAAATTTAAAATTATTCCAACTGCTGGCTTTGAAATACACAGGTCGAAGACGGGCAGCAGCATCTTCGGTGCGACAAAGCGCCAGTACTGCGGTCACCAATTCGCCTGCCCAGCGTGGTGACTATGGGCAAAACACATGAGTTCACGTTATTTTTGGCGTAAACTTGTGGAGGCCTATGTCCAGCAGTGGACTGTATAGGCAGTAATGATAATGATGAAAAAGTTTGTGAGGATGGATGTATGTACATTTTACGTATGTGTGGTTTGTATGTTTGTTGCTCTTTCACGAAAAGACTACTGAACCGATTTCAATGAAACTTGCTACGAAGATAACTTTACATCTATAACACATGGGCTACTTTTTTATACCGACATTACCACGGGATCGCAAATTACGCGGGTGGAAAGGCGTGGCTAAGCTAGTTTATATATAGAATTACATTAATTTCCTGTTAAAATCAATAAATTATTTGGCATATAAATATAACATTTTAATATGTACGATTTCATTTTTGTGTTACCTACACATTACCGCTGGTGCGGTCAATTTTTGATATGATATTCAAAAATGCTTATAGCATTTTATTTCCGTAGTAACACGAGCTTGTGCTCCGGGCCGGGAGCCAGGTACAAATTCGGTCAATTATTTCCTCCCAATCGAAACTTCGTATAATGCATTAGGGATTTATATTATGAATATTCGCGACCGTCAACTGCAACATGGTCATGAAAATCTGTCACTGGCTCCCGGACCATTAAGTACAAAATATATAAAACTAATTTTAAATGTCGCTGATAAGTTACTGATAGGCTTTATCAGTAGGACGAAAAATAGGCCTCTAGGATATGTTTCATCTCGACTAATTAACTACAACTTTTGAATTCACAGGTTACAAATAAATACAACTGAGATAAAAATGAGTTTTATAACGAAAAAAAATTAAATCATACTCATTATACCAAAAACAGAATTTAAAAATAATCGTGTTTTTGTTCGACAACGGAAAAAAAACCGACTTCAATTACGTCGACAAGTACCTAATACAACGTAAGTAGACGAACAAATAGGCAAGTATATAGACATTGTTTGTGATAACTCAAGAGATACTGGTCCGATCTCGATTAAATTTAAATGGGACCTCATTACAATGACAAAACAAAGAATCATCTTTTTTAAACGGTTTTATTTAGCTCACCCCGTTTGTTTTATTTATTTTTTATTATTTATTCTTGGGTCAAATTTAGTAATTCAAATTTCACCCTCTTCCTGTCAACCGATTAATCTGAAATTTTGTATACACTTTGGATTTTGGTGACAATACAATTATGTTTATTCATTATCATTATAAATTCAAGATGGCCGCCGCTACAAAATGGCGGATAATTTATGTTTTATTAATCCCATCAATATGGGTATCAAATGAAAGGGCTCAACAAGCAGAATACAATATACTATAAAAAATTTAAATCCAAGATGGCGGCCGCTACAAAATGGCGGATAACGTAGGTTTTATCAATCCCATCAATATGGGTATCAAATGAAAGGGCTCAACAAGCAGAATACAATATACTATAAAAAATTGAAATACAAGATGGCGGCCGCTACAAAATGGCGGATAACGTAGGTTTTATCGATCCCATCAATATGGGTATCAAATGAAAGTGCTCAACCAGTATAATCAATGTACTATATAAAATTAAAATCCAAGATGGCGGCCTCTACAAAATGGCGGATAACTTAGGTTTTATCAACCCCATCAACATGGGTATCAAATGAAAGGTCTCAACAAGTAGAATACAATTTACTATGCAAAATTGAAATCTAAGCTGGCCGCCGCTACCAAATGTCTGATAACAATTTTTTATCAATCCCACCAATATGGGTATCAAATAAAAGGGCTTGACAAGAAGAATACAGTGCACTATACAACCTCAATATTTAAGATGGGCCTTGCAATAATGAAGCACTAAATGAATTAAACAGAATGCGAAATAAAAACTAAAAACTAGAAAATAAAAATAGGTAAAAAAACTTTTTAAGTTAAACGGTTTTATGTTAAACATACATTGCAATGTTTAAGATAAATGTACTAAAAACCAAAAAATAATAAAATAGATACAGTCGTGGGAATTATAAACATATGCATAGACTAGACTAAAATAAAACCGTGGGGCACGTCAATTGTCTACAAATTATCGACTTAATGTGCGATAGAAGAATCGTTTAATTCGTCGTTAAAATAGGCAGTTGGCCCGCAGACGGTGAGGAAATTACTTACTATTTTCTTGCTCATGGAAATTCCAATAGTTACATACACTCCATGTAAATAAAAGAGATGTTTCAACTAGTTTATCGTTGGACATTCACACTGCTGGCTGGCGAGGAATCGTTTCACTGCTCGTAGTTTGTCTTTAATCGACAAAACATATGATAAAAGTACTACTCGCTTACCACTATGAAACCCTAAAACTCGCTTATAATCGAGCTTGCTAGCTTGTTTCCACATTCTAGCCCTACTTATCACACGTCCATCTTTGTCGGTTGAACAACTGCATAATTATAGTGTAACATTACAAAACAAACATTTTAATCAACGATTGTAGACAATTGACGTGCCCCACGGTTTTATTTTAGTCTAGTCTATGCATATGTTTATAATTCCCACGACTGTATCTATTTTATTATTTTTTGGTTTTTAGTACATTTATCTTAAACATTGCAATGTATGTTTAACATAAAACCGTTTAACTTAAAAAGTTTTTTTACCTATTTTTATTATATAAATAGGTCGGCAAACAAGCGTACGGCTCACCTGATGATAAGCGATTACCGTAGCCTATAGACGCATGCAATACCAGAAGCATTGCAAGCGCGTTGCCTAACCTATCCCCGATTCCTCTCAGAAGCTCTGGTCACCTTACACACCAACAGGTACCTACATAACACTGTTTGAAAGCAGTATTATTTAGCTGTGATCTTCTGTAAGGTCGAAGAACTTCCCCAGTCGGGCTTCTCCATATTTCAGCAGGAAATTTCCTGCTGTGCCCTACCTCAGTTAACAGTCACCGAACCCAGGTCACCCAGTAAATAGTTCTGAGGTAGCATACATTAAAAAGAATATATATATTCGAATTATGTTGTCCTCCTCCTTGAAATCGTTAAAAATTAGTCATACTCTCGACGTTCATTAGATTTGAACCATATTTTATGATTATGATGTGCCGTGTGGTGTCGGAAGCGTGGAATAGCACCCTTTCTTCCCGTGGGGGTCGTAAAAAGCGACCGAGGGATAAGCCTGCCTCATAACCATCAGGGTCCTGGAGAAGGAAAACTTCATTTGAAACCCGGAATGGGGTCAAGCATTCGTGGCATAGCTCTAAAATTCGAAAGACTCCTGCAGCCGAACTAGCTCTACACGTATCGACTCATCGTTCCTGTGGGCCTAGCCAGTGAGGTCAAGAGGGTGGCGCAGAGCTTAGGCAACTCTGCTTTTTCCTGAATAGTGTCCTAGGCGACACAGTGTCTGTCTGACACTGTCCACTAAATCGTCTGCAATAGACGGACTAAGTCCAATGATGATTATGATTAGCAAGGCATTTCCAATTGAGATAATTTAGTCGATCGATGTGAAAACTTTTGATTACTTGTACTTGATTACGATTTAATCAATAGAAACAAATAGGATTGCTTAATTATATATGACGTGTCAAATAAAGTCGAAAACTTCTTTAGCCGATTTGGGCACTTGCACTTGGGCACGCGCCGTGTGTTGTGCGCGTTAGAAGCTTTTTAGACTGTTAAAATGTTTTAAATTCTTTAGTGCTGTGTGGCTACAGCACTAAAGAATTTAGCCACCCCCTCTCTTCCCGTGGGTGTCGTAAGAGGCGACTAAGGGATAACAAGGTTCCACAACCACTTTGGAACTTTAGAAGCCGACCGATGGCGGGATAACCATTCAACTGCTGGCTTTGAAATACACAGGCCAAAGACGGGCAGCAGCGTCTTCGGTGCGACAAAGCCAGTACTGCGGTCACCAACCCGCCTGCCCAGCGTGGTGACTATGGGCAAAACACATGAGTTCACGTTATTTTTGGCGTAAACTTGTGGAGGCCTATGTCCAGCAGTGGACTGTATAGGCTGTAATGATATTGCAGGTGGGGACGAACTAACTTCTAGTAACAATGGCTGTTTTTTTTAAAGTGTAAACTTCTTTTGGCGCACCGCACACACATTTTTTCGTAGGAAGTAAATTAGACTGATCCGTCACGCTCTGAGATGAAAGGCTCGATCGGGTGAACTCGGGACCGCCGAGTGCACCCGAGCGAGAAAGATACAGTCAGCTGCTCTTCGCTGTTGTGTCGCTGTGTTTAGTATATTCACAATGAAGTTTTCAGTTCTGCCGTACGATCTTAAGCACAGACGCTAAATTATTTTACTTTGAATACAAACACAATTATTTAAGACACAATATGATGTCAAGCAGTCTCGAGAACTATTAACAAGTAGGTATCAAACAAATGCGGGTGAGACCGGCAAGACTTATAGCCAACTTCAAAAAAGGAGGTTCTAAACGACTGAATTTTATTATTATTATTTTTTGTGTGTTATCTCATAACGTTTTGTACCGATTTTAATGACTCTTTTTTTTATTTGAAACGTATAATGCTTGTCATGTTGTTCCATTTAAATTCAATCGACATGTGACAGTTAAATTTTTTTATTCATCTCTAATAACGCGTATTACTTGACTATTTTTTCGTCTAAAGTAATACGCTGTATGACTGGTCGGTGTAATTGAAGTCGTTTTGTTTGTTTTTTTTTCGTTTCGAGCAAACATAATTATATAACTTTCCGTTACATAAATAATTGTGTTTGCTCGCAAACGAAAAAAAACCGACTTCAATTACATCGAAGAGTAATACAACATAGATTGACGAAAAAATAGACAAGTAACTACGCGTTATCAAAGATTACTCAAAAAGTAGTTATCAGATCTCGATAAAATTTATATGTGGCCACAGGAAAAACATCAGCTTTCGATTAAATTAAAAATTATCAAAATCGATACACCCAGTAAAAAGTTATTGCGGATTTTCGAGAGTTTCCCTCGATTTCTCTGGGATTCCATCATCAGATCCTGATTTCCTTATCATGGTACCAAACTAGTGATATCCCCTTTCCAACAAAAAAAGAATTATCAAAATCGGTACATCCAGTAGAAAGTTATGCGGTATAATACAACGTAGGTCGACGAAAAAAGCGTCAAGTAAAAACGCATTATTAGATATAGCTCGAAAAGTAGTTGTTAGATCTCAAATAAATTTAAATGGGACCAATTGGCACACACCACCTTTCGATTAAAACAAAATTTGTCGAAATCGGTCCACCCGGTCAAAAGTTCTGATGTAACATACATAAAAAAAAAAAATACAGTCGAATTGAGAACCTCCTCCTTTTTTGGAAGTCGGTTAAAAAAAATACAGTCGAATTGAAAACCTCCTCCTTTTTTAAAATCGGTTAACAAATACACTAGACAAGAATATGTCATTGTTTAAGCCCGCCTGTAACATCACACAGCTGGACAAAGGCCTCTTTCTCCTAAATGCAACATAGCTAAAATACCAAACAACCATACCCATCCCGAGCGGAAATTGAACCAGCAACCGTCGGTGCTTGGGTGGCGGCACACGCACCACTACACCAAAACGGTTTCAATAACTATCAATTAACTTTTTTTATTTATTTAAATGACGCCGCGTTGGCACAACGGTCACAGCTATGGATTGTGCCGGTTGCGCTGGCGGTTGCGGGTTCGATCCCCGCACATGACATACATTTGTTTTGGCCATACAGGTGTTTGCCATGGTCTGGGTGTTTGTGCAGTCCTTGTGGGTCTCCCCACCGTGCCTCGGAGAGCACGTTAAGCCGTCGGTCCCGGTCGTTATCATGTACACCTGATAGCGATCGTTACTCATAGTAGGGAATATATCCGCCAACCCGCATTGGAGCAGCGTGGTGGATTAAGCTCTAATCCTTCTCCTACATGGGGAAAAAGGTCTATGCCTAACAGTGGGCTATTACAGGCTGAAGCGAGCGAAGCGATTATTTAATTTGTTTCAGTTAAAAAATCTTTATGGACTAAACATTTCGACATTAAATTTTAATGTTTGTAAATAGTATCTTTGATGTCGGCTGGAAGAGTGCCAGTTATGATAACGACGCTCTAGTGCTTTGATGGACTTAAACGTGTTTTTATATTAACATATATAGCACTCGATTCTACTCGAGCTGGTTGATAAATTAATCAACAATAAAAATATTTTAATGATAGCTTCACAAGCGCTTTTACTTATTTTACAATATATTAAAAAGCTTTAAACTAGCTGCCTGGATAGACTTCGTTCAGTCAAAAGTTAATAGTAATTTTTTTTTTTAATATTAAATGCTTCCGTTGGCCATAATGAACATGCAAAAAATTTGCCGAATTGGTCGAGCCATTCTCGAGGTATACGCTTAGCAACATTCATTCTTATTTATATAGTTTTCGCATAAAAAAATTTTTCCTTACTCGAAAACGAAAAAAAAAAAAACCGACTTCAATTACATCGACAAGTAAAACAACGTAAGTAGACGAAAAAATACTCAAGTAAATACGCGTTATCAAAGATTACTCAAAAAATATTCGTCAGATGTCGATCAAATTTAAATTGGACTACAAGACATGCATCAGCTTTCGATTAAAATAGGAATCATAAAAATCGGTACGCCCAGCAAACAGTTATGCGGTATAATATAACGTAGGTCGACGAAAAATAGTAAAGTCAAAAATATCAACTAACCATCTTTTGCCACCTTTATTTATACAAATAGGTCGGCATAAAAGCGTACGGCTCACCTGATTGTAAGTGATCACCGTAACTTATAGATGCCTGCAACACCAGAAGCATCGCAAGCGCCTAGCCGACCCTCTATACTCCCAGGAACACTGCTCACGTTACTCACTACAGGAACAAGAAACTTCTTGAAAGCAGTATTATTTAGCTGTGACCGTCTATAAGTTTGAGTTACATCACCAGTCGGGCTGCTCCAGATTTTAAGCCAGATATTTCTTGCTGTGTGTTTACCTTAGTTAACTTTCTCGTCCCAGTTGTAGGTAAAGGCATCTCCATATTGGTCAAGAGTTACATTTGGAACTCTAATTTCATTTAAGGGATAATTTTTCTACCAGCAGTAAGAATTGCTAAAAGGTGTTTATTGTAAATTGTAACAAAGGAGACTGATGGCTTTGTACGAACTTCTTAGCATTCCATGGATTCACCGTGCGGGTGAAGGGTCCATCATGTGGCAGAGGGAAAAGCTCAGAGCAGTTCCTACAACTTGCGACCTAGGTGTAAGTTTACGGAGGCCCTTTTTTTGAGATGCGCATCAACGCTCACCTTCACTGCTCGAGTTGCCCGCCCTGCCTAGCCAAATTTAGTAGGAATCTATTAGTACAGCATTAGATACTCGTTCTAAAATAGAACTTACTCAACAGGCCAAGGTCTTTCAGCAGGTTGTAGAGATTTTGCTGTTATACCTCAAATCATCTGTTAGATCTTAAGTAATATATATCTAATTTTATTTTTATTCTATGTACCGTGACACAGAACGTGACATTTTTATTTATTTACTGTCGTTTTCAATCATCTCATCCTGGTTTTGTCTACTAGCTATAGTTGTGTGTCAAGAGACAATTTGTATGGAGCTTACGTCGAAATTCTATCTCTAGTAAGCAAACTAATAGATAGACAGAATTTTTAAACTGACCGTTATTTCATTTTGTATCTATTGAACTGTTAGTGTAAATACTAAATGTAAGATAATCATAACTAATATGATAATTAAAGCCAAAAAAAGGCAATTTAAACATCCAAAGTCCATGAGAACTTAGCAAAAAATCATACAATACCAATATATTTGAAAATAACATACAATGAATCTTTAGTTACTCGATGAATCTTGATTTTGATTATGACCGGCCTGTTGGCACAGTTGGCAATGATCCTGCCTTATATTCCTGAGTTGTGGGTCTCATTCAAGTGTCTTGATATAATACTTATACATGTAGTAATAAAAAAAAAAAAATTACAAATTCCCTATTTTATTTTACTTTTCCTTTCAAGAGTCACAAAGTCAGTTTAAAAATTATTTCAAGTTAGTTTCTATTTAAAAAAAAAACAGTGTTATAGATGAGTTTACTTTTAAATGTTGTCGCAGATGGAATTAAGGAAAACAAGACTTTATTTGGTTTGAAAATAGGTCCTAACTTAAGCTATTAGACCTTTAATATTAATAATGTAATTATGGGTCTGTTTCGGCGCTTATGGAAAATGCCTTATGTTGGATGATGGTATCCAAAAGATAAAAATCTTTGATATATTATTCTTTTTTACCATTGATTTGATTATGATATATTTCTATTCCCATTGATGAGAAACAGGCATCAGTGGCCTATTCCACCACCCGCTGTTTAAGATCCTAAATAGTATATTTTGTAATGTATATGGGTTGTAAGATAAAAAAATGTACCAACACAGTTTAGCATATTTTCTTAATAAAATCTTATTACATTGTAGCCATCGGACTTATTAACCTAGTAACATGACACCCAACTTAATTTAATTAAAAAATACCAACTACTACATTGCTCTAAGCTTGAATGTAAAAAGAAACACGATAAATATAGCTAATTTAAAACATTACATTACAAAGAACCTTTTAAGCAAAATAAATTTTTACATACCAGCGCGCTCAAAGCCCGATTGTGTATTGTTCATCAAATTGTAAACGATTTACACATTTTTTCACTACCGGCGCCGTATGTTGCCAAATCCATCGAAACACAAGAAAAAAGGTCGGACACTTTCGTAACTTCGCATAAATAAATATTCACAAAACACGGGCACAAACAACTTATATGTACAATTATATAGGAACCTATATAAATATAAGCACTGCGAATATAGTATGAAATAATCGAATTTTCAAAAATCCCCCACGGAACACAAACACAGAAATGTTGACACAGAGTTTATTGTCCTCGATTTCGAGTCATGAACGGTTGATGGATGTCGAAATTAAAATGTTTAATAATTTTATGCTCCAAGACACAAAAATTCTTTTCTGACGTTCGGTCGACATGCGTGAGTGCGTGCGTAATGAATATTATCTTTTTATCGATATCGATACAAATTTTGAGTACTAAATATTTTTCGTTATCTCAACTCTCATACGATATATTTCGATATGTAGTGCTGTACATACAGACAGATGAAGGCAAACGTATATCAAAGTACTTAGATTACGTAATTTACGTGTATTTGTAAAGTATACACTGCTTATGAGTTTACTGTTACGTTATCGTAATCTATATAAAATTTTATTTAATTGGTTGTTGTGGCAAATATGAAGGGGTTATTTGTTCAGAGATTTGTGTTAGAATCAGTCGAATAACAAAATGTTACATTAGAGAGTATTGTTATCTAACAATGTCTCAAATCATTATAATTATACGAACAGAATGATCTTAGATGTTATTTTTGTGCTTACTCGCAAAGAAAAAAAAAACAACTTCTATTACATTAACAAGTAATACAACATAAGGAGTCGAAAAAATAGTCAAGTAACTAAGCATTATCAAAGATCACTCAAGAGTACTTGTCGAATCTCGAATAAACTTAAATGGGGCTACATGACAAGCACCATCATTCGTTTCATCACCATACATAAAAAATACAGTCGAATTGAAAATCTCCTCATTTTTGGAAGTCGATTATAAATACACCATGTTGCGACTTGTAAGGAATACAATTATATAGGAACTGGCTGTGCTCGCGACTTCGTCTGCGTGCAATTAAAAAAAAATATCGTTCATAGAGTTACTTAGTAAATAAATTTCTCAAATTAAAGTATATCAGACACTCCAATTTTATTTATTTGTAAAATAATAATAATAAGCGTTGACTTGACTTGTCTAATATAAGCGATTTTTTCCAGTTCGAAAATCGATCTCGATAAGGATGAAGGTCTTAAATCAACAGTATTTTTGTATGTGTGTTCACTCGTAACTTTTTACTGGCAGACCGATGTTGATGATGTACCACAAAAAAAAAAGCAGCAGGTATCTATTGAAACAATAATTATCACAATCGGTACGTGAGGAAAAAATTCTGAGGTAACATATATAAAAAAATACAATTGAATTAAGAACCTCCTCTTTTTTTGGAAGTTAGTTAATGAAAAATACTATTTATTTACTGTTTATTAATTATTATTATATCACATCGTTTATTATCTCATCGAAATTTGTTACAAAATTTATAAATTATTATGAAACCTACAAATAATAAAAAATAAAGTAAATATATTTAATTACAAGTCATTAAATGTAATTATTGTGGCTTGCAAACTAAAATAGTTTGAATTGCAACAATAGGGGAACTATTAAGAAGGAAAGTAGGTAAAATACTATTTAATAATAACATTGTAAATGCTAATGAACATTGTAAAAACTTAAGAACTTTAATAATAAAACTAATGTGTGGTATGTTTTGGCGTATAAGTGTTGCAAATTATATAATAAATTACGCAAATATACTTGAATATAATACACTCTGTCGATATCAATAACACACGACTCTAGGGATTACCATAGACAATGTTTGTTTCATCTTTTTTTACCACAAACAATTTGATAAAAAAATATTAAAAATATTTTCGGAATATAGGTACCTATATCTTAGTATTATTGGTTTTAACTTTTAAATAATATTTATTTTACCTATATAAACAAACTGCAAACTTAAACAATAAAATTTCAAATTAAAAAAAAATAAGATTTCTTTCATATTTGTCACGTTATGTACTGTTATTTAACTTATAAAAATGTTTTTGTGATGCCAACCAATCAATCAATTATAACAAATGTCAATATTTCAAAAGTAAACATGTAAACAAAACCAAGTAATTTTGATGAAACTAGGAAATTTAACGAGATGTCTTCGTTTTTGTGTTTTATTTGTCATAGTACAGTTGATAAAGAAATAAATGAAGAAACGAGAGAAAAATATCGGGATGTCCTTGGGATGAACGTATGTGAATTTTTTTTTCCTAAATAGCGTCGATAAACGGTCTAATTTTGAGCTTTGATAATTCAAAGGCTCTTAATCTAAAGCCTTACCTAATATGCTCTATAGCATTCCTCTGTGAATGAACTATTCAGCACAAAAAAATTCAATTCGAACCGATATTATAGGGTATTAACAAATGAAAAAACAAACTTTTCAGCTTTTGATATTTAAATGATGTTTTCAGCTGTGTCCTGACTCTCAGCTGTGTTACATCTGTTGCCATGTTCTGAACAAGCTCTCATTATTCCGGTCAATATGCTTAAAACGGAGTTTAGAATATCCAGTATTATTCAGGTGATCTATTGTTCCAAACTTTACAATCTTTTAGTATGTGACCTTTTAAGTTGCGGATTCAATTCCCATTTACGGCGATTTGTATTGGCTCCTCCCCTCTCAATCCCGACACAACAATATATCCTAGTGGGAGTTGTTATGTAGTCATTAAGGTTTTTTTTTATATGTACCTAACTGGGCCGTTAAACGAGCGTACTGCTTACCTGATGGTAAGCGATTAACGTAGCTTATAGACGTCTGCAACGATAGAAGCATCGCAAGCGTGTTACTGACCCTACCCTCTATTCCCCCCAGGAGCGCTCGTCACCTTACTCACCACTGGAACACAACACTGCTTGAAAACAGTATTAATTAGCTCTGGTATTCCCTAAGGTCGAAGTACTACCGCCGTCGGGTGCTCCATATTTTGAGTAGGAAATTTCCTGCTGTTCCCTACCTAGGTTAAATTTAGTTTTATTTATTTGCATTAAAAGATGCTTTAAAATTTTAGTGAAAAGGGCACCATAAATCTTCAACGTAGCAACTTAGAAGTGCATGTTCTCTGTCCAGACGACTGCATACAGTATCATCATGTCGATCAATCATACAATTTCTCATACAGCAGTGATTTTAATGAGAACACGGGCTACAATAATGATAATGAATATGTGAAATTTGAAGATGAAAATGATTTTAATGATAATTTCAACACGTGTCAATATGAAACTATTAACAATAAAAATATTGATAATAATGATTTAGCTATCGGAACAGATAGTGCTATAAATGAAAATATTCAAGAAAAATTTAATGTAACTGAAACAGTTACAAATGATATAAATGAGAGATTTGATCATAATTGTGACAATGATGAAGTTAACGATGACTGTACTGATGATAGAAATAATGAAATTGTTGAAGCTAATGAAATAAATGAAGAAGTAATAAATGATAATTTGGACAATGATCTTGAAAAGGTAGATAAAGCTGAAGTAAGGAAGACAAAAGTAGGTATTCTAGCTTAAGTTTATAAATTTTTTTTACTACCTACCTAAGATTTATGAATGCGTACAGAAATGTGATATATTCCTATTATATTTTATAGAAATTGAACAGATCAAAAAAGAAATGTTTCAAGAAGATAATTCTAAGTCTAGAAGAACAGAAGGCAGCACTAGAAGCAAGTAAAAGAGAGAAGAAGTACATAGAATCTGAATTTAAATGTTACAATTGTGCCTTAGGTTTTCTCTTCAAAGATACTTATCAAGCGCACATGATGAGACATGAAGAGGTAAGGTGAAGTTTTATGAATTATTCTATCATTACTCGGAAAGTAAATTTGAAATGATTTTTAAACTGTTTGGTTTATTTTTAATATCTTTGAAGTTGTTATGTATCGATTTTGGATGTATAGTAATAATTATTTGATTGGTCCATTGGTACAGTTAAATTATAATATTGCAAGTGTGTTGTTAACCTCTCCGAAAGTTCTGATCATCTTGCTCACCACAGGAACACAACACTACTTGAGTTCCCTAGTTGGGCTGTTCCAAATTATGAGCAAGACAATTTCTGCTAAGCCATATAAATAATGGTTAAAAATATTGAACACATGTTTATTGAACTTCTTGAGAAACGATATAAGGGTTGCGGTGTGAAAAATATCAGGAAGGAAATTGTGTAAAATAGTGACGTGACCTGTGCTTGAGTTTTATATATAAATATATTATAAACATTTTTGAATATCATATCAAAAATTGACCGCTTCAGCGGGGTTCGAACCCGCGTTTCCGACTGACTGTGTCAACGTGTGGGTAACACAAAAATAAAATTGTGCATATTAAATATATTATATCAAGGGACGTTGCAAGAAAGAGATAAATATAGTTTTAAACATCACAGTGATCATTTTTAAGGAGTAAATTTTAGTCGTGTGCCTGAACTAATATACTCACTTTTACATATCCATATTTGTAACTGATTCCGTATATTTGATATTTCTATTTGGACAAATATTTCTCTCCGGTTTGGATGGCTGTCCTTGTGGTTCTCCCATCGTGCTACGGAGAGAACGTTAAGCTGTCGGGCCCTGTGGTTACCATGGATACCTGATAGAGATCGTTACTCATTAGTAGGGAGCATTGTGGTGGATTAAGTTTTGATCCTTATACACGGAGAGAGAAAACTGCTGGCTGCACTGACCGATTCCAGTCCAACGGCGAGTACCAGTGCGCGACGTGCACGCTGCGGTTCGCGTCGGCGCCGCAGCTGCGCGCGCACGCGGCGGGCCACCGCGAGCGCCACGTGTGCGCGTGCGGGGCGCGCCTCACGCCGCGCGCCGCCCGCGCGCACGCGTGCCGCCGCCGCGCGCAGGCCGCGGCGTGCCAGTTCTGCGGGAACTTGTTCAGGCGAGTACCGCTGGCGACGTGTTCGCTGAGCACCGCGAGCGCCACGTGTGCCAGTTCTGCGGGAACTTGTTCAGGCGAGTACCGCTGGCGACGTGTTCGCTGAGCACCGCGAGCGCCACGTGTGCCAGTTCTGCGGGAACTTGTTCAGGCGAGTACCGCTGGCGACGTGTTCGCTGAGCACCGCGAGCGCCACGTGTGCCAGTTCTGCGGGAACTTGTTCAGGCGAGTACCGCTGGCGACGTGCTCGCTGAGCACCGCGAGCGCCACGTGTGCCAGTTCTGCGGGAACTTGTTCAGGCGAGTACCGCTGGCGACGTGTTCGCTGAGCACCGCGAGCGCCACGTGTGCCAGTTCTGCGGGAACTTGTTCAGGCGAGTACCGCTGGCGACGTGTTCGCTGAGCACCGCGAGCGCCACGTGTGCCAGTTCTGCGGGAACTTGTTCAGGCGAGTACCGCTGGCGACGTGTTCGCTGAGCACCGCGAGCGCCACGTGTGCCAGTTCTGCGGGAACTTGTTCAGGTGAGAAATAAAGTTACAATAAATGGACAACCAAATTTTTAAAATACTCTCTATATCGTCGTCTATCATCGTCTATCTCAAAATCGACTGACTTACTCTTGTTTTATTGACGTTAGTATCTCTTATTTGGTTCAAAATAAAATCTATATTGCACGACTCCAAGGTGGCTGTTCTATATTCTAACAAAATAAAAAATATGAGAAGTGCTTACACTTTATATCTCTATGTATACGTAAATTACGCATCACATTGTTTGTCGGCGATGGCCTAAACTATTGAACCGATTTTAATCTTTGCCAAAGAGTAAAATAACTTGTGATCTTTGCACACTGTGTGCAGTTTGATCTAACCTTAGAGATAGGCTATATGATCCAACCTTAAAGATAGGCTATATTTTATTTTGATATGTGTTATTATTATATTTAAGAAGAAAAAATAAGGTGATACGAAATTCGCCAGATCAGCTAGTATGCTATAAAATACACACTTTTATACAGAATACATACCCATCAAACTATAAATTAAATATCATTTAACAAGAATCGATTAAATAAATATCATGAACGGCGTCATCATTTTATATGTACGGATGGTAGCTAAATAACGCGAGAACTGCTTGACAAAATTAGCTATTATTTATGTCAGAAAACTAAGAAGACAATTGAAGCCTGAAAAATTGTTCTAATTCATACCATAAATATTTTTAGGTTCTAACATAATAAAATGCATGAGAATGAATCAGACCATCTGTAATTATCTGCAAGAATCAAATCAACTAATCGTTGTATCGATCATTAGTTCCTAAACGAGCTACTAGAGGCCGTGTCTTAGTATAAGCTGCAAACAATAGTTTAAAGGAGTGCGTGGAGACGTGCAGTTTTCGGTTTTCCAATTTTTTTTTTAAATATTTTCAGAAGAATATTGAAATTATTCTTTCGTCAACAACCATTTTTTCTAGTAACCAGTATCATTTAATATTGATAAACATCGTAAAAACGCCAACAACAGTTTGTCCACTTTCAGAGATGCGAGTGGATTACAGCAACACCTTAGGAGGGTGCATGCAAGCAAAGCCGGGGGTCGTTTGTTGTCTTGCATGGTTTGCGGTGAAAGTTACAAGAACCAAGCTGCTCTACGGACTCACATGATGTATGTAATGTAACATATAAACATATGAGAAGAAAATTTTTTTCTTAAATAGTCACTTCCAAAACTAGGTTTTCAAGCGAAATTTACCAAATGCTTCTAATGCATCGCTCGCTTCAGTCTCTAATATCCCACTGCTGGGCATGGGCCATGGGGAAACCCATATAGGAGAAGGATTGGAACTTAATCCACCACACTGATCTAATGCGGGTTGACGGATATATTCCCTACTAAATAATATGAACGATCACGATCAGGTGTACACGATAACAACTGGGACCGACGGTTTAACGTGTTCTCGAGGCAGAATGGGGAGACTCACAAGGACCGCACAAACACCCAGACCACGGCAAATATCTGTATGACCAATACAAATGTTTGCCATGTGCGGGGATCGAACCCGCAACCGCGAGCGCAACAGCCACAAACCAGGGCTGTGACCGTTGCGCCAACGCGGCGTTAAGATGCTTATACTGAAAATTGAAAAATTGATTAATTTTATCCATATCTATATTTCAGAAAACATATAAAACGTAAATTCCAGTGCGACAAATGCCCAGCGACCTACAGCAGTCCGTATACCCTCACCCAACACAAGAGGACGCACGAGAATGGTGGGCAACTACACTATTGCACTACTTGCGGTGTTGGTTACAGTACTAGAAAAAGTTTGTTGGCTCATAAGCGTAATACGATGAATCATCAGCAGACTTTGTAAGTATTGTAATTAACCAAATTTAATTATATTTTATAAGCAAGCAAGTTTAAGGTCAAACTGATGGCAAGCAGTTACCGTAGCCTATGTACGCTTACAACATCAGGACCCTACCTCCGTTGTCATGTCACAGAGTACCCCCAGGATCTCCCTACCTTATTTACACGAGAAAATAAAAATACTTCACAGTATTATTTATCTGTGATCGCTTGTAAGGAGTAGGAAGGTACGCTTCAGTCGAGCTGCTCCAGGTTTTGAGAAAGATATATAACTGCAGTGGCCTACTTCATTAAAAGTTATATTTTTTCATCAGAAGTATTGCGTTGCTGACTCTGCTGTGTGGTTACGGCAGTGAAGAATATAGCCACCTCCCTCTCTTCCCGTGGGTGTCGTAAGAGGCGATTGAGGGATAACACAGTTCCACTACCACCTTGGAACTTAAAAATCCGACCGATGGCTTAATAGCCATTCAACTTCTGGTTTTGAAAAACACAGGCCGAAGACGGGCAGCAGCATCCTCAGTGCGACAAAGCCACCCCTGCGGTCACTACCTGCCTGCCCAGCGTGGTGACTATGGGCAACACATAATGAGTTCAAGCCATTTTTGGCGCGAACTTGTAGAGGCTTATGTCCAGCAGTGGACTGCGATAGATTGAAGTGATTGCGTTACTGACTCTACCTTCAACCCTTTCTGGAACTCTCTGCCTTACTCACCATAGAATTACAATACTAGTTGAAAGCAGCGTTATTTAGCTACGATCTTCATGATGGATCACGTAGCTCGCTTAAACATACAGACTAATTCTTCTACCTTACAATATTAGTATAGATAACATAAAATACCTGGATAATATTTACAGGTTCGAATGCCCCATCTGCACCCGTCTCTGTCCAACTCAAAGGTCCCTGGCCTCACACATACAAACGGTCCACTCGACCACTAAAGAGTACACCTGTCCGCAATGCCCCGCTCGCTACACAAGTAGGAAGTCACTTGTACGACATATCGGTACACATAACAAGAAAACTGAAGTCAAGATGGCGGTTTGTCACTTGTGTGGGAATTCTTTTAAGGTATCTATATATATAATGAAATGGTAGGAAAGTCAAAACTGTACATTGAATATATTTTTTTAAAAGAATACTTGGGTGTGATCTACAATCGATACCGAAGCCAAAAATATAGTTTTTAGAATTTTTTTCTGTTTGTCTGTATGTATGTCCGGGATAAACTCAAAAAGTACCGCATGGATTTACTTCAGATTTGGCACGAATATTATTAAGAAGTCTGGTCAACATATAGGCTACAAATAATCACGCTATCACCTACCGGGAACGAGCAGTGAACCTTTATTTCTTTAACGCATTCTATAACAACGTGTAATCTAACGACGCATATTTGAATGTTGTTATTATGTTAATAACCATGCTATAAGCTAGCTTCATACTATAAATAACGACATTCTGTAGTATATTTAGTATCAGCATTGCACCCGTGCGAAACCGGGGCGGGTCGCTAGTATAAAAATATTCATGTATGGAATACGTATAATCAAAAAGGATAATGTATGGGACAGTCTATGGTTGAGTGAGAGACGACATGTGAGGGAAGGCTATGAGGGAAACCAAACCCAATGAAAGTCGATCTAACACTAAATTTATTAAGATTATTTTGAGTATATATAGGCAGAAGTACAGACGTCATTTGACGTCATTCGTAGCAAACAAATATCAATTTCATTAGAAATCTGCATAAGAAAAATAACAATTTCGTAATAAATCAGCTAAATTAAAGAGGTTACTAATTAGCAAAACAATCATATTGCTCAATGTGCGTTGACCCGTACATCCTGCCGACTCAAAGAAGAAAGATAATTTTGATATTAAAATCTACAATTACAATACAATTAAAATTTAAGTACATAGATTTAAATAACTTATATAATAATCATCACTGCACTACACTTTAATTGGTATGTCCAGTCGAACGAATCGCGGTCGCGCGCTCGGGGGAGCAGGGGCCTCCTGGTCTTCGTTCTTATCTGCTGCAACTGGAACTGCGGTCGTGGAGACGTCTTTCACAGCACTGCTCAGTATAATTTTGTTTCTGCGATATCGCATGGTCCCGTACAGACATCCCGCAACAATGATAGACCCTAAGATTATATACAAGACAGAGTACTGATGTATATCGTGTATACTGAGTGATGCGTTTTCCTGCTCCTTGAGGTTAATGATCTGAGACTTCATCCGGCGCCACAAATCTTCATGATCCTCGGGTGTGAACAGTTGGAAATCCGAAGTATTTATTATGGAATTTAATATTGAATAATCGGCTGGGATCGATATGTTTCTTGGACCTTAACTTGGCTCATATAACTATTTTGAGTGAATATAGAGAAGGTGTCACCTTTTATTGTACAACCTTGACCGATTTGTAAAAGGCCATTCCCGGTCAGTGTTGTCAATACAACTCCAGTGTCAATGCAAAATATGCGCACTGTGCATTTCCCACAGCAGGAATAAAGCCACATGTTATTGTTATGTAACTTGACCCAGCGCACGCGACATGGTGCCTCCTTTGTTTTACATATTGTTGTATTGTGTATACTCAAGTTACACATTCCGCTGGTTATTTGTAATTCGTATATCGGCTTATCGAGAGCGCATAATAATTTGTTTGTCTGTATGTGGACACAATTTTCTACATCTGATTCTGTCAAGATGAGTAGTAAGTCCTTTTGTAGATTGAATGCAATGTATGGTGCGATAAATTCTACGTTATAATGCTGCTGAGGAAGGGTTATTACTCTATCCAGTTCAAAATTCTTTATTTAATAAAGAATTAAATAAGAAACTAGTTGATGAAGTTAAATTTGTAAAAGATACGACCGGTCCACGTTTGTGTAATAAATAATGTAAAATCTATATATGACATAGATTATAGGAACGATACGATAGGAAAGTTATTTTAAATGATTTCCAACCGTCCCTTACTCACACAGGAACAACACTGCTTGAAAGCAGTATTATTTAGCTGTGATCTTCTGTAAGGTCGAGGTACTTCCCCAGTTGGGCTGCTCCATATTTCGAGCAGGATATTTCCTGCTGTGACCTACCTCAGTTAAATTATAATCGTCGATAATTACTTCCTTACATTAAATTCTTAACAAGAAGTTTGATGTCACAACTGAAATATTTGTGTGTCTTTTAAGATATATTCTATACTTGCTGTGGCCTGCGGTTGCACTTAATTGAGGACAAAATGTATATACTTAAATATTATATAGCCTTTATAGCTTTTGTCAGTAAAATCGGACTACCCAACACAAGGATGTTTCGATTCGAACCAATAGTTTCTGGACTTAGCGCATTTAAAAAAAGAACTCTTTAGCTTTATAATCTTAGTATAGATAAATCAAAGTGCAAAATATACGCCTTTCACTCCTATATGCGTCATAATGTGATCTTTTGTAGCCTACGACGATAGTTAATAAAAGATTTTTAGTGCAAAACAATTTTTTTTTTTTAATTTCGAGGGTATGGTCCACTTTTAATCGGAAATCTGACATTTTGGACAGTGGAACAAAGAAATCTTCAAATTTATGAATCTTATATATAAAATTCTCGTATCACAATGTTAGTTACAATACTCCTCCGAAATAGCTAGACCGATTTTTATGAAATTTTATGTGTATTCAGATAGGTATGAGAATCGGCCAAGATCTATTTCTCATAGCCCTAAGTTAAAGGGGGGGGTTAAGAGGGTTAATAAAATATATGGCAAAACAAAGTTCGCGGAGTCAGCTAGTACTAATATAAGTATTGTACCAGATATCGCTGAGAAGAAATATCTAGCACGATATTAAATATGAACATATTTTTTTTTTCCGTTTCAGGGTAACAATAAATTAAACAGACATCTACGAGATGTTTGCGAAAAGACGAAATTGGAGGAAGAAATATCAGATATTTATTATTAGTGAATTATTGATAGGACAGGGCACAGCGGGAAATGTCCTGCCCAAAATCTGGAGCTGGCTGGGGAAGTACCGCGACATTGACGGTGATATTTAAATATGTTGAAGACATTAAGACAATGAAAAAATTGTATAGAAAATTTTCAATTGCAATTCTGACATTGTTTATAAGAAAAATAATGATTTCTTTAATCTGTGATACTAATTTAAGTATTAAATAAATGTTTTTTTTTTCTCGAATTTTTTTTTTTTTTTTTTTTACTAAAATAGACGT
The DNA here is from genome assembly GCF_905220565.1 of Melitaea cinxia. Classification (NCBI taxonomy): domain Eukaryota; kingdom Metazoa; phylum Arthropoda; class Insecta; order Lepidoptera; family Nymphalidae; genus Melitaea; species Melitaea cinxia. Next base: position 6,440,915 of record NC_059418.1, on the reverse strand, counting down.
TATATTTAATATTTGTGATTTAAACATCACAAATATTAAATATAACATCGCATATAATATTTAGCTATGAGACTTTGTAATAATTATAACCCTATGAAAAAAAAATCTCATAAACTTCTTAAAAACATAGAGAAATGAAGACCATATTCAATTCAGTCAACGACAATTTAAAACGCGCGAATTTTGAAAATGCTTTAATTATGCTCGTATTTTTTATTGGTCGTCCTTGGTCCCTAGACGGGACGCCCTAAGTAATTGCATATATAGCTTACTAGCTATTCCAGGACAGCCTCTCATAACTCGGTACGAGAATTTGGTCCGCTTTTGTCCATGATTTTATGAAGCTAATGAGATTTTTTTTTCATTTGGAAGCTTTCTATTCAGAAAGCATTTACTATTAATTCTGTTTATAAGATTTAAAATTAACATGATTATTTTTATTACTAAAATTATTTAAAAACGTGATATTTACCATATTTTTTATTTTCATTTTGCGGAGCACGATATTTCGACATTAGCTACGAATGTCTTTTTCACGAACTCGTCTAGCATTGAGATCCGCAAAATAAAAAAAAAGCTGAATACCCCACTTCAGCCTGTAATATCCCACTACTGGGCATAGGCCTCTTTCCCCATATAGGAGAAGGATCAGAGCTTAATCCACCACGCTGCTCCACTACGGGTTGGCGGATATATTCCCTACTATGAGTAACGATCGCTATCAGATGTACATGATAACAACCGGGACCGACGGCATAACGTGCTCTCCGAGGCACGGTGGGGAGACACACCCAGTTACCCAGAATAACCCGTTTTTAAATAATTTTAGTATTTCTGTAAATACACACGTATGATACAAGAGGCGTTAAATTTAACCATACAAACTACATACAACTTACAAGTTGTATTCAAAACAGTCAAACAGAAGAGGTAGATTCAGTTGAGTTGTAGACCTATGTCATAACTAAACTACTGCTTCTATTGGACTGATATTTTGATAGATCCCTACTAATATTATAAATGTGAATGTAAGTTTGTTTGTTACGCTTTCACGAGAAAACTACTTAACCGATTACCATGAATCTTTGTACACATATTCTTGGAGGTATTAGAAGTAACATAGGATACTTTTTACTAAAAATAATTCAGTGCGAACGAAGCTGCGGGTAAAAGCTAGTATCTTATAAATGGTATGTAGTGTGTATGGTGTAATTTAATACTCCTTGCTTGTATCTAACCTGCTGAAAATTCCAAGTAAAACACGATTATTTGTATGGGTAGTTATTGTAAACTATTGTAAATAAATAAGTAAATAAACGCTTTACGCTCAACAGCCCCCAGTAGGATTCTCTCCTGTGTCGGGGGTCAGGAAACACACAATACACAAGCACAAACGCCCAGACCACAACAAACATCTATATGGCCAATACAAATGTCTGTCCTGAGTGGGGATCGAACCCGCGACCGCCAGAGCAACAGCCAGTGCCATGACCGCTGCGCTAACGCGTCATCGAATTGTCGTAGTCCAAATAGATCTACTGGAATCCAGATAGCCCAGATAAAAATTGTATGAAAATTTTGGAATCCCTGTTTCAAACACACAATAGTTTACAATAACTTCCCATACAAATCAACGTTTTTTATTTGGCATTTTTAGTAGGAATACTTCTATATATAGATGAGTATCAGAAGATAATTCAGTGTAGCTTTACAACTATTTTCTATATATATTATATTTATTGTTTTACGATATGTCATAAAATGAAACTTCAAATAAAAAATAATATAAAATTAATTTAATTCAATTTTGTAACAAATTAAAACACTGTAACGCAGCAAACGCTATCAAGCTGTAACCTTCCATAGCTTGTACTATTATTCTATTCAAGACGTTACTACAATTTACTAAAACGCACTTTTTTTCCAAACTACCCTCGGAAATTTCAACTTTACTCATATTCCATTTTTTCCTCCAAATCTCTGTTAACGAACTCTTTTTTAATATTTTATCATCTTGAGATATTTGTGAACTGTTTTGACTTGATATTACTTTATAACGATTATGTCTGTTCAGTAAATGTTCTAATATATGAAAAATGTAACATAAATTTTCGCATTTATCTGTATGTTCGATTTCGAACGTGTCTGTTAGGATTTCGAGTGTTTTTTCTAATATTATTGTTATTTTTTCTATTGAGTATTTTACTATATGTATCGAACGGCTTAGAAGAAATATTCTCTCTATTAATTCTTCTTTATCTAACTGCAATAAATTTTAAGATGGTACCTATACTTAAATAATTGTCTTATTTACGTTATAAACGGGAAAAAAACGGAATAGTCAAGATAGTGCAGGCGGTTATAAAGCTAGTAGGTATATATGTATGTTTATAAAATGTGCCCAAACTTTGCCCGCGACTTTATCCGCGTGGAATTTAACAAAAAAGTTATTGTTACACAGAGTTATAAAATCAATAAATTTATAAAATAAAAGTAGCCTAAGTTATGCCTTATATCAGCTATCTGTCAGTGAAAGTTCTGTCATAACCTGTCCAGCAGTTTCAGAGATTAGCCGGAACAAACAGACAGACAGACAAAAATTGTAAAGACTGTTATTAGACAACAGACACTCCAATTCTATTCATTGTTGATGTATAGATAATTACAATGCTTTCTCCGTAATTCCGTCCTTCGTATACTTTATTCAACAATTTATCAATAGTTTCGAGTAATTCTTCTAGAAAATTCGGATACATTTCATCTTCATGTAATTTATCAATGAGTTTACCTAATACCTAAAAAATATACATACTTTTTAATTGAACCAGAAGATAGAAGTGATTCGTATTAGTTATTTAGGGATGATTAAAAAATTATTTAGGCTAGAGTACTTAGTAGACGTTTTGGCCCCTCCCCCTTCGGCATATAAAGTTATACTTTCACCAACCCCCCACCAAATTTTACGTCACAAAAGACGAATTTGCCAAACTGGGAGACAGACTGTTCCTGTAAATCCACTTACCTTAGATATCTCTTCAGTTATTTCATTGGTACTCGTAACCAGCGGACTGGTGACGATGAAATTCATCAAACAATGAGCTGATTCGTTTATCCAAAGACCGGACGATTGGGATGCTAAAAATTTTTTCGAAAATTGTGCAAATTTAAGAAAGCAAAGAAGAGACGCCACTGATGCTTACTCCCTATGAACAATTATCATGACATTTAAAATATTTTTATTTCTTTCTTTCGTGTGTTTACGTTGCGTGGTAAAACGTCACTTTCAGAGCAGAGTGCCTAGAGCGAGTTTTGCTTAATCCGTCTCACAATAACGGGCGTAAATCTTAACTTCATTTTGTATGGGAAATTCGGCATTTCAACCTAGTTCTCGCGTTTGCCGCTAGATGGCTCTGTATCGATTGTATCGTATACTATTCTTTATCGTCTCGGCTGCAGTGTTTAAATTCTCATGCAAAATAATCTTTACGTATAAATGCGTTTCTCTCACGTTTTTGTGAATAAAACTCGCACTAGGCACTCAGGTCTCTTAACGTTTCATACGATTTCACTCTCAGTTTTTTTTTTCCATACCTGGGTTCGTATATCGTTACTTAGGGAGTAAACTTTAAAACTGATTAAGGCTGTTTGATATATGACATACGGTTTTTGACATATGAGAGAATGGGCCTAAATTTGGTATTTGCATCACTGATATCCTTTATCAGCAGGAGATAATCCTGACCATTAAATCCTGTTTCACCGGGATAAATAATCTACATCTTTTGTACTCATATTCTTGCAAATCTGACTGAGTGGATATTTTAGTGACAAAGAAAAATGCATCATAAACTTTTATCTTTTGGATACCGTTATATGTCAGGTAGATTTACCAGTAACCTGTGAAACAGGCTCTTAGAAATTGTAATATTAACCTCATAAAATATATCAAAAACCCTATAAAAACATGAACAAATGCAGACCGAATTCTTATACCGAGTTACTTTACGAAACTTTTTCCATTGGGTAATACGGGAGCATTAGAAGTATTCAAGGACATAAAAGAGTCAGAAATTGCCTTACCTCTATCACCAGAATGTCTTAGCTGAAACCTTTTATAACCAGAATCGGATTTACTTCTATCTTTTCTATTTATGTAACTTTTTACTTTACTAAATTCCTCTAAAACTTTAAAAGTAACTATTTCAGCTTGAGAATCAGTTAAGTCGGCTATTTCATCTGAACTTGAATTATCATGTTCAAAATCGATCTTAGCGTTAGCATTATCGAAATCTATTTTATCATTCGCATCTTTTGTATTAACAATGTTAAGCGTATCCTCATTATCTTTACAGTTTTGTGATACATTTAAATTGTTATTAAATGTTGAATTCATTTTAAAATTTTGACTTTGTGAATATTCAAATTCGTCTAACGAATACGAATTTGGAATATCTCGCAATTTATTTGTATTTGTAGCTTCATTGATTTCTTGATGATTATTTAAATTAACAAATGTTAATGGTGTTTGATTACTAGCATTAGGGTTTAGAAAACCAAAATTTTGTGATGATTCTGAAGAAAAACTAACAAAGTTTTTATCACTTTGCAATGAAAACTGTGACGGATTACGCGATGTATTTATACCAATTTCCTGTCGTTTTCTTATATCATAAATTTTATTAAAATCTTTGTTTGACTCTTTAAGTGTATTACTATCCTTATCTTCAGTTTGGGACGACATTGATAATTTTTGAGTATTAGCATTAGGATTCAAAAAATCAAAATTTTGTGATGATTCTGAAGAAAAACTAACAAAATGTTTATCGATTTTATTAAAATCTTTGTTTGGCTCTTTAGGTGTAATACCGTCCTTATCTTTAAGGTTTTCGGGTAAATTAATTACTTTTGAATCAGTTTTCTTGTTAATAAGTATTAAATTTTTAGATATAACAAAGTTATCTTGACTTTGACTAATATGTGTATTATATTCTGTTAATCCTATAGTATACAGTTCAGTTTGTTGAGAATCTATTTCATTTCTTTCTGTTATAACGTTAGAAGTGTTCTGTTCATTTTGTTTATCTATATTTTGTGTAAATTGATCGAAGAAGTTTAAATCACTATCATCATTTATGCAATTGTTTATAAACTCATTTTCACCGTCTTGCGATCCGTCGAAGTACGTTGATTGTGTATTGTTTAAAATTACCTAAAATTTTCATGATATTTTACCGACAATAATTATAAAAAATGAATTAAAAAATACAATAAATATGTTTTTAAGTTTGTAAATTGTTTTAATCAGGGGCGGCTCTAGTCCATTTGGCACCCGAGAGCAAAAATTACTATAGTGCTCTTATAACAATTCCGCTCGTATTCGAGTGACTTTTTTATTTAATTTCATTTATACATATAACGATGTTATGCGCCTTAACATGCGGCTTTCAGCGAAGCCCGGGTGCACTACATCCCCTGCACAAAAGATAAAGTCGCCCCTGGTTCTAATGACAAACTATCTTTTACCAAAATCGCTCAAGTGGTCTTCGACAGTACTACGTAGTTTAATAAGTAAATAAATTTAAAAAATATATTTTTCAAAATTGCGCTAAACTTCACAATGTTTACTTAGAATATATTTATTTACGGAGACCTTTTAATAACTTCTGCCTTGAAAGCAGCGAGGAAATTTAGAAAGCCTTGTGCAAAGACGCTTGCACATGGACTCCCAAAGTAAAATTTAAGAAAATCTAAACTCTATATCTCCATATCGACAAAGCCAGCCCTGCGGTCGCCAACCCGCCTGCCCAGCGTGGTGACTATGGGCATAAACACATGAGTTATATTTATGATACAGATGATGATGATGATGATGATGATGAAACTCTATACGTAATATCCGCTAAACTGCAGCAAAGCAGGCTTATGGATTAAACTCCAACCCTTCCCCTATATGAATACAGAGGCCTATCCCAGCAGAGGCAGCAGCAATTACAGGCTGAATCAAACTCTATACAAGATACACAGACAACAAGATATGTGGTTTAACCTAGCTGTATCTTGTGGTTTCACCAGCATAATTTCCAATTCCCGGGGAAGTCGTCATAATAAAATTATTCTGGATCGCCCGATATCTCCGTTAGATTGCCTTGTTCTACATAAGATTGCCGGTGTAGGCTGGATGAGGATTGCGGAAAACCGGGATGTCTGGTGCGAACTTGGGGAGACTTATGTCCAGCAGTTGACTACAATAGGCTGAACTGACAACTATCTCCGCATCAAGTTTCATTAAAATTAGTTCAGTAGTTTTTTACGTGAAAGAGTAACATTCGTCCAGCCATCCTCACAAACTTTAGCATTTATTATATTAGTAGGACTAGCTGTGCCCGCAACTTCGTCTGCGTAGAATTTAACAAAAAAGTTATTGTTTAATCCACAGAGTTATAAAATAAATAGTTTTCTTAAATAATATTATCATAGGTTACTCCTTATTACATCAGCTATGTGCCAGTGAAAGTCCCGTAAAAATCGTTCCAGCCGTTTCATAGATTAGCCGGAACAAACATTTAGACAGACTGACAAAAATTGTACAAAAATGTTATTTTGGTATATGTACCGTGTATACATCCATATGCATTTAGCAATAAGCGGTTATTTTAATATTACAAACAGACACTCTAATTTTATTTATTTTTATATAGATTACCTCATTTTCTTTATCTTCAATATCACCTAACATCTCCATTACGTTTATCAAAGAGTTATTTTTTGCAGGTTCTGTGGGTCCTACACTATTTAGATCAAAATCTTTCAAAATATTAACACTATTCCCATCATCTTCGTCCATAACTGGATCGTTATCATCGATATTGAAGTCATCATCACAAATCGTGATGTCATCATCACATGACGTTATGTCATCATCAAAATGATCATCGGAAACATTTATTTTGGATTTTAATTGATTTAGATATTCTTCGATTGATAAGTTATGTGGTTTTGTTGTAAGGACTGCTATTGCTATTATTAGGCGGTATTTTTGTAAAATAAATTGGTCTGGAAATATTGATATTAAATTTTAATTTTATTTATTTAATACTTAACATTTAAGACAAAATCAGTATTTTTTTAACTTAAAGAGGCGTAGGTGGTTGTTAAGATGTACGAAGTTCTTGAATTAGCTTTTATATGTACCTAAACGTTGGTCATGTCACTAGCCGCGATAAGATCGTCCCCATGTAATAAATATTAAAACAAAAATAATATTATTTAAAATCTATGGTTTTATTTACGCCTTAACAGCTGTCTTATATTGGCTTGTGATCTTACAAAAAACCTAGTAATAGAGAAAATATTGATAACATAAGCAATAAAAAATATACATATTGGAACGAAGTTCCTTACGACAGGCTTGACATTTGGCTGGGCGAGCGAACTGAAAAAAATGTGATACTAAAACCGTAAGAAAAATATATAACGGAAGTGACTTAATATCAGTCACACGACTGTATAATGTGACGTTTGTAAAACTAAAATATTACTAGTAAACTTTTTTAAAATTATTTATGTAATTTTATACTGTCGACAAAAATAAATAAAGCCATAATTATGTTTTTTATTTCACTTAATAGTTTGAATTATTATTATTATTATCTTTGATTTATTTTATTTTACGGTATTTGTTATTTTCTACAATACTAAGTTTCCTAAATACTTTATCAACTTAAAAAAAATCAAGAACTAGAAAATATAATTATATAAAATTCAACTTTTTTTTTCAAATTGTGTTGCTACTATACTATCCGAAGGAACTTCGTTCCTACCTGGTGTCCCATGACATCAAATATTTTATAAATATAGGTATCTGTACATTATATTAAATATCTCGTGAAACGATATTTGCCCGGGGTAATCTCCGAAACTATTGGACCGATTTTAATGATGTTTTACATAAATATGTATCTTTAACCAACTTCAAACATAGGCAATATTTTATTTTAATATATAATTACTAAGCTGTGCGGCAGCAAAGAATATAGCCACCCCCTCTCTTCTCGTGGGTGTCGTAAGAGGCGACTAAGGGATAACACAGTTCCACTACCACCTTGAAACTTAAAAAGCCGACCGATGGCGGGATAACCATCCAACTGCTAGCTTTTGAATACACAGGTCGAAGCTAGTTATAGATTATTTTAAGAAGAGACAAACTGCAAGTTATTATTTCAAAGGTTGCGTGAAAAGGAAATTAATTATGATCTGTTAACTGTTAGATATAATTATAATATATATATATATATATAGCGAACTGGGACACCACATATCTATTATTATTATTACACATCAGATAACTTTATCAGAAACCGGTAAAACAGACACATTTGGAATTTTTTATTTTAAAACATCGTGAGTTAATGATATATACATATGTATTAAAAAAATATATTGAAAATAAAAATGTAAATAATACTTGCCATATTCGTCAGAATCCATTTTTATGAAACAAATTTATACCAAAGTACTATAAATAAAAAACTTTGGATAATATATTTAGGAAGTATTAATTCCTACTTAACAAGCTAGAGATTTTCATAAAAGTGAAACTTCGCGCCATTTATTTTCTTAATAATTTATCCCAGAGAAAGCAAAGATTTAGTCACATACAGCCTAATATTATATAAAAACAATTGTTTTTTTTTTTAAATTCTTTAAAAGTTTTTCATTATAAATTCGCTTAAATAAACATTAATAATTTAATCTATGTACATTAAAAGTAGATATCTGTTGGATTTTTCTTTAAGCCAGTAAAGATATTATTTTTGGGTGGAAAAATTGTTAAAATGTGTTGTCGTCTAGTTAAATGTTTATTATAATGTTTTAATGTTTATTGTAAATGTCTTTTTATACATAAAATATTAATTAAATTTATATATATAAAACTTTCATAAACATAAAAAAAATCTTAATATTTCAATGTCATAAAAAAACATTTAGTCAAATCTATTGTCATGGTCTATTGACTTTTTATAAAATGAAAAATTACTACACTATTTTATATAAATATGGCATTATACACAATTTTATTCGGAATAAGTATATTTATGATAGCATTGGTGATGGCGATAATAAAAAAGATGTTTTTTTATTGGAAACAGGAACACAAAATCGAAAGAATGATTATAAGTACAGTTGACAGACCTAGTAAGTGACAGAACTATAAACGCACTTGGTACACCTATTGAAAACTTGTGGTTATAAAATACATCCCAAGTCAGGCAGCTCAGTTTTGATAAAGGTGTTTCCTGCTGCGCACTGCCACAAATAAGATTTGTAGGATAAATAAATAATGAACTCCTCACTCTTAACATAGACACGCGGTCATCTGTTCCTAAGTTAAGACAAATAATATATAATTATTAATTATTTATTTTAGCAGTAAGTATCATGATATGCACAGACAAGTGTGTTCTAAGAAGACGCCGGTATGCTGACAATATTGATATTTATGACGTTGTCAGTAAAAGCGATATTAGCTTGCCGAAGGACAGTGCCATCTCTAACGTAGTCGAATGACTATTATATGTAGAATATTTTAAAAATGTCACTCTTTTTAACGGATTTCTAAAAAGGAGGAGGCTCTCAATTCGACTGCATTTTTATGTAATAAGTACCTCATAATCGTTTTGGACGTACGGATGATAGCAAAATAATGCAGGAACTGCTTAAAAAAATAATCTGTTTTTATTATATCAGGAAACTATTAACTAAGAAGCCTGTTAAATATGAAGGCTGATTTTTACAATAAATATTTTTACGTTTCTTATCATTTATTATTACTGATTATCTGCAAGAACCAAATGAACTAATCGAACTTGTTATCGTTGTATGGTCGATCACTAGTTCCTTAACAAGTTACTAGAAGGTGCTGCTAAGAAGCTGCAAAGAATATTTCAACGGAATGCATGAGGCTTGCACTTGTGAATTTACCAAATATTTTTCGTAACACAATTATTTTTTATCCGATTTATTGCAAACGTTCTGAAGTTATGCGTTATAAATAAATCATAATTAATCTCTACTCAGTGTCTTTTAAGTAAAATAATAAAAAAAAAAAAAAACAAAAACAATAAATAGTTTTTTGTTATTCATTTTTTTTTATTTTAAATATTTTTATATATCTGTAATGTACTCCTCTCGTTGGTCCGGAAAGCACAAAGCACTTGATGCCATAGACATTATTTATTTTTATCATGTCATGTCTGCTAAGTCGCTCGTTTGTCCAAGAGATTCCATTATAGAACCTCATTCTTTTTTTCAAGTCGGTTAAAAATATCACTGAGTTTACCGATTTTGATGATACCTTTTTGTATTTGAAAGCTCGTGCTTGTCGTGTGGTACCACCTATACAGTTATCTCTAATGGTGGGTAGTAGAAATACAATAAAAATAAGACGATAATATTTTAATATTACGGTCATTTCAGTTCAAAACAGTTCTTTTCGTATTGTTAGAAATAATTTTATGCAGGATTATAGATCACTCGATACATCTTGAGTCGTACTGTTTGCTTTCGGGTTTGCTGTTTCTTTTTGTTCAGTATCTCTTATACTTTTTTTTTTTTTTTTTTAACAAGTCTTATACATCCACGGGCTTATGAACCCATGTCCTTTTTTACTCTAATACATGCAAATTTTTATTTTTATTTTTTTCTCTATTTCAAGGTAGGCGTTAGTCAACAACATCGCTGTTCAAGTCAGACTATGTTTGTTTTTAATGTCTCCAAAAGAGACGTGAGTCCACCGACCGGTTCTTAATCTAATCTATGGTACAACATTTTTTTTTTTTTTTTTTTTTTTGTATTATTATTATTTCCTTATAATACTATACTTATATCTAGCTAAATCTTACATTATTTACATGCGTAATAATCGTTTTCTTAGAAATATATTTTTTAATATTGTCTATATTACTACCAAACTTACTCCTCCCAAGCAAAGCAACCTATTCGAATTTTATTTTGACATCTCGAGAATACTCTCAACGACGGCGGTGTCTCTATTATGAATCGCCATCTTGAGACCATGCTCGAGGATGTCTTTTTCCGTAGCCTCCGCCGCCCTCCCGACGAAACGACAGATCGCGTCATCTCTGTAGTCGGTGTAGTAGACACAGGCCTTGGTGTGTCTAGTCACCGCGACTATCGCGTGCGAAACGCTGTCATGTATTCGCAGCCTCCCACTCCTCGTCTGGATGACGATGACACTCTCACTCGTCTGGCCCTGCGCCTCGTGGATAGTCAAGACACGCGACCCCTCCCCTTTCCCGTATCCCCGGTCCACCAGCAACTTCTTCTCTTCCTGCGTGAAGACCAGGTATAGGGTCCAGTTCTGTTTTGCAGAGATTTGCGCGCCCGTGAAGCTTTCCACGCGCAGGGAACGGATTATTGGGCTTGAGCTATAAATATCTTTGTAGACCTCGCTGATGGCGAAGGCGACATCCTTGGGGTTTCGGTGCGTACAAGACAGCTCCCACGATATGCCTGTTATCAGGGTTGGTCTGCTGTACCGCATCTTGAACAGGTTTTCCCTGTCGATGTACGGCAGCTGGTTAATATCTCCGATGAGGACCACCTTCTTAGCCCCTGATAGTCGGGCTGCCATCACTATGGCCCCGAAGTGGTTCATGAGGGCTTCATCTACCGTAAGACGGCTGATTTTTGCGCCCCCTCGAAAACCATTGACCAGTACGGAGGCCATAGTGCGCACCTTAGATTTGGCTTTAACGCCATAGCGGCGTGCCAGCTTCTCCTTAAGTTCTTTGGCAGCCTCGACTGTGGTCGTAATGACGACTTCCTCGTCCTCATCGAATTCCCCGACTATGCGAGTTGTCTTGCCACATCCTGGAACCCCATTTATCCATTCCAGTGAAGGTAGCCCCCAGACCACGGAAGAATCATCGGCGTCACGGTCCCCCGTGATGGTTTGAGCCATCCGGAGTATCCGATCATCCAGCATTACTCTCGTGCATCTGGCCACTACCACCACCGGGTCCCCTGGTGGTGTATTGAACATCTGAGGCTCTTGTTCCTGCCCCTCAGACTCGACCGCGCTCACGAAGCCTGCTGTGATGTTATATGCAGCCATATACCTCCCCGACATATTTCCTTTGAGTATCTGTCGAGTGTCGTTGTTGTAAATGGCTGCTTCGGCTTCTTCGAGTTCCACCTCCAGTAACTTTAGGTTGTTGTACTGGTAGGTCTGCATGATCTTATTGCATGTGGCCAGGTTCACCTCTCGGTTTGCCTTTGTTATGGCCAGGAACTCGGTAAGGGCATTTTGCGCGTGTTCAGACGGTGTGGACGCTGGTCGAAGTTTTGGTGGTGTTACTTGCCCCATATCGGCTCTTGTTCGAACAGTTGGTGGCGCCTCCGGGTGCTTCGAACTTTCGTCCTCGGTGAACCTTTCCAACGCCTTAATTTGCCGCTCTCTTGTATCGACCTGATTGGGGGACAAGTGGGGCGGTTTTTTGCCTCGTTTTGGGGAGATCGTCGATTGGATAAACTTCGCCATCGACATCAGGCTCGGTTTCGGTGTGGCTTTTGTCCGATTGCTTAACTCAGCCTTTTGGGCCTCGACCTGTTTCTGTAGGCGCTCCGATCCGCTGGGTGTGGGCTCTTCAAGAGCCGGCGATGCGGGGGGTTTAGATGTCCTGATCTTGGGTTTTAGGTAGCCTAGATCCTCCCCCCTGTCTTCGTATATAATGACCTCGTTGTTCAGTGAGGCCTTTAGACACCCGTACCTGTCTGATACGTTGCCTTTGTCATATCCGACTCTCATTGAGTCCACACTGATCCTTCCGGGGGCCCCACCGGAGGCCTCGTCCAGCCGCTGTAGCCACAAACTTGACTGCGCGAAGGCAGACCTTTCTCCTTCCTCGAAAAGCACGATTGTTTTATTTTTCAACCGCACCAGACGGTAAATTAAGTCGTCCTTCGGTTTTTGCGCAAGCGCCTCGATCTTAGAGCGCTTTATGCTTGTGTTTTGCGTGCTACCTGTCATCAGCAGGGCAAGCCCCGGCGAGACCACCAGACGATCCTGACCTTCGGAGCGACAAAAACTCATTCCGACTCTCTCCGCTTCGCTGTCCATAAACAGAGCCACGCATCTGGTCTTTATTCCCACTTCACCGCTTCCTTTCCATTCTTTGAACAAGGCCACTGGTGTTTTACTGTGAGTAGGTTGCGGAGGTACGTTTTTATTGGCTCTCTTCTGGAACAAACTCTGCAGAGAAGACGGTGTGGTCTGTGTTATTTGGCCACGCAGCGTTTGGGTATTCAGGGGCTGAGAAGCAGTTGCCCCAGGCTGGTAAACGGTATATGGGACACGGACCTGAACGTGTGTCGGTGTCTGTGTAATTGTGTTTGTGTTTGTGTTGGTAGTTGTTGTGACGGTACTGGCACTATGTGGTATGAGTGCAGCCTGTGGTAGAGCGGTCGTGCTATTTCTTTTTGCAGCCAAGGAAGCGGCTTTTCTCGCAAATGTCAGGAAAGACGTTCTGCCCGGTTCATTTTCCAAGATGGTGCGGAGCGAGGTCTGGTCTAGTTTTGTCTGGAGTTTGAGTTCCAGAGCCAGCCTTTCTCTGCCGAACCTCGGACATTCCAGCAGAATGTGCAGAACTGTCTCCTGACAGTTTGAGTCGCAGATACACGAAGGGCTGTCCCTAAGGTGGAATCTGTGTAGATACGCCGCAAATCCTCCGTGACCGGTCAGTACTTGTGTGTCGACAGGTGTTAGTGCCGATTTTCTTACCAGCTTGTAAGCGGTCTTTACGTCTGGTAGAAAGATTTTCGTGACCGTGATATCTCTTATACTGTAACAATACGGCAAAACAAATTTAAGTTATAAGATTAATAGCAATATGTGAAGACGGTAATATTAACCTGGTCCTTATAAGAGGCGACGCTCGCTATACCCGTCCTCCCAACTTTCCTCCAGAACTGCCAGGCGGGGTGAGTTGTTCTCTTATAATCGCATGGGACTGGTAACGTTGCATCTGAAAGTGCAGTTCAAAGTAGTGTAGTTTATCTGAGGCGATGAAATAGAAATTTTAATCAATATCAATACAAAAAAATAAAATTGGAGTGTCCGTTTGTGATATTAAAATAACCACTTTTAACTAAATGTATATGGATGTATACACGATACATACACCAAAATAGCATTTTTTTACAATTTTTGTCAGTCTGTCTATCTGTTTGTTCTGTGTTTCCTTATCATGGTACCAAACTAGGGATATCCCCTTTCTAACATAAAAGAATTATCAAAATCGGTACATCCAGTAGAAAGTTATGCGGTATAATACAACGTAGGTCGACGAAAAAAGCGTCAAGTAAAAACGCATTATTAGATATAACTCGAAAAGTAGTTGTTAGATCTCAAATAAATTTAAATGGGACCAATTGACACACACCACCTTTCGATTAAAAAAAAATGTCGAAATCGGTCGACCCGGTCAAAAGTTCTGATGTAACATACATAAAAATAAAAAAAATAAAAAAAAATACAGTCGAATTGAGAACCTCCTCCTGTTTTGGAAGTCGGTTAAAAAGGAGACAGAATGCTATTCTGTCTTCGTTGCATAGTAGACATATCTATGTTATGCCTCTGGCGATTTTAAATTGAAAAGAAAAGCGCAACTGTTAAACCGATGTACCCCCACTATTGTTGTTGCAAGACCTGTGTAGAAGACCGAGGCCGTACCCTTTTTTTGCCAACCTCGTTGTAAAACCAAAATTTTTGTATTTAGAAAAATTCCTAGCTACGCTTAAGGACATGAGAAATAAAACACAGTAATTTTATTTAAAATTTATTAAAAATGAGGTAGCTTACATTTGGCAAGATCGCAAAATAAAATAAAAAAAAACTACAAAATACATATATTACAGTCTATGTCTACTAAATGGAATTAAAATTAGACGCATGTACATTAGTATATATATATATATATATATATATATATATATATATATATATATATATATATATATATATATATATAGATTTATATATATTGCCATGTCATAAGTCTATTACAATCATACACAGGCAACAAATTATGAGTATCTCAAATATATGTTAGGAAAATCACAGCTCCATCACAAAAATGTCTTTGAATTGTTGAAAAATTACATGATTATCAGGAATATAACATTGTAAATGATTAGTTATTTATTTATAATGTTACATACTTTAATTATATTATAATCTAGGATTTTTTTTATTAACCGATTCAGTGTGGTGGTAGATTTTCCAAACTTTAGCGCCTGGCGGTGAACAAATTTTTCGTGGCTCCTCTGAGGTGCCAAGTGCCAGGGACTTTCATGGCTCCTCTCATGCGCCATCCGCCATGAAGTTTAACTTATCGCTTTTTCGTCGGTTTCCATTTACTTTTGTTATAGTCACAACCCAACACCGAACGTGAGCGATTTAATAGTTCGCTTCAAGTGTTTAGAAGTGCCTATATATGTATATAAGCCAAGATGGAAGGTAAGCTTATTTTAGAAGGTGTCGTAAACCTTTCGGTACATGTTTCGCTTGATTGACTGATCAATTAATTTTGTTTAATTGAAGAATGGAATATTACCGTGCTAGTCTCATAGGTCATAAAATGCTCATACGCCTATTTTATAGAAGTATTTCATAAATAAATATTACATCGTATTAATTATAATAGAATATCTATTTCTAATAAATAAATTCAATGGAAAAGAAAACTACAGGTATAAAATTGAACACGAAATTATTTATTTGGATAAAAAGGTTCACTTGGGCTAGCTACGTAGTTCCCATTGACACTTACTTTTTTAAATATCAAACTAGATAATACCCAACTAATACCTATTACCTAGTTGGATAATTTAGAGATGACCTAGCAATGCGAATATTTTTTTATTAAGTGTTTCATGTTATAGCAAACCACCCCCCCCCCCCCCCGAGTATTGTACTTTTATCGATCGGCAAAATAACATTAATCGTATATATAAAGATATATATCTATAAATATATAATCGTATCTTATCCAATTTTAACGATTAAGTCGTATTTTGTTTACATAAAATTTATTTATTGATATAATCTGAATCAAATTCATCAGTCACTATCCTTATTTTCTTTTGTTAAAAGCGACTGGCAGTTACAGAAACATTTCATAACAATAAATAGTTTTTTTTTTACATAATTTTTCTTTCGAAAAGGTTTACAACTCCTGGTGTATGCGTTTTCATGGAATATCCCGAAACTAACAGTGTATTCGTAATCTGCGTGACAATAAAGACACTTTTGTTTACGGATGACCTCTTGAAAAATGGTGTTTTATCAGAGTTTTTACATGTAAACATTTTGACTCCTCTCGGGCTTCACACGCCATATACAAAAAATACCATAGCCCTACGGCGCCATCTGCACTGAGTCGGTTAAATACTTTATGTTAGGCAATAATGAACTGAAATAACTACTCGTAGAAGCTGTCTTCCGAGAATATTCTTCTAGAACAGGAATGTCAAAAATACAGCGATCGCAATGTGTCACAGAAAGAAGAATCATGACTTCACTTGATTCCTCTACGGAAGTTTGAAAATGCGCATACTACATTCTTTTATTTCAATCTGGCCCGTCTACACATTCTAAAAATATAATTATGGCCCTCTATAAAATGTAGTTTAACACCCCTGTTCTAGAATTTTCATCATTCTTCTGGTAGAATATTTTTAATGATTTAATTAATTATAATGATATAAGATTGAATATTATTAAATTGAATTATAGTTTCTACTAAAAAATTATATACTATGAGCAAAAATGGACAAAAAAAGCTAGAAACTGGCTTTCGAGAATATCCTTCTTCTAGAATTTTCTTCACTTTTCTAGCACAAAATGGTATGTGTTTAATATAGTTATGATTCCATTGAGATTGTATTTTCAATTCAGTTCTTTCAGTTTCACTCTTTCTTTAAAACTAAAAACGAATATTTCAGTCAATACATTGCTTTCCTTCTTCATCATTACTGTAATTTATATTAAGAGATGGTCAACATTCTCGAAATATGTGTCCATTTATGTCGTCAGCACTTAATGAACTGTAAAAAGCTTTCAAGGTTAGAGCGTATATACAAAGTGATATAATATATAATGTGTAGAGGATGCTGATATATTAAGCATATATAAGCTACTAGCTGACCCGGCGAACTTCGTATCGCCTAACACAAACTTTATCGTATGGTATTAAAGTTCAAATTGACTTTAAAGTATTATCACAAATCTTTTGTATGGGAGTATAGAAAAGTGTTGTTTTTTGACTTTTTCAGGAAATTTTAAATTTTTTTTTTTTTTTGAATTTTTCTCTCCGTAAGAACCATCCTCGTACTTCAAGGAATATTTAAAAAAAAGAATTAGCGAAATCGGTCCAACCGTTCTCGAGTTTTGCGCTTAGCAACACATTCAGCGACTCATTTTTATATTATAGATGTACGCGGTCATCTGTTCTAAGATAGGTAGTTAATATATCTGTGTTATTGATAACGAATGACATACTTTTTTTTAAAATAAATATACGTATAAATAATACATATATAAATATTACATCCAGATTCAAGATGGCATCGCAATTATTTTAAGTTTTCGAAAATTCGAAAATACAAAGTTTTAAAATATACACTGTAAATGATCTATAAATGATACATTAAACAAGACAAATTAACAAGTAAATATTTTTAGCATACACACACAGTTGTCTGTTCTTAAGGTAGACAACTTAATGCTTGTGTCGTAGATAATAGTGGACTGATATAGCAATATTTTTAATATATATATTACCGGAAAAGAAAGCGAAGTACTTACAAACTACCCCAACGGGCTAGTCAATTCTTACTAACTGAATATCTTAGTTATGATATTTGTTTTTTTAATTTCTTCTTCAATATATTATTGAATAAATTTACATATCAATATTCTATATATAAATAAATGTGTATTACATTATTCGGGAAGAGAATCGAGCACACAACAATCATAACAAACACAAAAGAATTTTCGTCCTTGAAGCGTCATCTTAAAGCTAAAATGATAATTTTTGATATGTAAAAGCAATGCATATACAAAAAATATGAATAAACTGAAATATATCAAGAGTGGGTACTTACCGACACAAGCACAGATATATAGAGCCCCGGAAAAACTTGGAAAAAGTCAAAACTCTAATTATCTAATAATAATAATAATCATATTACGTGTTCTAATGCCCAGGATCAGAGAATCCAATATCATTCCTGTGTCTTTTGTATATTTGTCCTGTCTGCTCAACCCTCCTCAGTTTCAATGCCCAGCGTTTTAATAACTCTGACATCCTTCTTTCATACTCTTCCCGCATGCAGTCGGGGTTCGCTTCCAACCAAGCTAATTCTCTCGCACATTCATCCGTAATATTGTAATGTTCCTCAGCAGTTATCTCTTCAGAATTGTCATCCATGATTCTTTTAGCGTTGTATATGTACGTTTCAAGCTGGTTCCTCACTTCCAAACGTACCCTGTTCTCCTCATCTTCCTCTCTGAACTTCTCAGCGTCTGCAATCATTTTGCAGACCTCTTGTTGAGTCAGTCTATTAGCATTGTTTATCGTCACACTTTTAAAATGACCAGTTGTCCTGTCTGTGGTGGAAACCGTCAATATACCGTTTACGTCGACCTCAAACGTGACATCAATCTTGGCGACTCCTCTTGGTGCTGGAGGTATATGATGGAGATCGAACGCGCCAAGCAAATTATTGTCTTTAGTCAGAGGTCTCTCTCCTTCGTACACTTCAATATTCATAGCGTCTTGGTAATCTTCTAATGTGGTTATTTGCCTAACGTGGCTGCACGGTATGGGTGTGTTGCGTCGTAGTACGGTGAACATTAAGCCGTGACCCGTTTCAACACCCAACGACAATGGCACGACATCGATTAACAGTAATTTTTTTAGCCTCTCACTTGTGTCACCAGATACTATAGCTGCTTGGATAGCTGCTCCACACGCAATAGCCTCATCCGGATTGACAGAAGCCGTTAAATCTACGCCATTGAAGAACTGACTAATCATTTGTTTTATCTTTGGTATTCTCGTACTACCTCCCACTAATATAACATCGTTGATATCCTTCTTAGTCATCCCAGCATCAAATAACGCTTGATCGACGTAATGAAGGGTATCTGTAAGTAAGTCTGAACAGATTCTCTCAAATTCGGCGCGGGTAATCGTCGCGTAATAGTCGATTCCTTCACAAAGTGTTTCTACTTGGACAATGTCTTCGTTAGCAGACGTCAGCAATCGCTTAGCCCTTTCAGCAGCAGTTTTAAGCCGCCGTAACGCTCGAGGGCTTTTTACTTCCTTACCGTGTCGTTTCCGAACATCACCAATTAAATGCGCCACAATACGATTATCAAAATCTTCACCCCCCAGTCTAATATTACCAGTGGCTGCCTTCACTTGGTACACAGACTCTTCACCAATACTCAAAATTGACACATCAAATGTACCACCTCCTAAATCATAGACAAGCACGTTCTTTTCCCCACTCATATCCTTATTTAAGCCGTACGCTAAAGCGGCGGCAGTCGGTTCATTAATTATCCTAATAACTTCTAAGCCAGCTATCTGACCGGCAAACTTTGTGGCTTGACGCTGATAATCACTGAAATAAGCCGGTACGGTTATGACAGCTTTATCAACTTTACACCCTAAAAACTTCTCCGCGATCTGTTTCATCCTGAAAACGATCATAGCACTTATTTCTTCGGGCGCGAACAATCTTATCTTACCCCTATAGTTAACACGTATTTTCGGCTTACCGTTGTCATTTAGAACTGTGTATGGTAAATTTTTTAAATCCTCTTGCAAGCCGGGTTCGTAAAACCCGCGCCCGATAATTCTTTTCACGCCGAAAATCGTATTCACCGCGTTTACGGACGCTTGATTTTTCGCGGGCTCGCCTATCAAGCGTTCCCGCTGTGTGAACGCCACGTAGGACGGAGTTATATGATTTCCCTGTTCGTTA
The DNA here is from genome assembly GCF_905220565.1 of Melitaea cinxia. NCBI lineage: Eukaryota > Metazoa > Arthropoda > Insecta > Lepidoptera > Nymphalidae > Melitaea > Melitaea cinxia. The sequence goes on along the minus strand of NC_059418.1, from coordinate 6,420,836 downwards.
GGTATCACATGCACATCATTATCACGCCACACGGCTACACATGAACACGACGTACCTAAATCTATACCGATCGCAACCATTTTCGTTCAATTAAACACCATCACTTTCGTCTTTTACCGGTAAATTTGAAAGTCTAAAAACCGTTGCGCGCCTTTATATATACCCAATCACATTCAAGAATGTTCTCGATATCAAAACTAGCCAATCACAGAGCAGTATTCAAGGACGTTTCTAGAACAGTGTTGCCATGTTAAGGAAATTATTTTGATTAAGTTTATATTTTTTATAAACAAAACAAAAAAGGTTTTGTATTCAAAATTTATTTTGGTTTCGTAGTGTTGATAAGAAATAGCAAATAATATAGAACTTCGATAAGATATTATTGTCTCACACAAACAAAAATGTTAACTTACACACAACAACACATACAAATGTTTAGTTAGACAGCCATAGAATAGTTTACATTTCCACGGAATATTTCACAATTAAATAACAGTACTATAATCAAAAGCCCTAACTTTTGAAACACACGTTAGTACATGTTGCGATCATGCATCGTCATCATAAGAGATTTTTATAAAAGTGACTAGCTGACCCCGCAAACGTTGTTTTGCAATATATGTCATTAACCCTCTTAACCCCCCCCCCCCTTATAACTTAGGGGTATGAAAAATAGATGTTGTTCGATTCTCAGATCTACCCGATATGCACACAAAATTTCATGAGAATCGGTCAAGCCGTTTCGGAGGAGTTTAACTACAATCACCACGATACGAGAATCTTATATATTAGATTAACAAAAACCACAGTTGAGACCACTGCTTGACCAACCTCGTCTGATAGGAAGTAATGTTTATTTCATTAATATTGTAAGTAAATGTGATGTATGAACAACAACTATATATTACGTTACATATAATGTGTGCGTTTATATGTTAATGCATATTTTGTTTTTACTTAACAAAGTCAATAGTTATAAGATTGAGTTACAAAAAATGAAAAAAAAAATAGGTGTAAGATTTCGTAAAAACTGTAGCCTATAACTAAGTATTTATATCAATTCATTAAAAAAACTTAATAATTTATTACAATAAATTATTATTAAATAATATTTCAAACAAAGCAGAGCAATTTATTGTTATTAAAAGTATAACTTTATGATTTCAGTAGTTTTAAAGTTCAATTTACTGCAGTAGAAATACTAATTTTTTAGATAACTCGTGTGGGATTCGAAATTTTATAAACAGTGTTAGCATTAAAATTTGTCATTCTGACAATTAAAATATTGGATTTTGAGTTAATATTACTATTATTGTTTATTTGTTTAATACCGCAACAATACAGATATGGTGACACCATCTTCTGAATGGTTAATATTTATTTACGATTAGTCAGTCGTTATCGTTGTTATCTGTTTTACAAAATAAATACTGCTATAATTTAAATTTATTCTTCTAATAATTTTATAAGATTGTATTATTCTTACTGTGATTTTTATTTGTTGAAGTGTCGGAAGAGCATACAGATGGCGACACCATCTTCCAAATAATTAAGACCAATTTTCTTATTAGTTCCCACCATGTTTGTAATCTATTGGCGGGATTGTTATCCTATAAATATGATAATTTGTAAGTAAAGAAGCAGTTATTGTTTAATTATTGTGCTTCTAACGTTGCTACCTAATAAGTGGCGCTTAAGTGATTAGTGTGATTACTTATTCAATGTAGTAAAAAGTGTGTATCGTAAATGAATAACAATAGATTTTAAGTAAGAAATAAGTGTTTCGTTGAGTATTTTCAGTCATATTCTACAAGATTGACGTTAAAATTCCAATTTTTTTTTCTTATTATTAAATACAGTTATAAAAAGTTAAATAATGATTTATATATTTTGTACCATCTCAAATCAGGGAAAATTTTATTACATGACCACCCAGAGCACTAGTAAAAGGCTGATAAAGTTATGACGTCAAACTTTTTTGTCTCTTTCTAACTCGCAATGAATTGAATGCTATCCTTTTTGGAGACAATCATTTCATAACCATTTATCAAAATATTAATTCATTAACCTATTTTCATATTACATTAGCGAAAATAAAAACAGATAGATTTTTTTAAATATAAATAAATTTAAATAACCTTACTTGTAAGAAATTTTACCGTAACAGTGCGGAAGATAGAAATTGCCGCCATTTTTTATTTGTTTTAACCAGTTACAAAATTGTTTTTAACTGCGTATAGTATAAAATCTTATCTAACACTAGCTGACTTGACAAACGTGTTGCCATACGGATACGGATACGATTACAATACGATCACCTAGTGCCTATAAATAATTATATTTGCTTGTAAACAGAAAAAAAACGACTTCAATTAAATCGACAAGTAATACAACGTAAGTAGACGCAATATACAATATAACAAATATAATATATGTTATCAAAGATTGCTCAATAAGTAGTCATTAGATCTCGATATAATTTAAATGGTAAGTACCACAACAAAAGCATTAGCTTTCGATTAAAACAAGAATCATCAAAATTATTTATAAAAATAAACTGCTACTGCCCTCTAGTGGATAATATAACAACTATAATATAACACTATTACTTTACATGGTTCTTTTTTTTACTTTTTTATATTTTTTATAAAAATCTCGTAACAGTGTTTGTGTTCATGCTCCTCCGAAACGATTCGGCAGATTTTTATGAATTGGTTATTAAATTTGATAAGTATGAGAACATATTGATATCGTAAAGTAAATTTCATACCGCTACGTGATTAGGATGTTCCTGTTTAGATTTTGTTTTTTATTTTGTTTAAGCTATCGGCAATATTTTATTTCGATATATATATTCGTGAATATATATGTTTAATAATATATATGTGTAAAACAAATAATGCTGTACGAAGTTCGCCAGGTTAGCTAGTATAATTATAACTTGTTATAAATATTTTTTGTTTAGTCAATACAAATTGTTATAAACGGTCATCGTATCAGTAATAAATACTTTTTGAGTGACTTAGGGTCTGTTTCACTGCTTCTTGATAAAGTTGCTTCTTGATAAGTAGACGGGTGTTGTGTCTGGCGGGCTATTGGCCCAACGGTTGTTGTCGGGATCTTGTATATATACATAATCACTTTGAAAACTCTGATAGCTCGATGTAGCATACGTCAGTTTTCTTTAATTACGTTGTTTGTAGTCGTTCGTATTTCGCGCGATAGATGTCGCCACACATATAAAACATTTTTATTAAAAAATATTCGCCATATTCACAATCCATTTCTATGAAGCAAATTTATACCAAAGTACCTACGACAAATAAAAAACCTTTGTATAAATATTTAGGAAGTACTAATACTTAACAATAGGTATAGAAAATAATCACAAAAGTGAAATTTCGCGCCTATTCTAGAGAAAGCAAAGATTTAGTCACATATAGCCTAATATTATTTAAGATTTTTTTTAATTCTTAAATATGTTTTTCATTATAAGTTAACAAAAAGAAAATATATAATCTTTATACGTTAAAACTAGAATCTGTTGGATTTTTCTTTATGCCAGTAAATTTAGTATGATTTTTAGGTGGCAAAATTTGTTAAAATGTTAAGACGAAAGTAGTACGTAGATCGTTTAGTTAAATTGTAATTTAAATGTTTTAATGTTAACTTAAATGTTTTTTATACAAAAAAATATTAAATAAAGTTATATTTCTAATAATAAAAACAACTAAAATTTTCAATAACTTTTTTAAAAGTTCATAGTTTTTATCATAATATAATAGAATCAGAGCCATCTGTAATTATCAGCGAGACCATCTTTTTACGTGGGGAAAATCCATCATGGATACCCTTCAGTGCGGGGGCACCAGAGGGTAATGTCAGACTCCTACTGACTAAAAAACCACCACGTGTGAGCAGTCGTCCGCCTGGGTGGGGTGAGATGGGGTCGCGCTAGCATTCGCCACCTCGGCCCGGCGATTATCTGCCAGACCAACATCAACTAATCGAACTTATCATTGTTGTATGGTCGATTGGTGTAGTTCCTAAACAAGCTATTAGAATTAGAGCGTGCTTTTAATAAGCTGCAAGCAATATTTTAAGGGAGTGTATGAGGCGTGAACTTTTGAATTTTCTAAATATTAATAATTTTCTTGTAACACAAAAAAAGATTGTTTATCCAATTTGTTGCAAGCATTCGGAAGCTGTGCGTCATAAATAAATCTTAATTAATCTCTACTCAGTGTATTTTTAACCGGCTTCAAAAAAAGGAGGAGGTTACTCAATTCGACCGTATACATTTTTTTTATGTATGTTCGGGGATAACTCCGTCGTTTATGAACCGATTTTGATAATTCTTTTTTTGTTAGAATGGAGATATACCTAGTTTGGTACCATGATAAGGAAACTAGGATCTGATGATGGGATCTTAGAGAAATCGTGGGAAACTCTCAAAAATCCGCATAACTTTTTACTGGGTGTACCGATTTTGATGATTTTTATTTAAACGAAAGCCGATGTTTATCATGTGGTCACATTTAAATTTCATCGAGATCTGAATACAACTTTTGGAGTAATTTTTGATAATGCGTATTTACTTGACTTTTTTTTGTCTACCTACGATGTCTTACTTGTCGATATGATTGAAGTCGGTTTTTCTTCGTTTGCCCGCAAACACAATTATTGGTTAAATAAAAGAGATCAATGAATACTTTTTTGTTATTCGTTTATTTATTTTTTAATATTTTTCTTTATCTGTACTCCTTCCGTCGGTCCAGAAAGCACTTAATACCATAGACACTATTTATTTTTATGATGTCTATGTCTGATAAAAGTTGCTCGTTTTGTCCGAGTGATTTCATTATAGAACCGTCTGGATCCTGCAAAAAAAAACATTTTACTGACATCAAAAAAGGAGGTTCTTAATTCGATTACTTTTTATGTGTGCTACGGCAAAAGTGTTACTGAGTTTACCGATTTTGATGATTTTTTTAGTATTTGAAAGCTTGTGCTTGTCGTGTCTCGTGTAATCCCATTGAAATTTGATCAAAATATGACGAGTAGTTTTTGAGTTATATCTAATGATGGGTAGTAGAATTATCATTTTTATTTTATTTATTTTTTTCAATAAAAAATACACCTGCATACATTTTAATACTATGATCATTTGGATTAAAATGCTAAGGTATCAAAACACATTTTTTCGTCATGTCAGAAATAGTGTTACGCGGGTTTATAGATCATTTTTGATACATCTTGAGTACTGTACTGAGTACTGTTTGCTTTCGGGTTTGCTGTTTCTTCTCGTTCAATATCTCTATACTGTCAACATTATGTGTATACTTCTGCATAAACAGTATTTAGTTAGGAAAAAAAAAACCGTCAGCGTCGGACCACGTCCTAGTTTTACTAGGCAGTCACAGGACTGTTGATCTGTAGTATAATAAGTAGAAAAATCGCATGTGGTATTGCATGCATGATAAACAAAGGCACGGGCATTTTGAGCCCGTGGATCAAAAATTTATAAAAAAAAAACATTATGGCAAAGCAAATTTAATTTATAAGATTTATAGCAATATATAAAGACGGTATATTAACCTGGTCCTTATAAGTAGCGACGCTTGCTATACCCGTCCTCCCGACTTTCCTCCAGAACTGCCAGGCGGGATGAGTGGCGCTCTTATAATCGTATGGGACTGGTAGCGTTGCGTCTGAACGGATTTTTTCAAAGTGGTGTAGTTTATCTGAGGTGATGAAAAAGAGGTTTTAATCTATACAAAAAAATAAAATTGGAGTGTCTGTTTGTAATATTAAAATAACCGCTTTTTACTAAATGCATATGGATGTATAGGTACACGGGATATATACCAAAATAACATTTTTTACAATTTTCGTCTGTGTATCTGCCTCTCTGTCTGTTCCGGCTAATCTCTGAAACGGCTGGACCGATTTTGACGGCACTTTCACTGGCAGATAGCCACCAGAACACGACACTATTTGAGAAAATTATTATTTAGTTGTGCTCTTCTGTACGGTTGCGGTACTTCCCCAGTCAGAATTCTACAGACTTTGAGCAGAATATATTCCGCTAAAAAATAAAAACATACCAGCCCGTATGTGTCTGTTATGCACGCGTATGTACTTGTCGCGATCATGGCGGGAAACTTCGAAATAGAAACCCAGCATTGCCATCACCATCATGGCACCGTGTTGTCGATGTTGCCCATCTTCGAATAACTCGATGCAGCCGAAATTCTACGAAAAAAAATTGTTTGTCTATAAAGTTGGTTTACGGACGATAGTCTAACGTGACAACGTCATAACAAAACATCTCCTCAGACGCATAGGCAAATCGAGTGGAAGAGAAATAAATGCGGCGCGCAAGCGTACAATGAGCGTAACGGGGCAATGTCATCCTTGGTTTACGCTTAAGGACGATAGTTTAACGTAACAACGTTGTAACAAAACATCTCCTCGGACGCATAGGCCAATCGAGTTGAAGAGAGATGGATGTGGCGCAAGTGTACAATGAGCGTAACGCTACAATGAGTCATCCTTTTTCATTCATGCAGCCGGTATTCATCGATTTATTAGACGTTGTCACGTCAAAATATTTAAGTTTTGTTTATTGGCTTATATGTATATTTTCTTATATTGTATTTCAATTGCTTTATTTAAATTTAAGTTTAATTAACTCGTGAAAAGTTTGGAACAAAGTTCCTTATGGGGCGTTGCGGAGGGGTACCATAACCGGCAAAAAACGTCCGTAACGTTATAAAAAGCGTTAAATTTTTATGTATAGTTTATGTTTGATGGCTATACAGTGTCTAATGTATAGTCTACGTGATGACTGTTATTATTATTGCAGATTGCTATTATTATTATATCATTCGATAATTATTTTATATTTTTATAAATCATCTATACAAATAAATAAAATTGAAGTGTCTGTTTGTAATATTAAAATAACCGCTTTTTTAATAAATGTATATGGATATTAATACGGTACATATACCAAAATAACATTTTTTTACAATGTTTGTCTGTCTGTCTATCTGTCTGTTTGTTCCGGCTAATCTCACTCTCTAAACGGTCGGACCGATTTTCACGGGACTTTCACTGGCTGATAGCTGTCGTAATAAGGAGTAACTTAGGCAAATTTTATTTTAGAAATTTATTGATATAACTCTGCGAATTGAACAATAACTTTTTTCTTATATTTCACGCGGACGAAGTCGCGGTCTCAGCTTTGTAAATAAAATAAAGGTACCTATTAAAATAATTTTGTTACGTTTTTTTTTTTTTTGAAATTTTATCGATAAAAAAATTATAATAAAAAATCTATACCCTAATAATTATTTTCCTTATACCTCCAATATAACTTGAAAGTAATATTTTACAATAAGGAACTTCGTTCCTATCTTGTGTCCCACGACGCTACACGGTTTTTGAATTATTAACTTTTTACAACCTACCCTAGGTTGAATTTTGTTTGCGAATATTTTACCGTCTTGTTCTTTTTAGTTTGTATGATATAAATGTAAATTTAAAAGTTGAATTATTGAATTCTATTACAATTAAATTGATTTTGCTACTTCAAAAACTATACCTCGTTCCCGATTTCACTCGCTTTAACCTATATAAAATACAAACTTTTACCCGCGGCTTTCCTTGGATTATTTTTTTATATAAAAAGTATTCTATGTTTCTCCTATGTTTATCCTTTTAATACCTCCAAGAATATGTGTACAAAGTTTCATGATGATCGGTTAAGTAGTTTATGCGTGAAATCGTAACAAACAAACTTACATTCACATTTATAATATTAGTAGGGATAGAAGGGATTATAGCGAATTAGTAATGAAAATAATCTATACTAATATTATAAAGCTGACCAGTTAAAATATAGTACAATTTGCTTATATAATATACAATAATATTAATTATCCAATAATAAACAGTTGTTTTAGTACTAATTCGTACTCGAATTGTAAACAAAACTGCATTTATAGAAACAATATATAGACACATTTATAAAACTTAAAAATATTATGTGCATTATTATTTAGAGCGGGGGTAGGTCGGCAAATATGCTTGGGACGGTTCTGGTATCGCAGGAGTCTATAAGCTACGGTAATTGCTTACCGTTGAGCCAGCCGTACGCTTGTTTATCAACCTGGTATAAAAAAAAAGAAATAATAACTTGATAAGAAAATTAACTGGTTACAAAAAATATTATTTGATTTATTTGTTTCCATAAAAATTCTTAACTACGCTTAAAGACATGAGAAATAAAACACAGTAATTTAATTTGCTAACTTAAAATGTATTAAAAATGAGGTAGTATCAATTGGGCAAAATCGAAAAATCAATAAAAAAAACTACAAAAATCAGCAAACGATTCAATAATCTGTCTTTTAAATACAATTCAAAATTAACTAATACGTATTGTCATACATAGTCAAGAATTATGGATATATCAAATATATGTATACTAGAATAATCACAGCTCCATCAGACAAATGTTTTGGAATTGTCTAAAAATTACATCATTATCAAGAACATTACATTGTAAATGATTAATTATTTATTTATAATATACCCGATTCTTCTAAAATTTTCATCATATTTCGAGTAGCAAATTTTAAACATTTTAATTAATTATATATAATGATATATGATTGGAATATAATCGAATTGTTGTTTCTACTAAAAAATTTAATTAGAATTTTATTTGGAGCAAAAATGAAGTAAACTGGCTTTCGAGAATATCCTTCTTCCAGAATTTTCTTCACCTTTCTAGTACAAAATGGTATGTGTTTAATATTGGCGAGTTTCCTTTGACATCGTATTTTCAATTCAACTGTTTCAGGTTCAATCCTTTAAAACTTAAAACCAATGTGTCAGTCAATACATTGCTTTCCTTCTACATCATTACTGTGATTGATATTAAGAGATGATCAACATTCTTGAATTAAGTTTTCATTTACTTCGTCCGTAGTTAGTGAACTGTAAAGAAGTTTGAAGGTTAGCGCGTATATACAAGCGATATTTTGGTATAGCGTAAGCGCATATATATACTGTGTGGCTACGGTACTAAAGATATAGCCACCCCCTCTCTTCCCGTGGGTGTCGTAAGCGGCGACTAAGGGATAACACAGTTCCGCTACCACCTTGGAACTTAAAAGCCGACCGGTGGCGGGATAACCACCCAACTGCTGGCTTTGAAATACACAGGCCGAAGACGGGCAGCAGCGTCTTCGGTGCGACAAAGCCAGTACTGCGGTCACCAACCCGCCTGCCCAGAGGTGAGTATGGGCAAAACACATGAGTTCACGTTATTTTTGGCGTAAGCTTGTGAAGGCCTATATCCAGCAGTGGACTGTATAGGCTGTAATGATGAAGCGCAATATATAAACGTATTTAATGGTTTTCGATCTATTATTAGGCATATATGGAATAATTAGACCGGCGTCCGTTCTAAGGTAGGAAGCTAAATAACTTTGTTATTGATAACAGAGGGCTGATAATTTATTTTTTAAATAAATATTCATATAAATAATCTTCTAATGTATAAAATTCTCGTGTCGCGGTGTTTATAGTTAAACTCCTCCGAAATGGCTTGACCGATTCTCATGAAACTTTGTGTGCATATCGGGTAGGTCTGAGAATCGAACAACATTTATTTTTCATACCCCTAAGTTATATATGGCAAAACAACGTTTGCGGGGTCATCTAGTACATATATATAAATATAACATAAAGATTCAAGATAAAATCGCAATTATTTTAAGTTTTCGAATATTCTAAAGTATTATATTTTTCACTATAAATGATCATACGATTCTTTTTCGGATTTTATCTCGGTTTATTGTTTTTTAGATACCCTACGTTTCGGATACTTTAAAGAAACCATGGTCGCGCTGTTTCATAATAATGAGTTAAATTGGCGTAATCATTAAAAATAAGGTTCTTTGCTGGAATATATGATTATATTTTATACATTAAAATAAACATCTTTAACATACACACACGGTCGTCTGTTCTTGAGGCAACTTAATGCGTGTGTCGTAAGTAACAGCCGTCTAATATAGCAACAGTTTTAATATATTACACCCAGACCAAAGGACCAAAGTGGGAATCGAACCCGCAAAACCCTGCCACCAACTACAAACGACACCAACTCCTAGCCTTTGATTGATTAAATTTACATGACTTTATTTAAATGAATATGAATAAGCCATATATAAATATATATATGTTACGTTATTCGGGAACGGAATCGAGCCCACAATAATTGGAACATAAAGAAGGTTCGCAGTAAACAAAGCCAACAAAAGCAAAAGCATTTCTGACCTTTTAACATCATCTTAAAACTAAAATAACAATCTTCTGATATATAAAAGCAAGGCAAATACAAAAACTATGGAAAAAAGCTGAAATATATAAAGAAGAGTACTTACCAATACCATTACAATCGTTTAAAGCATGAATAAAAGTTGAAAAAGTCGAAACTCTTATTTAATAATCATCATATGACGTGTCCTATGGATCGCCAGGATCAGAGAATCCAAAATCCTTCTTACGTCTTTTGTGTCTTTGTCCTGCCTGCTCAACCCTCCTTAGTATCAACCCCCAGCGATTTAATAACTCTGACATCCTTCTTTCATACTCTTCCCGCATACTGTCGGGATTCAATTCCAACCAAGTTAATTGTCTGGCACATTCATCCGTTACATCGCAATATTCTTCAGCAGTTATCACTTCAGTGTTCTCATTCATGATTCTCTTAGCGCTGTATATGTACGTTTCAAGCTGGTTCCTCACTTCCAAACGTACCCTGTTCTCCTCATCTTCCTCTCTGAACTTCTCAGCGTCTGCAATCATTTTGCGGACCTCTTGTTGAGTCAGTCTATTAGCATTGCTTATCGTCACACTTTTAAAATTACCAGTTGTCTTGTCTTCAGTGGAAACCGTCAATATACCGTTTACGTCTACCGCAAACGTGACATCAATCTTGGCGACTCCTCTTGGTGCTGGCGGTATATGATAGAGGCCGAACGAGCCAAGCAAATTATTGTCTTTAGTCAGAGTTCTCTCTCCTTCATACACTTCAATATTCATAGCGTCTTGGTTATCTTCTAATGTGGTTATTTCCCTAACTTGGCTGCACGGTACGGGTGTGTTACGTCGTAGTACGGTGAACATTAAGCCGTGACCCGTTTCAACACCCAACGACAATGGCAAGACATCGATTAACAGTAAATTTTTTAGCCTCTCACTTGTGTCACCAGATACTATAGCTGCTTGTATAGCTGCTCCGCACGCAATAGCCTCATCCGGATTGACAGAACTCGTTATGTTTACACCATCGAAGAATTGACTAATCATTTGTCGTATCTTTGGTATCCTCGTACTACCTCCAACTAATATAACATCGTTGATATCACTTTTAGTCGTCTCAGCATCAACCAACGCTCTTTCGACGTATCGAAGGGTATCTTTAAATAAGTCTGAACAGAGTCTCTCAAATTTGGCGCGGGTGATCTTCGCGTGATAGTCGATTCCCTCACAAAGTGATTCTACTTGGACAACAGCTACGTTAGCTGACGTTAGCAATCGCTTAGCCCTTTCAGCAGCAGTTTTAAGACGCCGTAACGCTCGAGGGCTTTTTACTTCTTTACCGTGTCGTTTTCGAACATCATCAATTAAATGAGTCACGATACGATTATCGAAATCTTCACCCCCCAGTCTAATATTACCAGTGGCTGCCTTCACTTGAAACACAGTATCTTGACCAATATTCAAAATGGACACATCAAATGTCCCACCTCCTAAATCATAGACAAGTACGTTCTTTTCCCCACTCATATCCTTATTTAAGCCGTACGCTAAAGCGGCGGCAGTCGGTTCATTAATTATCCTAATAACTTCTAAGCCAGCGATCTGACCGGCAAACTTTGTGGCTTGACGCCGATAGTCACTGAAATAAGCCGGTACGGTTATGACAGCTTTATCAACTTTACACCCTAAAAACTTCTCCGCGATCTGCTTCATCCTGAAAATGATCATAGCACTTATTTCTTCGGGCGCGAACAATTTTATCATACCCCTATAGTTTACACGTATTTTCGGCTTACCGTTGTCATTTAGAACTGTGTATGGAAAATATTTTAAATCCTCTTGCAAGCCGGGTTCGTAAAACCCGTACCCGATAATTCTTTTCACACCGAAAATCGTATTCACCGCGTTTACGGATGCTTGATTTTTCGCGGGCTCTCCTATTAATCGTTCTCGCTGTGTAAACGCCACGTAGGACGGAGTTACAAGACTTCCTTCTTCGTTGGGTATCACATGCACATCATTATCACGCCACACGGCTACACATGAACACGACGTACCTAAATCTATACCGATCGCAACCATTTTTGTTCAATAAAACACCATCACTTTCGTCTTTTACCGGTGAATTTGAAAGTCAAAAGATCGTTGCGCGCGTTAATATACATATCATACCTAGCCAATCACATTCAAAAATATTCTAGACAGTTAAACTAGCAAATCACAAAGTAGTTTTAAAGGACGTTTCTACAACAGTGTTGCCATGTTAAGGAAACTATTTTGGATTACGATTATATTTTTTATAAACAACAAAAAAGGTTATGTATTCAAAATTTATTTTGATTTCGTTGTGTTGATTATAAACACCAAATAATATTGAGCTTTGATAAGATAATATCTCAAACATACAAAAATGTTTAGTTACAGTTACACAGCCGTACTTTCACGGAATAGTTCACAATTAAGAAACAGTCAGATCAGTAAAAATCTTAACTTTTGATAGTAAAATTACCAAAAACGTGAAAACGACAGTTTGCTAGTAAACGATGCGATCACGCATCGTCATCATGAGAGATTTTTATAAAAGCGATTAACGAAAACCACAGTTGAGACCACTGCTCAACTGACCTCGTCTGATATGTAGTAATGTATTATATTAATATTGAATAATAAATAAATAAATAAATATCTAATAACATACACACACGGTCGTCTGTTCTTATGGTAAGCAACTTAATGCTTGTGTTACAGGTAACATCCGACTGTTATAATTTTTTTTTGATAAATATACATAGAAATAATACATATATAAAAATACAAATATTACACCTAAACTCAGGCGGGAATCGAACCCGCAACCCGCGGTACAGAAAGCAGGGCCACTACAACTGCGCCAACAGGCTAGTCAGAATGTAATGTGTAATGTAAAACAACAAATAAATGTTAAGTTATATGTAATGTGTGCGAATGTATGTTAATGCATATTTTGTTTTTACTTAACAAAGTCAATAGTTATAAGCATGAGTTACAAAAAAAAACAATCCATAAAAAAAATTATCAATTATTTATTACTATAAATTATTAATAAATAATATTTTAAACAAAACATACCAATTTATTGTAATTAAAACTATAATTATACCTATATAATCTAAATATTTCAGTTTATAATCTATAGATTTCACAAATACTACTTTTTGGATAACTCGTGTAAGATTTAAAATTTTATAAAGAGCAATGTTAAAATTCCTACTATTTTTTGTTATAAAAATAGTTACTAAAAGACACTAACAGACTAATATAATTTTTTTCCATTTTTATATATTTTTTACCAAATCGGGGAAAATTTAATTATATGACCACTCAGAGTACAATTAAAGGACGAATAAAATTATGACGTCAAACTTTTTTGTTCCTTTCTAACTCACAATGAATTAAATGCTATCCTTGTTTGAGACGATCTATCATACCTATATAACAAAATATTAATTCATTAACCTATTTTCATATTGCATAAGCGTTAATAAAAATAAATAGATTTTATTAAATATAAAGAAATTTAAATACCCTTGCTGTAAAAAGTTTTATCGCACAGTACGATAGAAATATTAATGTGATCATAATCAATGATTTAAATTTTTGATCAAAATTACGAAGAAATTGCCGCCATTTTTAACCGACTTCCAAAAAAGGAGGAGGTTCTCAATTCGACTGTATTTTTTTTTTATGTGTGTTACATCAGAACTTTTGACCGTGTGGACCGATTTCGACAAATTTTGTTTTAATCGAAAGGTGGTGTGTGCCAATTGGTCCCATTTAAATTTATTTGAGATCTAACAACTACTTTTCGAGTTATATCTAATAATGCGTTTTTACTTGACGCTTTTTTCGTCGATCTACGTTGTATTATACCGCATAACTTTCTACTGGATGTACCGATTTTGATAATTCTTTTTTTGTTGGAAAGGAGATATCCCTAGTTTAGTACCATGATAAGGAAACCAGGATCTGACGATGGGATCCCAGAGAAATCGAGGACAACTTGAAAATCCGCAATAACTTTTTACTGGGTGTACCGATTTTGATAATTCTTTTTTTGTTGGAAAGAAGATATCCCTGGTTTAGTACCATGATAAGGAAACCAGGATCTGATGATGGGATCCCAGAGAAATCGAGGGAAACTCTTAAAAATCCGCAATAACTTTTTACTGGGAGTACCGATTTTAATAATTTTTAATTTAATCGAAAGCTGATGTTTGTCATGTAGTCACATATAAATTTTATTGAGATCTGATAACTACTTTTTGAGTAATTTTTGATAACGCGTAGTTACTTGACTATATTGTCGTCGATCTACGTTGTATTACTCGTCGATGTAATTGAAGTCGGTTTTTTTTTCGTTTGCGAGTAAACACAATTATTGTTTAACCAATTATAAAATTGTTTATGGTGTTAATTAACAACTTATTGCGTTTATTATAAGGAACTAAATGAAACATTTTAAAAATCGTATTGTGTAATCGCTTCATTAATTTTAACTGCATCTAATATTAAATTTTATCTAATTAGTACTAGCTGCCTTGACAAACATTTACAAACATTATCCCATACGGATAGGAATACGATAATCCCATAGGAGTATAAAATATAACCTACGACCTATTCTAAGACTTACTAAATATACATTTAAAAAAAATATGAATCAAATAAAAATCTCGTGAAACTGTGTTTGTTTTCGCGCTCCTCCGAACGGTTCGACCGTTTTTTTTTTTATTTGGTAGATATAAATTATATTATATAAGTCGTAACGTACATTTAATACCGCTACGTGTTTGGGGTGTACCTATGTAGATTTTTTAAGTTTCATGCATTTGACATATTTTTTCAATACAGATCAAAGTTTGTCGGGTATTAGTCCAATAAAAAAGTATTTGATTGTGTAAAATAGGCAGAATATTTGCAACAGCTATATGTATGTACGAGTATGTCTCACAAACTATATTTCAAGCAAACAAAGATATTTATTTATTTATTGTAACGTTTTAAAAACTAAAAAATATTAAGTACAGATAAAATATTATCATTGATTTAGTTAGAATTACTTACTGGGTGTGATCTGTGGTATTACGTCAGTTAAAATTTTGCCATTTACGTCCTCTATATTTAGAAAATACTAGCTTTTATAGTACTGTGACTTCGTAGGTAGGTGTTCGTTGAAATTTGTTGTAAAAGAAATAAATAGCGAAAATCCTGGATATTTAACATACTTATCCAACATGTGCAAAAAATCGCTCAGTCAGCGCTATTGTAATCTCTTCCTTTTAAAACTTACTTTTTTACATTTGTGAAGATATTTTTCATACTACCCGCATTTCAATATAATTAGTTATACCGGTAATTGACAACGCTATAGTGTGATGCGTGTGCCGTGTGGGCGCCTAAACACCGGCGGTCGCAGATCTGATTTACGCTCTGGATTTTATTCTTACAATTTTTTTTCATATATATATATATATATATATAATTTATTTAGAAAAACGTTTACATAACATGATACCGTTGTTGGGACATCCTTTTAAGTAAGTGTTTTACCTGTGTCAAGATGTCCCGCTAAAATAATATATGTATATATAACTAAGTCGGCAAACAAGCGTCCGGCTCACGATTATACGGTAAGCGATTACCGTAGCCTATAGTAGCCTATAGGTTTAAATCACTGTTTTAAAGTTAAAATTATACTTATTCATTTTTAACCGACAACAAAATAGGAAGAAGTTCTTAAAACGTCTGTATTTTTAATATGTGTTACCTTACTCCGTAACATTGTATTGGGTGGTTTGTTTGGTGGGTGGTGAAAGCTGATGCTTGGCGTGTGATCTCTTTTAAATTTGAGCGAGATCTGGCAAATTGTAAGAACATATCCCTAATAATGCATAATAATCGCCGCTGTTGGCGCAACGGTTACAGCCATGGATTGTACCTGTTGCGCTGGCGGTTGCGGGTTCGATCCCCGCACATGACAAACATTTGTATTGGTCATACAGGTGTTTGCCGTGGTCTGGGTGTTTGTGCAGTCCTTGTGGATCTCCCCAGCGTGCCTCGGAGAGCACTTTAAGCCGTCGGTCCCGGTTGTTATCATAATGTAATCTCTGTAACAGTAATACCCCGGACTTACGCGATAGGTGGGACTGAGCGCTATCCGCGTAAGTCGAATTCGCGTAAGTCGGGGTACAGTTTTGCGGGGTACTTTTCGTAATTGATCTGACTGTCGATTCCCAAAAAACACAAAATCGTAACTTATGTACCTACGCGCCGATTCCGCACTACACGTCTGTGCCTGTTGTAAACTGAACGAATAATATTGCGGGTGGGGGGAGTCAAACAAAAAACGAATAGACGAGAAAATTAAATCGCGTAACTCCGAATTCGCGTAAGTCGAGGTAGCGTAAGTCGGGGTATTACTGTACATCTGATAGCGATCGTTACTCATAGCCGGGAATATATCCGCCAACCTGCATTGGAGCAGCGTGGTGGATTAATCTTTGATCCTTCTCCTACACAGGGAAAGAGGCCTATGCCCAACAGTGGGATATTACAGGCTGAAGCGTAATGCATAATAATTAATTGATTATTTTTTTTCTACTTCGTATTACTTGTCGATGTAAAGCGAATTCGTTTTTTTTTTCTTTTCCGAGCAAACGCAATTATTAATTATGGTTAATGGCAAGTTCTTTTAAATTCTTTCTCTTTTAGTATGGAGCGTTAAAAAATCAAATGAACTCTTAAAATATCCGATATTTTTTTATTTTTTTTTTTATAAAGAGAAGAGGTAAATCTTCAAAAGACACCTTTTGGCTATTGTTGGTAGGTAGTGTAGGATTTTTACTCACTAAAACCCTCCTCTCTTGCTTTAGTAACCAACACCCCGGAACCGCGTTAGCATTACTTCGAGGTGTTTAAAATATCCGATATTACCTCATATAATTATACAGTTCTACTTTATAATTTCATATGTACCTGTTTACCCCCAACTCTCCCAGTGACGTAGTCCGGACTGGTGTCTAGAACGAGATAGTCGCTATATCGATGTTTCCTGTCTCCCTCTCTCTCCGAGATTTCTTCGAGACGAACGCAGGTCTTCTTCTTCAGTAGCTTGTTGACTTCCTCCAGGCTCGCACGTACGTTATCAGAATTATCTAATTAGATTAATAACATTAGACACATACAAAAAATAAAAGTAGCTATCTGCCTGTGAAAGTTCCGTCAAAATCGGTCCAGCTGTTGCAGAGATTAGCCGGAAGAAACAAACAGACAGACAAAAGTTTAAAAAAATGTCATTTTGGTATAAGTACCGTGTATACATCTATATGCATTTGGTATAAAGCTAAATATAGTAACACCTTTACTATATTTTAGTAGTATTAAATAATAATCCTGAAGCAAAGTTTATGAGACTGATTACATTAATAATTAACAATGAATCCATCTTGATTGTGATAATAACTCTAATATATAAATTAGTTTATAGTTATTAAAATAACCATTTTAATATTACAAAAAGACACTCCAATTTAATTTATTTGCTCGCAATTTTCATGGAAAGGGTACAAAGTTTTTGCTTCACGTATTAAAGATATATATTTTTCATACTTACATCCGGTATCTTCTTTGATAACATATCTAACGACACCACCGGGCCACATTCTTTCTTTATAAAACTCCCTATTATCTTTGGATAGTTTCACTGTTTCTGGTCGTTGTATTCTTTTACTTTCTTTTTTCTTCAACTTTTTTACTTTCGGTCTGAAATTTTTTATTATTTGATGACATTTTTTTACCTTTGAGAAAGGTAAGTAAATGTATAGCGTTCTGTGATTCATGAAGCTTCAAGATTAGCGTTAATTACTCGATACCGCAGACATACATATGTTTATTTTGTCACTTCAGCCTGTAACAGTCCACTGCTGAACATATGCCTTCGCAAGTTTGCGCCAAAAATGGCGCGAACTCGTATGTTTTGTTCATAGTCACCACGCTGGGCAGGCGGGTTGGTGACCGCAGGGCTGACTTTGTCGCACCGAAGACGCTGCTGCCCGTCTTCGGCCTGTGTATTGGAAAAGCAACAGTTGGATGGTTTTCCCGTCCTCGTTCGACTTTTTAAGTGCCAAGGTGGTAGTGGAACTGTGTTATCTCTTAGTCGCCTCTTATGACATTCACAGGAAGAGAGGGGTGGCTATATTCTTTACTGCCGTAACCAAATAGCATGTTCATTTAGCTAAACCACAATGTATATACCGAACCTATGTAAATATTATCTTTGTTAAAAAAATCTAAAGTATTCATATTTTAGTTAGCTAACGACCCTACTAATAAATTACCTAAACTCAATCTTGGCTTGGACTGACACCTATAGTTTGGTCTTGGTTAAAATATCAAACTAGTTAGTACTAATCTAAAATCTAGTTAAAACCAGAATTTTAGTATCATATTCATACAAAACCTTCCACGAAGAACTTGAAACAAAACCAAAGTCTATGGTTACCTTTCTTCTTCTTCTTCCTCCTCCTCTTCTATGGTCTCTCTTTTCTTCTCTTTGTACTTCTCTCTTCTTTTTTCCTTATATTTGTCACCCAAAAATTCAACCTTCAAAGACCTTTCCTCTGACATTGCTTTTTTCTCCTTTCTATCAAAGGATAAGTTGGATGAAGATTCTTTTGGTTGCTTCTCTTTACTACCATAAATCCTAAAAACACATGATTTAAGGAATTCATAGAAGTAACTTAAAAGATTAATAATTATGGAAGTAAACTTACTTAAAATTACAAATTATGAAAATTCAATTTGTTATTAAGTTTTAGTATAAATAATATGTACAGATAATTTATTAAAATTACAAAAAAAGTGTGCGTGTCAGCTCCGACGCGTGACTGGAGTTTACTCCTGCAGATCGACTGTCGAAATAGGCACAAAAAGGCTTACTAGTCTACGAAAAAGATTACTATCGAACTAACTAAACGAATCAAATAACGCCATCTATCGTAGCCCTATTGGGTTCCGATAGATGGCGTTATTAGAAAACATCATAATGCCATCTCGTTAGATGGCGCTTACAACAACGTAACTATGTCATTCGTTCAGTAAATACCCCTCAATTTTTTTTTCAATAAAAATGTGTATCGTAAATTCGGTTGGCGGTAACGAATAAAAAAAACATGTTAGCAAATGTCTAATGTCAGTATATATTTTTACGAAAGCACTAAAACTAAATACGAAGGTAACTTTAGCCTTACTCATTAATTAAATTAAAAAAAGAATTTTAAATAAATTATAGATATTTTCAAACGCTTTTAAAATTTCTTTTCACACTTAAACAATAAGATTCCATGTTCGATTTAAAGAAGATATAAATAAGAATTATTTTTGAAGAAAAATAAGTATGATTCATACCTTGGACCGCGTTCATAAAACCTTCTTACAGGTGCAAAATTAACTACTTTCTGTACAGCGACCGTTGTTAAAGTAGTATTCAAAATTGGGAGAGTAGCTTCTACTTTATCTTGATTAGCAATTGTATTCTCTGTAACATTCTGTGTAACATTCTCTGTAATATCTCGTTTTCTTCTGGCACCTTCTGTACCATTACTAGATCTTAGCCACGAATCATACTGAATTTTTCTTCCTTTACCATCGTGTTTCGTCGATTGGATAATATATGGCCTATGTTGCGTAGAATATTTGACTGCTCCTGATTTAGTCGATTTATAACTCACTGGGCACCTATTTCCAGTTCCATAACCGCATCTTACTCTTTGGAAAGCATCTATAGAATTGTTGTTATCACAGAAAATTGTCAAATTTGTAAGTGCCTTGTTCACAACAAAGCTTATATAATTAGTTGTTGCTTCAATAACTTCTATCATGTCATGAGTTGTTGTATTCGCTTCTAGACTTACATTTGTGTCATTGCAGTGTTTCATTCTCGCCTTTTCTAGTGCCTTTGCTGCTATTTTGTGAACTTGTTCCATTAGATCTTGTACTTCGTTTTCGATAGCTAATACTTTGATACGGTCTTCAAGTTCTTCAGTTAAAGCTTTTTCGGGTGGGGGTGTGATCTCAGGGTTAATTCGAAGACTCTGAACCTTTTCTATTTCTCTTTTCCGTCTCTCATTCTGTTGAAGAGGTTCCACTTTCGGCAACCATTTGCAGGAATCTAGTTTTTCTCGGCGATCTCTATTCTTACATTCATCGCCGTATACTATTTCTATCTTTTGGAGGTCGGTTTTCGATAGACCAATGCGGTTCTGCTTAGTTTTTGCGTTCTGCGTTGAAATAAAAAAAACATATTTTCTTTTAAGCTAATTTTACTCATAGATGTTTTAAGAATATTATACAGAGAAACGCACACTGAGCAATATGATTGTCTTGCAAACTAATAACTTCCTTAATTTACCTTCTTCATTACGTAATTGTTATTTGCCTCATGCAGATTCCTAATGAAATTTTTATTTGTTTGCTGCAAATGAAGTCTGTACCTGCCTATATTGTATCATAACCTTTCCTCACATGTCATCTCTCACTCAACCAGAGACTGTACCATACAAGAATATAACACAGTATCTGCAGATTTAATTATGTTGTACATTATCAAAGTAGTAAATTAACCTTTTTCGAAAGCTAATGATAAGAATCCACAAGAAACTCCACAGTTACTCTTTTGAAAATAATATATAAACTGTGTTTTACTAAAAAAATGGTAATATCTTGAATGAAATATGTATATATATATAGACAAATATATAAAATAAAATAAATACAACGTCACTAAGTCCACACTTCTTTATCAACTGTGTAATTATGCACCGAATGATACGCTTTATCTGTTAATTACTTTTTAATAAAGACTTTAAATTTATGTTGAGAGACAGTTGCAATATTGTTTGTGGTATTCGCGTGTATAATAAATACATGCGAATAACTTTGCGTAAAATAACACCATCAACTTTTGCAATAAAAAATTTAGTAAGAGAGAACAAGATAATGAAATTTCAAATCTAAGCCCCAACTACGCCAAAAAAATTAGTACGTCACTTTATGTCCTTTAGAGGGCGCTATGTTCATTACACTGAGATAGGGCACAGCAGGAATTTCCTGATCAAAATATGGAGCAGCCCGACTGGGGTAGTACCTCGGCCTTACAGAAGATCACAGCAAAATAATACTGTTTTCAAGCAGTATTGTGTTCCTGTTGGTGGGTAAGGTGACCAGAGCTCCTGGGCGGATTGGGGATTGGGTCGGCAACGCGCTTGCGATGCTTCTGGTGTTGCAGGTGTCTATAAGCTACGGTAATCGCTTACCATCAGGTGAGCCGTATGCTTATTTGCCGACCTAGTGACACAAAATAAAAATAACTAGCCTTTATTACCTTGAGCACATCAAGCTGTCAGGGCCGGTTGCTATCATAGACAACTAGCACCGCACTAGAGCACCGTGGCGGATTAAGCTACTATCCTTGTCTCGATATGGAGAAAGAGACTTATACCCAGCTTTGGGATGTTACAGGCTAGAGCGTACCTTTATTATAAAGGTCCTATGTCCGTTTTTGCTGTAATCTCGTTCGCCAAAGTGCATCACACTGTCAAGGTCGTAAGGCAGAGCGCGAAGTTCCGGCGGTAACATCTTCTCCTTCGTAAACAATATTATAGAACCTGAAACAATAAAACCATATAAAAACCGTTTTTTACTAAATGCATATGGTTGTATATACGGTACCAAATAACATTTTTTTTTCTGTCTCTCTGTGTGTTTGTTTCGGCTAATCCCTGAAACGGCTGTACAGATTTTGACAGGACTTTCACCGGCGGATAGTTGGTATAATAAGGAGTAACTAAGGCTAGTTAACTTCCCCGCGGATGAAGTCGCGGGCTAGTCTATACTAATAGTATAAAGCTGAAAAGTTTGTTTACTTGTTTGTTTGTTACTTCACTAGATTAGTTATATTGTAACTTATTGGAACAGTTTGCAGTCACCCTATTATCTGCTCAAAAGATTGTGTTATTGTTGATTGTTTCCGTCCCGAGTTTGGTTGTAATTTGTATTTATTTATACTAGTGGTCCCCTAGTGGTCGAAATTCGACCGTAATTATTTTAAATTACAAGTTTGAACATTATTAAGGTTCTGTCGTCAAAGAATATAGGTACATCTATACTAATATTGTAAAGCTGAAGAGTTTGTTTGTTTATTTAAATGCGCTAATCTCAGGAACAATTGGTCCAGTTTGAAAAATTCTTTCTATGTTAGATAGCTCATTTACCTAGAAAGGCTATAGGCTATTTTTTTTCAAATTAACGTATGTGCAGCCGCGGGTACAGTTAGTTTATAATAATAGACAAAAGAGTATATATACGTGTGCGTATGTCAAATACATGGTAGTGTGTGTAATGTTTTTTTAATGATTTAATATATTTTTACGCATAATTAAAAAAAAAAACAGCATTCTGCACTCCTCTATGTAACTAGTGTGCGATATTTCATACTCCTCGCACAATTTTCGTAAAAAGGAGGTACAAAGTTTTTATTTCACGTATTATTATATAGATGTGTATTATTTAAATAAATTTGTAGTTATATCAGTCGGCTTTTATCTATACCACAGGTATAAGGTCATTTAACTTAGGAACATACAACTTACGACTATTTGTTATTTTTATATATTATTAGCTGACCCCGAAAACGTTGTTTTGACATATATATTATTAACCCCACCTTGAATTTCGAAGGATATTGTAACTAACATTGTGACACGAGAATTTTACATATAAGATTATAAACAGTGTATATATGGTGACAGTGATTGTTTTACTTTAAATATAAATATGTAAAATACGTTTATCTCAAATACAAATGGTGACTTTATCAGTATCATACATATTTACAATACGAAACTCGTAATTATTTGCAGCTGTAATTCTGCGTAAATCACGGTTACGGGAATATTGACACAATTACCCTTCGAGAAATGTTTTTACGTATATTATTTCTTGATACGAATACGTCGGTCTATATTTAAAATCGCTTACCATCAGGTGAGCCGTACGCTTGTTTACCGAATTAGTGATACTGAAAAAAAAATTTCGATTACCTACGATTAAGATTGTAATCTGCTTTTTTTGCGAGCAAACCCATAGTGCCAAAAATTATAAATGGAAAGACATAACAAGTACTAGCTTTTAAATCATCAAATAATCATAAAAATCATCACCAAAAAAAAGTTATGAGGTGAACAACCAAGACATAAAAATTACAGTAAATGTGAAAACCTCATCCTTTTCTCGAAGTTTTTTAACCGACTTCAAAAAAAGGAGGAGGTTACTCAATTCGACCGTATATTTTTTTATGTATGTTCCGGGGTAACTCCGTCGTTTATGAACCAATTTTGATCATTCTTTTTGTTGTTGGAAAGGAGATATTCCTAGTTTGGTACCATGATAAGGAAACCAGGATCTGATGATGGGATCCCAGAGAAATCGAATGACACTCTCGAAAATCTGCATAACTTTTTACTGGGTGTACCGATTTTGATGATTTTTAATTTAATCAAAAGCCGATGTTTATCATGTGGTTACGTTTAAATTTCATCAAGATCTGATTACAACTTTTGGAGTATAATCTTTGATAATGCGTATTTACTTGACTATTTTTTCGTCTACCTACGTTGTATTACTTGTCGATATAATTGAAGTCGGTTTTTTTTCGTTTGCCTGTAAACACAATTATTTATTATATAATTGGTTAAAAAAAATCATAGCAACTCGCCCCGGCTTCGCACGGGAGGAAATGTGGAATGCTGATACTAAATATAAAATATAAATAAATATTTGCAATGTAAGCGCAAAACAATGTTTTTATTTACGATCACATTCGTAAACCTCTAAAACTATCAGTGTTTATCTACTACGAGTGTATTATGCATGTATTATACATACAAACCTTACTCTGTAATCACTCTATTTACTAAACAAAACCGCATCAAATCCGTTGTGTAGTTTTAAAGATCTAAGCATACAGACAGCGGGACGCGACTTTGTTTTATACTATGTATGTGATAACACTGCATGAGATCTTGTTTCATCGGATGGTGACGCTATTTGACGGAGACCGTCGTATCAAAAATAGAAAAGTTTTTTTTTTAATATTATTCTTTTATACCATTGAACTTAAATATTATGAGATATTTCTATTTGCAAATATAAATCTAAAAATTGAGAAGAAACCAGTCCTAGGCTTGTTGAACACCCGCAGTTAAGGTCTCCGCTGTTAACTTAACCCACCACTGGTGAAACCGGCCCTAAATGTAGTTAATTAGTAATAGTAATTAGTATTACTAATGAGAATCCATAAAAAAAAAACAATTATTAGCTACTGTTATTAAATGTCTATCAGTTTAATATCACGGTTGAAACTCCACGCCGTATCTGCTATCAGATAGCGCAAATAAATGATAAAAATAATTTACACAAGAAAACAATGATAATTACAATTAAAATGTATTTCATATTGTTTAAATGTTTAGTCATTCGATAACGCTACCATACGTGCTTCGACGTTCGCATCGATATGTTGTGTCACGAGTTTAAACTTTATGAAAATATTTTCATTGAAAGTAATCTGCAATCGACGGACTACGATGGGGTCATAGTGATACTTTACCCTCAAGAAATGAATATCGGTCTTCCAAGACATATCAGCAGTTTTGTCGACAAGATATCGTGCCTGGACAAGCATGTGTCCAAAGTGCCAACTGTTTGGAATTGTGATTACGTTTCCGGTGGACGTTTGGTTCTTGCGCCGACAGGTAAGATCACACCGTACCACGATGTAAAGGTGATCATGGAAACAGCTAAGAAAGGTATGACACGTGCTTTAGACGCCGGTATGAAGAAACCACTTCTGGTTGTAGAAAATGTAGTCAACTTCCCAGATTCTCAAATGGTGTGCATTCTTGGAGCGCTGGAAGCATTTTACGTACCACTGCAGATCAGGGAAAAACAGGAGAATAGGAATTTTATTAGAATCGGATTACACGCTGAGGAGAAAGAAACGGAACTCTTCGAACGGATCGTCAGAAACGCAATAGCTTTGGAAAGATCAAGAATATTTACTAGAGACATAGCTGGTGGCGATCCTGAAAGGATGTCGCCGTGTAAGGTAGTTGAGTTTGTGAAGAACTCCTTCGCTGAAGACAGTAATATAACGGTCAATGTAATTGATGATGAAAGTGTTATTGAAACTGATTATCCACTTTTAGCAGCCGTGTCGAGAGCAGCGAGCCATGTTGACCGACACAAAGCAAGGGTTTTGGAAATCGAATACAAGTCCTCTGATCCAAACAGAGTCACAGAGACAGTAATACTCGTTGGTAAAGGCGTTACATACGACACTGGTGGTGCTGACATCAAAATCAGTGGCAGAATGGCCGGCATGTCGAGAGATAAGGGAGGAGCTGCCGCTGTTGCTGGTTTCTTAAAAGCCTGCTCGATTTTAAAACCACCGCATCTGAAAGTAGTTGGAGTTTTATGCCTTTGTAGAAATTCCGTTGGTGCTGATTCGTACGTTAGTGATGAATTAATCATATCTCGGAGCGGGAAATTTGTGAGAGTAACAAATACGGACGCTGAGGGTAGATTCGCGATGGCCGATTCGCTATTCAAGATGTCGGAACTAGCATTAAAGGAACTCAATCCCCATATTTATACCATTGCAACGCTGACGGGCCACGCGCGCGCCTGCTATGGAAGCTACACCGCAGCGATGGATAACCACAGCGCTAGAGCTACCAACCACTCGTCCAAGTTACAGTTCAGTGGTTCGCGAGTTGGGGAAGGTTTTGAAGTATCGATAGTGAGATCGGAAGACTTGGCCGTCAATAATGGTAAATGTAAGGGTGACGATTTGGTTCAAATTGATCCGGACGCTAAATGCCGAAATCATCAGCTGGCTGCTGGCTTCCTTATCAAGGTCGGTGGCTTGGAAGATAAAAATATAAAATACACACATTTGGACATAGCAGGTTCCTGCGGTATGCCTCCGGAGGATCCTACAGCTGTTCCTGTAATGTCTTTATGTCATTTGCACAAAGTTCTACTGTAATTTTTTTTTCTTATTTAAAATTAACATCCACGGGCTGAACATCATGCTTTATTATACAAACTACAAATTGACAGTCCTGTGACGACCTAGTAACGCTAGGTCGTGGTCCGATGCTGACGAATTTATTTATTTTTAATAATTTTTTTTACGTATACGTACACTCTTTTTTGTTTTGTTTTATCATTTGAAGCATCAGCATACCATTATATTATAGTAATTCCTCTACATTTAAACCTTTTTCAATTTATTTTTACTTTGAGATACTGATTACTAGACATTTCATTAAACTCATCAAATATCCAATTTTGTTGTATATCTTTCTTATAACTAGGTCATTTTGAAATTTGTTTCAATCTTGTTGATAAATGTCTGAACAAGTTTTTTCGAATTTATTACCAAAAAACCAGTCTATTTTTATTTTTTGTAGAATAGAAACGAAAGTGTTGTTTTTAGTTGTGTTATTGAGATTAAATGTTATACTGTATATGTTATGTAACTATTATTTTATGATCTAAAGCTTGTGCCAAAAATTTGTTTCTTCAGCTAAAATGATATTTAAAAAAAATGTGTTGTTATGGTAAAAATATATGAATATACCAATATACAATTTATATATTTTTTTGTAATTTCTATTGTCTAATTTTACTGTTAATGTTTTTTAAATAACATTTAACCTAATTTGTTATAAATTAAATAAATTAAAAAAATTATAATTAATATTAAATTTATAAGTACCTAATTATATAATATCGCGTAGTGGCGATATTTAAAACCTCGTAAGTTTACAGTAAAATTGACCCTCGTTAAGTTGTAAATTGAGCCTATTTTGAAAAGTATAAGCAAATACAACACAAATATTATTAATTTTAATCCAGAAAAAAAAGAATAGAACAATAATAAAATATATAAATGTACAAAAGGCAGTCCTATTGCTAAGGATCTATCTCTTGTTTTAACAAAGGACGTAAAATGACAAAAATCGGAAAGAACGTGTGTACCAATGATAATAAACAAATATTTAATAATTATATTTTAAGTCTATATATTATTTATACGTTTTATCATTGCCTATTCCCAAACTACTCCTTTTTCTGAGTTCAACTCTTTGTACACTCCCAGCCGCTTCTAATTTTCTACATGTCCTGTCCAATACCCCAAAGATTATCGGGACGAAATCGCTCTTAGCGATAAGACCGCCCGTGAACATCTTTATTTATATGTATTAATTTTTGTTTTATTTCTTTATGTTGTAAAATAAAGATAATTTTTATTATTATTATTATTTATTACACTTGATTACTTTACAGTAGAACACACTATCGTGTTGATTTGTTTAACTTTACCTACTTTCTAAGAACATTTGGGTTATC
This sequence comes from Melitaea cinxia, assembly GCF_905220565.1. Classification (NCBI taxonomy): domain Eukaryota; kingdom Metazoa; phylum Arthropoda; class Insecta; order Lepidoptera; family Nymphalidae; genus Melitaea; species Melitaea cinxia. The sequence continues at coordinate 6,392,978 of NC_059418.1, read as the reverse complement.
AAAACGATATTTATACTAATATTATAAAGCTGAAGAGTTTGTTTGTTTGTTTGTTTGAGCGCGCTAATCTCAAAAGCTACTGGTCCGATTTGAAAAATTCTTTCAGTGTTAGATAGCCTATTTATTGAGGAAGGCTATAGGCTATATACCATCACGCTAGGACTAATACTAGTGGAGCACCAATGAAAAATATTTCAAAATCGGGGCTTCCTTTTTCCTTTTGAGAACTTCCGCTGCGAGCGCTGGAATCTTCACTACATAGTAAAAATAAAATAATTTTTAACAAAAAAAACCGACTTCAAAAAGGAAACTAAAAAGTGAAAAATAAATTTACTTAGTACAAAGTAATTCGTATTTTGATTTAGTTAATCAGAAATTATTAAATAAATATTTTATAATTTTGAAGTCGGTGCGAAGTAAAACAATAACTACTAGTATCTACTCGTAAGCTGTATTCAGTTTTCTTTCATAATTTGTTTCATTGACTATTAGTTTGAATACTGTTATTATTCTGTTATTGTTTTGACATATCTAATAATATTTTTTGTACTTGTTAGTTGTGTGTGTGTGTTGTTTGTATTTGTTATTGTAGCCAGGTTGTTGTAGTATTTACTTGGCACCAACTTCAAAATTATAAAATATTTATTTAATCATTTCTGATTAACTAAATCAAAATACGAATTACTTTGTACTAAGTAAATTTATTTTTCACTTTTTAGTTTCCTTTTTGAAGTCGGTTTTTTTTTGTTAAAAATTATTTTATTTTACAATTTTTAGTGATGGGTAGACCTAACAAGGATGCTTTTTCTCTTATGTCGGGGGTTCGGAAACATACACAATACACAAGCACAAACACCCAGATCATGACAAACATCTATATGGCCAATACAAATGTCTGTCGTACGCGGGGATTGAACCCACTAACGCCAGTGCAACAGCCGGTGCTGTGACCGCTGCGCTAACGCGTCGACATACTATGAGTAAAGTTCGCTATCAGGTGTACGTAATAACAACCGGGACTGACAGCCTAGCGTGTTCTCCGAGGCTAGGTTGGAAGAACCACAAGGATTAACAACTGAAAATAAATATTTGTATAAACATAAATATCCACTCCGAGCGGGAATAGAACCCGCGACCGTCGGTGTTTAGGCGCCGCCGACACGGCACATGCACCATTATATCAAAGCGGTCGTCAAACAGCAAAAGATAACTGCTGTAAATTGTTGAGAAATTCCCTCGAGTGTTTATGGGCTCCATCATTAATCCTGGTCCTGCGACACAGATGATCACACAGCAGGTAATTGCTATAAATCGTTGAAAAGTTACCTCGACTATCTTTCGTCTCCATCATCAGACTGTAATGGCAATTGTAACTATATAGGTGCAAAGTTCTCATCAATAGAAACGAATTAAGTTCAAACAGCAGATAATTGCTATAAATCGTTAAAGAGTTCCCTCGACTATCTTTTGTCTCCATCATCAGACTGTAATGGCACTTATAACTCATACAGGTGCAAAGTTCTCATCAATAGAAACGAATTAAGTTCAAAAACCAGGTAATTGCTATAAATTGTTGAGGAGTTTCCTCTACTATCTTTCTTCTCCATCATCAGATCGACTCCAGACCTTTATTAAATAGTAGTGCTTTATAGTACTTAATGAAAACATGATTAAATTTACTAGTCACCCTTACGATTTTTGAAAGTTTCCCTCGATTTCTCTGGGATCCCATCATCAGATCCTGGTTTCCTTATCATGGTACCAAACTATGGATATCTCCTTTCCAATAAAAAAAGAATTATCAAAATCGGTTCATAAACGAAGAAGTTATCCCCGAACATACATAAAAAAAATATATATATACGGTCGAATTGAGTAACCTTCTCCTTTTTTTGAAGTCGGTTAAAAAAGTCGCTTTCTCTGTCGTTATACGGATTTTGATGCAGTTTTTTTAATAGATAGAGTGATTGAAGAGGAAGGTTTATATGTATAAAACATGCATAATATAATAGAGGAACACTGATAGTTTTTGCAACCGTGTGAAGCCGGGGCGGGTCGCTAGTATATCTATAAGGTAATAACTGTATTTGCTCACAAACGAAAGAAACTAGTCTTTAATTTACATCGACAAGTAATACAACGTAGGTAGTCGATAAAAAATCAATTAATTACACATTATTAGAGATAATTCAGAAAGTAATCGTCAGATCTCGAACAAATTGAAATGGGAGGGCATGATAAGCACCAGCTTACGATTAAAAAAGTATCATTAAAAATCTGTACATCCAGTGAAATTTTATGAGGGATCACAGATAAAAAATATAGGCGAATTGAGAACCTCGCCTTAGTTGTACCTAGTTAGTCCGAAGTCGGTTAAAAATGAAAGCCGATATATTATAGGTAGCTATATATTGAAAACAATAAGTTTATATCTAAATTTATACATTTACGTGTACTTAAATATTTAGCACTACAAGGATGATTGTACATTTCAAATTGTTTTATCAACCTACTTTTTAGGTAATAGCTTTCCGTTACGACTTCGCTCGCGTGGATTACACGATTTTGTTCCATTTTCTTCCGCTAAAATACAACCAATGTCACTCAGTGATAAAGCAGCGGTCTCCTGGTAAAAGAATTTTCAAAATAGTTCTTTTTTAACCGATATATATATATATATATATAAAAATTTATATATGTTCGAGGATAACTTCGTCGTTTATTAACCGATTTTGATAATTCTTTTCTTGTTGGAAAGGATATATCCTAAGTGTGGTATCATGATAAGGAAATCAGGATCTGATGATGGGATCCCAGAGAAACCGAGGGAAACCGAGGATGTTGATCATATGGTCACATTTAAATTTCATCGAGATCTGATTACAACTTTTGGAGTAATCTGTGATAATGCATATTTACTTGACTATTTTTTTGTCTACCTACGTTGTATATTACTTGTCGATGTAATTGAAGTCGTTTTTTTCCGTTTACTAGCAAACACAATTATTTTTAATGTATGTACCTACATCGTTTACGCCGAGGTTTCTAAATCGATTTACCTACATGATTTTTTTTTTTTGTTCTTATGATGGACTTGAAGTCGATTTCAACCCAAATGAAACACTTACCTTGACTTCGTTCAGAACAAAACAATCTAAGCGTAGTAGGAATTTCGTTAGAATAGTTTAGCAGTATTAATTGAAACTGTTTATAATATTAATTTTTAATTGGTTTAATTGGTTTTTAATGGGTTGGGAAACCTATCAGTAGCAAGCACAGATAAATAATAGCATTATATTAAAGTTAGTAAGTAGGTTTACATACGAAGACGTTTCAAATTAAATCTTTATTATATATTTTTTGCTTTTAACTAATTGAAGGCGGTTTTTTTAAACATAGTTTTAAATTATTTATTTTTATACTAGGTCAGCAAACAAGCATACGACTCACGTAAGTGGTAGGTGCTGATGGTACGCTTGTTTGCTGACCTACGCTTCAGTCTGTAATATCCCACTGCTCTGCATATGCCTCTTTCACCGTGTAGGAGAAGGATCAGAGCTTAATCCACCACGCTGCTCCAATGCGGATTGGCGGATATATTCCCTACTATGAGTAACGATAACTATCAGGTGTACATGATAACAATCGGGACCTACGGCTTAACGTGCTCTTCGAGGCACGGTGGGGAGACTCACAAGGACTGCACAAACACCCAGACCACGGCAAACATCTGTATTAAAATTATAAATTTGCTAACCTAGTTGTATAAAAAATGAGGACGAACAGGAAGTAGAATAGGCCCTTAGAACCTGTCTCTTCTCAATTAATAATCTACAACTCTTATATTTACACTTGCGAATAGAAATTTATACTAATACTAGCTGACCTGGCGAACTTTGTACCGCCTTCTTTATTTTTTTCTTAAATATAATAATTAATATATCAAAATAAAATATAGCCTATCTTTCAAGTTGGATCGAACTGCACATGGTGTGCGAATTTTATTATAATCGGTTAAGTGGTTTAGGAGTCCATTGAGGACAAACATTGTGACACGAGATTTATATATATTAAGATTATAAAGCTGATGAGTTTGTTTGTTTGTTAGTTTGGACGCGCTAATCTCAGAAACTACTGGTCCGATTTGAAAAATTCCTTTAGTGTTAGACAGCCCATTTGTCGAGGAAGGCTATAGGCATAGGTATTGTGAAACCGCGGGGTACAGCTAGTATCTCATAAACATTCTCTGGTATATGGAATTCGATGGTAAAAAAGATTAATATATCAAAAACTTTTATCTGTTGGATACCGTCATCCGTCAAATAACGTTATCCACAACCTGTGAAAGGGGCCAACAATCTGTTTTATCCTAATAGTCTATAATAATAGTAATAATAAACCATGAATTCGTCCTTAACATACAAACTGAATTCAATTGCGGTACGCGCCTATTTACTGTGGAACAAACTCCCAGAAAGCGTTCAAAATAGTCCTTCCCTTGTTTCCTTCAAACGTTAATTAAAGAAGCATTTTATTTCTCAAGTCAATTTAAAATCATCTACTTAGTGAATATTTAAGTATATAATTTCCTATAATATTATATCATGTATTTGTATTTATGTGTGTATGTATGTATGTAGTGATGTGTATATGTATGATATCTATATGGGTATATGTAAGTGTATGTATTTATACTTGTAAGTATGTAATATATTACAGTTATTTACTACTGTGTTCCCCGCTATATGACACTCTCTCTCATGACCATTGGTTGACTGGAAGAGATCTCTTCTAGAGATAAATCCACCTTTACCATCAACTTTATATGTCATTTTCTGTACATTATTTTTAGTGCAATAAAGTAATTTTTTCTTTATTAAGGATATCTTTTCGAGTAAAGGCCTTCTCCATTTTACTCTAAAGCTTTCTATCTTTTAACGTCCACCCTATGGAAAAAATCTCATAAAACATGGACAAATGCAGACCAAATTCTCATACCGAATTATAAGAATCTATCAGATCTCATAGACTCTCATAACCCTGTATGAGTATCTGGTCTGCATTTGACCATGTTCTATGAGATTTTTTCCATAGGGCAGCTGTCTCCTATCTTTTTAATCTCATCAAGCCATTTATCAGGGATCAACGCTGTTTCCTTTTCCCAAACGGGACAGGCCAGTGATCTACTTTGTTGGACCATCTATATAAGTTCATACGTGCTACGTGGCCTCCCCATCTCCACTTTATTTCGCAGTGGTTTAGAGCATCTAATTACCTTTAATTGTTTCCTTATATCTCTGTTTCTTTATTTGTCTATGCGTTTTAGGTTTAAAAGACTCCATTCCATTGCTCTTTGGCAGGGAGTCTATACGCACCCGTAAACTTGTACGAGATTAAATTAATGAGTACTTTCGCTCTATCAAGAGATAACGACAAAACAAAACACTCTAATAAGAGCGTTCGTGAACATCTCTTTTGATATAAATATAAATAAACCTACATTGATAATGACGTCAAGCTATTATTTACTTACTTGTTACACTAGCCTAACCCCACAATCGTAACTTACTCATTTAAACATTATTTGTTTATTGTTAGTAAATATTATATTATCATACTACATAATACAAAATTATAAGGGATCATCCATCAATAATTTACTTCGCACATAAAACTACCCAAAATTCACCAAACGTCACCAAGAGGGAGGTGGTCAAAAAGTTGCTAAAAATATCACGTTATTGTTTTTTTTTTTGACATAAATAATCTTTGGTACAGGAGCTTCCCAGGAGCTCTAGCTACTTTACTAATAATAGGAACACAATACTATCTGAAAGCAGTGTGATTTGGATGTGATAAGGTCGAGGTACTTCTCCAATTGGTTTGCTTCAAATTTTGAATAGGATATATACTGATTTGCCCTAATTCAAGAAAATTCGATGTTTTCGAGTTGGAGAAAATCTTCAAAATATTCATTTTTAGACAATATTTATTTGGGACATCACAATTTCTAAATCTACAGGAATTCAGTCTACCTAACTAACTACAGAAATACAACGCAACCTGTGAGCAGTATTGCTTAGCTCTGATCTTTTGTAAGGTAAGGTCAAAGTACTTCCCTAGTGCGGCTGCTCGTAATTTTAGTTTGAAAGCCTTTCTCGATGAACAATACTTTGATCAGAGCTGGGCGAAAATAAGTGTGTGTGTGTCAGCTCCGACGCACGCCTGGAGTTTACTCCATATCGTCTGTCTAAATAGGCACAAAAAAGGCTGACTAGTCTGAGAAAAAGATTAATACCATATCAAATGGTATATAAAAGAATCAAATAACGCCATATAAGATACGCTCAATAGGGTTCCGATAGATGGCGCTACGAGAAATGTAACGAGGTCATTCGTTCGGTAGATTTTACTCCTCATATGTTTTTCGTATCATCATTACAGCCTATACAGTCCACTGCTGGACATAGGCCTCCACAAGTTTACGCCAAAAATAACGTGAACTCATGTGTTTTGCCCATAGTCACCACGCTGGGCAGGCGGGTTGGTGACCGGTTTTTTTTTCGTATCGGGGGTCTTATATGAAACTCGATTCTTAAGGGATAAACTTCAAAAACTAAGATATTCTTCTTAATTATAGTATTAATATTATTTCAAATATTAATTACAATACACTAAATTCTTATTAAGAATAGAATTTAAATAGAAAACTAATACAAATAATCTTTGACATTTCAAGTGAAATTGGAAAAAGATATAATAAAACAAGTATGTCAGTAATATACATATATGCTTAGTGTAATTGAAACTATACACGCATAGTTGATAAGGGGCTATCTATAAAATACGTCACATGTAGGGGGTCGACGAAAATTTTGTAACATCACATTTTAAAATATAAAATATTGAATTGTTGGTATTGAAACATGATATTTGAACTATATACCTATTTACGAAATATTAAAGTGTAAAATATGTGACGTCACACTAAGTAGGGGGACGGGGGTTCGCATAAATGTGACAAGCCCTCCCCCGTTTTTGTCCTGCGACAAGGATGGGGAAGGGCTTGAAATTCTTGTGACGTAATATATGGATAACCCCTAAGACCAATTTTGTCATATTCATGTAAATAGGTACATATCATATCGAGTTATGGGAGGCTATGAGATCTGTGAGAATTTTTCTGCATTTGTACATGTTTTTATGGGGTTTATGAGATTTTCTATACGGTCGCTTCTTAGAGATCACTGGGGTCAGGCCTCTACTAGAAAATTCATATATTAATACGTAAAGCAAAAATTTGTACCCCTTTTTACGAAAATTGCGCGGATGGAGAAGTATAAATTTTCGCACATTATAGTTTAATATAGAAAAGGAGTGCAGAATGCTGATATATTTTTTAATTATGCTTAAAAATAAATCAATAAAAAAAAATAAAAAATAAAAAACATTACACACACTACCGTGTATTTGACACACACAGACACTTATACTCTTTTGTTTATTATTAAAGGAGTATAGTCATTGACAACAGAACCATAATAATGCTCAAACTTGTTATTTAAATTATTTATGGTCGAATTTCGACCGCTGGGCAACCACTAATATATCTAGATGTGGCTACATAATATCGAAATAAGTCTTTAGATAAATTTCACCAACTTACCTGGCTCTATATTTTCAAACTGCATATTTATAAAAATGTCCCGGCTCGCTCTGTTGTGCTCAAATGGAAATCCCAAGGCTTTCATGATGAGCATGTCGATTTGCGGAGATTTAAGGCAATCGTAGCCGAGTGTTATACGCTGGAAACATTAAGTATTTGAAGAGACAAATGACATATTTACAGGCTTTAATCAGATATTTGCAATGCCCGTGTGTTCTAGGGTATCAATCGTAAGTCGTAACAGCACGTAGTGCGACCAATGTGACAACGTATAATAACAAAGTTGATTAACGTGTAATGAAATAGCGAGACGGATTAATTTTTATTTTTTTATTTTTTATTAGGCAGGAAAGAGAAGAGGCCTTTATCTAGCTGTAAAATCAAGTGGTCTCAGTTAAATTTTAATAAAGAGAGACGACTAGTTCACTCGATTTTTTCAACGATATGGTCATGGGACAAAATTTAGAAACAAAAAATGCAAAAGCTTTTCAAGCGCACATCCTAAGCCTTAATTTCGCACACATATACAAACTTCACTTCCTAAAGTCTAGAAATCCCTAATCCTAGACCGCTGCACAAATCTGAGCCATAACACAAGCCCAAAGATTGAGCTCAAAACCCTTGCCTATGACAAAACTTACATGAACATCTTCTTTAGCATGTCCCACAGTACTGATGGTACACCTTCTCACTCCCATTGGGTTCTCGAAGACCATCACGTGTCTGTTAGGGGGAGGTTCGTACAAAACCGGTTTGAACTTGAGGCAGGTCTTGATCATGAAGTTTGAGAGTGTGGACATTATCGCCAAAGATTGTTCTTTAGCTGATGAACAAAATATACATCCTAAGCCTTTATATAGTCTTAAATTATACTTAAATTCTACTTTTTAAGTAAGTAGTAACCCATCGCTGTCTATTACTAAGCCACACCTTGTGTTGTTTCACCATTATGTAACTTGAACAAAATTTGTAGCAGCCCGATTGACAAGTACCTCAACAAAGTATATTACTACTCTCAAGTAATCTTGTATTCGTTTGGTGAGTAAAGTACCCAGAGCTTGGGAGAGTCAACGGGCGATGCTTCTAGTCTCGCAAGCGTCAATAGGATACGGTAACCGCTTACTTAAGTATGCCATAAGCATTACATAAGCTTAAGTACACATTTTTAGTATAAATAATAACAATAAGATATTTGCAGACGCCGTTCCACTTAATGTAAGTGATAACATGATGATAAATAGCCTCTGACGCTTCTATAGAATTTTTCTTTTTGTGAGTACCTACTTAAAAATAATGAGGTACTGTAATCGTTAAGTTTATCCGAGTTTTTTATACAGCTACGTCAGTAAGCAAGCTCAGTAGGCTGTGCTAACGACATATTCCATATATCATACATAATAAAAAATTCTTTAAAATTGATTATACTTGTAACATAAGACATTAAAATACTTTTTTAATACTTACCGAAATGATTTGAATTTATGTAAAAAGGTATCGTTCCATTCGGCCAGAACACAAAATGTTCTTTCTTGAAAATATCTTTAAATTAAAATTAAAATAATAAATAAAACAATTTTTTTATTAGAGAATAATAATTATGTAATATTGTAAACATTTTTTTTTATCTTACGAAAATTAAAGTTATTTAAATTAAAAACTAATTAAATTAGCGATCAAAAGAAAATCTTTTCGGCGAACATATATTTTCTAAAATGTTTCGATTTGAAATCAAGTAACAAGTCTCAAATATATTTTTACTTAAGCTCATTACAGAACAAATTTATTAAATGTGCATAATTACTTTCGCTAAAATCATTTCTATCAGCAAATACATTGATAAACAAAAAATTAAATAAAAAAACACCCGCCGAATTTACCGCCATATTGCTTCACAAAAGAGCGTAATACTAAAGCATTTTTACTGCCATTTTATCGCTTTCTGTATATATAAAACTTATTGGAGTGTAAAAATTATGAGATTGAAATTGAAAAAAGGCTTTTATTTCTCTTTCAAGAAGTAAAAGCAAATACTGTATTCATGAAATGACCAATGTATGTACAGTGTATTATACCAGCTTACTTTTGTATACAAAAAAATTGGTGTTTATTATTTAAAAAAAGAAATAGTTATTTATGTATAAATGATCGATAAACTTTTACGAATTATATGATTCTTGTGCTATTGAAAAGCTTAACTAAACAAATGCATAAAACATAGAACTAAGCAACCTAATCTAATCCCTTACAGTTGTAGGTTTTAACGAAGATATATAAAGAAAAAAAAAAAGAAAAAATTAAATTAGTCAAAAAATTGACAAATAATTTTTTTTAAATATTATTTAACTTCACTTGCTTAAATTTCGCAAAACAGGACGTTATGGCATCTAGCTTGTAATAAAACACAACATACAACCTATAAATATTTATTAAAATTTACAATTAATCAACTACCTTCTTCTCTGGCAACCCAAGCAATTTCCTAACTGCGACATCGTAATTTTTCAACGTTTTAGCACTTTCACCCTCATTAAATAATTCCAAAACCGCATTCTTATACTCCAAACCATTTGGTATAGACGATGTATCAAAATTTCTAATCTCATCATCACTCAAATTATTTTCCTTATTATTTGACTTAAAGAACCAATTGACAAGATTCTTCTTCGAGGGATGGGCATCAAAATCATAATACTCCATATCTTCTAAAGTTTTTTCCTTTTCCCAATCTTCTACCGTCCATGACTCGTGATAGCAAGCCGTCAATAAATAATTCACATAGTCCAAATTCTGTTTTCTAACCGGACATCTATCTGCCGTAAAAGTTACCAAGTCAGTTTTCTCGTCATACTTATCCCCGACCAATCTTAAAAACTTATCCTTTGCACGCGAGTCAAGCTTCAAATCTGACAGTTTGACTCGCATAGTCACTATTCTAGCTAACGGATTCCTGATAGTTGGACTAGCGTGACAGTAATCTGACGTTATCACTTCTACTGGATAGTGTTTCTCAATAGCTTCTTCAGAATTTAGCAATTTTGGCCATTCCGTGCAGAACTGTTTTATAGCTTCACATTGAGTTTTGATTACTGGTGGTGTGAGGTGGAGGAAGTTTGGTATTTTCATAAGTTCAGCGTTTGCCTTTTTGCCTGGTGGGGCTTGACCTTTCGGTACGTAGCCCTGTCTGATTGGTAGCGGTACAGAGGACGGGTGGAAAGATCTTGGGCCAGGCCAGACGTTGCCCCAATTCTGGAAAATGGACACATATATATTAAATGATGAAACATTTTAATTATAATATATGTTTGACTATGATATTTTGTCTTTGTAAAAAACATAGATATATATATAAATACTCTAAACTAATAGAAAGATTTGAATAAATAGTACGCTATTAAATTGCACTTTAGTTTCACAGTTAGTAAGTAACAAAAACATGACCTTTACATTAAATTATAAGATATATAAAACTAAAAGATTTTAATAGTGATATAATAGGATCTGGATTTATTAAAAACTATGTATCACCATCATCATCATTTCAGCCTATCATAGTCCACTGCTGACCATAGGCCTCCACAACCTAATGTGTTTTGCCCATATCCAGCACGCTGGGCAGGCAGGTTTGTGACCGCAAAACAGTATAAGTTATTATATTTACATATTTATTTCGGACTTTAAATGTTATGTTACAATTTATACACCTACACCGACAAAATACTATCTCCTCTGCCCCTCGTTGTCTGGAAGAGATCGTTTTTCAACAATATGGCTGCACTTTGTACCTTATGATACTTTGTTAAAATCAATTTGTTATGTACTATCTCATGTTTGGTGTGCTTTCAAGCAGTATTGTGTTCTTGTTGGTGAGCAGAGCTTCTGGGGAATTGGGGCTAAGATCGGCAACACATTTGCAATGCTTCTGATGGTGCATGCATCTATAAGCTTCAACAATCGCTTACCATCAGGTGAGCCGTACACTTGTTTAATGACCTAATTGTATTTAAAAATATATAAAATATTCTACTTCACAATCGCCATAGCATTACAACTTGTATTGGAATAGTATAGTTAATATAACAATATATATCAACGTAAATGAAATCGGGAGTGATTTCTAGTACATACAATAAAACATTTAGTATGTTTTAAATTTAGATTAATTGCTTTCGACAATGTCAAAGTAGTACCAAATGATTTCGTGAATATCACATGGAATTAGGGGTTTTATGAGCTTTATAAAAAACATACCTGATCTGTCGGCATTTTCTCCGACCTATCTGGTTGTACATCCGCTCTGCGAGCTACTTTTCTCTGTATCCTTCCCTTTTTCTGTAATATATCCAGTACACGAAATTCCTCATCTTCATCCCCCTGTTTCTGAGTTTCTGCTGTAGTTGAATTCAAGCGCCATAATATATGGGTGTTATAAACTACGCCTGGTTTATATTTCCTTATAAATAAACTCATTTTTTATAAATTATTTTTTAAAATACGGGCTTGTGACACTTATAAACAGCCCATTATTATTTAAGGTTATCCATTGAATAGTTTAAAAACTGTCACCAAATTTAATGTTTAAAAACTTTCTTAACATAGTTATTTATTGGTATTTCGAAAAAATATCATATTATACGAATGAAAATTAACTTGAAAACGCAAGAACATTGTTATTTTAAGTTTATTGCATATATTTGTGAGTACCATATTCTAAAATATCGACATGAAATTCGTTTTCGAACGAATTTAACATCTTCATGAACTACCCAACTCGTCAAAAGAATGAAAATTAAACCGACAAAATTATAGTGGTATCTGTATTGAACTGACGTCAAAAATTATGTTCGTTAAAGAATGCGAACAAAAAATACCCTCAATAAATGTACAAGAACTAAACGTCCTATTAAAAGTAGTAGCATTATACTTGACGAAGTTGAAAGCATAAGTAGAGTGGAATTCGAGTTTCATTTGTTTAATTATGTATTTTAAACTGTAAAGAAGTGTGAAGTAATGGCGTAATTTTTATAATTATATTATATAAAAACATCAAAATGGAGGAGAAAACCAAAAAACGGTCTAGAAAGACCAAATTAGTACCGCGGGAATATTTAGATTCTGACGATGAAAACATAGCTAAAATGCAGGTAGGTCCACCATTTTGTGATAATATCCTTACGAAATGCGTAACATACTGTAGTCTTTATTATAACAGTTACAAATGTAATAAATTTTGACAAAAAAATTATAAACAACTGATATATCACTCACAAAAATGTGTTATTCGTAAAAAATTATGAATTTTACTATGTGGGTAGATTTAGATTCTTTCACATGCGCAATCTTTTCAATAAAAACAATTGATAATGTTGTTTTTTCTTGATGTTCTAACGTGATTTATGACTGAAAAACTAAAAAAATTAACTGATATAACCATGAAAAAGCGTTAATATAACTTTTTAAAAGATTAATTGACTTTTATTAAGATATAAAAATTTAGAAATAGGTTATTTTGTTTTAAAAAATAATTTATGTTTTATTCTAGAATTCTCTAATAAGTATTATAAATTCTTCATGTATAGTATTTCATATTTAATATTGATATTGCTAGCTAAATACTTTAAGTATATTGTTATTAATTATGAATTAGTGGTAGAGAAATTAATTTTTCTTTCTATTTTTATGCATGTAACATATATATAAATCTAGATTGGGCTAGGTTTTAGATTAAGAACCACATTTTTGAAGTTAGATAGGTTAGGGTAATTTTTTTTTGTAACCAATTTATGTCGATAAGCAGTCCAATTTTGAGCTTAGATAATTCGACAGTTCTTAATCTAAAACCTTACCCTATGTAGTTTTCAAACTTGAAAGAGAAAATATTTATTTCTCATTATAATTATTATTAAATTGTGTAATTATGATTTTAATCATTCTTACATAATTAAAAAACTAAAATTATGTAATTGTAACATAAATATCACACGATACGAATATACAGTTCAACGAACTGACGGTCCAGTTTAATTGGTTCTGATTAAGATTATTAGGTGCTGTGTGGCTACGGCACTAAAGAATTTAGCCACCCCCTCTCTTCCCGTGGGTGTCGTAAGAGGCGACTAAGGGATAACAGGGTTCCGCAACCACCTTGGAACTTGGGAAGCCGACCGGTGGCGGGATAACCATCCAACTGCTGGCTTTGAAATACACAGGCCGAAGACGGGCAGCAGCGTCTTCGGTGCGACAAAGCCAGTCCTGCGGTCACCAACCCGCCTGCCCAGCGTGGTGACTATGGGCAAAACACATGAGTTCACGTTATTTTTGGCGTAAACTTGTGGAGGCCTATGTCCAGCAGTGGACTGTATAGGCTGTAATGATGATGATGATGAAGATTATCTCAAACATAAGCTACTGATATATCACTAGCAGCTAGAATAAAACATTATGGCCTTTATTATTTTCTGCTGATATAACTTATTTCATAATATATACTATAGAACTTGTTGTAAATATGTTTAATTGTATGTTATGCAACTATTTTATATTAGCCATTACTTGTACAAGCTCTAACTTTTTTATGTAGCAACCATATGTGAAAACATTTAAATGGTGTTTTATTTTGTAATTAGCTTTAAACTAAGTCTCTTTACACTGTTTTCATAATAAATCAAAATAAAATAACAATGAAGCAAATTTTCAGATTTTATCGCGGCTTATTAAGTTTATTAGATGCTGACATTTCGGATACTTTACAGCAACCATTTTCAAAAGAGGACTTAACTTATTTCAATTTAAATTTTGCAAATAGAAATTTCTACCCGATAAAGATGATGGTGGATTAAGAAAAATAAATTATAAACTTTTATTTGTTGGATACTGTTATATGGCAAATAGGCTATCCGCAACGGTTAATCAGTGTGTTTCATCAGTTGTGGGTAAAGTTTATCCAACAAATAAGTTACATATAAGACTAACAGCAAGAAAGTTAAATGGGCCATTATGACCTGTTTCACCTTAATTAACAATCTAAAACTTTTAGTATCACAATTGCATATAGAAATATGCCATAAATATAGTGGAATTTGATGGTGAAAAATAATAATATATAAGGTAATTGCTTACCATCAGGGGACGTATGCTTGTTTGCCAACCTAGTTGTATTTTTTTTAGGTCACTAAGTCGGCAAACAACCTTACGGCTCACCTGATGGTAAGCGATTACCGTAGCTTATAGACGCCTGCAACACCAGAAGCATCGCAAGCGCGTTGCCGACCCAATCCCCAATCCCCCCAAGAGCTCTGGTCACCTTACTCACCAACAGGAACACAATACTGCATGAAAACATATAAAATATATATACTATTAAAAACGCTGAAAAGTTTGTTTATCCGTGCTGAACTCAGATACTGCCGGTTCGAATTGAAAAGTTTTTTCATATGTCTGCTTTTATGATTGTTAAAATCATTTTCTTTTGTAATATTTCTATTTTTGCTATGTGATAAAGTGTACTTTGGAAATGTACCTGTACTTTATAGTAGTTACACAAATAATTGCGGAATTAAACTTACCAGAGGAGAGGCTGAAGTATTATTAATAATAGGAATTTAAGAAATTTGACTTGTGTGATGCTGTTACTTAATATTTGTGTATAAAATTAACAATATTAAATTAATAATTGAATATTGAAGACGGGCAGTAGCGTCTTCGGTGCGACAAAGCCAGTACTGCGGTCACCAACCCGCCTGCCCAGCGTGGTGACTATGGGCAAAACACATGAGTTCACGTTGTTTTTGGCGTAAACTTGTGGAGGCCTATGTCCAGCAGTAGACTGTATAGGCTGTAATGATGATGATGATGATGATGAATTGAATTTTAATAAATTTATAATTACTGATTAGAAGTATACTATTTCATTTTTTTTAAAAAGCCTTGCATATTAAGTTTTTATCATAGTGCGATCAGTATGCTAAGTGGTCCTGGGTGGTGCGAGACTGATGACTTGTAAATACAGGTATTTCTATACCTAGCATATGCATCAGACTCGCATCAACATTGACGAAGTTCGATTTTGGATAAACGATGGTTATTTTTGACGAATGTATTGAGTGTGTAATTACTTTAATTGTTAATGTAAATGAAATAAGAATCTGTACAAGTAACCTGTGATTTGATATAGCTGTTAAATTGTTATATTATGTGTAATGCTTTGTAAATGATTTCTAAACTGATTTACAAATAAAGTTCGGGGTTCGGGGACAGACCAGGAGAGAGATATTTTTCTTAAAGTTCAATTTAAGTGACTATTTCTTTTTCTTCAAATAAATAAGAAAAAAATGTAAGAGACATTTAGTTTTAAGAAATAAAATATGTTATTACGAAGTTCATATAATAAAAAAATTAAAAAAAAAAAATTGTCCTGGCTGTCGAAACTACCTATCGGTTACACTTCGTTCAGCTTAGAATGAATCTCCATTAGCCATGAATTAAATATTTTGAATGTAAAATCTACATGAAATTCTTTTCTTTAATTATTGAAAAATTTTCTGTGACATCTCTGTGTTAGCGACTAGGGTTCTATCATCTCATGGTAATTGAAATTTTATTTTTTTTCTATTTTGTTAATAAATATTCCATAGATTTACAATTTCATTGCGAGCATAAATCACAAACAATATTTACTCAAGTGGTAAACCTGTTTGTCAGTTGTGGTATAAAAACAAAAAATGAAAATAGTCTCGGGATTCTTCAATATTAGTATAGCTACATACAATATACTTACGATTCATCCTGTAACATCCCAGTGCTGGGCATAGGCCTCTTTCTCCACGTCCAGGAAAAGGACTCACTTCAATATGTCTAAAATCAATAATATTTATTTTATAATTTCAGAATGAGATCGAAGAAACGATAGCTCAAATGAATCCACTATCGATTTTGAGGAAATTAGAACCGAAACAATCTCAAAAAGACATGGAATTTTCCGTTAAAGTCGAAGTCGAAGAGGTTGATCAGAATGTGGCAGAAGAATTAAAAGACACAGAAGACTTACAAGATTCAGATTTGAATATAAAAATACATTCAGTGAAAAGTTTGTGCGAACCGACACAGGACGCTCCAGATGTGTCAGATGACGTTTATGATGCTTTCATTATTGATGAGGACGAAATACGAGAAGATATTGAGAGTCTCAGCCAGGAAACGACTAGCTTAGCTGACAAAACAATAGAAATTTATATAAAGAACATGTTCGGGAAGAGACAGTTATATATAGTTCAAAGTAGTTTAGATCAGCACTTGCAAAAAAAATTGAGAGGATGGCGTACTTGGTATAAAAGCAATCGTCAAATTAGAGACGCGCCGCTAATGTACATATGCTACGTGTGCATTAAGGGATGGTGGAACTTCTCTGAATTCCGCGAACACTTGAAACATTGTCGCAGATGGAAATGTCTCCATTTTGAGACGACAAACTATCAGGCAATCTTACAGGCGACCAGAGGGAGAAAGGTAACTACCTTTACATCTGAAAACAGTCAAAATCTACCGATATTCTATTCGAACTGTTGGAAATGTAACAAGGACCGATTGATTCACCTGAAATCACAGTACGTCTGTGGCGGTTGCAAAACAGAATTCCATACGTGCACAGCCCTAAGTTTCCACGAAGGCGAATGCGAGATGTACAGGGAAAAAATATTGCTTGATAATGGTATGAACCGTGAAAATAATTCAGCGACAAGTTACTGTTGTCCAATTTGTTCTTATAAAGATTGGGACACGGACCGTTTAATAATTCACGTAAAGAACGTACACAAAGTTAGATCGGACCTGCCCATTGAGTGGACGATAAGAGTATGTAAGAGGTGTAATCTACATTACCACGAAACTGCAGGCCATCATTGTCCACTACGTAAATGTATAGAACCGTGTGTATCTTGTACGGTTAACTTTCACAGTTTACGAGAGCTAACACTGCATCTGAATAACTTAGTGGATGATTATAAATGTAAGTTATGTAATAAAATCCTCCAGAAAAGTTGTATGGAACCGGAACATATGTTGGAGCATACTAATAATTATATTCAGTTGATCAAGTGTCCTTTTTGTCCGGAACCAATGTATTTCCTCCATGAAAAATTTGCCAAGCATCATAAGAGTTCCGTTCATCAAGACCATCTAGATAATATACCTTTATGGTTATGTGGTTACAAGGTAAGGCAATAATCACCACATAAAAAAATTGATTCAACTTGTTAAGTCCCGTTGCTGGGCATAGGCCATCTCCTTAGAAGATTCAGAACTGAATCCTCCACGCTGCTCCACTGGGGGTTGGCGAATATATTCCCTACTATGAGTAATGATCGCTATCAGGTGTACATGATAACAACACACAACACACAACACGGTGGGGAGACTTAAAAGAAAAACAAATAAAAATATCTGTCCTAAGTGGGAATCGACCGCGCGACCGCCGATAACCATACTTATTATAATTTTTCCTTGTTAGTTGCGGGTTCGATCCCTTAATAGCAATAACTCGTATAGTCCAGGTGATTTTCGTGGTCTGAGCGTTTGTGCTCGTATATTGATGTTTTGATGACTCTTTACATTCAAGTGGGTACTTATCACATAGTTCCATCTACATTGAAAACTAACGTTGAGTGAGTTACGTAGACGTGAGTTATCCCTAATGCCTATTTATTTTAACTAGTGGTCGCCAAGAGTTCGAAATTCGACCATAATTAAAAATTTAAATTAAAAAAATATCAGTAAATAATGGTAATAAAGAACCTTTTTAAAAAAAATCATTTTGACTACAGACATTGACAATCAACAAAAGAGTACATTATGCGTGTGTGTGTGTCAAATACATGGTAGTGTGTGTAATTTTTTTTTTATTGATTTAATGTATTTTTATGCACAATTTTAAAAAATATTACAATCCTGCACTCCTCTATATAAACTATAAGTGTGCGAAATTTCATACTCCTCCGTCCGCTCAATTTTCGTAAAAAGGGTTACAAAGTTTTTGCTTCACGTATTAAAATATTTAAGCTCTGTGGTTACGGCAGTAAAGAATATAGCCACCTCTCTTCCCGTGGATGTCGTAAGAAGCGACTAAGGCATAACACAGTTCCATTACCACCTTGGAACTTAAAAAGCCGACCGATAGCGGGATAATAATCCAACTGCTGGCTTTGAAATACACAGGCCGAAGACGGGCAGCAGCGTCTTCGGTGCGACAAAGCCAGCCTCAGCGTGGTGACTATGGGCAAAACACACCAGTTCACGCCATTTTTGGCGCGAACTTGTGGAGGCCTATGTCCAGAGGCGGACTGCGATAGGCTGAAGTGATTAATATATTTATATTTTTCGACTACTTACGTTGTATATTATATTATATTATATTGGTCGATGTATTGAAGTCGGTTTTTTTCGTTTACGAACAAATAAATAATTTTAAATTTGAGGTTAAACACAAACAGTAACAAAAGTGTGTCGTTTTTTCCAGGTTATCGTACCGAAGAGATTGCTCGAAAGGTCGCAATCAATTAGTAGCAAATCAACTCAGCCACCGACTATCTTTGATGACAGTCGTGATTTAGACCGAATAAATGATCATCACGCTCAATTTGATAAATACTCTCCAGACCTGAGAGGTAAGTTAACTTGAGACTTTAAACCGGTACCACTGTCAGCTATTCGAGGCCCCCCTTAAAACATACATACAATACATATAATCACGCCTCTTTCCCGTAGGGGTAGGGGGTAGGCAGTGACCACTTCTTTCCACTTGCTACGATCCTTACATACATCTTTCGCTTCGTCCACTTTCATTATTCCCTTCATACATGCTCGGGTCATACATCTTCAGGGTCCTTTTGCCTGGCCTTTTTTCAAGACGTCCCTTATTAGGTCTCGGAACGTCCGCCTTTTTTTTACGCGGGGAAAATCCTTCATGGATACCCTCCAGCGCAGGGGCGCCAGAGGGTTATGTCAGACTCCTACTGACTAAAAAACCACCACGTGTGAGCAGTCGTCCGCCTGGGCGGGGCGAGATGAGGTCGCGCTAGCATTCGCCACCTTCGGAACGTCCGCCTTTTTTTTTAAATGGGGAAATGCATTTACGCACTAACCCCGCCACACGAATGTGACGGGAGTGTGAAACTCCCGGCGTGAGATGCAGTGCCAGAATATCCACTAAAACCCACATCTTTTTTCTGCCGGCACCTTAGTGGGGACGCCATGGGATCGCTTTCGCACACTACCACGACGCCCCCCGGTGATGGCCTTTCGGCCCCGTCGGAAGGGACGTTCAACCTTTCGAAGTCGATCCCTCCGCCGTCTGCAGGAGGGAGACGAGGTCCAGGAACTGCCCCACCGCCTGATTCCGGGCGACCGTAAGGTCTAACCCTTCCTCGGCCACCGGGCCGCACCTAACAGCCCCGCAGAAACTGCAGGGTGCCCAGCGCTACCCGGTGGTATGCGCTTGCGCGCCTTAGAGCGGGCGAGCGAACCCGCCCATCCCGTCCGCCGCGGGGGGAAGGAAAACCCGACCCCCACGTCTCCGTGCCGTCTCAGCGCCACATACACCTCCGTGCCAACACACCTGTGCTCACAAGTACACTCTGAGAACCAGAGCAGTACCCGGAGCGCATCGTCTGGTTTTGGTCCGCGGGGGTCCTAAAATCCCACCACCCGCGGCGGCTAAACCGCGAATGGTATACCCTATCCGCCACCTGGGGACGCGCCCAGTAGAAGTCCAGCAACTCCTCTCCTTGGGGCCTAGGTCCTAGACCTAAGTTTGGGCCCAGGCTCCAAGGGCCTGGGCGGAACGTCCGCCTAGGTCTACCCCTTCCAACCCTTCCATTCACACTCGCATTATACACTTTTTTCGTCAATCGTTCTTCACTCATTCTCTCGACATGGCCAAACCATCTGAGCATACCTTTCTCAATTTTTGTCACTACATCTTCTTTCAGACTATCTCTATTTCTTATCCTGTCACTCAACTTAACTCCTATCATACTTCTTAACGCTCTCATCTCAACTGCATTTATTCTGCTTTCATGTTTCTTCTGCCATACCCAACTTTCACTTCCGTACATGAGTGTCGGAACCAACACCCCCTCATGCATAGCCAAACGAGCCTTGTTAGACACCCTCCGATTGCTCATAAAGGAGTGCAAAGCTCCATTCACCCTGTTTCCTGCATTCACTCTTCTTTCAATATCACTCTCACACTCTCCATCTCTTGTAAACTTTGAACCCAGATACACAAACTCATTCACCTGTTCAATTTGTTCATCTCCAATCACGATATTGCAGTCTGTCATTGCCTCATCTCTTTCAAACACCATCACTTTCGTCTTCTTTACGTTCATCTTAATTCCCTTTCTTACAAAAGCTCCACTCATAGCAGTTACCATCTCCTGCATCTCCTCGGCCGAAAAAGCAAGTAATACTTGGTCATCAGCATAGAGAAGACATTTGACGAGTAACTCATTCATTCTCAACCCATTTTCATTCTCTTTTAAATCTGTCAAACAATTGTCCATGAACAGATTAAACAGTCACGGTGACGCTACACATTCCTGTCTAACACCTTTTTCGATATTAAACCATTCTGTGTATGCCCCAATTTGCCTGACATAAGCACTAGAATCCCTATAAAGAGATGGCAATGCTCGTATGAGGACACTGCTCACACCATTCACGGACAATGCCGACCACATTTCATTCCTCATCATTCTATCATAGGCCTTTTCTAAATCCACGAACGCGCAATAGACTTTTTGTTTTTAGCCAAACACTTTTCGGCTATGCACCGCAAAGAAAAGACCTTATCCGTACATCCCATTCTCTTTCTAAATCCCGCTTGTGCATCCCATACTTTTTCGTCTGTTTCACAACCCTCTCAATCAAAACTTTTGCATACAGTTTACCGACGACGCTGAGGAGGCTTAATGTCCCAATAATATTTTTTCTCATATATTTTATATCATTATTATCTTTTATGTAGAGCGCGGGTCGTAGCTCGTGATAAATTATCTTGACATATAAATGACTCATATTGTATTAAAGAAAGACGAGACATTTTCATTATGTTTTTTTTTACATATTAAAACATTTAACTGTAACTCATGACACAAACATCTACACACAATTATTTTATTGCATGTTATGGATAAAATTTATCCAACAAATAAGTTACAAATAAGACACAGCAGGAAATTAAAAACGCCATTATGGCCTCAACTAATGAATTACAACTTTTAGTATCAAAATTGCGTATAGAAATATGCCATAAATATAGTGGTGTTCGATGGTGAAAAATAATAATATATCAGAAGCTTTTATCTATTGGATACTATCATCTTTCAGTTTTAACCTTAACGGGTAAAACGGGTCCTTAATATATACTATTAAAAACTGAACTCAGATATTGCTGATGCGAATTGAAAAGTTTTATCTTATATTTATTTATTTATTTATTTAATTAGAACCACCAACAGAATTGCATGTTTAAAAAATTTACAATTAGATATATGCAAAGGTATTAAGTATATACATGTAATTCCTCTTAAAGGTAGTTACAGCATGCGCTTTAGACAATTGAGTTATCAGCATCAAAAGATTTTAAACATATAGGATTTAAATTAAAAAAAAATACATACAAAATAAAGAACTAAATACATAACTATTACTATTATAAATTAAGATAAGTTAATATTAGTGCTACATAACTTTTGATTTGAGGAATCAAATGACTTTAATAGTTTCTTTTTAAATACAGCTAAGTTATCTGCTAAGATGTCTAATGACTTGTTTTTAACTGTAAATTCTCTGTAGAGCCTACTCAGTCTAGGGATGAGGGAATAATAACCGAGGTTTGTTCTCTGGGTTTTATAAGCAAATAGTGAAAGGGGATATCGTGGTATGCGAGAGGGAACGTTAATTGAAATTTTGCTTAGGAGTTCTGAATTATCCACAGTTCCATTCACTAGTTTGTGTAAGAATACCATATCAAGTAGCTTGCGCCGGTTAGAGAGTGAGTTTAACCGAAACTTATTTAGCCGTGAGTAGTAGGGCATTCTTTTGTCCTGTCCAATAGAATAAAATTGCGTAAACCGTCTCTGTATACTTTCCAATCTATCTTTATGGGTCTGGTAGTTAGGGTTCCAAATGAGCGTTCCATATTCTAGCTTACTCCTTACTAATGTAGTGAATAAAATTTTTTTGGTTTTCAGTTTTTTAAATTGTTTAGAATTTCTAAAAATAAACCCCAACATCTTGCGTGCAGACCTGCATATGTTATCAATATGTACATTATAACGTAACTTACCATCAATAGTGATACCTAAATCGCGAACATACTCCAATTTCTGTAATTGGTGCGTACCAATAAAATATTTTCCCTCAACCAAAAATCGTTTACGTGTGAAAGTAATATATGAACATTTGGAAGGGTTAAGCTCCATTCCATTTAACTTACACCATTCGAAAACTCTATTGATATCTTCTTGTAAAGACTTAACGTCATGCTTATTTGTAATTTCTTTAGCAAGCTTTAAATCGTCAGCATAAATTAAACATTTGGAATTCTTGATGCAATTAGTAATGTCGTTAATGAAAACATTAAATAGTAATGGTCCTAAAATTGATCCTTGAGGAACACCAGACACAGCGAGATAAAATAGAGAATTGTGACCTTTGATAACTACGTATGAGCGTCTGTTGGCTAAATATGAAGAAATCCAAGACAAAAGAGGCCCTCCTATGCCAAAAGTTGAGAGTTTTGCCACCAGCAGTTTGTGGTTTACCCTGTCAAATGCTTTTGAGAAATCTGTGTAAACTGCATCGACTTGTCTACACGCATCTATAGATGTTGTAACGAAGTTCATGAAATTAGCTAGATTTGTTACGGTAGATCTACAGTCAATAAATCCGTGTTGAGATTCTGAGAGAGCATGGTGAACGTGGCGTGACAAGATTGGATGTAGCAAAGATTCGAAGACTTTCGATAGTGTCGAGAGTATTGATATAGGCCTGTAGTTGGTTATAGATTCACGATCGCCATTCTTATAAACAGGGACTATTCTTGCTAACTTCCATATCTCAGGATAAACACCTGTGCATAAAGATTTGTTATATATTAAGTGAAGTGGTAATGATAATGGAACAGCGCATTCCTTAATGAATAAAGGAGGCAAATTGTCCGGACCTGATCCTTTTCTTACATCAAGTCCTTTCAGCTTTCTGATTATATCCTCAATGGTAATTTTAATATTGCAAATGTTACCTGAGATAACATTCAAGACATGTGAGTAATTTTGTGAATATTCACTCGAGTCATAGACTGATGCGAAGAAATCCGCAAAGAGATTGCACAAGCTAGAGCCATCAGTGGCAATTTTATCACCAAGCTTCATCTTTGCGGGATATGTATTTGTTGACTGCTTCATATTTTTTAGATGAGTCCAGAAACTTTTAGGATTTTTCGTCAAATTATCTTCAATTGATGCAATATATCTATCATAACATTCCTTCATTAACTTGTTACTGTCGTTTCTTAGAGATTCAAAATGAATTTTATCAAGTTTGTTTTTGAATATTTTAAATTTTAACCTGTATTTATTTTTTTGTTTCAACATGGAAATTAGTTTATAGTTATACCATATAGGGAATTTACTGTTTTTACGTTTAGTCTTAGGAACATGTTTTTCAATGATTTCCCTCACTTTATTATAAAATATTGTGAGCATAGAATTGACATTAAAACAATTTGAAAATAAATTAAGCCAAGGTGTATTATTTAAATCATTGATAATATTACCATAGTTTGCCTTATAGAAGTTTAATCTTTCAGTAGTCTTTTCATCTATATTAGCTAAGTCGCTTTGTTCAAGACTAACTAATAAGGGTGGATGGTGATTGTCAACTATGCTGATAGGGTTTGGGTATTTGATGACATTGACATGCGTATTACAAGTCAGGACTAAATCAAGTAATCTTTCATTCGAATTGAAAATGTTATTAAATTGTTTCAAATTATTTTCTTCAATAAAATCAATAAGAGAATTACCAAGACAATTACTATATTCTGGGTACATATAATTTACTTCTGGTGATACAGACCATGATATACTACTTAAATTAAGATCACCTATAATGAGCACATGTTCATTTGCGTTAATTATTCTAGAGGTGTTAATTAAAAATGTATTCAGTGCTTCACTTTTGACTGGTGGTGGTATATACACAGCACAAATAGCTATTTGACTAAGTTTATTTTGTATTACTGCATCAACTGTCACCCATAGATCCTCGCAAGTACTATCCCACTGTGATAAACGACTAGAACTAATACTACTTTTTACTGCGATCATTATTCCCCCTCCATTACTAACCTTTTTAGTATTACTCTGTTTTCTGTCTCTACGATAAACTATATAGCGATTATCAATAAATTCACCATCAAATACTCCGTCATTAAGCCAATTTTCTGTTAGTATAATAATATCAAAGTCATTAGATAAAATATTAAGTTTTACCTCCTGTGTTTTGCTTTTGATCCCTCTAACATTTTGGTAATATATTTTCAAATTATAGAATTTTATATATAATAAATACAAGACTAAATTATTCGAAATTACAGTTCTAAGATTTAAGTTGTTCCAGCTGTTCGATATTCTTTACAACAATACATTCAGAGCCATCCGTTTCCCTTAAAAATACACGTCCATTCTTTATCCATACGTATTTGTAATTTAGTTTTTTTGCTGTTATTCTAGCAAAAGCATGTATTTTTTTTAGTTCAGGCGTCAAGTGGTCCATGACATAGATTTGTCTTTTCTCACCAGCTATACCAGCATGGCTTGTATTTAACTTATCCTCTTTATTTTTTTTATTGAATTTAATTACTAGATATGATATATGATAGTATGATATAATATGATAGTCTATTTACCGAGGAAGGCTAGGCTATATTATATTTAAGTAAATTTTCCCCTCAAATAATTACAGATACACAAAACCAGCCAGACCTTGAAACACCACATGTTCCAGAGACTAGAAGCATAATTGATGCAGAATTCGGGGTTGAAATAACGATAATCAACAAAAGCGTTGTACAGGAACTGTCCGATGCTATAGTAGCCGAGATTAAAGCTAAGGAAATAAGTAAAGGACGATCCCAAATGGCTATCAAACCCGAAATGAATATTAAGTTCCCAGTGAACAAAACCTATGTTAACAAAAAGCTAAGTAAGGCAGATAACTTAGTAGATAAAACCGAGGTCGAAGAAGGTTATATTGAAGTTAAGAAGGAAATCGAAAGTGATATTGTCAAGGTCAAAGAAGAATTAATGGATACAGACGAATTAGATGTTAATATTGAAGTTAAGAATGAAGTAGACGTAGAAGTTAAAAGTGAGATCGTTGATGAAGTTCCGGTTATTGAAAGTTGCGAAGTTGAAATCAATCAAGAATCGGAAGAGTTTAGAGATGATGAACCCGATATTATTAGTTGGGGTGATATGAACAGTGGCGATGGGACGGAAGACGCTGAGGCAGATAAATAGTAAGTATATAAGCGCCTAAAGGTTCTTTTGAGTTAGGGCACAGCGACCAATTATTATACGGTCACGATTCAGCCTGTAACATCCCACTGCTGGGCATAGGCCTCTCCATGCAGGAGAAGGACTGGAGCTTCACTGTGGTTCCGCAGATAGATTCTTAATATGATCAACGACCGCTATCAGGTATTTATGATAACCACCGGGACCGTTAGTTTAGCGTACTCTCCGAAGCACGGTGGGGAGTACAAACACAAATATCTATACTTAACGAGAATCGAACCCGCAAATCTCCAGTTATAAGGCGCGTACATGGCACACTACACCAAAGCGGCTCTTCATCATCACTTCAGCCTATCGCAGTCCACTGCTGGACATAGGCCTCCACAAGTTTGCGCCAAAAATGGCGTGGACTCATGTGTGTTGCCCAGTCACCATGCTGGGCAGGCGGGTTGGTGACCGCAGGGCTGGCTTTGTCGCACCGAAGACGCTGCTGCCCGTCTTTGGCCTGTGTATTTCAAAGCCAGCAGTTGAATGGTTATCCCGCCATTGGTCAGCTTTTAAAGTTCAAAGGTGGTAGTGGGACTGTGTTATGTCTGAGTCGCCTCTTACGACACCCACGAAAACAGACGGGGTGTGGCTATATTCTTTACCGCCGTAACCACACAGAGGTTTTTACTACTTTGTAATTATTAGAGCCTTTAAAAAAACGAGTATGCTTTACACGATTGTAGCAAACTTCTTTAGCAAAATAGGCCTGCACAATAGGTCTGCAACTGCATCTTAGATATACGAAACGGCTATGAGAGGAAAAAAATGTGTGCTCGCACCTCTCTCTAGCTCCGTTCGCCTCGCCCGATCACAATTTTCGTTATGCTCTCGTCACGCATTCACCAGCTTACTACCCAAGTCAAGCGTGCTATTTAAGCTTTAGGTATCGTAACAGTTGAACCAAAAAACTAATCATAAATTCGAAATTTCAGTTTCGAATTCCTATCCAAAGAACTAAAGAGAAGAAGAAAAGCCAATGTGAGCATCTCCGCGGATAAATACGAATGCACGAAGTGCAACAAAGCCTGGCCGACCTTGAACAAGTATCTGTTGCACTTTAGCGTACACAACTATAAACCGAGAACTTGCCCGCAATGTATGAAATACAGCCACGGCTCTATGAATAAGCACGTGTCCGCTCATGTGAAGCGTTTATTTGTAATGACACACTCCATCGAGCAATGTAAGGTCAGGGCTCAAAGGCACTACCGTTGCAAGAAGTGTAAGGAGGCCCTCTGCGTCAAGGATTTCTTCAGACACTGGGAAAGTCATTTGGATATCAGTGATAATACCGTTTTTGAGCCGCCGTGTCCTGTTGATATGACAATGAAGCCTCATCTGAACCAAATGATAGGTGAGTTTATTGATCTAGCGATCGTCCATTAATCCGTACGAATACGGCTTAACGAGCTCTCCGAGGCACGGTGGGAGACTCACGAGGACTAACAGCCGGACCGGAAATAAATATATAAACACAAATATCCACTCCGAGCAGGAATCGATCCCGCGACCGTCGGTGTCAGACGTCGCCGACACGGCACACGCACCGTTATACCAGAGCAAGTAGTTCGTCTATTTAAACCTAAATATAAAGTGTAATAAATTACCTTCATAATTCCAGAACTGCTCCAAGGCAACGACTACAGCGAATCTTGGAAGCTCCGGTACTGTCAGACCTGCGACAAAAGGATTGAAAGACAAAACGACTGTAAGAGACACTACATCGAACACCTCCTGGCCGATGCATACCAGGAGAAGCATAAATATGGCGTCCTGATGTGTCAGATATGCGGGGCTGGGTTCCAGAGGAGAGAGTAGTGAGTATTTTGTAGTAATTTGATAATGCAAGTCTTTAGACCATCGCAACACCAGATTTACAAGCTTGTTACTGATCCTGTCCAGCAGCTCTCTACCTAACTTAAGAACGCAACACTACTCAAGGGTAATTAGCTGTAATCTTCTGTAAGGTCGAGGTGCTTGCCCAGTTGAGCTGGTCCAGATTTTGAGTAGAATATATCCCGTTGTGCACGACCTCGGTAATATCTCTGAAACTATCGAACCAATACTAGTGCCCTTGCCATTGGAAGGATACTTAGTCTAGGATTAACGTAGGCTATGAATTGATGAACATTGCGCCATAACTAACATGGAGGCTGAAATGATGATGATGATGATGATAACATGGAGCAATAGCAATGTTTATGCTGCCAAAGCCGACTCTCGTGTCTATTTGTGCTCAGTCAATCAGCTCATCCTATTGCAGTCCACAGCTGGACATAGCCTTAAGGAAATAAGGACGCTCCGAGAAGCCTGTGAACGCCCCAAGAGGCTTCTGAGCTTCTGGAAGGAGCTGGGCTGGCTGAACTAGTCGGCCCACTTTTCACGCATAATGGACCACCTTTGCGTCTAAATGCGGAAAACCGAGCCCACTACAATACAATACAATACAGCTGGACATAGGCCTCCCCAAGTTCACGCCAGCCATCCCGGTTTTCCGCAATCCTCATCCAGCCGACACCGGCAATCTTACGTAGATCATCGGTCGAACGGGCCGGAGGACGTCCCATACTGCGTTTTCCAAGACGCGGTCTCCACTCCAGGACCCGTCTGCTCACACGGCCATCGGTCCTGCGACACAGATGACCAGCCCACTGCCACTTCAACTTGCTAATTCTGTGGGCTATGTCGGTTACTTTCGTTCTCTCGCGGATCGTCTCATTTCTAATCCTGTCTTTGAGAGAGACCCCAAGCATAGCCCGTTCCATTGCACGTTGAGCGACTTTAAACTTGTGGACCAGTCCCTTCGTCAGTGTCCACGTCTTGGCTCCGTATGTTAACACAGGCAGGACGCATTGCTCGAAGACTTCTTCAAGCATTGCGGAATATCTAATGTCTATTGTGCATATGTTTACATTTATGGTGCGTAGAGTTTTTAAGCAGAAATGCTTAAAAACTAAAGTCTCAAACTTATCTGTAATGCTTTCAATGTATAAAAGACCCTGTCTCCTATTCCGGAAAGAATTTCAAGTTAGTGGTTGCTACTCGTATGTCAGTAGGTATTTGCTGAGATAGGGTACAGCATATTCAGCTCAAAATTTGGGTTGTTCTTACTGGAGAAGTAACTCAACCTCAGAGAAGAGAGACAAGCTGAACATTTTGAAGTTGGCTTCTGGTGGCCATGTTGGACGGTTCATCATCTGGACCCAATCTGCTTTCGAGAGGCTCGGTTTATATTCTTTAAGCTTAATTCATGCTGTAACAATCATTTATTGAGGTAGATCACAGCAGGAAATATCTGGCTCAAGATCTGGAGCACTCATACTCGACCTTACAGAAGATCACAGCTGAATAACAGCGCTTTCAAGTAGTGCTGTGTTCCTGTGTGTAAGGTGGAGAGCTGCAATGCGGCAACGCATTTGTAAATCTGATGTTGCAAGCATCTATGGGCTACGGTAACCGCTGACTTGTTTTTTTTTTATGTCACTAGGTCGGCAAACAAGCGTACGGCTCACCTGATGGTAAGCGATTACCGTAGCGCCATAGACGCCTGCAACACCAGAAGCATCGCAAGCGCGTTGCCGACCCAATCCTCAATCCCCCCAGGAGCTCTGATCACCTTACTCACCAACAGGAACACAATACTGCTTGAAAACAGTATTATTTAGCTGTGATCTTCTGTAAGGTCGAGGTACTACCCCAGTCGGGCTGCTCCGTATTTTAAGCAGGCAGCAGGCAAATCTTTTTTGTACACCAAAGAAAAAACATGTTACATATAAAGAAAATCTAAAAGAATAAGCGAGTGTGCTTTGGACCACACGACTGAAGTAAAACTTCTTTAGCAATAGGTCTGCACTGTGTCTTAGATATACGAAACGTAACTGGTTATGACAGCAAAAGAGAAAGAAAATGTCGGCTCGCACCTCTCTTGCTACGTTCGCCTCGCCGGATCACACTTTACGTAACGCTCTCGTCACGCATTCACCAGCTGACTCCCCAAGCCGAGTAAAGA
Organism: Melitaea cinxia; assembly: GCF_905220565.1. Classification (NCBI taxonomy): domain Eukaryota; kingdom Metazoa; phylum Arthropoda; class Insecta; order Lepidoptera; family Nymphalidae; genus Melitaea; species Melitaea cinxia. The sequence continues at coordinate 6,362,680 of NC_059418.1, read as the reverse complement.
AATTTTACTTAATATATGTATAGCGATATCCGTCGTCCATTACATAACGAGCATTGTCACTAATCGTAGGAACACACTACCGTGTGTGTATGTTGAATACATTTAAACATTATTATTTTTTTTGTGTAAATTCCAGCTATAAGAGACACATGCGTGATCACGCGTCACTCCCCGTGTACATTTGCGAGATATGCGACAAAACGTTCAGTGATTCGAGTAACTTCTGCAAGCACAAGAAGGTGCACAACCTGGCCGTGTTGATTTGTGATATTTGTAAAAAGAAGTTCAATAATAAGATGACCCTCATTAAGCATATCGAGGTGAGTGTCATACACATCCATACATACATATATAGATTAATAATTCGCTTCAGCAATATATCAAATTTTAGTGTCGCGGTGTTTGTAATTAAACTCCTCCGAAACGGCTTGACCGATTTTTATGAAATTTTGTGTGCACATCGGGTAGATCTGAGAATCGGTTAACATCTATTTTTCATACCCCTAAGTTACAAAGGGGGGAGATTAAGGGGTCAGCTAGTAAATAGATACAAAAATATCGACCTACAATGTTATTTAATTATAATTTATTATTTATTACCAGATGCATCAACTAATAGAGCCTATTAATTGCAAGACGTGCAAGAAAGTTTTCTACACGCCGTCGAGCTACAACAAGCACTTGAAGGGTAACCGATCCCGCTTTAAGTGTATTATATGCAATACAGTTTATTACTCGCTCAAGGACAAGTGGGATCACATGTGGCAGGTGAGTCTTAACATCTAAGAGTTAGTCAGAATGCGCTAATTTCAAGAGCTACTGGCACGCATTGAAAAAAAAATTTTTGTGTTGGATATTCCAATAGTACTTGTCAGATCTCAATTAAATTTAAATGGGACAACATGACACACATGAAATACACAGGCCGAAGACGAGCAGCAGCGTCTTCGGTGCGACAAAGCCAGTACTGCGGTCACCAACCCGCCTGCCCAGCGTGGTGACTATGGGCAAAACACATGAGTTCGCGTTATTTTTGGCGTGAACTTGTGGAGGCCTATGTCCAGCAGTGGACTGTATAGGCTGTAATGATGATGATGAACACGACACACATCATTCGTCGATTTAAAAAAAAAAACATCGAATTCGGACCACCCAATCAAAACTTCTGGGGTTAACATACATAAAAGAAAGTGTATCAGCTCCGACGCTCGACTGGAGTTTACTCCTTCACATCGACTGTCTAAATAGGCACGAGAAAGGCTTACTAGTCTAAGAAAAAGATTAATACCATATCAAATGGTATATAAACGAATCAAATAACCCAACAGTGTTCCAATAGATGGCGTTAACAAAAACGTAACGACGTCATTCGTTCAGTAGATTTTACTCTACGTATTTTTTTTCATACCGGAGGCCGTTTATGAATATCGATTCTTAATTGAGAACCTCCTTATTTCAAGTTCAAAACTAACTCAAGACAGGACAAAATATAAGATATAGTATATAATAAATACGAGCTGATTCGACAAAAGTTGTTCTGCCATACGGTTAGGGACACCATTTTTTTTTTGGGTATACCTAGGGGTATAAAATAGCCTACCTAATAATTCTCAGTCCTATCAAAATATATGTGAAAATTTTCATAAAAATCGCTTTAGGAGTTTGGTGAACAGTTGTGACACGAGATTTTCACATGGGCGTACGTGCAGTGGGGCAAGATTCTTAGACTTATATATAATTTTAATTTTAGACTACCCACGTTTTGGCTTCTGTAAGATTTTTCCCGCAATAGTTCAGATCACGTCACTCACTTCAGCCTATCGCAGTCCACTGCTGGACATAGGCCTCCACAAGTTCGCGCCTAAAATGCCGTGAACTCACGTGTGTTGTCCATAGTCACCTCGCTGGGCAGGCGAATTGGTGACCGCAGGGCTGGCTTTGTTGCACCGAAGACGCTGCTGCCCATCTTCGGCCTGTGTATTTCAAAGCCAGCAGTTGGATGGTAATCCCGCCATCGATCGGCTTTTTAAGTTGCAAGGTGGTAGTGGGACTATGTTATCCCTTAGTCGCCTCTTACGACACCCACAGGAAGAGAGGGGGTGGCTGTATTCTTTGATGCCGTAGCCACACCAGCATAGTTGAGATAACGAAGATTAATAAAAAAGTTATTAATAATTTTATACATGTACTTATTGAATTATAACATTTATTTGCATCTGCCCCACGTTTTACAAAACTCTGAATACATCCCTGGATTTGTATATAAATTTTATATTTTAGGTACATAAAGAGAGGAAGTACGAGGCTGACTGTCCACTGTGCGACAAGTCCTTCAGGAAGTTCCAGGAGGTCAAACAACATTTGAGACGTGATCACAATAAAGATAAATTTTACGTTAAAGGAGCAAACTGACAAACGACCATTCGGAGAGTAAACTTTCAAGCAATATTGTGTTCCTGTGTAATGTGACCAGAGCTCCTGGGGGATGGGGGGGGAGTTAAGGTCGGCAAGACATTTACGCGCTTCTGATGTCGCAGGCGTCTATAGGCTACGGTAATCGCTTACCGTCGGGTGACGTGTACGCTTGTTTGCTGACAGTTATGTAAAAAATAAAAAATTTGTTAAAATCGACTAATCATCAAAGCATATTTAGTGTATGGTTGAGTGACCATCCCTAAGAGGCTATCCATAAATTATGTCACACTATATACATGATTTTTTTAATAATCGTTCTCCCATCCTTGTCACAGATGATCGCACTTATGACACCCCCTCCCTTCCCCGCCACCTAGTGTGACGTCTCATATTTTGCAATTATACACATCACTTTCGACATTGTTTTTATTACATTATAGAATTAAACAGGTTTGAAAATGTGTGAAATATTATCTAAATAAAATAAAGTACAGTGAGTCAATTTGCACAAACAAAATAATCTAAACTTTTACCTTTCTCCCCACCGTTTGTCACACAATGTCACACTTCGTCGAATCTTCCTTAACGTGTGACATAATTTTTAGATAGCCCCTAATATTTGTATAAATACATTTCTCAAAATGAATAATTCATTTCACGCTATCTGAACGATATATCGATATCAAGCAGATAGAAAGAAGACTATATTTTATCCGTCAAATATGTATTAGGATTTTAATGTCTTGTTTAACTTAACTATTAAATTTATAGGGTTTTAATTTTACATATTTACTTTTATTTATAAGTTAGTGTATGTCAGATAATTATATATCTGTATCGGTGACTAGCAAAATTGGCTCTAAGAGTTTGTAAATGTCGACCTAAACTTGTATATCGTTGTGTAAAAATTTCTACCTGTAGATTGAGATTATTATTTTATTAGTCTCAAAAGATGATGAAGTTTTTTTTATTGATTTCCTTATATAAGTGAAATGCGTACACACTGGCCGTGGAAATTACTTAAAGTTAGGTGTAGGGACCAAACGGACCGCAAATTAATTCGTATTCAGCGCATCGAAACACATAACCGTAATGGGTCTGGACAAAGGTGCACAGAACTTTTTTTTTCTGTGTGTTCTTTTATCGATTATGTTATGTACTTTTATATTTGTGACATGTGAACGACAGAATTAAATTGTAAATACTCAAGGCACCTGTATCATTCATGGCGTATTTTAAGATTCGGCGCCCCTTTTTTTGTATGCCGCCCCATAAATTAAGGGGAAATGTCAAAAGCAGCGTATGTATTAGGGATGTGACATTTCGGAAAATAATCGATTCATTTTCGATTAACCTTTTATAGGTACCTTTATTTAATTTAGATTATTTCTAGTCGTAGATCGTCCCTAGTACGTATGTTCGTCTTGCACCGCCCCTCGCAGAATGCCGCCCTGGGCCCATGATCCTTTTGGTCCAAGGGGAAATACGCTTATGTTAATGATTTCGAAGGGTCGGGTTTAATCTACCGCGCGGATTTGCGGATAATTTCAGCAGCTAATAAATATTTAGAAGCTGAATATTTTTAATCATCATATCAAAAATCGACCGCTCCAGCGGGGATCGAACCTATATCTCAGAATCACCGTGTCGGTGCTTTAGCCAATTAAGCTATGGAACGATGTATCCGATAGATTGAAATTTTTTATATGATGATTTTATTATTTGGTTCTAAGCGACCGCGGCGCGATCCCCGCTGGAACGGTCGATTTTTGATATGAAATTAAAAATATAATTCCCTAATGTGGTGGGTAACACAAAAATAAATAATTCTAGTTTAGAAGCTGGCCTTAATAACGTTTCAATAATTTTGATTACTAAGGAAAGCAAAGATTTCATAAAAATTTTGTAATACAGTATTTGGCTAGGAAATTTTTATTAAAAATTACATTCAGGGCCTATTTCACTAGTTGTTGATAAATTTATCCTGTAAATTAGTTACGATTAAACTTCAACAGCGGGAGCTAGAACATTAGGATCTGTTTCCCCTCAATTAATAAACTACAAGATTTAAGTTCAAATTCAGAGTCCTGGATTAGCGAAGAAGCTTTTAGCAATTGCTTAGGGCATCCCGTCTAGGGATCGGAGAAAAAACGAGCACACGAAAATTAATTTCAATTATTTCTTTGAGTTCACTTAAGATAGGGGAAGATTTCTTAGGGGCATAAAGTTACCTTAATCCGACCCTGCATATTTGCGAATAAAAATATGTCATAAATACAGTGATTCGATGGTAAACAAGAATAATAAATCAAAAAGTTTATCTGGTGGATATCGTCGTCCGTCGAATAGCGTTATCCACAACTGCTGAAATAGCTTAGTAATGAAATTATATTTAAATATTAGTTAGGTATTACAACAAATACTTTAAAAAATTTACTGTCAAGGGAATATGCATATATTTTAAGTGTTTCATACATTCAATATTAACATGACATTTTATGATAATGTTGAGCAAATTTGTTATAAATTCATTACAGTTATTATGTTTTTAAATTTTAAAGTTATTTAGTTACGAACACTTAAACTGTATGTATATTTCCTATGCAAATGTGAATTTATAAGGTTAAAACCTTAATATATAAGACATTGGTTATGGTATGAAAAAATTATGCTCAATAATGATTTGAAATACTCCATTCTGGTATAAAGATGTATAGATACAAACGAGGCATTACATCAAACCACACACACTACATACCATCTACTAGATATACAGTTATCGCCACGGATACGGACCGCTGACCCAACTCTGCTTCAACATAGAGATATTAGTGAGAACTAAATACTTTCACATTGCATTTATTTATATTGTCGTACTAAACAAAACTATTTGCGACCTCACTCCCAACCAGCGCTCAATATCCGCGCCGACGCTCATACAATAATCAGTCGAGTAGAGGCATTAGTTTGGTCACCAGATAGGTCTACAGCTGGACCTAAACTGCCGCTACTATGTGACTGATGTTTTGTACATATCTCGTAAATGGTATGTAATGTACGTGGTTTAATGTAATGCGTCTCGTTTGTATATCAAGAAAACAACTAGGTATATCAAGAAAAATTAAATATTATTTTTAATAATTATAATTATTTGTTATTATTTGGTGAAGAGATGATTGATTTTTTGATAGTAATTACTTTTTATTCAAGTTTGATATGCGTAATTGCGTTACGATGAACTATTGTAATTATTGTATTATTTTGAAGTGATAAATTGAAATATTAAGTTTATTTGTATTGCATGTTTATATTAAGGACATCGTTTTATTGTTTGAAATACATTCGCTTTTTAAAACATTTTTTTTCTCGTTTTATTTAAAACCCTTAAAATTTAGGTACGTCAGATGTGGGTGTTTTTTACGTCTATTTATTTTTATTTTTGACTAATCTGTGTACAAACCTATAATATATAAAACAAGGCTTGGGAATGAAACTTGTAGAAACAAATAGGTACTCTTCCCTGCTTACGTTAGTTAGTGTACATCTTGTTGGTATTAATATTAAATGAATAATTAAAATAAATCAGTAAGCAATTGCGAATCATATTTTTAAGCTACTTCAAAAAAGATTCTCAATTCGACCGCATTTTTTTTTTGAGGTCTTAATATAATCTATAATATATATAAAAGCGAAAGGTCACTCACTCATCACGAAATCTCCGAAACTATAACACCTACAAACTTGAAATTTGGCAAGTAGGTTCCTTATAAGACGTAAGCATCCGCTAAGAACGGATTTTACGAAACTCGCCCCCTAAGGGGGTAAAACGGGGGACGGAAGTTTGTATGAAAGTCCTATGTTTTTGAAGTAAGAGACTTGAAATTTAAAATGTAAGCTCTATAGATGGTGAAAAGGTGTTCAAATAACATATCTTTAGAAATCAACCCCTTTTGGGGTTAAAACGGGGGATGGTACGCTGACTCACTCATCGCGAAATCTCCGAAACTATAATAGCTACAAACTTGAAATTTAGCAGGTAGGCTCCTTATAGGTTGTAGACATTCGCTAAGAACGGATTTTACGAAACTCGACCCCTAAGGGGGTAAAACGGGGGTCGGAAGTTTGTGTGAAAGTCCCATGTTTTTGAAGCAAGAGACTTGAAATTTAAAATGTATGCCTTATAGATGATGAGAAGGTGTCCAAATAATGTGTCTTTAGAAATCAACTCCCTTTTGGGGTTAAAACGGGGGATGGTAGGTTTACTCACTCATCACGAAATGTCCGAAACTATAACACCTACAAACTTGAAATTTGGCATATAGGCTCCTTTTAGGGCGTAAACATTCGCTAAGAATGGGTTTTACGAAATTCGACCCCTAGGGGGGTAAAACGGGGGTTGGAAGTTTGTATGAAAGTCCTATGTTATTGAAGTAAGAGACTTGAAATTTAAAATGTACTTTCTTTAGATATTGAGAAGGTGTCCAAATAATGTATCTTTAGAAATCAACTCCTATTTGGGGTTAAAACGGGGAATGGTAGGTTGACTCCCTCATTACAAAATCTTCGAAACTATAACAGCTACAATCTTGAAATTTGGCAGGTAGGCTCCTTATAGGTTGTAAACATTCGCTAACAGTTGATTTTATGAAACTCGACCCTTAAAGGGCTAAAACGGGGGTTGGAAGTTTGTATGAAAGTCCTATGTTTTTGAAGTAAGAGACTTGAAATTTAAAATGTATGCTCTATAGATGGTAGAAAGGTGACCAAATAATGTATCTATAGAAATCAACTCTCTTTTGGAGTTAAAACGGGGGATGGTAGGTTGACTCACTCATCACGAAACCTCCGAAACTATAACAGCTACAAACTTGAAATTTGGCAGGTAGTTTCCTTATGGGGTGTAAACATCCACTAAGAACTAATTTTACGAAAATCGACCCCTAAGGGGATAAAACGGGGGTCGGAAGTTTGAATGAAAGTCTTATGTTTTTGAAGTAAGAGACTTGAAATTTAAAATATATGCTCTATAGATGGTGAGGAGGTGTCCAAATAATGCATTGTAATCTATATATATAAAAGAGAAAGGTCAGTGATTCACTCATCACGAGAACTCAAAAACCGCTGGATGGTCTATCCATCCAGGTTGGACAAAGATAAAGTTTGGCAGGGATGTAGATTATAGTTAGCAGACGTCCGCTAAGAACGGATTTTACGATATTCCATCGCTAAGGGGGTTTAATTGGGGTTGATAGTTTGTATGAAACATATACAGCCTGAAAATAAAACCAGAAATGTGGTGTATGAGGTGAGATGTGGTGAGAGGTTTTATAAAAATAACTATTAAATTATACTAAATTGTGCCTTTTAAAAAGTTACTCAGTTTGATAAGCATTTCAAGTGACTGAAATAAAAAAAATAATTTGCGTTAAACATCTTAATAGTAATACATATCTTCATAACCACGAGGACGTAATCGCGGGCAACAGTTAGTGTATTATAAGTCCCCAAAAGTTTATGTAATCGATTCGCTCAAAATTTACTGAACGTGTTTCATGCGGTTTCAACATTGTAGAGAGGGCTCCACCATTGGCAAGAGGAAGGTTTACGGAACGGCTAAGCCGATTTTGATGAGAGTTTCACTGGAAGTTTGCCGACAAAACTTTGTGACACACTAATTTCAACGCGGGCGAAGCCGCGGGCACCGCTAGTAATAATAATAATTTTATTTCAGACAAAGTCCATACAATTAAACAGCAGAATAAAAACACAATTAAGAAACAGAGAAAAAACCAAAATAAAACATAATTAATAACTCCCTCAGCTTTTTACTGGGTGGACCGATTTTGATTATTCTTTTTTAATCGATAACTCTTTGAGTTATCCCTAATATTCACTGTGTTACTTGTACTAGTTGAAGTCGGTTTTTTTGTTTTCCATCACAATTATCACTTGTGTACTCTCAACTACTGTATAAAAAAGCTTTCTGAAGACTTATCCACAATTCCATCTCGTGGTGGCTGCTAGAAACCCTGAGTAGTATAAAACAAAGTCGCTTTCTCTGTCCCTATGTCCCTATGTATGCTTAAGTCTTTACAACTACGCAACGGATTTTGATGCGGTTTTTTTTAATAGATAGAGTGATCGAAGAGGAAGGTTTATATTTGAGTTTTCTAATGTGATGTCGTAAATAATTACATTTTTTCCGCTTACATTGCAAACGCAGGCTGAACCCTACGAGATTTATCAAAATAATGTACTAAGTATTGTACACATTGAAAAGGTCTACAGAAAATTCCGCTATGGTATATGTCTATCTCTTATGGATATCCCACAATAACATTTTTTTGTCATTTACTTTTTACGACAAATAATGGCTAATTTTCGAAGCGACTTCAACCAATACAGCATTAATCTAATTAAATACCTTAAATACATTGTTGATTTAATATAGATCTATAAAGCCCTTTACAGCATATAATTTAAATGAATATTTTCGAAGATATTACAGATTTAAAAATTGCGGGACGTAGCGTTTGCGGCGGTTCCGGCCGGCCGGGGCGGCGGGAGCGTGCCTATAAGTATATTGTAAAAAGTAAATTAGTAAAAATGTAGTCTATAACTTTAGATATTCCAACATAGATTAATAACTAACCTAAACTAACCTAACAAGAAATTTTCATGGTTTAGGAGAAGAAGAATTGTTTTACTCTAAAGTTAACGCGTGCGGGCAACGGGCAGTAATGAATAAATCAAAACTACTGGATCGATTTTAATCATTTTTTCAGTGAATGACATATATTTTATATCCGTGCGAAGCCGGAGTGGGCCGCTAGTTTTAAATAACAGGATCCCTTTCGATATTTATCTGTTACTTTACTATGCTCTCGCCGATTCGTATATTCAATATGAACTTATTTAGGTCCTACCTACAAAAGTTAACCTGAACAAAATATAGGTACAAATAATTGTGTTTGCTCGCAAACGAAAAAAAAACCGACTTCAATTACATCGACGAGTAATACAACGTGGATCGACGAAAAAATAGTCAAGTAACTACGCGTTATCAAAGGTTACTCAAAAAGTAGTTATCAGATTTCAATGAAATTTATATGTGACCACATGACAAACATCAGCTTCCGATTAAATTAAAAATTATTAAAATCGGTACACGCAGTAAAAAGTTATTGCGGATTTTCAAGAGTTTCCCTCAATTTCTCTGGGACCCCATCATTAGATCCTGGTTTCCTTATCATGGTACTAAACTAGGGATATCTTCTTTCCAACAAAAAAAGAATTATCAAAATCGGTACACCCAGTAAAAAGTTATTGCGGATTTTCAAGAATTTCCCTCGATTTCTCTGGGATCCCATCATCAGATCCTGGTTTCCTTATCATGGTACTCCATGGTATCAAACTTCCCTTTCCAAGAAAAAAAGAATTATCAAAATCGGTACATCCAGTAGAAAGTTATGTGGTATAATACAACGTAGGTCGACGAAAAAAGCGTCAAGTAAAAACGCATTATTAGATATAGCTCGAAAAGTAGTTGTTAGATCTCAAATAAATTTAAATGGGACCAATTGGCACACACCACCTTTCGATTAAAAGAAAATTTGTCGAAATCGCTCCAACCAGTCAAAAGTTCTGATGTAACATACATAAAAATAATTGTGTTTGCTCGCAAACGAAAAAAAAACCGACTTCAATTACATCGACGAGTAATACAACGTAGATCGACGAAAAAACAGTCAAGTAACAACGCATTATCAAAGATTACTCAAAAAGTAGTTATCAGATCTCGATGAAATTTAAATGTGACCACATGATAAACATCGGCTTTCGATTAAATTAAAAATCATTATTGCGGATTTTCAAGAAGTTCCCTCGATTTCTCTGAGATCCCATCATCAGATCGTGGTTTCCTTACCATAGTACTAAACTAGGGATATCTTCTTTCCAACAAAAAAAGAATTATCAAAATCGGTACACCTAGTAAAAAGTTATTGCGGATTTTCAAGAGTTTCCCTCGATTTCTCTAGGATCCCATCATCAGATCCTGGTTTCCTTATCATGGTACTAAACTTGGGATATCTCCTTTCTAACAAAAAAAGAATTATCAAAATCGGTGCATCCAGTAGAAAGTTATGCGGTATAATACAACGTAGGTCGACGAAAAAAGCGTCAAGTAAAAACGCATTATTAGATATAGCTCGAAAAGTAGTTGTTAGATCTCAAATAAATTTAAATGGGACCAATTGGCACACACCACCTTTCGATTAAAAGAAAATTTATCGAAATCGCTCCACCCAGTAAAAAGTTCTGATGTAACATACATAAAAAAAAAAAAAAAAAAAAAAAAAAAAAGTCGAATGGAGAACCTCCTCCTTTTTTGGAAGTCGGTTAAAAAATACAGTCGAATTGAGAACCTCCTCCTTTTTTGGAAGTCGGTTAATTACAACTAAGAATATTGAAAAATATTGTTTCACCGATTTCATGACGATGAAATTGCACTCTTTACTTATTGTAAAGTATTATCACACCACACCACACCATTTACTAGGCCGAAACAACTTCGAGAAGGAAAGCTTACGGCAGGTTGCGTCGAGTCTTCACTTCGAATATTCCTGCTTGTTGTAACATAAGGTGCCGAGACGTGGACACTGACGGAGGGACTATTCAAGTTTAATCAAAACAATTACAAAGTTTAAGGTCAACGTTCAATGCAACAGGCTATGCTCGGGGTCTTTCTCCAAGATAGGATCAGAAATGAAACTATCCGCGAGAGAACGAAAGTAACCGACATAGCCCACAAAATTAGCAAGTTGAAGTGGCAGTGGGCTGGTCATCTGTGTCACAGAGCCGATGGCCGCTGGAACAGACGTGTCCTGGAGTGGAGAACGTAGTATGGGACGTCCACCGGTCTGCTGGACCAACGATTTACGTAAAATTTCCGGTGGTACCTAGATGATAGGAATGGGGAAACCCGGGATATCTGGTGCGAACTTTGGCAGGCCTATAAGTCCAGCCGTGGACTGCGATAGGCTGAAGTATTTATTTACTGTACATAAAGTTTCAGTATAGTATTCTAAAACAAAATTTCTGGAATAGTAGGTTTAGGCAGCGTGTTGAACACACTACATTTGCACGGGTTGTAACGAGAAACCAGTTCAACACAGATCGTGCCAACAATGTATATGGTGAGAAAACGGCCGCTTACAGTCTCTCGATTAATAAATCTCTTACCATCATATTATTTAAATGTATCAAAAACAATAATATTAAACAAAAAACTGAAAAAGTTCTCTTTCGATAAAACAAAATTATTAAAATAGGTTCATTGTATAAAAATTTAACCATTTGAGGAAACTGTCATGAAATGTGAACTGTTACATTGTAGAAACCCTAGTGGTTTTCTTTTGTTACTTATAATTGTTAATTTGTACATATTACTTCTTTATTTGATACTGCTTCTGTTAAAAGTTGAGAGTATTTTTTTTTTTTAAATATTAAAGCCTTCCGTGAGCATTAAGGAACATACAAAAAAATAAATTAGCCAAATTGGTTGAGCCATTCTCGAGTTATGCGCTTAGCAACATTCATGTTTGTTAGTTACTTAAAAGTATAGCATTATCGGTACCCTGCTAAAAATTCCAAATAAAAACGATTTGTATGTGAAGTTATTGTAAACTACTGTGCGTTTGAAACAGAGATTCCAAAATTTCCATACAACTTTTATTTGGTCTATCAGGAATTCAGATAGCGGTATATAGGGTACGGATATTTAGTGCTGACCATCAACCTGATCAGAAACGCAGTGTGGTTCTCCAGCGGCTCCAGTGTGGCTCCTGGACGAGGTAATTATATTAATACCCTCTCAAACTTCCTTCTAATACTTCCTTCGATAATTTTTGGTATATTAAAAATCCTTTTTTGTTGACTTTACTGCTTAAGACACAATGGTTACTGACAATTGGTACTCATTACATTTGCAATTGTTTGATAGAGTTTACTCCATAGAAAACGATACAAGGCCAGTGGATTTAAAAATTATAGGAAGTGAAATTGTGTGAAACATCTGACGCTGACGTTCAGTGACGCTGAGGTGATGTTTAAGAGCATATTTATTTATTTATGATACAGGTATAATAGTATACCAGCGGATAGCAAGCGTCATTTTATTAATTAATTATAATGTGATATGAAACAAGAAGTATCCTCCAGGTACCTGTCTCGGAGTTGAGACACTTTTTTTGTACTGATAAAACTATTCTTATACATTATGCCACAACTACACCAAAATCTCGATAGTATTTAAAAGGTATCAAATTGAAACACCAATGTCAGTTATAAAGTTTATTTGTCAAATCACTTTTTAGGCGCTGCCTTTGCCTTGTCAGCCTTCTTCTTGGGTGGAGGGGGAGTTTTCTTAACTGGCGCCTTCTTGGGTTTCTTGGACACCGCCAATTTTATGGATTTTGCCCGCTTTTCGCGTAATTTCTCTGCTTTTACTGCCGGGTCGGTCTCTGGCAGCTTGATCTGCGAAAAAAGTAACGATTTAGTAAAAGATTCTATATCAATTATGGTGTATTGGGGGGGGGGTGTCAGAAATTGTCAACGTGATAAGTAATCATGGTTTTGTCATAACCCAATGCTCTGAAAGAGTATATCATCATTTAAGAATTCGAAAATAATAAAAGATTTGAAGTTCTTTACACACGATTGACTTGGGGAATACGCTGGTGAATGTGTGACGAGAGAGTTACGAAAAGTGCGATCGGGCGAGGCGTAGGCGTACACAATTTAATAATATAAAATTGCTTTCTTATTTAATAATATAAAATTACTTACTCCACGCTTCTCAGCCAAAGCGAGTGCCCTCAAGTTGTTCTTCCTTTGCTGATCGAGCACCGCTTTCCTCTTGAGCACAGCAGCGAACGGGTTCAAACGGAGCATTGCTCTCGAGTTGGTCAGCGGGTTCAATTTGCGAGTAGCGCGTACCACACGCTTGCTGTAATAATTAATATTACTTATAAGTATATAAATATAATTGCATATATAGGATTTGGCGTTCTGTGGGAAATAATGTCAGTTTGTGTCAACGTGATTATTAATCATGGCTTATATCATAACCCAATGCTCTGTAAGAGATTATCATCATTTTAATTTAATTTTAATTTAATATTTTAAATTATTATAGCCTATTATATGAATATATATATATTTTTTTTCATTCTTGTGTACCGATTCTTATGATCATTCGAAAGCTGGTGCTTGTCATGGTACATTTTAAATTTGAACGAGATTTGATCGGTAGTTCTTGAATTATCTTCAATTGTGTATTGTACAAAATTAGTTGATACATCAATAATTTAAGGTTTTTTGTCTTTTTGTTATTAATATATGTAAATTCAAAGACTAATCCAGTCTCAGTTGTTATTATAGATAGCGATCCTTACTCGTGGTATGGAAAACATACAAGCCTTTTTGTTGATGTGATGCTAACCACCGTCTCAAAAACCAGATTCTGCTGAGAAGACTCATCAAGACATTCAACTGTTACAAATACAATTACTAAATCTATGCCTAATGTACACAGTACATAATGTAGCTCATATAAATAAAATCAACATACTTGGGAGCGCGTAAGACTTTTCTGATCTCGTCGCTCTTAAGCAGTCTGGTGAGGTCGGTGTTGGCCATCTTGGGTTGGGGCAAGTTGAAGTTCTTCTTTTCTTTGGAAGGTGTCTTCCATGAGCCGAAGAGGGCATCTGGAAGGGATGTTTCGTTTAATATAGCTTGAAATTTGTTTGTTAAGCTTGATTTCTTTGTCAACTTAGAAATTTTATAACAAGTGATCTCAAAATAGGACAATAATTTTTTTTCTTTATAAAAAAACTATTGTATCCTGCTATTATTTGACTTATTCTTTCACATAGCTTAAAAATTGCATTTGTGATTGGTTCAGCATGTTGTCCACGGCTAGGAATAGGCACTTTCTTACTTTCTGCATGTAAGAGAATGATAGACTGTAAACAATATAACTAGTTTGATATAACGCATCTCGGTTATATCCACTAGTTATGTTAAAATGTAATACAAGTAATGTAGTGACAAATTTGCACCCGTGCCAATTACAGAACGGACCCAGAACGCCATATCGTCACTTTAATATTGCACTCGTTCGCAGTAACACGCAACGACATTCGGTCGCTGAATGTGGACATTAGTGCTAATACTTTGCTAAAATTTTCACACAAAGTTCAAGAAGTAGTTCAGGATTTTTTTTACTTTTTTTGTATATTTTTTACTCTATCCTAACCTTTTTATGACGACGCATTGGTGCAATCTAAATGCGTGCTTCTGTAAGATCAAGATACTTCCCCAGTCGGGCAGCTCCAGATTTTGAGCTGGATATTTCCTGCTGCGTCCTACCTCAATGAATGATTGTTATAGGCTGAATTAAGCCTAATGGATATAAACTCACCGAGCCTCTCGAAAGCAGATTGGGTCCAGATGATGAACCGTCCAAGATGGCCACCAGGAGCCAGCTTCAAAAGGTTCAGCTTGTTGACTGACAGCATATCAACACCGGGGATGTTGCGGAACGCTTTGGTCAGGCCCTGGAGATAATTACTCACATAAAGCGCCCATTCAAAGCACAAAAGACAGATCTCATACAAATTTTAATTGTATATTCACTTAATCAAAGATTTTTAAATATATACACTAATATTATAAAGAGATATTTCCTATTTAAATGAAGAGACTAGTAAACCAATTTTAAATCTTAGCAGTAGAACGCGATTTTACCATGAGTGACATGGGCTATATTTTAATAAGAGTAAATGGAAAGGAAAATCCTATTTTACCTATTTTTTTTTAACCTGAATAGGGCCTTAGCTGTGCCCGGCAGTAACACCCGCATTCATTTGAGTCAAATTGGTACCAAAACTAAAATACAATCGAGTTGAGAACCTCCTCCTTTTTTGGAAGTCGGTTAAATATTATACAGCCGTACAGCCCATGGCATATCCAACACAAAAATAATGTTTCAGTTGGAACCAGTAGTTCCTGATAATAATGCATTTAAACAAAAAAAAATTCACCTTTATAATACTAGTATGGATGTATAAACTTTTTATACAATAACTAGCTATACCCACTCAGAAACCTTTGTCGGCTCATGCACAACACTGCTGAAGATCATGACATGATCAAATGCATATTTTACAATTCTATAAAGGACATACAGACAAACATTCATTTTTATTTATATACATAGATAGATGAAACACACCTGATCCTTGTTGTAGATGATAAGGGGGCCCTTGCGTTGAAGGCGACGTCTGTTACGCATTTTACCGACTCCGGCGCGCAAACGTTGGGACTTGTACACCTAAGGGCAGAATATTAACAAAATTATAAATTACTATTCCATATACCCAGTAAAAAAAATATGAGTAAAAAACACACGCATAAACAAAATACAATTAAACTGAGATGGTTCTCATTCTTTGGATATCAGCTAAAATACAAATGTTTCTTGTTCAAGTTTAGTGTAAATGTATTCCATATGTCGACACACCACTGATATGAAAGTCGGTGATGTTTCCTAGAGGAATATGTTGATATACCCCTAAATTGTACCTGGAAGATGCAGACACATTCGACCAGGAAGAGTTCGGGGAACTAAAAGCTAACATTTTTAATGACAAATTTTACTTTTCATTGAAAATTTGTTCTCTCACCTTAAGGACGTCAGACCAGGCCTTGATACGTCTCAGGAAAATGACGGCTTGCTTTGTCTTGGTGATCTCCTGGACCTTGTCGGAGACGACCAGGGGCATTTCTGGGATCTTCTCGATGATGTGTCCTGTCAAATTAAGAATATCAGATTAATAATGGTTTAAAAAAAATAGATACTTTTACAATATACTTCAACTAAAAGATATATATAGGCATATAATCACACATCTCTTCCAATCAACTAATGGTAAGAATTTCGTATAGGGGAGGAAACAGTGCAAGAAATTACAAAATAAAATAACTAAGTAACAACTTTTTTTTAATTGAATAACACTTCTTCACGCACGCTTGGCTTGGATAGTAAGCTGGTGAATGCGTGACGAGAGCGTTACGAAAAGTGTGATCGGGCGAGGCATACGGAAGTTGAGAGGGAGATACAAGTTAGTGAAGATAGAAAGACAGAGTTACATTTTGTATATTACTGTAGGAGCTAATCAAGTTTTACTTTAGTAGTGTGGTCTAAAGCACATTCGTTTTTTTATTAATGTTACAAGGTTAAATTGTATTCCACGTGTCGACACACCACTGATATGAAAATCGGTGATGTTTCCTAAAGGAATATGTTGATATACCCCTACAATGTACCTGGAAGACGGAGATGCAATCGACCAGGAAGGCTTCGGGGATTTTTTGCAATTAAAAACTAGTACAGTACGAAGCCGACGCCGCGTTGGCGCAACGGACACAGCCATGGATTGTGCCTGTTGCGCTTTCGGTTGCGGGTTCGATCCCGCACATGACAAACTTTTGCATTGGCCATACAGGTGTTTGCCGTGGTCTGGGTATTTGTGCAGTTCTTGTGGGTCTCCCCACCGTGTCTCGGAGAGCACTTTAAGCCGTCGGTCCCAGTTGCTATAATGTACACTACTACCCCTACTATGTTACCAATAGTAGGGAATATATCCGCCAACTCGCATTGGAGCAGCATGGTGGATTAAGCTCTGATCCTTCTCCTACATGGGGAAAGAGGCCTATGCCCAGTAGTGGGATATTACAGGCTGAAGCGACAGTACGAAGTGTGAACAGCACCTGGATGCCAAAAATTTGATCTTCACTAACAAGAAGTTATGTTCTAACTCCCTACCTTCCCTTGGTGATGTTCTACACCACCCTCTAAACCAACTTTACAGACAACCAACTTTTTTTCAGTTTAGAATTTGTCCGTAAAATGAAAAATAAATACACGTGACATTTCGATATGGGCTTATTCAGGCAAGTGTGGTATTGTCGTGATGTTTTCCAGAATGTCAACCTCCGTCAGTCGAGTGGGGACTCAAGCACTCACCGCGGGCCTGCACGAGCCCCGGCACGCCGGCCGCGGCCACGGCGGCGGCGACGGCGGCGCGGCGCTGGCGCAGGTTGACGCGCCGGTGCCAGCGGCGCCACGGCTTCGTGGGCGCGAACATGCGGCCGCCGCGGCACATGTTGCCGAAGGCTCCCTGGCCCGACCTGCACACCGGCACTCGCTACTCAAACTGTTCTTGTTTTTTTTTTATGTCACTAGGTCGGCAAACAAGCGTACGGCTCACCTGATGGTAAGCGATTACCGTAGCGCCATAGACGCCTGCAACACCAGAAGCATCGCAAGCGCGTTGCCCCCCAGGAGCTCTGGTCACCCTTACTCACCAACAGGAACACAATACTGCTTGAAAACAGTATTATTTTGCCGTGATCTTCTGTAAGGTCGAGGCCCCAGTCGGGCTGCTCCATATTTTGAGCAGGAAATTCCTGCTGTGCCCTACCTCAGTTCTTAATGAGCGTTAGAAGAATTTGCATCAATATATTAACTAGCTGACCCCGCGAACGTTGTTTTGCCATATATGTTACTAACCCCCTTAATCCCACCCTCATCCTTATAACTTAAGGGGATGAAAAATAGATGTTGCTCGATTCTCAGGCCTGCCCACATACTTTCATGAGAATATGTCAAGCCATTTCGGAGGAGTTTAACTACTAACAACCACGAGATGAGAATTTTATATATTAGATATGATGATGAAAGATTATGAAATTTCGCACACTTATAGTTTATATAGAGGAGTGCAAAATACTAATATTTTTTTTAAAATTATGCATATTCTCTTTTGTTTACTATTACAGTATATAGTCTTATACTGTTACAAGTTTAGTCTTTGACCACAGAACCTTAATAATGTCCAAACTTAAAATTTAAATTAATTATGGTCCAATTTCGACGACTGGGCGACCACTAGTAATAATAATTCTGAAGAGTGAGACCTGTCCATTAGTGTGAAAACCAGTAGCGGATGTGTAACCTAACACATGATTAAATCATCATCATCATTACAGTCTATCGCAGTCCACTGCTGGACATCATCATTACAACCTATACAGTCCACTGCTGGACATAGGCCTCCAAAAGTTCACGCCAAAAATAACGTGAACTCATGTGTTTTGCCCATAGTTACCACGCTGGGCAGGCGGGTTGGTGACCGCAGGGCTGGCTTTGTCGCACCGAAGACGCTGCTGCCCGTCTTCGGCCTGTGTATTTCAAAGCCAGCGATAGTTATCCCGCCACCGGTCGGCTTTTTAAGTTCCAAGGTGATAGTGGAACCGTGTTATCCCTCAGTCGCCTCTTACGACACCCACGGGAAGAGAGGGGTTGGCCATATTCTTTAGTACCGTAGCCACACAGTACTGCTGGACATAGGCCTCCACAAGTTCGCGCCAAAAATAGTGTGTTGCCCATAGTCACCACGCTGGGCAGGCGGGTTGGTGACCGATGAGAATTAAATCCTAGTGAGAGCCATTAAAAAAGCTACTAATAAGCTTGTCCTCCAAATCATCAAGACATATAAAACATTGTATCAGATATGTCTGATAAAGGGGAAATACTGTACCCTGCCGTAGTGACTCTCATATCACATTTACGTGATACAAGTAAGGTCACAGGGTTTTATCATTGGGTTTGGAATTGGCTTCTACTAGCGTGGACTACACATTTTTTATTATTAATTTGTCTCCTAATGGTTACGCGAAATTCACTCCATTTCTTGATGCCATTTTCTTTTAAGTGAAAGCAACTTCCCATGTTTTTTTTTGTACTATACTGTGTGAATTAGTATCAGAAGTAGTATCAGAGATCAGAGAATCTTTTCCACATGATGTAAGCCATTCTCACTTTCTTAGCATAAAACTAAATTATTGTAAGGGAATTTTTTTATATATTTTATAACATTATATATTAAATATTTACCTATGGGTTCCACCACCACGTACACGTGGGATACGAGCGACGGCGCGTCCAGTACCCCATGACTCGGCACTGGTTTGGTGACCTGGAAACAGTATTGGTATTTAGTCAAGGTTTGAGGTGTGTCTTTTTAATTATACTTCTATAAATTAAGCGTCACGTTATTTGTCCACAATGGACTCCTTAACTACTAAACCGATTTTAATCTTTGGACACCGTGTACAGTTTGAATCAACTTGAAAGAAAGGTTATATTTTATTTTGATATATGTAATTATTACATTAAAAAAAAAATAATGCAGTACGAAGTTCGCCGGGTCAGCTAGTACCATTTAAACAATATTGTATATCATTACATAGTATAAAACAAAGTCACTTCTCGCTGTCTGTAGGCTTAGATCTTCTTCGGATTCAACTCTCTTGAGTCATTATTTTTGTTCTTACGATTTCCACTCCCACAATGCCTTACACAAAGCAGTTTCCTGTCCTAACTTAATAGTTCTTATAATTTAAAGTAAGCTTCACTCAGATATCGGCAAATCCTTCAGGGAGCCAAAGTAAAAGAAGAAGTCGGTTTTTTTTTTCTCGTTTGCTAGTAGACACAATTATTAGCTCGTCTGGATTAGGAGAAAAATGTTACGAATCGTTGTTTAGTATTCATTTTTACTCAATATAGTGCAAAAATATTACCTATATTTTGTACCTTTGATTTTAATACAATCATGAAAATAATTTTTATGAACGTTACTGTAATTAGCCAAAGAAGTACTTAAAAGTAAAAAATCGACATGTCATATAAGCTCGAGAACCGAATGTAAGTCAATCAATGATACAGAAAATAAGAGCGAAATGTAAGATTTCTTAACGTAACGTACGTAACGTAACGTAACCTCATGCACAAAACTTTGCTAAAGATAATGACATGATCAAATGCATAGTTTACGATTCTATAAAGGACTTACAGACAAACATTCATTTATATACCTAGATTTCTGTACTTTCATAATGTAATACAAGTAATGTAGTGACAAATTTGCACCCGTGCCAATTACAGAACGGACCCAGAACGCCATATCGTCACTTTAATATTGCACTCGTTCGCAGTAACACGCAACGACACTCGGTCGCTGAATGTGGACATTAGTGCATAGATTTTTATTAAACATACATATAAAAAGCTTATCCGCAACTTGACTGAATTTTAATAATTACATACCCCTAAACTACCTAAAGTACTGTAAATCGGCCACAAGGTTCATATTCTTAGTTACTGATAAGTTACTCCATCAGATAAGTCACTGATATGATCAGGAGTAGTTTATCTACTTAATATTTTGGAATGAGTCTTAATCAGTATACTAAATGTTTCTTTTGAAGCTGCTTATATTTCTCATAATTTAATGGCAGCTATTAGAACAGGCAGGAACAAATAGGTCCTATTTATCCTCAATGAACTAATTTCAGATTCAAAGGTTGAAAAAAGAAATATCTGACAGATAGTGGTATTTGATAATGACTTTGATAAAAATTATTTTTTCTTTTGAATTAAAATACCTTAGCTATTAGTAAAATTGAGGTTATATTAGTCATAAACCAGCATAACATAATGTAACATGTAGATAGATAATTACAAGTTGTAACCTTTAAATATTTTTTTATACAACAGGTCCTAAGTCACACAACAAAAAAGTTTATTTTCAAATGCTATACATACCAGCCTCCTTGCTCACGCAGTAAGGCTGTCTTGCATTCTTGGACATGGATACGTGAACATCGTTGACCAGGTCCGGCCTGATAGGCGCCTTGAACACGAAAGGCAGGGGAATGGTGGCATCGGCCACCTTCTCACTCTTCTCGGAGTATACCGACACGAGTGGTCGGGCTACTGACAGACTCTGTCAATTGATAAATATATGATATGCATGAGTGACACATCAAAGCGGTATCTTTATTTATATTACATATTAAGGGCTATTTCACCAGTTGATAAGTTTATCCTGCAAATAAGTTACATATACAATTTAATAGCAGGAAGTAGAATTTGTCATTAGGACTACATATCACAACTATTAGATTCCCATTATTGGATAGAAATGTGTGTGTGATACTTGTCAAGTCAGGCTGCTCTGCTTAACAGGATATTACCAAACCTCAACAGAATATATAAAATCATACTATAATTATAGTTATTAAAATTTTATATGAAAATGTTGGGAAACCGAGGAAAGGCATTTTCATCTGTTTAAGATGTAATTGTATTCCATATGTCGACACACCACTGATATGAAAGTCGGTGATGTTTCCTAAAGGAATATGTTGATATACCCCTAAATTGTACCTGGAAGATGCAGACACATTCGACCAGGAAGAGTTCGGGGATCTATTAGCAACTATTGTTATCTAGTCTAAGTTATATAAAAGTTACAATGTGATAAAAAACAATAATTTCTTTCTCATTGTAACAGGCAACAATTGAGCCTACAGGAATTCTAATTGAAAACTTAAATATTTTTGTCTGTTTTATAATTTACTATTGAGCTGCCAAGAGTGTAATATGCTTAAAATGTACTAGTTTTTTTAAATAACTAGGTATATGATAACCAAGTTAATTTGCATCCAAATAGGGATAGAAGTATTTTGTAAGCGGAAGTAGGTGTTTGATATGTACTGGTGACAAATAATTCTAAGGAAATAAAAAAAAAACATTATCAGCGAAGCGAATATAAAAAGATTACCATAATATGAGGTTAAGTGAAAATCTTTATGGTACTTCGTCATTACTTCCGAAAAGTAACCAAAAAGATCTTGCACATAACCTAAAATTTATAATTATTTCACAATGAAATTAATAGACTAAAACTCAAATTAAACTAAATTTTCTACACTAATAAAAAGTTTAAACGATTTTTTTTTTTTTTAATTTCACATTTAAAGGGAATATACATAAAATACAATGATACTAAACTTTGTCTTAGCGTGTTAAGACACAACATGAAAACCAATATTGTACATGGAAAATCATAACTTTACGAAATATTTTTTAAACTAGTACATTTCGCTTGTCTCCTAAATCCAGAAAACTTACATAAAGACATTAGATCGCAGTTATTTGGGACATAACTTTCCTAAACACGTGGATGTGATATTAACATGGCGATATTCTTATTTACACTTTTCACTTTGTAACTTTCACTACATAAACATTATTTAAAGTTATATTTGCACTTTTAAAAATTAACTTACCATTTCGCTATATCAGCGAAGTTATTCCTCCAAATAAACACTAATTGCGGCGTTACAGACCATCCGCCATGCCACGGAGGAATTAAAAGACCGGAAAGGAACACTTTTTTGACACTATTGAGCGAAAATGGCCACATGAATAATAATCGTATTAATAGTTGCCATTTTATGAAAGATTAGAGATGAAAATATGCAACTTTTAAGAAGTCTGAGATATTCTAACTAAACATTTAGGGTGATACTATCTTTAATCTTAAACTTTTTTCAATCTGTTAAAAAATCTGAACAATAAAAAATAACATTTAATTAAAAAAATATATTTTAGATTACATAAATATACACAGGCAAAGATACATTTTAAACAGCCATTTCCGGTGCAAAGTACAATTGAGATGTTCTTTTTCTTCGTTAATTATCTAACGATATAGAGTTACGTTATTCTTTAAAAATTTCAATAAGCCCATTATAAGATATAAAAATATTTTATTTCATCGTACTTTAGTATTTATTTCTTATGTAATGTTAGACAATATCAAAATCTATATGATTATGACACACTGTCACAACTGTAAAATATTTAAAATTTCTATAAACATATTGTAGTCCAAAGCTTTGTTATTATTCCCAGTATTATGAATAACGTAAGAAGCGAGAATTGCCCTCAATGTAGTACTAATGCGAATACTCAAGATGTACCAACCAACAAAGAAACTGATACTGCGTCAGTGATTTCCAGAGAAATAATTTCGCAAAGATTAGATATTACTAATCCAGACGTGACATGCAACAATAATGATTTAAAATTGAATTCCACAAAATCTTCTTTACCTTTATTAATTTTTAGAAGACCAACCCAACACCCGCTACAAATATCCTCGAGCTTACCATCTCCCGCTTTTGTAAATATTCCGGAAACAACCCAGCCTTTGACGTTATTCCTACAAGCTTTAGCAAAATTAAGCGAAAGCGCTACAAGTTTGGCACTACAAAATCTTTTACCAGAATATAACTTAGCTATTAAAAATGACAATAAAAGAATGAACATGAACGTTATAGAATTATCTCCACCAGATTCGTTAACTAGTGCGCCACCATCTTACTCTTTTGTGTTACGGCAAATGGCTGCTCGACGAAGACGTAGACTAATGGGGACTTTTATACCATCTCCATCATTTGTTCAACATACACCACCTCCGAACTATGCAGCTGCATTTGATATTTACGTAGATGGCCCTGTACCAGCGTTACCAGCTAGAAATTATAATTTTGGTTTTACACCCATACCCATTGTGTGCCCAGAGTGTGGTTACGCAGGTATTTCAATGGTAGCTAGTAAAATTACTTTGTGTACGCACTTAAGTGCAATAGTACTTTGTCTGTTATGTTGTTGGATATGTGCTCCTCTGCCATATGTACTAAGATCATGTAAAGATGTATATCATTATTGCAGAAATTGTAGAAGTTATCTTGGAATGTATTGCCCAACAAACCCTGAATCTTCATGTACCTGAAAATGTTAATTTTTAAGTATTTTAATATTTATATTAGAGATGCCACGAATATTCGGCAATTATTCGGTATTCGGCTATTCGGCCTCTTTTTTTCGCTATTCGGTATTCGGCCGAATATAGTTAACCATTTGGCCGAATACCGAATAGCAATTTTTTTTATTCCTACTAACTGTTTTTCCTCGACTTCGCGTAAATTATAGCCAATGTCCTTTCTAAGGCTCTAGAGTAACTGTGTACCAAATTTCATTTAAATCGGTTCATTAGTTTGGGCGCGAAATCGTGATAAACAGATTTACTTCCTTATTTATGATAAAATACAGTAAGGATTACTAAATAAATTATGAAAAAACTCAAAATATTACTCACAAAGATATTTATTTAACCAAAAAAGAACTAACAAATTAATATTTAAAATCTACCAGTGGTAAGAAACAAACACAACAAACAGACTGCCAGTTTATTGTCATCACTATAAATGTCATAATAGTTCCAAATAGGCGATTTCTTATTAAATTGATTCATTTTGCTTATCTCGAACAAACGGTGATATTTCTTATGGTAATAATCAATCACATTAAATGTTATATTTTATTATACAGTAAGTACGACGCATCAACGACCAACAAATAAATCAGGTTGTAACACGACCGCGAAGTACGTATTACTTCAGCGATGTAAGTTTAAATTCGCACGGTGACGAGTTGTGTCTTGTCGCCCGCGAAAAGTACTAAGTGTGGCCGAATATTCGGCTGCCGAATGTTCGGCGCTTCGGCCAAGAGCCTCGCTGAACATTCGGTATTCGGTATTCGGCCAAATTACTATTCGTGGCATCTCTAATTTATATACATCATTTAATGTGTTCATTGATATTTTTATTATTATTAATATATAATTTGATTTGGATGTGTGTTATTATTAAATTTTTTATTTACAAATTTCTTAATTTAAGTTTCAAATGAATGTGTCGTACGCAACGTGTTTGTAGCCATAGACAAAAAATAAAAAATATATTCGCACTATTTATAAAAGTTTTTAGTTTTATATGCTCAAAACAAAATACTATAACATAAAAAATGTAAGATATAAGATTTTAAATCATTTTACAGAAAATAATATACGTAATAGGTTACATTAGCACGATTCAGAAGCTCGTGAAGAAATAGAAATGCAATGTGATTTTATTTGCAGCTGCGTTCATAATTATTTCTATGACGATACTGATCAATTATTTGTTTTTAAAAGTATTAATTTTTTTCTTAATATAAATGAGAGACAAATTGACTAAATATTCCTATATTGTATTGAAAATGTATATTTCCCTCTTGAATATTTCTAAAAATGTGTTAAAGTTAAGCTTTATCTTGAGCGCACCCACTGTCATAGATATTTCAACGCCATCTGGTGACTATTGTCTTGTCTGTAAAATTAGAAGTCATAGCCTTCCGCGAGTTCCGTGTGTGTTGCGGAAAATACCCTTTTTGGGCGTCCGACCACATGTGTTAATTGTGAACAAAATATGGATCTTTAGTTAATTTCTTGTTTCTAAAGCCATTTTCAGTGTTTTCGATACACGTAATCGATAGATAAAGTGTGCCCGGAGCGTTGTGTGTCGCAAAAAAGTTGGAACAAGTCGACGGAAGTGAATTTTTCGATGTAAATACGGTCGATCCAGGGTCAGTCTGGTGTGCGTTTTGAACTGTGCGCATATATCTGCTTGATAATTCGTAACCGCGCTCGATACGTTAACACAGCCGCGTTCGACCTTCGCACGATCGGGAAACTTCTGAATTTTGTGGGTTCGACCCGCAACATGCCGTCGTGCTAAGGGGCATGGCGGCGCGCTCGTGATCCTAGGTCGGCGCGGAGCGCGCGCCTGGTCTTATATAACGAAGATAGCAGCGGCATGGCCGCACGCGTGTCGGTCGAGGGCGCAGGGCCCTCGTACGCATCAGTGCTGAACTTCAGGGGTAGTGACTGCAATAAAGAAAACATAGAGGCAACCGAGGAAGTGGCGGACGCTCCGCCGCGCCAAAATGATGAAGAAGAAGAGGGTTTCGTGCCGGTCATCTCGCACACGAGGCGACCGGCCAAAACCCGCAAGGAGCGTGAGCGTAGGGCTCCGCCTCGCCCGCACAAAGCTCCTCAGCCCCACGCCGATCCTCAACCTACCCAGGATCAACAGCAGCAGACTGCTGAAGCACAGCCGAAGAAATTCGTCGAAGCCCCCATCCCTAAGGTCAATCCTTGGCAGGTAAACAACCACTTTCAATATTATTTACATCTTCAATTTATATAAACAAGCGTGTGATCTAAATTATGTGGTATTTACATCAAATCCATGTATTATGAATGTGTTATGTACTTATTGCATAAGCGTTAGTAACACACAACATAACCTAAAAAACATATCATCCTTAATAAAATAGATACGATGCACTATTTGTAGTCTTAATCACTACAAACAACAACATTATGATATTAAGAACAATGTTTACTCGTTATTTAAGTGTTCAATGACTTACATTGGTCTGCCGAGTCATCAAACTGTCGAGTGGTACTTTATTTGATCTTTGACAAATTTCCAATACTGTCAATGATTTTGTGTTACCTTTTCAGATATACTGTTAGTTATATATATATACTTTGGCAAAAACTACATATTTTTTAACATAATTTGCATAATGCTCGTGAATTTGCATATTGATAGTTTTTAAACTTTTACCATCACTAACACTATTCTTACGTAGAATTTTATATATACCACGCTCCGAAAACAAGTAATTTAGATTTCTCAATATTTCAACAATTACAAGCGCTAAAATCACCACTTGATTATTAGTAACTCAAAATTAGCAAGCATGGTATTTATTCCCATTGAACAAAATTACCACACTCAAATTTTGTAAATACGAAATTACCACTATAGGCATAGTATTTAGTCCGTTTTACGCATAAAGTACAACGTCCATATAAAATTATATGTGTATATGTTATGCATAGCCTTTGTTGGTATTCGTTTGTAGTAATATGCATAGCATGGTCATTTTTTAATTTAAAAAAAAAAATTAAGATTTTTTCTATCCGAATATAATTCTTTAACAAAAACTATCTTCATTGTAACAAATGTTAATTACAAGTTTAAGTTTTAGAATGTAAATCATCAATTATTATTATTATTATATTTTTGAAATTTAAATTTAACTGTTTATCCCTCAAAAATGACTGTATCCGCCTTTGTTTTTTAAAAATGCAATATTTTCTCTATATCCATGTGTTTTGTATGTGTATTAAAAATTTAATTTAATTAATAATTTTTTGCTTATAATCTGTGTTTCTGACAAAATAGCTGGACATGCTTCCTTAGGAACTCGTTTTTTTTTTTATTACATATTTATTCACATTTTTTTTTGTACCACTGTCAATTATGTAACTAACTATAATTGTCTAGTGCTAAACTTCTGTTCAAGGTTTGCACTATTGTCGCTGTTCAGATTTCTTCAAATATAGCCTATATCACTCAGTGATAGTACTTTTACTGGTTTTTAAAATCAGTATGTCAGATTTTTAGTTTATTCATAATGAACAAAACAAAAAATCAAATCTCTCTCAAATCTATGCGTAGATTCATATTATGGCTGTATACCAAATGAGTGTAACCGCCCAGTAACACCTACCTTGAAATAGAAAAAAAAATAAAAATAAAAATTGCATGTATTTAGAATAAAAAAGGACATGGGTTTATAAGCCCGTGAATGAAAAAAAAAAAAAAAAAAAACGCCCAGTAAAAAAGTTAAGAGGTAGAACAAAAAAAAATTACTGTCAAATTGAGAAGATCCTTTTTTGAAGTCAAAACGAGTAGTAATTATCAATGACAAGTTATGCACATATCACAAAGTCAATAAAATTCAAACCGCAAATTAAATATAATTTACATAATACTTTATCATGGTCCTATATCTATTTGACATGAATGTGGTAATTTTTACAACTTGGTCGATGTTCAGATACTTGTATAGATAGAAATAAATATATATCTACACAATACACACACGGTTGTTTGTTCCTAAAGTAAGCAACTTAATGCTTGTGTTATAGGTAACAGCCGACTGGTATAGCAACTTTTTTTTTTTTCGATAAATATACTTATAAATAATACATACGTAAATAAATGTATATATTACACCCAGACTGGGGGCGGGAATCGAACCCAAAATTCCCGGAGCAGAAGGAAGGGTCACTAAACGGGCTGGTCAAATTATAGATAAAAAACTAGATAAAGATGCATATAGTAATATAATATTGAGAAATATACAAGGTGTTCGATTGCTAACTAAGTTTGTTCAAATGGGGGATCTATAAGTGTAATAGATCACATACTGGATGAAAAATCGTTCCTATATAGTTAGGGAGTCGAACAACCTGTACACTATAGAGATAACTAGATTAATAGTGAATACTTATTTCTTTTGACAGCACTTTGTAATTTTAAAATGCTTATTGTAAAATTTGTTTAGTATTACACTTCAGCCAGTAATATCCCACTGCTGGGCATAGGCCTCTTTCCCCATGTAGGAGAAGGATCAGAGCTTAATCTACCACGCTGCTCCAATGTGGGTTAGTGGATATATTCCCTACTATGAGTAGCAATCACTATCAGGTGTTTATGATAACAACCGGAACCGTCGGTTTAACATGCTCTCCAAGGCACGGTGGGGAGACTCACAAAGACCGCACAAATACTCATACCGCGCATGACGCCAAACATTTGTATGGCCAATACAAATGTTTGTCAAGTGCGGGGATCGAACCCACAACCCCCAGCGCAACAGACACAAACCAGTGCTGTGACCGTTGCGCCAACGCGTCGTCGTTGTGTAGTAATACAGAAGTTGATTTTGAGTGTTACGTGATACTATCAATTTTAATGATAATTCGTAACTTGGTGATAATTTTAATGACTTTTTAATCGAAAGCTGGCGCTTGTGTGATTGTTGTTTTGAGTTAATCTATACTAAAGCATGTTTAACACCTCATTTTATTACTTATCTATGACAATTTAGGTCGGTATTTTTTTGTTTCCGTGTAAAAACAATTATTAATTACGTAATAACACTCATAATTATACTGTGTTTCGTATGTATAACGCAGGTGATTGGTTATTATTGATTAAGGTTATGACTGAGTGAAAGTATATCAGTTCACAAAATTAAATTCACTAAATCACAATGTAAAAATGTCTCAATTAAAAGACCTAATTTTATGGGACAAATTCGAGCCAAAAATGGCGTGAACTCATATGTTTTGCTCATAGTCACCACGCTGGGCAGGCGGGTTGGTGACCCTCCGGTCACTGGCTTTGTCGCACCGAAGACGCTGCTGCCCGATCTCGGCCTGTGTATTTCAAAGCCATCAGTTTGATGGTTATCCTGCCATCGCTCGGCTTTATAAGTTCCAAGGTGGTAGTGGAACTGTGTTATCCCTTAGTCGCCTCTTACGACACCCAGGAAGAGAGGGGGTGGCTTTATTCTTTAATGCCGTAGCCACACAGTTATTTGTGTGGCTACGGTATTAAAGAATACACTTACAAACGGCATCAAATTACGGCAGTGATTTTATACATCCAGTAGCTTTCCTGGATTGTTTGTCCAACACAAAAATAGTTAAATAGTTTTTTTTTTTAATCCGAATCATCAGTTTCTAACATTTGTATGTTTAATATAAAGAACTAACATAAACATACAGAACTTAAGCTTCGTAACCTACCTCCGCTTTGTATAAATCCATGCTTGTATGATGCAAAATTAACTTTGTGTTACTTTCACGCCGAAACCACTGATGATTTTGCTGAAATTTGGTACAGAGATAGAATATACCTTGGGAAAGGACGTAGGCCTTTTTTTTATCACGAAACATATATATAGTTTGTATGTAACTTCTAAGGAAAAGCTGGCGACGCGATCATTGTATGTAATCCATGAACAGTTAATTAGAATGAAAATATTAGCGCCCCGATGTAGTAGTGTCATACCACTTCTATAATAAATGATAATATTTCGTCATTTTACTTTCATTTGATAATGTAACAGTATGTTATATACGTTTTACGTAATATTTGACGTGTTCGCCTTACGTGAAATTATATTTTCGAAAGGTGTATTTTTTTATTCATTTTAATATTGAAGGCGACTCGCCAGGAATATATTTTTACGATTTTTTAAGGGGACAGATTTAGAAAGTACCTTTGAACTTATAGAAGATCATATTCAAATAATACTGTTCCCGAGTTGTAAGGTGGGTAAGGTAGCCAGAGCTCCAAGGGAGGATCAGACGTGGACGGCAACGCGTATGCGTTGCTCCTGGTTTTGCAGACGTCCATATGCGGTATCCGCCTACTATCCATCAGACCGCACACAGGTATAAAAAGAAGTTTAGGGTATCCAGTGTGGGAATGGGTTGGGGAGAGTACGTTTGGGTAATCGGTGACGCGCAACAATGCTTATAATATTGCATGCATCTTTACATTAAGGTTACGCTCACCGTCAAGCCGATCGTAGGGTTTTTTGCCACCATGGTGGTGTAAAATATTCGGATGTTCTGGATTTACAACATAACAATATGACGTTAGGACAATAGTCGTTTCATAAGAATTTGTGTTCACAAAGGCATCAATCTTTGTATCTCCTCCATTCTATGTGACATTGGCGAAACCATCCGTGCCGTTTTGGCACACGAGAAAGATAATTTAAATAAATTGTATTGTTATTAGTTTTGTATTGAAAACACTATATATTTTTGAAAATATTTAATGAAAGAATTCGTAATTTGTAGCGCTATGTAATGTCAAAATATCCTTTTTGAAGTTAAACTTATTTACGCACACTTGACTTGAGGAGTAAGCTGGTGAATGGGTGACGAGAGCGTTACGAAATGTGATCTAGCGAGGCGAACGGAGCAAGAGAGAGGTGCGAGCACACATTTTCTTTCTCTCTTCCTCTCATAACCAGTTACGTTTCGTATATCTAAGACACAGTGCAGGCCTATTGTATAGAAGTTTTACTTAAGTTGTGTGGTCTAAAACACACTCGTTTTTTTGTAATTTGATACTAAAAGAAATTAGTTGATAGATACTCTTTATTGTACACAACAACAATCAACACAATAACATATTACAAATAAAATTTTTTTTTAGATTTCTTTGTTTTAGATAAGTCAGTTGAGCATCTATATTGTGAGTAGTACTTGCGCTATGTTAAGATACCAACGTAATGCCTGTTTTATAGTTAAAAACAGGCTGATATTTGTAGTCAAGACAATTTTAGAGATCTTGTAATGAATCAGTTCGTGTTTGGTATTTTTTATGTATATCTGTTTCTATCATTCGTCAAAAACTATCGTCACGAAATGCGAACATTCCGAGTAAATACCTTGTTTTCTAGATTACCTAGAAATCTAGATAAATGTGTTACAACCGGCACATAGGTATTTTTTATTGATGACTCATTGTAATCTACACTTATTATGTACTAGAAGTCTCTCCGGGTTTAATTCGCATAGTTATGGCTACATTATGCCACTATGAAGGTCTGCATTATGGGTTGCTGTTAAGGTTATCTGTCGTATAACGATATCTAACAGATAAAAGTTGTTACGATACATTTTTCTTCACTATCACTTACAAACTTCCCCATTCGGGATACTTCAGATTTAGAACAAAATATTTCCTGTCTAAGGGATAACACAGTTCCGCTACCACCTTGGAACTTGAAAAGCCGACCGGTGGCGGGATAACCATACAACTGTTGGCTTTGAAATACACAGGCCGAAGACGGGCAGCAGCGTCTTCGGTGCGACAAGGCCAGCCCTGCGGTCACCGACCCGCCTGCCCAGCGTGGTGACTATGGGCAAAACACATGAGTTCACGTCATTTTTGGCGTAAACTTGTGGAGGCCTATGTCCAGCAGTGGACTGTATAGGCTGTAATGATGATTTCCTGTCCTGCCTCAATTATTATTGAAATAAAATTGGCTACAAATTATAGTCCACTTTCGCTGCAGTCGGTTAAATATAAAACGATTCAAACAAATAACAATATAATCATGCACTTGACCGAGTTATAAAAACGTTCATAGCCAAAGATTGTATGTACATATTGTTTTAAATTTGAACCGTATCCAAATGAAACATGTCTAACGTCCAGGTTTCGGTTACTATTTTTAAAGGTACATCTCGTCGTGCAAGTGTTATTGATTAAATTATTTGTCTCGACCGGGAATCGATCCAGTAACTGGCGTAGAGCCAGACGCAGTGACTGCACCATTCTTTTGAACAGTTGAATTTCGGTTCCGAGTGCTGCTCGCTCGCGGTTTTTACTAGTAATACTTCATTTTTGGTATAATTTTAGCCTAATATGTACCCTGTGTGTAGTTCTTAATATTCACCTATCTTAATAATAAGTTCCATCACAATCGCCTCAGCACTATAGGGACAATTATCCAAACAAGCAAAAGTTATAGCATTTTAGTTAAACAGAAACGAGAGCTACTTTAAACGTATCAGTAACTTATGTGTTAGATTAAATTAATCATAATCGGTACTTAATCTAAAGAAATGGATACAAATATATCGCACCCTTAATAAAACAAAGATGTAACTCAAAAATCGCAATTTGTGGGAATTGGCGTTTGAAGTTTAGCACTTTTTCCGCATTGTGTTTGATTAAAAATTACTAATTATTTGTAATGCTCTTAATGACTTTTACTATTGATATCAGTAGTTTAAAGTACAGAGATTAATAGAATAATAGAAAAACAACTGTGTTAAAATCTATAATAGCTGTAAAATGGAGATGAAAAAAAAGTTCCGACTTAAATCTCTTTATGCCAAAAATTACTTAATATTTTAAGTAGTATTTCAAAAAAATTCTCTTTAGTATTAAAACATAACAAAAAGTTTTAAAAATAAATCACAATATTTCGTTTTATAATTATTTAATTGTAATTATGACGTTGTATGTACTAATGCATCATTTTTTTATAAAACGAAAACTGAAATTTATCACCTTTTTTTTAAATTAAACAAATTTTTATGAATCATCTGATATTTGTATATCTCTTTATGGCTTCAAATATTGTTTTTTAAACAAAACAAAAGCTATGTACTATTATAAGAATTAGGTACAATTAGTCTCCAGTAAATATCTCCTAAAATCACAAATAACAACTAACCACAAATAATCTAATATATAAAATTCTCGTGTCGCGGTGTTTGTAGTTAAACTCCTCCGAAACGGCTAGACCGATTCACACGAAATTTTGTGTGCATATCGGGTAGGTCTGAGAATCGAACAACATCTATTTTTCATACCCCTAAGTTAAAAAAAAGGGGGGGGGGTATTAAGGGGGTTAATAACATATATGGCAAAACAACGTTTGCGGGGTCAGCTAGTAAATAGTATAAAAATCAGCAGTCTCTTCTTTCTTATATTGTCTATCATCTTGTTTTTTCTCATTGTTTGAATTATCATATGATACACATAGATCACACTGACCTTTTTTTGGTTGGTGAAACCCTAAGTTAAATACCGTCGGAATCAATATTTTCTGCACATTTGAATTTACATTTTTCGGTACATGTATCTTTTATAAAACGAGCTGGATTTGTTTACGAGCTTTTGACACTGACGTATATGATTGGCCTATGTTTCTGAGCCGTTTTGCTCTAATTTGATGCCATTTTTCAACGTTTAGTGACCTTTTGCGGCCCCCACACATATTTGTACAACTGAGCTTCTTAAAGCCGCAGAGCGACCTGCCCTAAAAGACTTGGCAAGACTCTTTAACACTGACATCCACCGAGGTACTACGCCGGAGTTGTGGTCCAGGAGTGTGGTAGTGCTGTTCTAGTTGTTCTTTAGGAGAGGCGTTAAGTCTCTGCTGAAGAATTACAGACCGATCTCACTTTTAAGTCACGTATATAAGCTGTTTTCGAGGGTAGTTTCGAATCGTCTCGCCATAAGACTCGACGAATTCCAACCACCAGAGCAGGTTGGGTTTCGAAATGGCTACAACACCGTAGACCACATCCATACTATTCGGCAGATTATTCAAAAGACAGAGACATATAATCAGCCGCTGTGTATGGAATTTGTGGACTGCGAGAAAGCCTTCAACTCTGTCGAGACCTGGGCTGTCCTGGACTCTCTGCAGAGATGTCATATCGACTGGCTATATATCGTGGTACTGAGATGTATGTACGACGCAACGACGATGACCGTTCATGTCCAGGACCAGAGAACAAGACCTATTTCCCTGCAGTGTGGAGTAAGACAGCAAGATGTAATATCACCGAAACTGTTACCACTGCGCTGGAGGATATCTTTAAGACCTTGGATTGGAGGGAACAAGGCATCAACGTCAACGGTGAATACATCTCTCACCTTCGTTTCGCCGACGA
This sequence comes from Melitaea cinxia, assembly GCF_905220565.1. Classification (NCBI taxonomy): domain Eukaryota; kingdom Metazoa; phylum Arthropoda; class Insecta; order Lepidoptera; family Nymphalidae; genus Melitaea; species Melitaea cinxia. The sequence goes on along the minus strand of NC_059418.1, from coordinate 6,328,040 downwards.
TATCGTCATCTTTGCGGACACGTTAGATGAGTTAGGCCAAATGCTAGCCGGTCTAAACGAGTCCTCCCGACGTGTCGTTCTCTGTATGAACTTGGACAAAACGAAAGTTATGTCTAACAACCAAGTCATACCGAGACAGGTATAGGTCGATGTTACCCTTCTCTAAGTTGTTCAGGATTATATTTACTTAGGCCATACTATCCAACTAGACTGCAACAACTTTGAGAAGGAGGCGGATAGGAGGATTCGGTGGGGCTGGGTGGCATTTGGCAGGCTTCGTCGAGTCTTCACTTCGAAGATTCCGCAATGCTTGAAGACAAAAGTCTTCGAGCAATGCGTCCTGCCTGTGTTAACATACCGAGCCGAGACATGGACACTGACCAAGAGACTGGTCCACAAATATAAAGTCCCTCAACGTGCAATGGAACTGGCCATGCTTGGGGTTTCCCTCAAAGATAGGATTAGAAACGAGACTACCGCGAGAGAACGAAAGTAACCGACATAACCCACAGAATTAGCAAGTTGAAGTGGCAGTGGGCTGATCATCTGTGTCGCAGCACCGGTGGCTATTGGAGCAGACGCGTCCTGGAGTAGAGACCGCGTCTTGGCAAACACAGTGTGTGACGTCCTCTGGCCGACGATCTACGTAAGATTGCCGATGTAAGCTGGATGAGGATTGCGGAAAACCGGGATGTCTAGCGCGAACTTGGGGAGGCCTATGTCCAGCAGTGCATTGCAATAGGCTGAACTGACTGACAAATATTTGGTTTATTATTGCAGTCAGAGTCAGAAGAACTTTGATTTTCAAACATAAAATTTCTTCTGTTGATAGGCTTATTAAAAAACGTATTAAAATCTACAGTGGATCGTCGTCACTCAGGTCGACGTCACTTAGATCTGTGTATGCTGGAGAAATATTGTAACTGGCCACACTATTTTAATTTCGTCGCTCTCTCAGCTGAATTTGCTGCCTCTCGCTATTTTGTGGTGAATTGCTGTAAGACGTCTTTTCTTTACAATCCGTTGTAACGTTTTGTGGGGCAGGGTTTTGGGTAGGCATTGAACTATTGGAGCTTGAAAAACTGGATGAAGATGAGCTAGAAGAGCTTGACGATGATGAGCTAGATGAATCGGAACTAGATGAAGATGATTTCGAAGACGAACTAGAGGACTGTAAATGGCTAGTATTATTTAGGTGTCATTTTTCTCGTCAACTCATAAGTAACAGTAAAATATTGAGTCGGTGTCATCATTTTCGTCAGCTCTTCAGTTACCTTTTTGGGCTCTGGAGATATATGTATTTTGTTGATTTTCCTCTTCAACCTGCATAACTTCTTTAGTCTAAAATAACAATAACTGATAATACTGCAGTATATTTTAAGGATGAATAATAATCGTAATCGTTATTTAACGTCAAAGTAGCAGGATTGTTGAATGACAATGATCTATTCAGTCGTTTTGCCGTAAAAGAGTAACAAACATCCATCCATATGTCATCCTCATAAACTTTCACATTTATTACAGTAATCAGATGAAAAAAAAAATTATAACTTATTACACTATTATGTTTATCTTATAACTTTTACGCTCGATACGCTGTAACTCTTCATTGTGGTGTTCAGTTTCTGATTGTGGTATTAAACTTAAAAAAAAATTATGAGCTCTAAGACGACACAATTTTCAAAACCTATACAAATAAGCACAACAGTTACAAGTTATTCTTAACTTTTACACGAAAAGGGAATTAATGTTGAAAGTTTTTACTTATCTTTCGTCATTCTAAATAATAAAAAGAAGTAAACAAAAGTAACTTTTATAAACAGCCTTATTTATTACAATAAAGTGATACTTAATCAATTACTCCAACAACTAAGGCATATATTTCAATATAAAACTGAAGTGTTAGGCGTTAACTTTGTAAAATTTGTCAATTTTTAAAACAAAAACGAAGTAAATCCAAATGTCATCACATCGTCATCAAATGCGTTTTCTGAGAGAATGAAGTATAACAAAAATTATCTTTTTATTTTTAAATAATAAAATATTCCATATTTACCTTTTAATCCAATATCGAATTATTTGATGTTATTAAAAACGACAGAACTTCAATCTACGCTCACTGCCGGTGCATCTCTGAATCACGCCACTTTATAAGAACTGACTTGTCAGCTCCAGTTGATAGAAAAGAGAGCAACAATCGCGTATCTCTCTGTATCTTATAGTTAAAACGCCGGAGTCGAAGTCTACCTATTCTTTACGCGACGAAGACACGTTTTATTGTAAAATCTCCAAATCCACAAATTTTGAGTTACATCTTTGTTTTATTAAAGGTGCGATATATTTTTCTATTTCCTTTCGGCGTCATTTTTTAAAAATAATTTCTAGATTATTCGAATATTTTACTGTCTTTTCCTGTATTAGCAAAACTTTCCAATAAAAGTCGTTCACATAAACCAGAGGGCTGTTCGTAATTGACAAAGATATCGGCGACATAAAAAATTGCAGTCGAATTGAGGAACTTTCTCCTTTTTTGGATGTGGGTTTGAAATTAAATATTATATGGGACGAACTTACGACCTCTTTTTTGGAATCGGAATATTAATTTCATTTTAGATTTACAAGCACGTTCATTTTACAAGCACGTTTTATCCATATTTTAATAATACTGAAAAATATATATCAAATATATTAATATGCTAATGTTAAGATGTTTGCCTCCCTTTTTAGAAAAAGCCTCGCGATTAATCCACATAAATTATATATCATTTTATAGATAATTGCTTGCTCTATCGGCATCCACAACTAAAAAATTCATTATTGCTTTTGTTTTTGTAAATTAATTATTATAATGCTTGAATTTTGAAACAACGTCAATATGATTGACGGTCGGTAAATTTTTTACTTATTAAGTTGCGAATTATTCGCACGGTTATTGCTAGTTATTTAATATTACACTAGTTGATTTTACTCTTCAATGAGATTAAGGTTCGCACCTGACCGATTTCCTAACCGAATTTAAAAATGATAGTTCCGTTTAAATTGCTAATTACTAACGTTCTTGTAAACAAAGGAAAGATACGTCATCCCGGCATCCATTATCGATCTCAAACTTGACCTATATTAGTGACCTTGAGACGCAATCTTTGCAGTATATAATGTATATATATATATGTATAGATTTTTTTTCTTCTGAAAGTTAAAATAGCAAATGCGATTAAATCTATTATGCATGGCAGACCACGTAAAACTTTTGGTGCTGGTTATTACCATTAACACATGATAGCGTCTTTAATTTTCTTTACAATTTTCTTAATTTTTTAGTCTGTAAAGACCTTCTAAAATTTCAGAAATCTTAAAAACATTGAACCAAATCGGTAGTTGTTCTCAAATTATAAAATAAAAATTTGTTTTTTTTTTCTTTTTTAATACAAGTAGGTCGGTAGAAAAGCGTAGGGCTCACCTGATGGTAAGCGATGACCGTAGCCTATAGCCGCCTTCAACGCTGCATTGAAAGCGCGTTGCCGACCCTACCGACCCCTTAGGATCTCTGGTCACCTTACTCACCAACAGGAACACAACACTGCTTGAAAGCAGTATTATTTAGCTGTGATCTTCTGTAAGGCTGAGGTACTTCCTCAGTCGGGCTGCTCCAGATTTTGAGCAGTAAATTTCCTGCCGTATCCTACCCTCGTACCTCAGATAAAAAAGATATGTACATAGTATACAAATGTAAAGAAATGTTTATCTCTTTTTGATGCATATGTTTGAAACGGTATCGAGTTGAACGCTATTGATTGTGTACCTTTAAGGGTGCACCGCTCGAGCATTATTTACGAGGGGGAAAGGTCAGGGTTGAATCGGAGCGAAGGGTTGACGCGAAACGCGAATGTATGCTTCCCGTGTTTCGCCATGTTCTCATTTGTTTGGTAATTGTATTTCGTAGTAAAATATCTATACACAAAATAATAATATAATATAATATAAATATTTACACAATACACACACGGTCGTCTGTTCCTAAAGTAAGCAACTTAATGCTTGTGTTATAGGTAACAGCCGACTGGTATATAGCTACATTTTTTTTTTTCGATAAACATACTTATAAATAATACATATATAAATATATAAATAAATATTTATATTACACCCAGACTCGGGGTGGGAATCGAACCCACAACCCTCGGAGCAGAAAGCAGGGTCACTACAAACTGCGCCAACGGGCTAGTCAAAAAATGCGTTGACTAGATGATTCGCGCGGTGTTACTCGAGTTAGTTTTTTATGCGACTAGGTTGGCAAACAAGCGTACGACCCACGACCCTCCCCACGAACTCTGGCCACCTTACTCACCACTGGAAGTCAACACTGCTTGAAAGCAGTATTATTTAGGTGTGGTCTTCTGTAAGGTCGAGGTACTACCCCAGTCGGGTTGCTCCTCTCGAGCGGGATATTTCCTGCTGAGCTCTACCCCAATAAGTGTTGATTATTAATTAGTTATGTTTGTTTTGTTTATCTGTTTATCTAATAATGTTTGTTAGTAAACAGTATTTATTAATGTTAGATTGCTTAGTAAGGATTGATAGTGTTTCTAATACTAAATACGTAATCTATATATTAATACGCGAAGCAAAAACTTTGTATCCCTTTTTACGAAAATTGCGCGGACGGAGGAGTATGAAATTTTGCACACTTATAGTTTATATAGAGAATAAGTGTAGAATGCTAATATATTTTTTTATTACGCAATAAAAAGTACATTAAATAAATAATAAAAAAACAATACACACTACCTACCTATTTGAGACACACGCATATATACCTACACTTTTGTTTATTATTATAGAAGTATCGTCTTTGACAACAGAATATTAATAATGTTCAAATTTATCATCATTATCATTACAGCCTATACAGTCCACTGCTGGACATAGGCCTCCACAAGTTTACGCCAAAAATGACGTGAACTCACGTGTTTTGCCCATAGTCACCACGCTGGGCAGGCAATGCAGGCATGGTTCAAATTTATAATTTAAATTGATTATGGTCGAATTTCGATCACTGGACGACCACTAGTTATAATGATTACGTTAATGGTTTTATAATTAAAATAACTGTGTTATAAAACGATTGTTCGATGTATAATGTGTTAAGGTTTTGTGTAAATAAGTTGAAAAATGGTAATTAAGTAATTAATAGAAATTTCTTGAATGTTAATAATAGATTTCGTTAGTCAAAATCATTAACAATAAACGTGGAACTTGACAATTAGGTATATTTTCAAGAAGAAGATCTTTTGTCGTGTTAGGAAAAAATTGAGAGAGTATTTTTTTTTATTATTTCTTATTGTTGAAAATAAAATGAGTTTTGTTATGGAGCGGTCAATTTTTGATATGATATTCAAAATGAGTTTTGTTTTCGAAATGTCTAACAAAAACAAGAAAGGTGAACAAATGAATAAAAGATTGTACGAGAACTTTTGTTAATTTTTTTTTAACTTAATTGTAGGTAACATGAAAGTATTATCATTGGGTCTTTTATTTAAAAACAATAAGTACGAAATTGTGTTTTTGTAATTATTTTTTTTTTATAAAAAAATGCGCTTTATATTTATAACGTTGTCCACACAATAACCACAAACGGTCTGACAGGAAAAAAATTGTCGTCACCGAGGATGAGACGAGTGACCGTTTACGCATCAGCTACTTGGTTCTAAGGAGGCGTAATAAAAAAAGGACTTTGTCAACTCAAGGCTACCTTTAAGAGTAGACCTGCATGACCCATTTCAATATGAGTAAAGCTACGGTTAAGAATTAATATACCTATACCTACTATATATGTGAATGTAGGTTTGTTTGGTACGCTTTCATACGGAAAATACTTAACCGATCATTATGGAACTTTGTACACGTATTCTTGGAGGTATTAGAAGTAACATTGGATACTTTTTATTTAAAAAAAATGCCAGCGATAAATTCGAAATTATGTCTATACTTTTACACTTCGATACTAATATTAATATAGAAGATATATTTGATTATTTATTCGTTAGTAATATTAATAAAATCGAAAATTTTGACCGATTATAAAAATTGCTGTGTGGTTACGGCAGTAAAGAATATAGCCACCCCCTCTCTTCCCGTGGGTGTGGTAAGAGGCGACTAAGGGATAACACAGATCCACTACCACCTCGGAACTTAAAAAGCCGACCGATGGCGGGATAACCATCCAAATGCTGGCTTTCAAATATACAGGCCAAAGTCGGGCAGCGTCTTTGGTGCGACAAAGCCAGCCCTACAGTAACCAACACGCCTGCCCAGCGTGGTGTCCATGGGCAAACACATGAGTTCACGTCATTCAGTGGACTGCAATAGGCTGAAGTTAAAAATTCTTTCATTAGTAGAATACAACGTTGTCAATGAATGACATCTTAATATATATAAATTACGCGTCACGTCGTTTGTCCGCGATGAACTCCTAAACTACTTAACCGATTTTAATCAAATTTTCACACCGTGTGCAGTTCGATCCAACTTAAAAGATATGCTATATTTTATTTTGATATGTGTAATTATTATATTCAAGGAAAAAGCTCGCCAGGTTAGCTAGTAGATTTATATTTTAAACATCGTAAACGGAATAGATAAAATGGCGTTATCCACGTGGGCGAAGTCGCGTGCTGAAAGCATGTATTTAATAATAATATCTATATCTTCCTATATTATAATCGAGTGTAAAATAATTTTAAAACTAAATTTCACGAGTGAAAATCCTCGTGATAACGTATCACTGCTGATAAAGCGTCACATAACCTAAAATAACCACGTGTTTGTCCACGTTGTGCGAAAAAATAAAATGTTCTTTTAAAAAGACTGGGGCTTCGTTGACTGCTTTTGTATAATTTTTATTAACCGACTTCCAAATAAATGTGGACGTTCTCAATGCTGTATTATTTTCAATGTATGTTACCATAGAAAATTTGACTGGGTGGGCCGATGTTTTTTTTTTTTTAATAATCGAAAAGTGGTGCGTGCCATGTGGTGACATTTAAATTTAATCGAGATCTGACAAGGACTTTTCGTTTTATATCTAATTATACGTACCTACTTTGTTTTATAACGCATTACTTTTCACTCGATATACCGATTTTGATAATTCTTGTTTTAATCGAAAGCTGTTGCTTGTCTTGTAGTCTCATTTTAAATTTGATCGATATCTATAATCTTTGATAACGGGTATTTACTTGACTAGTTTTTCGTCTACCTACGTTGTATTACTTGTCGATGTAATTGAAGTCGGTTTTTCTTTCGTTTGCGAAGAAACACAATTGTTACCTATCACTAATGATTAATTATGTAAATTGTATGAGAAACTACAAACAGAGTCTTAGGTATACTGACTGACCCCGCAAACGTTGTTTTGCCATATATGTTATTAACGCCATTAATCCCCCCCCCCCCCCCATTATTAATTTAGGGTATGAAAAATACACGTTTGATGGCCGAAAATCAGACCCACCCGATATGCACACGAAATTTCATAAAATCGTTCCAGCCGTTTCGGAGGAGTATGGTAACTAACATTGTGACACGAAAATTTTATATACATACTAGCTGACCCCGCAAACGTTGTTTCACCATATATGTTATTAACCCCCTTAACATTACTTAGAGGGATGAAAAATAGATGTTGTTCGATGCTCAGACCTACCGATACACACAAAATTTCATGAGAATCGGTCAAGCCGTTTCGGACGAGTTTGACTACAAACATCGCGACACGAGAATTTTATATATTAGATAAGATAAGACTAGCATTAGAAATTAACATGTACGTATAACTAGACTCGCGCTCATAAAAATATTTTCTTCCCTCAAAGAAGGCGCTGATTGCTAAAAATAGGCAAAATCAATAGTAAAACGCCCGTCGAGTGCCACAATAGATTTCAGGTAGTTAGGCGTTTATGTATTTTTTGCTTGTTTTTTGTCCTTTTATTATCATTGGACCCGAGCGAAACAATAACATTTTAAGCAATAGCATGGTCTTTATCGTCAATGGTTCTATAATGCCGTTAGAGAATAAGTAATTGTTTCATCTTGGTTTTTGTCATTTATGGTCACCAGACGTGCATCGTAAAACTTTTAACGGTTATTGTCATAAACACCTAATTGTATGTTTGTCATATCATGTAGGTACTAGCTGTGGAATTTACCAAAATAGTTATTGTTCAGTTCGCAGAGTTATAAAATGAATTAAAAAATATATAAAATAATAGTAACTCAAGTTACTCCTTATTACATCAGCTATCTGCCAGTGAAAGTACCGTCAAAATCGGTCGAGCCGTTTCAGAGATTAGCCAGAACAAACAAACAGACAGACAAAAATTGTAATAACTGTTATTTTGATATAGGTATGTACCGTGTGTACATCCATATGCATTTAGTAAAAAGCGGTTATTTTAATATTAGAAACAGACATTCCAATTTGTTTATCTGTATATGATTATAGCAAAATTAAAAAGTTCCCCTGATTAGAAGTTTTACTTTGAATGTAATAAATAAGTATGATAATTTTTATAAACTGAAATAATCTATACATTCTGTAAGCTGCAAGTAAGTGTTTAATCGCATTATCAGTGGCATGAAATAAAAGTATTATAAAGATAGATACTAGATAAAGAAAGACGAAGATATACGATTTTGTTCGATTCGACAGATTTCCGAAATTACTGGACCGATTTTAATGAAATTTTGCACAGAAATATATAACTTTGTCCAACTTAAAATATAGGCTATATTTTATTATTCGAAATCTATTTTAATAATTTTATTCATGAAAAAAAGGCGGTCCGAAATTCCAGGTCAGCTAGTTCTGTATAACATTGTATAAATCACTATATTTTCGCTCGCGGCTTTGCCTGCGTGGACTACATGAATTCGGATGTACCGTTTTTTTTTTTTTTTTTTTTTCGTTAAAATATAGACTATGTCAGCGATAATGTTAGCGTTCTCCTGGTGGGAGACTTTTTAAAAGTTTTTAATTTTTGCTGCGACCTGTAATATCCCACTGCTGGGCATAGGCCTCTTTTCCCATGTAGGAGAAGGATTTTAAGTTTGCCCATTACAAACTAACAAAATATGTAATTTGTCCTCTTTATAATATTACTGTTAATAATAAAGGTAATGTTACGTTTAGTAACGGTTGTATTCACGCTGGACGTATATATAATTAAATTTATAGTATATAAATTATGTTATGCCGGTCACCAACCCGCCTGCCCAGCGTGGTGATTATGGGTAACACACATGAGTTCATGCCATTTTGGACGCCATGGACTGCGATAGGCTGAAGTGGTGATGATGATGTGATGATGCTTACCAATTAAAAAGCTATGTAGATTACATTTTTATTAACCTCTGAACAACCTTAACTACCCCAACTGGTCTAGTGGGACAAAGTTTAGTTATATCATTTAGTGTTTGGGTAACTAAAACGTATGTAATAAAGTTGGTAATTTCAATTGTAACATTTTATCGCCAGCCTCCCCCCGTCAGGGTCACGTGACGTCAGCTAGGCGTTGACATTAAATGACGTAGTCTGGAAGTGAGCCAGTCGCTATAATCTGGATGGTGTATTTACATACATTTAGGCTGACTGTACTCGTGACGAGAGTTGAACTGCTATTGAATTCACCGTCAAAAAACGTGACGTTATTCTTCTGCAAATTAGTACCAAAAATATACGTCTCCAAATTTTTTTTTCCATGACAGAACGACATAGTAATAGATGGTCGAGTTTGACTAATATAGACCACAGTTAGTGATGTTACACTAGAGGTGATTTAGTAAAAAAAAAACATTGGCAAATATATAATAAGTAAAATGCTTAAATTTAAAATCAAATAGTATAGATTAGTAGATTACAGTTTACAAAGTTACTATTTAACTATGACTAACCTGTTTGCCATGTGCTCCGCGGGTTGCGGGTGTCGATTCCCGCCTGAGTATATTTAAAAAAAAAAATAGCTATAACAGTCGGCTATTACCTAAGTACTAAGTTGCTTACCGTAGGAACAGACGACCGTGTGTGTATGTTATATGAAATTTATTTATAAAAAACATGAGTTATAATATTTATGTACTATCTGTACTAATATATTATAAAGCTGAGGAGTTTGTTTGTTTGCTTTCTTGAACGCTCTAATCTCAGGAACTGCTGGTCCATTTAAAAAAAAAATCTTTCAGTGCTAAATAGCCCATTTATCGAGGAAGGATAAAGAACATTTTTTTTAAAATTAACGCGTGTGAAACCGGGGGCACAGCTAGTCTTATATATCCTTGAAACCTGAAAGAGTGCCATATTTTAAACGCATCTTAAAAGCCGTTGCATTTTAATGACGTCCTTGTAATTTTTTTTCGACCTAGACCTCCCCTCAACACACCTGTATGTATTTACCGCCATGTCTACACCTGCCTAGAGCTCTATCTAATATTCATTATGTTATGGAATATTGTTACAAAGATACAATGTTTTTAAATTGTAATCCTTGATAATATTACTTTTTTTTTGTACGACTAGTGTGGCAAAGAGGCGTACGGCTCACTTGGTGGTAAACGATTTCCGTAGCTAATAGACGTCTGCAACACCAGAAGCGTCGTAATCGCGTTGTCGACTCAATTCCATGCAAGAGCTGTGATCACTTTACTCACCAATAGGAACACGACACTGTTTGAACACAGTTCCACTACCACATTGGAACTTAAAAAGCCGACCGGTGGCGGGATAACCATCCAACTGCTAGCTTTGAAATACACAGGCTAAAGACGGGCAGCAGCGTCTTCGGTGCGACAAAGCCAGCTCTGCGGTCACCAACTCGCCTGCCCAGCGTGGTGACTATGGGCAAAACACATGAGTTCACGCTATTTTTGGCGTAGACTTGTGGAGGCCTATGTCCAGCAGTGGACTGTGATAGGCTGTAATGATGATGATGATGACTGCTTGAAAACAGTATTAGCTGTGATCTTCTGTAAGGTCGAGGAATACCTCGTACCAAATGGGCTAGTAACCCCATTCGGGCTGCTCCACCTCACTTAAAATCAGCGCAGAAACAGTACGTCTGTGTGTGTCCTAAAGCGGTGGTATTTAGCTGTATATTGAAGGTTACCTGATATGAGTGGTTAAATAAATTACATAGCTTATGTTTCTGTATTTTAGGCTTTCTGTAATTAATAAAGAAAACTTAGGATTTTCTTTAAAGTAAACCTTTTATTCATAATGATTAAAATTCGGCAGTTTTACCAAATTTGTTTCCATGCTCATTCAGGGTGACACTCAATGTTCCTGCTTTTATTCTATTTATATATTAAATCAATAATGGTATACCAAAGATTGTCACGTGTATTGAAGTTGAAACGGTTGATTAAAATTGCTATTCTCGGGCTGTGTAGGTTTTGACTCAAAAATATATTTTCCCTTAATATTTTTAACGATTTTTGATCATAGTATTGTACAGCTAAATATTTCGTATAGATAATATAAAAAGAGAGGAATATATGGTTTCCATTCCCATAATCTAACACCAATTTCGATAATTGACAGTTCGACAGATTAAATTAATAAGTGTGTTTGCAGGCAAACGACAAATAATACAACGTAGGTAGACGAAAAAATAGTCAAGTAAATACGCATTATCAAAGATTACTCCAAAAATGGTAATCAGATTTCGATGAAATTTAAATGTGACCACATGTTAAACATAGGCTTTCGATTAAATTAAAAATCGTCAAAATCGGTACACCCAGTAAAAAGTTATGCGGATTTTCAAGGGTTTACCCTCGATTTCTCTGGGATCTCATCATCAGAGCCGGTTTCCTTATCATGTTACCACCACACCTGTGATATCTACTTTCCAACAAATAAAGAATTATCAAAATCGGTTCATAAACGAAGACGTTATCCCCGAACATACATAAAAAAATATATATACATAGAATTGTATTGTAATGTTGTGTATTGTTGATGTATATATACATAGGTCGAATTGAGTAACCTCCTCCTTTTTTAAAGTCTGTTAAAAAATAGTATTATTAAGATATTTTCATACCGAAAATACCTTACATCGTTTTGGAAAAGGTCTGATACTCTTCAAATATCAATACCAAACATAGCTAAGAACAACCGTAAGGAAATTTGGTTCCACGTGAAAATACCGCATCGATATCAATCCCTCCGTTTGAGAGCTGGGATGCCACAGAAAGACTCTTTGCGACTTAAACTGACTGTCATAAGTGAGATAAGATAAAAGTATGGGTAGCGTATGAGGGCGTTTGACGTGATAATTATTTCATCATTCCTAATCAGCTGTACTAGGCAACGTTGGATTTCATCCAAGATGTATATTTAAATCATTATCACGCAATCTCGTTTGATATTTTCGTTACGTAGTAGTTGTGTTAGTCCGGTGCGTAAGTCACGTGTTTTATGTTTTACTAGCTGTGCCCGCGATTTTATCGGAATTGGAATTTAATAAAATAGTTATTGCTCAGTTCGCAGAGTTATAAAATTAAATGTCTTAAATAAAAGTAGCTCAAGTTACTCCTTATTACATCGGCTATTGCTTTTTTAGTGAAAGTTCTGTCAAAATCGGTCCAGCCTTTTCAGAGATTAGCCGGAACAAACAGACGGACAGACAGAAGAAAATTGTAAAAAATGTTATTTTGGTATATGTACCGGGTATACATCCATATGCCTTTAGTAAAAAGCGGTTATTAATCCAAACAGACACGCAATTTTATTTATTTGTATAGAGTATAGATGATTATGAATGCGGTTTAAGAGTTTTTGGAACAGCCCAACTGGGGATGTATCTCGATCTTACAAAAGATCACAGCTAAATAATGCTGCTTTCAAGCTGTGTTGTGTGCCTGTGGCTAGTGAGGTACCCAGAGCCTACGATTCACCCTGTACCATCCCACTGCTGGGCATAGGCTTCTTTCTCCGTGCAGGAGAAGGATCTGAGCTTAACCAAATCATTAGACCATGTCTAATGACATAGTTTTGTGTTAGCTCAAATTTATATTTTTTTTAAATACTAATTATTTTATACAAGTCATTGTTATTTTTTACAGAACTTAACTACGCCTTAAAATTATAAGTTTTCTTCGCCTAAATATAACCTGTTGTTTGTCGAAGTCGTCTCAAGGTTTCCTAATATTTTGTAATGTGAATCTTGGATGTTTACTGGTAGACAAATGTGTATACCGTATAGTATCTTTTTATAATGTGTAAAAGGGGAGGGAGTAATTTGATATAATTTGCGTTACTTTACATCAAATTGGTCGATAGATGCCAATGTCCAGTGCCAGGAGGTCAGAACTCTTGAGGGTCGAGAGTAGGATCGGTTACGCGCTTTCGATGCGTCTGGTGATGCAGGCGTTGTATAAGCTACGGTAACTGCTTACCATCATCGTGGTGGGCCGTACGCTTGTTTGCTGACCTAGTCATGTAAAAAATCAGCTATTCACGTCAATTTTCTCGTATCGCGTAGTTTTCAATCTTAAGGAATATCGGTTGAAAAGTAGCCTATATCTAGATTCATTGGAATTGGTCCTATTACAGAAAAACTAGTGTCAGTTAGTCAGTTCAGCCTATTGCTATCCACTGCTGGACGAAAGCCTCCTCAAGTTCGCACCTGACATTCCGGTTTTCCGCAATCCTCATCCAGATCGTTGGTCCAACGGACCGGAGGACGTCCCACTACGATTGCCAACACGCGGTCGACACTCCAGGACGTCTGCTTCACTGACCATCGTTCCTGAGACACATTACCAGCCCACTGCCACTTCAACTTGCTAATTCTGTGGGCTATGTCGGTTACTTTCATTCTCTCGCGAATAGTTTCATTTCTAATCCTATCTTTGAGAAAGACCCCAAGCATAGCTCGTTACATTGCATGTTGAGCGACTTTAAACTTGTGGATCAGTTCCTCCATCAGTATCCAAGTTTTGGCACCGTATGTTAAACACAGGCAGGACGCATTGCTCGAAGACTTTTTTTTTCAAGCACAGCTACATTAATAAATATAGAAAGATCAAAAGATGTGAGCGAAACAGGAAGGTGTCTCTAGTATCATATGATCTAGAATAAAAGCGATAGTTCTGTCCGTAACTTCACTGGGATGACACCCTCAATAATCTCAAGGGCGCTCCGCAGCTGCGCTTAAAGTTCGGGGGTTCCGAGAAAGGGGACGGGCACATAATTTGGCAATGTTTCTTTAATTAATAATATTTCCTATGGTTTCTCTCGTTTGACTGACTTGGAAGTTAGAGTGCTTTGTGTTCTTATATTGATTTAAATATAAAATTGTATGATTAAAAATATATTAACTTGCTATTTTCGTATTGGTATTTTTAGATCAATTTATTTATATTAAATATTATTTTTCTTCCGTCTGATTTGTTACTGATGAAGTTTCAGATTGACACCTTACGTATAACCACTTTATCTGTCAGATATCTTCTTTAAACCTCTGAAATAAAAAGTGTTAAGTTGAAAGTTGATCTCAAACAGGTTCTCAGGGTTATACCAACAGCTGATAAAATCTATGTTAGCCTATCATTAATACACAGGTGAATTAATATATGATACACAGGTGAAATGTACCCTAAAAGTCGAGATAATAATATCTGAGTGTAATACTTACTCGGAGATTGTCGTTTCATTTTTAACTCAGGTAGGGCACAGCATGAAATATCCTACTCAAATCTGGAACAGCCCGACTGACTTCGACCTTACAGAAGATCACAGCTAAACTACTGCTCTCAGGACCAGAGCTCCTCGGGGGATTGGGAGTAGGGTCGGCAACGCGCTTATAATTCTTCTGATGTTGCAGGCATCTATAAGCTACGGTAATCGCTTACCATCAGGTGAACCGTACGCTTAAATATATAATACCCTTAATAATACTCCATACATAAGCTAGTTCATTATATATCAGCCTTATCGAATTACTATTAGTAACAAAGTAATATATATAAACAAATGAGCCAAATCTCGTTCCTGATAGTCGTAATCTATTATATTTTGTGTCTGTCATGACGTGAGTGAAGCGGCCTTGACTGAGTCACTTATGTAATTGATAGGGTACTGTCACACTTTCTTCGTACGTAACGCGCTAATGTCACATTGTGTGATATTATGTAATTAAAGTTCTCTGAGAGATTGATGCTGCTAAATATTGTACTGTTAACTGATAAATCGTGATCGGTGTAATATATATGGCTCTAAATGGTAATAATTTACGGGTGTCTGAACTTCTGAAGCCATAACCTCTCGTCTTTGAATCGACTTAAAAAAAATGGAGGAGGTTCTCTTTTCGACTATTTTTTTTTTTTTTTGTGTTACCTCATAACATTTGACCGGTGGACCGATTTCGTTGTTTTTTTTTTAATCGAAAGGGGGTGCGTGTCATGTAATCGCATTTAAATTTAATTGGGATCTAACATGTTCTTTTCGAGTTATAACTAACTAGCGACCCGCCCCGGCTTCGCACGGTTGCAAAAGCTATCAGTGTTCCTCTACTATATTATGTATGGATTATACATATAAACCTTCCTCTGGAATTATTCTGTTTACTTAAGAAAACCGCATCAGAATCCGTTGCGTAGTTTTAAAGATCTAAGCATACAGACAGCGGGAAGCGACTTTGTTTTTTATACTATGTAATGATAATGCGTATTTACTTGACTGTTTTTTTCGTCGACCTACATTATATTATGTCGCAATACTTTTAACTAGTTTTACCGATTTTGATGGTTCTTGTTTTAATCGAAAGTTGGTGCTTGTTATGTGGTCTCATTTACGTTTAATCGAGATCTGATGACTATTTTTTGAGTAATTTTTGATAACTGCTCTTTACTTGATCTTTTTTTCGTGTATCAAAGTTGTATACTTGTCGATGTAATTGAAGTCGGTTTTTTTTTTCTTTTACGAGCAATCAATTGTTTCTACATTGCATATGGAGAGTAAAGGAAAAATTGAGTGAAATAAAGACATTATTATTTTCTACTAGCTGACTCGGCAAACGTTGTCTTGCCGCTAAACGCTATTTAAAAATAGGGGTTTGTGGCAGAAGAGTGAAAATTTAGGGTTGTATGTATTTTTCAACGCCAAATCATAATAAAATAAAAAATAGATGATTTATCTAAAAATTAAAAAAAATAGGGGTGGACTACCCTTAACATTTAGGGGGATGAAAAATAGATGTTGTTCTCATCATCATTACAGCCTATACAGTCCACTGCTGGACATAGGCCTCCACAAGTTGACGCCAAAAATAACGTGAACTCATGTGTTTTGCCCATAGTCACCACGCTGGGCAGGCGGGTTGGTGACCGCAGTACTGGCTTTGTCGCACCGAAGACGCTGCTGCCCGTTTTCGGCCTGTGTATTTCAAAGCCAGCAGTTGGGTGGTTATCCCGCCACCGGTCGGCTTTTTAAGTTCCAAGGTGGTAGTGAAACTGTGATATCCCTTAGTCGCCTCTTACGACACCCACGGGAAGAGAGGGGGTGGCTAAATTCTTTAGTACCGTAGCCACACAGTACATGTTGTTCTCAGACCTACCCAATATGCACACAAAATTTCATGAGAATCGTTCAAGCCGTTTCGGAGGAGTTTAACTACAAACACCGCGCCACGAGAATTTTATATATTAGATAAACCTATTGTCATGTTGCAAAAATACAATGTAATTAACGTGATACTACCACAGAATCGGAATGAAGCATCTGCTGAGAACAACCGCCAAGAAATCCTACAATACACGACTCAGCCTGTAACATCCCGCTGCTGAGCATAGGCCCTTTTCTCTATATAGGAGAAGGGTTAGAACTTAATCAACCACGCTGCTCCACTGCGGTTTGGTGATTCCTACAATTACTCCTTATAAATTGTCACATTATCCTCTAGCTGAATGTGGTTAAAAAAACGAAAATGGAAAACACGATATTTCTATTATGATTCCACGTAGCCTAAGTTAAGTAAGACGCCGCGTTGGCGCAATGGTTACAGCCATGGATTGTACCTGTTGCGCTGGCGGTTGCGGGTTCGATCCCCGCACATGACACACATTTGTATTGGCCATACAGGTGTTTGCCGTGGTCTGGGTGTTTGTGCAGTCCTTGTGGGTCTCCCCACCGTGCCTCGGAGAGCACGTTAAGCCGTCGGTCCCGGTCGTTATCATGTACCTGATAGCGGTCGTTACTCATAGTAGGGAATATATCCCCCAACCCGCATTGGAGCAACGTGGTGGATTAAGCTCTGATCCTTCTCCTACATTGGGAAGGAGGCCTATGCCCAGTAGTGGGATATTACAGGCTGAAGCGTAGCCTAAGTATTCATTTAAACGAAGTCAACGTACCAAATCGATACATAGAGAAATGGTCAAGAATTTTGAAGAGTCTTCGTAACCCTGCGGCTCTGGCTCCCGGCCAATTCCAAACGCATTGCGTCTGTCACCTTATTTGTTGTTATTTCTGCCGATGTTTATTTCTGAGCTTAAACGGGTTAGTTTTCAACAAGTATCAGAAGAAATAAAAAGACAAAGAAAATTGTTCCACATTGGATTGCGCATCAAGCAATGAAAACATATTAGTCTACAAGTCATACCAAGTTTCATCGCCCTTCTGTCATCTATACTAATAATAGTAACAGGACCGAAAGCTTAAAGTAATTTTAAGAGAATGACCTGGTGGACTTCATCTGAGCAGAAAGTCATATGTTCACCTTATTATAGATATATGTAGAACAAAAACACTGTGAGTCGTAAGATTTGATTGGTTTCTGAAATTAAGTTTTTGATATAGTAATAAAAAATGCTAATAGTTTTAGTACGCACCAAACTCCAGGACATTTTGACTAATTTGGCAATTTTTCTTTCTCAAGTTTTTAGTGAACCTAGAAAGATTTTATGGTATGAAACTAGCGACTCGCCCCGGCTTCGCACGGGTGCAATGCTGATACTAAATATACTACAGAATGTCTTTATTTATAGTGTGAAGCTAGCTTATAGCATGGTTATTAACATAATAACAACAACATTCAAATGTGCGTCGTTAGATTACACGTTGTTACAGAATGCGTTAAAGAAATAAAGGTTCACTGCTCGTTCCCCCTAGGTGATAGCGTGATATTATGTAGCCTATATGTTGACCCGACTTCTTAATAATATTCGTGCCAAATTTGAAGTAAATCCATGCAGTACTTTTTGAGTTTATCTCGGACATACATACAGACAAACAGAAAAAAATTCTAAAAACTATATTTTTGGCCTCGGTGTCGATTGTAGATCACACCCCAAGTATTCTTTTAAAAAAATATTCAATGTACAGTTTTGACTTTCTTACCATTTTATTATATGTATAGATGGTAAGGTCATTGCGCGATAATTTCAGAACTCAACAGATTCCTTAACTTATATTTTAAATTCACATATAAGGTAACATTTGTGGGGTCAGCTCAGCGCATTCAGAATTTTTCTAATTTTATTTAGTTGTATTTTTTAACAGACTTCAAAATAGGAAGCGACTCAATTCTCCCCTACTACTACTACTCAATTCGACCCTATATATATTTTATGTGTTCGCGAATAACGACTTTGCTGATTCTTTTTATTGTTTGAAAGGAGATATCCCAAAGGTGGTACTATGATAATGAAACCAGGATCTAATGGTGGCATTCCAGATAAATCGAGGGGAACCTTCAAAAATCTTAGTGGCGAATGGTGCGTTTGTTAATTTTTTTTTTCGTCTACTTTCGTTGTCTTGTTTGCTAGTAAACACAATTTATTAAAATTAAAATAATCAGTAGCAAAACATCTGTATCGATATGAAATGTATCACAAAAGGAGTTAGAATGATAAAGTGTGTTATAATACGGAGCTGATTAGCCAGACCTTGACTACTATCAGATAATATCAACATCAATCAACATTGCATACAGCGGACGAAATACTTTATTGAAAGAATAATTTTTACACGTATATGTATATATATAAAAACAGATGAAAAGGTTTGAGAGACAAGTATATGCGGTTAAGTCTGTCAACTAAAATTGTGTTTGCTAGCAAACGAATAAAAAAACCGACTTCAATTACACCGACCATTAATACAACGTAGGTAGACGAAAAAAAATGTCAAGTTAAAGGGCATTATTAGAGATAGCACAAAAATACTCGTCAGATTTCGATTAAATTATAATTGTGTTTGCTGGCAAACAAAAAAACATCCGACTTCAATTACATCGACAAGTAATACAACGTACGTAGACGAAAAAATAGTCAAGTAAATACGCATTATCAAAGATTACTCCAAAAGTTGTAATTAGATCTCGATGAAATTTAAATGTGACCGCATCGGCTTTCGATTAAATTAAAAAACATCAAAATCGGTACATCCAGTAAAAAGTTAATATATATATATATATATATATATATATATATATATATATATATATTTTTTTTTTTTTTTATTATTTACTCCCTTTTTTGAAGTCGGTTACAAATAGGACCGTATGACAACCACCAACTTTCGATTAAAAAAGAATCATCGAAGTTGGTTACAAATTTGAAAAAAAATACAGTCCAGAAAAAAGGAAACTAACTTCCATTTATGTCGATCAGTATATTAATAATAACAATACACATTAATAATGGCAACTTAAAAACTACTGGATCGATTTTAAAATTCTTTCAACAGAAAAACGCTACGGTACGTTTTCACTGAGTGACACATAGGCTATATTATAAAGAGAGAATTGATCACCCAAAATGATATAATCCGAGCAGGAGGAGCATTTTGATTCACAGGATACTAGAGCAATAACAGTATTGTATGTGATCTAGTTAATGTATTAAGATCGTACATTGAAAGTAATTCATAATGTCACTATATCTCCAAGTGTTGCTCAACATTCGTCTGCGGTCTGGCATTTTTGCTTGACAGGTTCAAGCATTAAAATGCACTAAAGTGTTCTTTATTATGTAAGCAATACGAGCACAGGCGCCAGTAATATAACTAGGTTTAACAACCTCGAATTGATACCTAGGTAACTTGTGTGTGGTCTAAGTTAAGAGGTGTGTGCGACAAGGGCTTAGGTGTGATTTGTTGTATGAAAAATGAGGTAATCGGTAAAGCTTATTATTCAGTGCAGGAATACATTCACGATAAAGATGGGTGGATTTAATGACGGCTGTATTATATACAAGACGGAGAAATTGTTTTTTTTTTTTTTTTTTTTAATGAGTAACTGCTGAGTTTCTTGCCAATTCTTCTCTGCAGAATCTACATTTCGAATCGGTGGTAGCGTCACCTTTAACTATAATTAATTTAAACAAATATGATTTCGTAAAATGACGATTCAAAGAGCTTTTGAAGCCTACTTGAATAAAGAGTATTGTTGATTTTGTTTTTATTGAGGGCGTCATGTGATCAAGGGGTAAACGTCGAATATAGTTTGCCCGTGATTCTTACTCAGATGTTGCGGGCTAAGCTAATTTTTAGTACTGAGTACTTATGTAGGGTATTTTAATTTTTCATACAGTTAACTGGTGGTTTACGGTAATGTTCGGAAATTATGTATTTTTAATTGTAATTTGATAACCAATATTACCAAATTATTCGTAAAAAAAATTATTCCTTAAGACATCGGAATCGTTTTTAATGATTTATGACGCTTTTGCAAAATCTAAAGAAATGGGCCACATGTAATCCAGTTTGTTTCTAGTACATAAAGCGTTAGAGCCATTACACGATAATAATGTGGAAAAATCAATCAGCTTTAAGTGGATCCATGTTGAGTACAATGGAGTAAATAGTTTATTAAAGCGGTTATATTTAAACAACGTTTCGTTTGTTTGGAACGAGTTTGTAAAACGAATCGTTTTTAACCGATTTCCAAAAAAGGAGGAGGTTCTCAATTCAACTGTATTTTTTTTTATGTATGTTACATCAGAACTTTTGATTGTGTGGACCGATTTCGACAATTTTTTTTTAATCGAAAGGTGGTGTGTGTCAATTGGTCCCATTTAAATTTATTTGAGATCTAACAACTACTTTTCGAGTTATATCTAATAATGCGTTTTTACTTGACGCTTTTTTCGTCGACCTACGTTGTATTATACCACATAACTTTTTACTGGATGTACCAATTTTGATAATTCTTTTTTTTGTTGGAAAGGGGATATTCCTAGTTTGCTACCATGCTAAAGAAACCAGGATCCGATGATGGGATCCCAGAGAAATCGAGGGAAACTCGAAAATCCGCAATAACTTTTTACTGGGTATACCGATTTTGATAAATTTTAATTTAATCGAAAGCTGATATTTATCATATGGTAACATATAAATTTTATCGAGATCTGATTATTACTTTTTGAGTAATCTTTGATAACACTGTGTGGCTACGGTACTCAAGAATAAAGCCACCCCCTCTCTTCCCGTGGGTGTCGTAAGAGGCGACTAAGGGATAACAAGGTTCCACAACCACCTTGGAACTTAAGAAGCCGACCGATGGCGGGATAACCATCCAACTGCTGGCTTTGAAATACACAGGCCGAAGACGGGCAGCAGCGTCTTCGGTGCGACAAAGCCAGTACTGCGGTCACCAACTCGCCTGCCCAGCGTGGTGACTATGGGCAAAACACATGAGTTCACGTTATTTTTGGCGTAAACTTGTGGAGGCCTATGTCCAGCAGTGGACTGTATAAGCTGTAGTGATTGAATCTTTGATAACGCGTGATGCTTGACCATTTTTTCGTCGATCTACGTTGTATTACTCGTCAATGTAATTGAAGTCGGTTTTTTTTTCGTTTGCGAGCAAACACAATTATGTTTTGATTGAAATGTTCTGCGTGTTATTTAGTCCCATTTAAATTTAATTTAGATCTGACAAGTACTTTTTAGAGATATCTAATAATACGTATTTACTTGACTATATTTTCGTCGACCTACGTTGTATTAAACCGCATAACTTTTTACAGGTTTTATCGATTTTGATGATTCTTACTTAAATCGAAAGCGAATGCTCGTCTTGTGTGTAATGTGTCCACATTTAAATCGAGATCGAGATCTGAGTGCCTAGTGCGAGTTTCATTCACAGAAACATGAGAGAAACGCATTTATACGTAAAAATTATTTTGCATGGGAATTTAAACACTGCAGCCCAGACGATAAAGAATAGTATACGATACAATCGATACAGAGCCATCTAGCGGCAAACGCGAGAACTAGGTTGAAATGCCGAATTTCCCATACAAAATGAAGTTAAAATTTACGCCCGTTATTGCGAGATGGATTAAACAAAACTCGCACTAGGCACTCTGATGACTATTTTTTGAGTAATTTTTGATAGCGCGTATTAACTTGACTATTTTTTCGTCTACGTTGTATTACTTGTCGATGAATTCGAAATCGGGTTTTTTTTTCGTTTGCCAGCAAACACAATTATTTAACTAATAGATAGTGAGCGTAAAAGTTTAAAAACTATTAAATTCCATTCATTTTTTTGGTGTGCAATCTTTATTGCTAAAAATAAAAAATTGAATAGAATTAAATAAATATAATTAAAATATTGTTCAATTTATATTTAATAAGAGTGCCATAAATGGACGAATATCTTGTAGCTTGTACCAAATATGTTTTGCTGATACGGAACCGGATTGCGTCAAACTCGATACGGGAGCTGTTTTCAGAAAAGAAAAAACTTGAGAGGAACCGCAATTTTGGACGTTTTATTTAGTAATAAATATTTACGTAATTAAAATATCGAATCATTAATTAAAAATACGGATATTGATATGCACATTCTTGAGGCATTTATGTTCGCAATGTTGGTTACAATAGTAATTAAAACATTTGTGACTTACTAGCTGATCTGGCGGACTTCGCACTGTCATATTTTGCATTATATTCTAAGAACTTTACAAGACTGACTATTTTAAACTTTACGAGTTTGACAGTTGACAGTTCTCGTTTTGGGTTTGACAGTTTGCGTCTATCTAGACATCTATACAAAGAAATAAAATTGAAGTGTCTGTTTGTAATATTAAAATAAGCGCTTTTTACTAATACATCTGGAGATGGTATACACGGTACATATACCAAAATACCATTTTTTACAATTTTTGTCTCCGTCTGTCTGAAACGGCTGGGCCAATTTTGACAAGACTTTCACTGGCTGATAGCTGATGTATTAAGGAGTAACTTAGGCTACTTATATTTTAGAAATTTAATTATTTTGTAACTGCGAACTGAACAATATTTTTTTTTATTCTACGCGGACGAAGTCGCGGGCACAGCTAGTTATATTCTAAGAACTTTAGAAGCCTGACTCTTCTAACTTTATGAGTTTTATCTCGATTTAGGTTTGACAGTTTGCTCCTATATATCATAAAATTTCTATATTCGTTTCTTTGATATTGAATTGTATATTGAAACCTAAGATAGAACTACGTCTGACAGGTCAACTAGTACTTTTAATAAAAATTGGAAGGAGATTCAATAAAATGTACTTAATAGTTTGAAAGAGATTTTAGTAAAATATCTGGGATAGATCGAGAATAGCCTAGGGGTTAGTCTTCTTGTCTTTGAAGACTCAAAGAGCACGTAACTCTAGTCTCGGTTGTTATCGTAAACGCTTCATAACGACGTCTTTGTAGGGAAACATCTGCCAACATTAGGGTTCCATAAATTACTAGGACAATAATCACCGGACGTACCTGATTATAAAGTTTAAATAGTCAGGCTTCTAAAGTTCTTAGAATATTCAAGATAAGGAAACCAGGATCTGATGATGGAATCCCAGAGAAATCGAGGGAAACCCAGAAAATCGTAGTGACGACTAGTGCGTTGCGTGCGTTATTACTTGTCGATGTAATTGAAGTCGGTGTTTTTCTTTTGCTAGCAAACACAATTATATCGATAATTGTAAGACATTTTTGAAAGTACTTATGTACTTTTAATTTGGACAGGTCAACTTGTATTAAAAATATTTCTACATCAACACGGAATGTAACGCAATCAGTCTGACTTAATTCTGACAATAATTATTTAACTGACACTTATGTTTTTGGTTAATTTTGTACTATTATGTAATTTTACGGAATCGGTTATCGTTCTTATTTAAATTATTTAGTTCAATCGGTTATGAATAACGATTAAATACTTTTTTCCTAGATGATTTTTAAACCGTTTAATTGTTGGCTGAATCCTACTATTTGTTTGCGAATTGAGTGATAATTTCTTTACTTAATAGTGATCGTTATCAGGTAATTATGGCAGCAATGGGGTGGGATAGCTTTATGTGCTCACCAAGACACGATGGAAATATCTACTTAGAGGAATAACCAATATGCTTGTATACGTAAATCTCGCTTTGAATGAGAGTTAAAGCGACGTACTACATGATACTGTAGCCACCAAAACCATGTTACGTCAAATTGTACGCCTCCAAGAAGGCTGTGCTTTGGCTCTCACAAAATGAAAAATACAGGAAGCGCTTACACTTATTTGAACCTAGCCTAATAATATCGTAATTTTTGTTTCAGGTGCGGGGTGGAAGTACGGGTGCTCCGCCTCCAGCGCCCCCTGCTCTTGAAGAGAAAAGAGCTCCTCTTCAGCCACAGCAACAGGGCAGGGCGCAGATACCACCTGGTATGTACCAACCAGTTTTATATCTAAAATATTAAAAGGAGTTTTTTCTGCGAGGTCCGCAAAGGAGCGTACGGCTTACGTGATGGTCAGCAATTACCAAGGCTTATATAGATATATAGACGCCTGCAACACCAGAAGCATCGTACGCGTGCTGTCGACCCTCCTCTGGTCTGGCTCTGGTCACCTTACTCATCACAGGTATAAAACATTGTTTCAAAGCAGTATTATTTAGCTGTGATCTTCTGTAAGATCGAGGTCCCCTACCCCATTAATATCTCTGAAACTATGGAACCAATACTGATGTCCTTGCCATTGGGAGGATACCTTGTCCAGATATAACGTAGGCTATGAAACATTGCGTCGCGACTAACATGGAGCAATAGCGATTTTTATTCGGTCAAAGCCGACACTCGTGTCTAGTTGTGCATATGTTTACATTTATGGTGCGTGGAGTGATCCAGTTTAATAGAAATCGGATTAGAGGTCGTATTTCATTGAGTGTTGAGTGTTTCATCGCAGTACGTGGAAACAGTATACACTTTAATGATAATTGTTTTCTTAATTTCCGAGTAAATAATGAAATATCGTCGTTAGCATTAATTGATTTTCTCATATTTATTGTTTTTTAATGTTCGTGATAATGTTGCTACTAATGTTGTTAATGTTTACACCGAATATTAAATGACTTTGAATTTAGAGAAATAATCAAATAACTTAATCGTCATCTTACTAATTAACATTATGATTGTTATCAAAATTGAAGCTGCTATGATTCAGAATGTAGATTCAGAGACGAACAGAGAAGAATCGGCAAGAAACTGTGTTTTGATACAAAATTCGTAATATCCTGCGTGAAATACAGTGACATTAAATATTTCTATCATTTATGTAATCCAGTAATATGCTTATTTAAGAAAACAACTAAGAAAAGCGAGAAGCGAGCAAACGATTCCCTAGAATATTGTATTCCGTATGTAAGTGTATTGATAGTTTGACACATGATTCCGGAAGTCATCGCAAATGCTATTATTTAGTTTTGTTTTTAATTTTTGATTCTCTTCATCAGAACCCGTCCCTCCGCCGCCAGCTCCGAAACCAGCGGCCGTAAAGGCCCGCGCCAAGATGAATCCGAAGGTCAGTACTTTATTATATTTTAGGTTGTCTGGAGCAAGGTTGGGGAACTTGGGTTTACCACTTTGACTATGTGTTGGTGGAACTAACTCCCACGAAAATTCTAGGGCTAATACTCATTCATCATCATCATTGCAGCAGTCCACTGCTGGACATAGGCCTCCATAAGTTCGTGCCAAAAATAGCGTGAACTCGTGTGTTTTGCCCATAGTCACCACGCTGGGTTGGTGACCGCAGGACTGGCTTTGTCGCACCGAAGGCGCTGCTGCCCGTTTTTGACCTTTGTATTTCAAAGCCAGCAGTTAGATTGTTATCCCGCCATCGATCGGCTTTTTATGTTCCAAGGTAGAAGTGGAACTGTGTTATCGTGTTTATAGTGATGGAAAATCTATTATTCTTCCATCAAAAAGGAGCAGCGTGGATTAAGCTCTTACAATCTGAATTGTCCTTTACAAATAATATGACAGTTAGTAATTCAGATAATATCCCATATTTTGTATACAAAGTTACAAACATGGCCGCTCCGAATCTACATCGCGCAATCGCCGCGCTAGTGCTGTAAACGATCATATCGATCAAATATACATAGTTGTTTGTTATTGTAGTCTAGCTAGATAAAAGCTTGAGTTGTCGATAATTCTACGATAAAATCATTTTTTTTTGTTCCAGTAGGGATTTAAGTAATTAAAAGTACTTTTGAATCGTCGTTTTGCATTTATAACAATGCATTGTCTTAATCTTTAAAAAAAAAAATGTTTAATATGTAACAGTGATTCCGAACGTAGATTCTGCAGAGAATAATCGGTTAGATACTCCGCAGTTATTCTTTTTATATATTTTTTAAATATATAAATAGTACATTAGATCTGTATGTGTTTATGATAAAGTATGAGCGTGTATAAAACAAAACTGATCATCGTAAAAAAAATGGATGAAATTGTCTCCTAAGATCAAGATCAGACAGTTTAGAAACTCATCAATACGAAAATCTCATCTGGTGAAACGAAAAAAAAAAGCGAATTAGTATAAACGAATGGCAAAGTTGTCAATAGATAAATGTTTTATATATGCTATATAGAGTTATAGACCCACGAAACGGGATTCTCTTCCTACTATAGTCTTTTGAGTTTAAGGCTTTTAAAAAAAAATTCTAAAAAACATTATAAAACAACAAAACAGGTATCTCCAATATTAAAAGCTGCTCGAAAAATTAGAAAAAAGGCGAAAGTTGACAAATTATTTTTATTCATCTTACTTGAATGACATGGTATATACAATACAACATTAGGACAATCGAACGCCAATATTCATAAAAACATAAAACAATGAAACAGGTATCTCCAACATTAAAAACTGCTCGAAAAATTAGAAATAAGGCGAAAGATTGACAAATTATTTTTATTCATCTTACTTGAATAACATGGTATATACAATACAACACTAGGCCAATCGGACGCCAATATTCATAAAAACATAAAACAATGAAACAGGTATCTCCAACATTAAAAGCTGCTCGAAAAATTAGAAAAAAAGGCGAGAGTTCGACAAATTATTATTATTCATCTTACGAGAACGACATGGTATACAAATACAATACAACACTAGGCCAGTCGAACTCCCGCCGGCGCGGTTGACGGTCGTTCCCGCGCATTTCGAATATAGAACGCGTTTATTATCTATACTAATTTGGTTTAAAATACATCTTTATTTTAAAATACGTGTTATTGGCAGGATACTTTTACGCATTATCATCTAGTTGACTTTGGAATTAAAAAATATAATTCTAGAAAAATCTTTGCCAATTTTTCCTAACGTATTTGTGTTTGAAAGTGATTTTTATATTGTTTCTGTGCTGTAAGTGTGTAATTTTGTTTTATAAAAGTGTTGTTTTTAATTCGTTCTGTTGACGGTTTTGTACTGGAATGCATTTTTATGGTTTGATATTGGTATTTTATTATTTATAAATATATTTACTTAGTGTATTTTAAAACGTACGCCATATTCTCTTATTGAGGTTCGATAACTATATCAGGAGGTACTTTTTATAAATAATCCTAGAACTACGATAAATAACATTTGAAGAAATTTTATGTGTATTAAATAGGCTATTATGTTAGATAAGGATAAACTTTCAATTATATTTCAGTAATTTGTGTTACACTTAGTTTGAATCAAATTGATTAAAATACTCTCAGCATTCGAAATAGTTCGAAAAATTCAAATTTGGATATGAACAATTTTTGAAAGTTAAAAATAATGTTCATTATTCCTTATTTTCGTATGGATCATTTTAATTATGTTCTTTATACAGTCGAAACAAATGAAAGTATTAAAACAATATCTTTCAAGGACGATTGAATCGTAAACAAGATTTATTTAAGAAAATATGTTGTCTGTCGGTCGGAACGTACATTCTACTGTCGAATGTAGTTCGAATTTTATTTTATCGCTTGCATAACGTTATGAATTGTAATGCAATAGAAATACTAGTTTTTTTTTTCACATCTAATTTCAATAATTATATTTATTTATTTAGCTAGTCTTTAGATCAAGACCCGTGGAATTAATTTTGTAACGAAATTATACAGATAACCGTTGAAATTTTGAGTTTAGATAGGTTAGGTTAATTTTAAACATTTAGATATGATATTCAAAAATGTTTAGAATTTCTAATGTGTGGGTAACACAAAAATAAAATCGTAGATATTAGGTTATTTTTTTTTTATTTTATTCGACGCGTTTTTGATATTAAATTTTTGATTTCCCTTCAAACGCGTGCTGATGATGTATTAAAAGAAGAAACTTGTCAGAAAGTAAACGCGTTAGCGTGTGTTACAAATCAGCTTGATAACTCTTGATGGCTCGACGTATGGCTATAAAACATCGCGTTGTTGCACATAAAAGCGAAGAAATGATTAAAAATGTTCTTCTTGAATAGTAGTACACCTCGTTAGAGATTTCCGCTACATAAATATAAAAAATATATTTATAGAAAACAATAATAACTTAAATATAACAAAAATGCGGGTAGTTAACGAAAAAAAACCTACTACACTAAGTAGTGTGCTTGTTACTCTTTCAACGACTGAACCGATTGTAACGAAATGTTAGGTAGATAGCTGAAGATCGAGAACAACACATGTATCCCGACAGTCCAACGGGAGTCAACAATGTATATGTAACAAAAATAACTGAAGGCGAAATAAACCGTATAAAACATAACATTAAACCTTCTAGTGATGTAATTTGAAACAACGCCAAACGAACGATACCTATTGAAAATTGTCGTTATCGCTGGAACGCGTTGCTAATTTAATTTCTTTTTAATTAATTTTATGAAATATAATGATTATGTACCCCACAAGGTAAAATTAATACGCAATTAATACTACAGAAATACATGTATATCGAATTTTATCTTACTGTTGTTATTGAAAACACAGCAGGAAATATCCTGTTCGAAATCTGGAGCAGCCCGACTGGGGAAGTATATAACTTATTTAGTATATAATTACTTTCCATAGTAAATCTATACTTGGTAATCTTTTAAGTAATCATTAAGTCTCTTCAATGCGGTCGTTAGTATGTAGGTTGCTGGGCTAGTCTTTTAACCTTCTTCAAAAAAGTATATAAAAGCAGTAAATAAACGCTTCACACTTAACTACATAACCGATTTTAATCCGAAAGATGACCTATATTTTATTTCGATATATATAACAATTATATTCAAGGAAAAAAAGGGTGCGAAATTGACAAATTTAATACTCCTCTATCGACGTAATTTTCATAAAAAGGCTTACAAAGATTCTGCTTCACGTATTAATATATAGATTTAAAAAAGTATCGGTCTAGCGGTTTTCGAATATGTTATCAGTTGCAATACTTTCCTTTTTTAAACAATTTCCTTATATTATTTTTATGTTTTTATAATGATAATTGGCGACGCATATATTGGTTCACTTTAGTGTTATCGTTCACTGCTAACAGAGCGATATGATACTATAAACTTTAATGAATAATAATATTTTACTTATTATTTCATTCTGGTTAAAAATTAGAAAAATGAGGACATGTGCTATTAAGTTTAATCGAAAATAACGTCCCGATTTTTTGTGTCGAACACGATAGAATACCTTAGAAATAAAATTATTACTCTGTAAATAGTTATATTAAAATCGTATCGCAATCGTTTTGTACACACATCCACTGTAAATTAATTGAAGTACACACAGGCACAGGGGAAAGAGCACAGGGCACAGCAGGAAATATACTACAAATCTAGAGTAACCCGATCGGAGAAGTACCCAGACCGTACAGGAGATCACAGCTAAGACTGCAGCAGTGTTGTGTTTCTGTGGTGAGTAAGGTGACCAGAGCTCCAGAGGATTGGGGGTAGGGTTGGCAACGCGCTTGCGATGCTTCTGGTTTTGCATGCGTGTATAAGCTACGGTAATGGCTTACCATCGGTTGAGCCGTACGCTTGTTTGCCGACCTTGTTGCGTAAAATAAACCAAACCGCGTGGCACAACTAGTAATTTATAAGACATTTAAAATGTAATTGAAATCAACTAATTAGTTATTACTATCGCGATGAAGACAGACTAACTAACCTTTAGTATTTAATTACACGTAAGCATAATTATATATATATCAAAAGGTGACTAACCCTATTGCGACCTCTTGTCTTGTTTCAGCTAACGGTCAAGCTTGAATTGTTTAATGTATTTTAGTTGAGAAATCGCGCGTTCGACGAAAAATAAATATTCATCATATCTCATTACAGCCATCTTGTGATATTTTATAATGTTACCACTAGTTTAATCTATCAATGATAGTTTTGGAATGTACTCCTTAAGAATCGACTTTCATATAAAGCGCCCGGTATGAAAAAAATATGAGGAGTAAAATCTACTGAACGAATGACCTAGCTACGTTTATCGTAACGCCATCTATCGGAACCAAATAGGATTTGCATTACGTTTTCTAATAATGCCATCGAATAAAGCCGATAGATGGCGTTATTTGATTCATTTATTTACCTTTTGATATGGTATTAATCTTTTTCTTAGACTAGTAAGCCTTTTTTGTGCCTATTTAGACATAATATCTGAAGGAGTAATTTCCAGTCTTGTGTCGGAGCTGACACACACACTTTTTGTTTTACGCAACTACGTTACCCGAAAATTAAACCTATAATATTCATCAGGCGATCTCTTATGATAATTTCGTAACGTTCGTTTTAGTTTCGTTTCATATGTTATTTAATATATTTAATTTCGAAGTCTAGTTTCATTAAAGCTTCTCGTTCATTGGGTATATAGCGCTATGTAATGCTATAATATCCTTTTGGAAGTTAAACTTCTTTACGCACGTTTGACTTGGGGAGTAATGGCTAAGCTGGTAAATGG
Source organism: Melitaea cinxia (assembly GCF_905220565.1). NCBI lineage: Eukaryota > Metazoa > Arthropoda > Insecta > Lepidoptera > Nymphalidae > Melitaea > Melitaea cinxia. Next base: position 6,296,801 of record NC_059418.1, on the reverse strand, counting down.
GTGACGAGAGCGTTACGAAAAGTGTGATCGGGTGAGGAAAGTTAGTGAGGCAAACGGAAAGAGTTACGTTTCGTATATTACTGTAGGGGCAACTAAAGAAGTTTTACTTCAGTCGTGTCGGTCTAAAGCGCACTAGAATATAAGCTTTTAATAAAATCACGTCAACAGTAAAACAGACATAAATATCGACGCGATCGAAACCGTCGCGTACTACTAGTGTTGTGTATTTTTACTTTCCGTTCTTGCGTATACAAGGTATCGTATAAATGTCATTACTTAATATAGTTGAGTAAATGCCATAAGTCGACCGAACAGGTTTGACGGATCCGGTCAAGCCGAAAAGACATACATACTTATGTATAATATGTCTACATGAGAATGTCTGATTGGATATTATTTATCAAGGACTAGTCTTGTAGTTTTATTCGTATATTTCTTTGCGGTTGCCGCCACGTTATTTTTGGCGTAAACTTGTGGAGGCCTATGTCCAGCAGTGGACTGTATAGGCTGTAATGATTGATTGATTGATAATGATTGCCATTTGCCTGTGGATGCCTGCAAAATACGATGAATCAAGTAGCATTCGGGTACTTCCTAGAAAGCGTAAGGGGTGGGATCGGCAAAGTGCAGGCATTCATAAGCAGTGATAATCACTTACAAACAGGTGGCGTACGATTGTTTGCCTCCTTTGCCTTGTGCAAAAAAAAAACGCATTGCTCATGAGCTAATTACTAAACTTACTCACAGGAGCATACCGTTAAGCGTATATAATGTATCTGTGCATAATTAAAATAATTGTGTTTGCTCGCAAACGAAAAAAAAAACCGACTTCAATTACATCGACAAGTAATACAACGTAGATTGACGAAAATATAGTCAAGCAACTACGCGTTATCAAAGATTACTCAAAAAGTAGTTATCGGATCTCGATAAAATTTATATGTGACCACATGATAAACATCAGCTTTCGATTAAATGAAAAATTATCAAAATCGGTACACCCAGTAAAAAGTTATTACGGATTTTCGAGAGTTTCCCTCGATTTCTCTGGCATCCCATCATCAGATCCTGGTTTCCTTATCACTATACCAAACTAGGGATATCCCCTTTTCAACAAAAAAAGAATTATCAAAATCGGTGCATCCAGTAGAAAGTTATGCGGTATAATACAACGTAGGTCGACGAAAAAAGCGTCAAGTAAAAACGCATTATTAGATATAACTCGAAAAGTAGTTGTTAGATCTCAAATAAATTTAAATGGGACCAATTGGCACACACCACCTTTCGATTAAAACAAAATTTGTCGAAATCGGTCTACCCGGTCAAAAGTTCTGATGTAACATACATTAAAAAAAAATACAGTCGAATTGAGAACCTCCTCCTTTTTTGGAAGTCGGTTAAAAAAAATATTAGCATTCTGCATTCCTTCTCTATATAAACAAATAGTAATAAAAAATAAGTGTGAAATTAAAAAAAAAATCATCGGATTTATACCTATAATATCTAGAAGCCGGCATCAGATAATAGTTAGCGATAAGAAGCTTACTTGCATCATTTACATATTTTTATCATACGTCTGCTTTGCAATTTGATTTGTGTGTGTGAATAGTTAAAAATTTCGTCAGAGACATATAATTGAAGTCGGTAATATTTTTTTTTAAGTAAGAAGAGATTATTATCTTAATGCAATCGAAAAGATACAGATCGTATCAAGGTGAACTTTAGCTCTCGAACTATGAGAAGGTTATTTCATAATTCATAGTTATTTTTACTCGTATATCGTCATATCAAAATGGTTGATAAATATAAACTCTTATCATACTTATTTTATCATCTATAATTCAAAAATTTATTGTATTTTTCTGAAAAATATCAAGAAGATTCAACAACAATAGTTTTTGGTATAAATATTCTTCTGCTAGAAAGTCTGTTTAGTAACGTATATTAGATTTTTGTAACGTAAATAAAAGTATCAGAAATATGATAAATTTTTAAATGTAATTTTTGCCGATTGTACCTGACACCTTAGAATCACACAATCGGCTCATCATAACGAGTTATTATTCGGATTTTCCGTAATATTCATAAAAAGAAGGTCACGTTCAAACGCGATTGTAACCAAAACGGCACACAAACCAATATAAATTGACACGATTTTAAAATTGTATGTCATAATTTTGTCTCGAAAGACTCGTGTTTGACATTTTCACCTAATTCCAATTTTAAATTATGTGTAAAATTTGACCTATGCTTGTCTATTCCGTTTTGTAATAAGAATAGCAAATATGCAAAAAAAAAAAACATGACTATCTATGAATTTGTGCTGTGTGGCTACGGCACTAAAAAATTTAGCCACCCCCATGATCTATGAATATAAGAGCGATTGAGCCTAGAGGCTGGGCTTTGAATACCTTGCGAGATTCGATTGTATGTTCAAATGTAAAATTTTGATTCAGAAACTATCCAAGCGACAGTAAAGGGGTTGCGAATAAACAGGAATTTTAAAACAATAATATTAGTACCAGTTTAAACTAAAATTATTTTGACGAAAAGTTTCTAGTCAATATAAAAGTTTTTTTGCGGTCAGCATAAAAAAATCTCATGCGAAATTCTAGCTATAAATGCATACGAAGGGCTTAAATTTAAACATAAGTTGACTGTTTAATTAAAAAAAAAAAAAACAAAAAAAAAAACTGTTTCTACTTGAAGTAGATAAAAATGGGCAGTACTTATGTCCTGTTATCAGGTTCAACTAACATTCGAGTATGCAAACTAGAGAAAATTATAGATAAATGGGTTACACTATTATCGTGTAGTAATAAATAAAACAATAAATCCTGTAACGTGTCAATATATTCATAACACGACTATGAAAACATTAAATATCCAAGAATTATTCAACTCACTACATACATACTGTATTTTACATTAAAATAGTATGTAAATGATCATATAATGATCAGCATCGGTCCGTAATAATACATAATAGTCCGTTATTTAACAATAAACTTATATGTAATACAAGGTCACTAATTGATCCTATTTCTATATAAGTAAAATGACTTTATTTATTTATTTATTTGACTTGCCTCAAATATGAAATAGTTCGGTATGACTGGTTGTTTTTATGTTCTTAATGGCCGAGACGATGTTGATATGCAATTATCCCAAATCTTAATTAGTTTAACAAACAAATTAAACAGTAATTTAATAGATAAAAAAATCAGTATGACATAAAGACAGAAAGCAAAAAATGCTCGAGATTCTCTTACCATTTTCTTTATTAATTGCTTACTAAAAGGGACTGTGAAAGGCTGAGATAGGTCTCAAATACATATATAAACTACTAGCTGTGCCCGCGACTTTGTCCGCGTGGATTTTAACAACAAAGTTATTGTTCAGCTCACAGAGCTATAAAATAAATACATTTCTAAAATAAAAGTAGCCTTAACTACTTCTCACTACATCAGCTACCTGCCAGTGAAAGTCTCGTCAAAATCGGTTTAGCCGTTTCAGAAATTAGCCCGAACAAACACAGACAGACAGACAAAAATTGTAAAAAAAAATATTTTGGTAGTTGAGGTTTTTGGTTTTGGAATCCATATGCATTTAGTAAAAAGCAGTTATTTTAATAATATACAAATATAATACAAACATACACTCCGATTTCATTTAATTGTATAGATTAGATATTTTAATCGGTCAATTGTAATTTGTTGAATTCTAACACTTGAAAAGTATGATCCAATCTAGAGACAGTCAAAAAGCATGATATTAGATAACAGAAATCCCTTAGCATATTAATATTATAAAGTTGGTTTATCCTATAAAATTAAAACAAAAGAACACTGACAAGTAATAGAACTCAAAAGTTGTTAACCGTAGTGCAGTTTGGCTCACTATAATAATTCTTTAAATATTTGTTGCTTTTAAAAATTATTACACGCGATATTACTAATATACTCGTGTCCATGTCATAAAAAAAATCTATCTGCATGTCAAGCCAATAAAATATTTAATTTTTACGGTCATTTTAATTTTTTGTCATTAAAATTGTCATCGATGACTCAATTAAAAAGTGGTGGACCCAAATTGGGGCCTTGAGGAACTCTGACCGTGCAACGTGGATATCGTATCTATACTTTGTTTTGTTGTAAATCATATGATCAGGCGAACTTCAAACCTATATAGTTTCTTTTTCCCGCACGGTATCTTTCTAGGGTTAATATAATTTCATTAAGTTTTTTTTTTCTTCAATTAACCAACTTTATCAAATGTTTATCTTAGTAGATTATCACGTATATCACGTATAAGAAAATTTATCGTAAATATGCAATAATCATTTGATAAATTGTATTATTAACCCAGATTAAGGCTTACACTTTACACGTGGTTCCACGTTGCGATAAATGACGTGTAAGTCACGTGCCAGATTACGGATCGAGTTTTGCGTACGACAGACATTGCATCTGACGTCTGTTGTGTCCGGACTGCACCCTGTAATATAGTGTGTTTTGTTCTAGACTTTCGTGAAGTATCACGGCCTTTTTTACCGGTTATTAAAGCTGTCTGATGTACAATGGTATCAATAGATCAATGTTTTATAGTGCATTTATTGTTTTCTTATATTTACGCGAATTTCAGTCATTATAATGAAACAACTTTTTGGGATTTTGTCGCGGTTTATAAAGTTTTTTAAATGCCCGACGTTTCGGATACTTTACAACAACTATTGTCACGGGTGGACCATTTTTATAGTACATATTTTTTGCCATCATTTCTACTGTCAGATATTTTTGTTAATCAATAAAATTGTAATTTTACAATTTTAAAATGTGTGGCTACGGATGCTGTGTGGCTACGTCACTAAAGAATTTAGCCACCCCCTCTCTTCCCGTGGGTGTCGTAAGAGGCGACTAAGGGATAACAAGGTTCCACGACCACCTTGGAACTTAAGAAGCCGACCGATGGCGGGATAACCATCCAACTGCTGGCTTTGAAATACACAGGCCGAAGACGGGCAGCAGCGTCTTCGGTGCGACAAAGTCAGTACTGCGGTCATCAACCCGCCTGCCCAGCGTGGTGACTAAGGGCAAAACACATGAGTTCACGTTATTTTTGGCGTAAACTTGTGGAGGCCTATGTCCAGCAGTGGACTGTATAGGCTGTAATGATGAATAAAATTGTAATTTATTAATTGAGGTAAATAGGTCCTAACAACATACATGTGCAAGAGAAACTCATCACCAACCGATGATACAGACCTAATACTCTTACAACAGCCTATTTCTAAAACATTATAAACTCATGTATGTCATCCATTAACGATGCAGCGCTTGCTTAGTTGAGGTCGAACAAAACTACCAACAAAGCCTATCTGTAACTTATGTACGGAATAAAATGTATCAGCAATCTGAGAATCTGAATCAAATTCTCGATCCCCTACGATGAGTATGGAATCACTTTACGACACAGCAACTAGCAAACGTGGTAGCACTACCCAAAATTGATGCAACAATTTACGAGCGATGCGTCAGAAATACGTACAGGCACGGTTTATAACTGCACTTCACACGTTTGTTATTGTCCGTCGAGAAGTATGCGAAGTATTGTCATGTGTAGGTCGATTCACACAGACGAGGTGATAGAAGGAATTAGATACGTGTAGTATTTATATACGGTTATAGCAAAAGTGTGACCCAAAATTTTGACTTCGTAGTAGTTAAATTTGTTTATGAAGACTTAAAATGAAGTAAAATTGACCATATTTTTGTTACGTAAAACATGATACAATACAAAAGACACGATAGTTTTTGTGCCTAGACAAATGTGATTGGTACAGGAGGCAAAGTATGAAAGCTAAAGTAATGTAAACATTCTCGTCTAAAGAGACTATATCTCGCCCATATAAAATTGATAAAACTAGGTGTGGGTAGAATTATATTTAAAGACAAAAAAACAAAGATTCAAAGCAAGAATTTGCGAAAAAAACCTACCTAAATGTAGGTAGAATGAAATCTATAATAAAGAAAAAAACATAATTTCGAAGGTAAAAAAAAATGTTTTGAGTTATCTCACTATAGTCAACGTGTTTGTTGTATTTCAAAAACCTGCTTGTAGCATTCTTCTAAAGATAGACGTAAATACAAAACAACTTGAGTTCTATAGCAAATACAGAATGCGTGAACACCTAATAAATATCTATAACTGTTAAATTTCTATAATCATCGACAAGTAATAAATACAACGTAAGTAGACGAAAAATAGTCAAATAAATACGCATTATCAAAGAATACCCAAAAAGCAGTCATCAGATCTCGATGAAAGTCGGTCAACTCAGTCAAAAGTTCTAAACATGCATAAAAAATACAATCGAATTAAGAACTTCTTTTTTGGAAGTCGGTTAATAAAACTCGGCCCGTACCAATGAAGTGTGAATCTGGCACGTGACAGGACGTGCTTATACGTTATCTATCACCATCGTCATCTATCATCTATAACCACGTGTTACGTGTAAGTCTTGATCTGGGTTAATAATACAATAATCAAGTCGGTCAAAAAAACTGACTCAATATTTCCATTTTTTTCCACCGCAATTCAACTCGGTTTTACGTGAAAAAAATCACATGAAAATCGGACTATCCTTCATAGAGCTACAGTGCCCTAGACATACATTGGCGTCAAACTTATAACACCCCTTTAGTGGAAATATTATAAAATATCCTTAAAATATTTTCTGACTTTATATTAAAGGATAATATAACTAAAATTCATATACCATAGCAAAATATAAATTACAATTAATAAATCTAAAATATAAATTCTTTACATCTATTTAAAATTATCTATATTGTAATAAGTATCAATTTTTACGAAAATTGCGCGGACGGAGGAGTAAGAAATTTCGCACACGTATAATTTATATAGAGAAGGAGTTCACTATGCTAAAATATATTTTTAAATTATGCATAACATAAATCATTCAATCAATAACAAAAAAAAAAAAAAAAACCTTACACACGTATTATCTTATTTACATGTATTTCACACACACACGCATATATATACTCTTTTGTTTATTATTACAAAAGTACAGTCTTTGACAACAGAACCTTAATAATGTTCAAACTTATAATTTAAATTAGTTATGGTCGAATTTTGACCACCGGGCGACCACTAGTTCTTATAAAAATTTAAACAACAGTATGAGGTTTGCTATTATCCTAATACAAAAGTTTATATATGTGTGGGTACGCCATATCCATATCGCACAAATTATTTAACTTTTGACTCGCTTCTATCTATCTGCAAATCCACAGTTGCTATTGTTTTTTTTTTTTTTTTCGTTTATGTCAAGCATGAGCTGGCTATATTCTCAAATCTTAACTGGCTTATCTTATTGAATATTTAAAAATCCACTTAATTACCTGCCGTTTCTTAGTATCGCCGGAGCATATGACATTGAAACTTAATATTATCTTTATATTTACGCTGTTTAGACAAAAAGTCGTTTGATAAGAGCTAACGTCACGTTGATTATAAAATAACATTATCATATTATCCCACTGACCGAAAAAGCTTATTAAGTATTCAAGGACATAAAATGTTTAAGACATATTGTAACTAAAATTTTATATGTAAGTAGAATCGCGTGGGACGTTTAGTTTTTAATGGGTTCTGAATTCGATTTTTTTTTTGGATAATTCATCTGTAGAGGAAGGCTATATAATATTTTTAGTAAGTTTGTCCATGAAATTAACGCAGGTGAAACTGCCGGCCACAGCTAGTATCTGATATGTAAAAAGAAATAAAACACTAGCCGACCCGCGCCCGATTCTTTGGGCGTTAATTATTTTGGTGATGCAAATATATATAGTAAATTTACATATACTATTATTTTTCAATGAATTTTTTGTTCAATAACAAATAAAATGTAGCCTATAGCACTCCTGGATAGTTGTAGCTTTCTGTTAGTGAAAAAAAATTCTCGATCGGATCAGTATTTACGAAGATCCTACACACAAACAAAATTATAAACTGTGCCTCTTTATAATATTAGTATAGATAACCATTTTCGTCATCAATTTACAAACACACGTGCGATGTAAGGCCGACTGTTAGTATTAAAATTATTCAGTGTAAAAAAAAGAAGAGATTAAGATTCTTGTATGTATATGTATATATATATATATATATATATATATATATATATATATATATTTATATAAATTAAATTAGCTTGGTAGGTTTTGATAAGATTTTTAGTAATGAATTAGTAATTAATATTCAAAACGCCGTGTGGGATATCTTAATTGATATAATAAATTTTGTGTTTTTACAAGGAAGTGATATGATTTTAAAAGTTTTAGAACCTTAGTAATAATAGTTAATTTTAATATCATTTAATGTATGTATTTATTTTACAAAATAATCTATCAATATAAATAATAATTGCGTTTGCTGGCAAGCGAAGAAGAACCGACTTCAATAATATCGACAAGTAATACAACGTAGGTAGACGAAAAAATAGTAATGTAAATACGCATTATCAAAGATTACTCCAAAAGTTGTAATTAGATCTCGATGAAATTTAAATGTGACCACATGATAAACATCGGCTTTCGATTAAATTAAAAATCATCAAATCAATCCATCAATCCAGTAAAAAGTTATGCGGAGGGTTTCCCTTGATTTCTCTGGGATCCCATCATCAGATCCTGGTTTCCTTATCACGGTACCACACTTAGGAGATCTCCTTTCCAACAAATAAAGAATTATCAAAATTGGTTCATAAACGACGAAGTTATCCCCGAACATACATTTAAAAAAAAAAACAATATTCGGTCGAATTAAGTAACCTCCTCCTTTTTTGAACAGTATTTAATAGTATTTAATATATTAAGCATAAAATGTTTATAACACTAACTCAAAACCAATCAATCAATTATTCATATATGTACGTATGTAATATATAATAATTATTTATATGTACTGAAACAGATATCTTCTGAAGGATATATCCACCTTTGTTATATCATCAATCATTGTACATGTAATTTTCTGTATATTCTTTCTCAGTGTAATAAAAGTTAATATATTAAATATAATGCCATATAAAATATACATTACAAATTTATTACGTCACGGAATAACAGTTATAAGTAATATTTTATATGTATTTTATTGATTAATATAAGCAAATACATATAATGTGGCGGACTATGTTTGAAACAGTCCTTATAAATTCATTTAGTTTTTCGTCACTCTAGCCTATGTAGTCTCGTAGTATTTTTATACAACTCATTCAACGGCCCCCTATATTATTTACTTCTGCGTCTGGGGTGCGGGCGCACACGCAATAATCAAGGACACACCCATCAAATCACGGCAAACACCTGTATGAACTATACGAATGTTTGCCATGAGCTTCGATCGAACCCGCAACCGTCATCTCAACAGCTAGGTAGTGTGTAACCGCTGCGCTAACACGCGACATTTTAGTCTTCAAACAGAAATGGGGCAGATAGTTTAGTCTATTAGACTAGCTTAAAAAATACAGTGATAATATGAAGGTCGCCATGCCTGTCACATACCAATTAACCGGTTTTTATAATTTATCTTTTGATTTAGGTTACTAGAAATAGACATTTGACATGATTATTTTCTTTAGTAAGCAAAATCATAAGTTATAAGCACCTCTCTACTGCCCTGAGAATCCGATATTGAAAATCAGGTAACACAAAACGAACACGTTGAATATGCAATTCCTTTTTAAACGAAACAGGCTTATAAGCTACACAAATCGTGTCAAAAGTCTAAAACAAAAATAAATAACTTATTAAGACTGACCTGAAAACGAGTATATTTAAATAATGAGGCTATACTAAAATCCATCAATTCGTTATAACAGTTGAAAAAACGAGTGTGCTTTAGATCACACGACTGAAGTAAAACTTATGAAACGTAAACTCTCTCTTTCTATCTTCAATAACTTATAACCCTCTCAAATTCCGTTCGCCTAGTCCGATCACACTTTTCGTAACGCTCTCGTCACGCATTCACCAGCTTACTCCCCAGTTAAGTGTTCGTAAAGAAGTTTTACTTAAAAAAGAAAACTTAATTGTAACCCTAAAATCACTAAGAATTTTGTAACAGGCATCATAAGGGAAATGTAACTAAGAATAAAATATAACAAATGTATCGAAGTGCAGATAAATACGCGCGGGATCAGTAATACATTTAGTAAAAGTGTTTCTTCTGAAACAAAACAAAAAAAAAAACGATTTATTTACATCAACAAATAATAAATAAATAAATAAATAAACAATACATGTCTGTCGTGAGTGGGATCGAACCCGCGACCGTCAGCGCAACAGCTAGTGCTGTGACCGCTGCGCTAACCCGTCGTCAAATAATAAAATGAGAATGTAAATACGTTCCTTAATATCCTCAATCCTTATTATAAGTATTCGTAAAATCTCGCTCACATTAAAATGGCACCACTTGATAAGCACCAGCTTTTAAATAAAAGATAAGAATCGTCATAATCGATTCATCCTGTAAATATTTTTAAAGATACACAAGATAAAAGATGAAGTTGATTTTTGAAGGAGGTATAAGCACTTGAACAAATAAACGTACAAAAATTTTTTAATGGAACATAAAGAACTATAATAATTATCGCAATTTTTAAAAGATGTTATATTGTATTGATAGGCTGAACGTACGCTGACGTACAACGGTAAAAGTTTTTTGGACTCTAAAGAACTTAATAATTGTAAAAAAAAAAAAAAAACTAAAACAATAGTAAATATTATATTCACGGTAAAAGCGTTCTAAAGTTATATCATAATCAAGGGAATAAAAACCAGTATTAAAGTTTAATAAATATTGAAACAATACATACAAAAATTAAAACATAAGTATTTATTAATTTTAAATTTTTAATGCAAACTGCCTCATCCATACGTTTCAATTTATTTCCTAACCTTGACAATCGCCAGAACGAGATAGCGCCCGAGCGAACAAGACAGACTACCAACGTGGTAGCCACGCCACACTTTTAGGTTATAATCGGAACATAATAGTACCGATATCGCAGTGTTGTAATTTTGTGTTATTACATAATATATAAGTAAATAACCAAATAATAGAATTAACCCTGTGTTCTAAAAGTGTAATATTTAAGTACAGTTTGCATGGTAACAGGCTATTTTTTTTATTTGAACGTTTTTATCGTAAATAATCAAAGATAAAGCGGTATATCGCTTGTTATTGGTTATGTGTAAAGGTGTAAATTCGTGTAAAGATTTTGATGTTTTAACTACAGACGTGTATGCGATGAAAAAATATTAGTTCGTATAATACTCGTAATATATAAATTATCATTTGTGCATTTTATTTAATTGTAGATGTATAATTTGATGTAGTCTAGTTCAAAATTACTAAGTAGTCGATTACAACGCCATCTATTATTTACTTATGAAAGTGTTAATCAGGCTGGAAATTGTGTAGACGTATACAAAAATTATCGGTAGCTGATAAGGACAGAATAAGAGCGAAAAATTTTATTTCACTGGCTACAATATTATTATTAAAAAGGTGTTATAATGTAAACAGGTTTTACACGCAGTTACATTGGCGTTGTGTGTGTTGTTCCATACATGTACTGTTCCGCTACTATCAGTCTTACAATAAATCGAATACTTTTTACAATCGGATGCAGTCTTTAGAGTCTGTTTAACCAATTGTGGATAACGCTATTTGACGGATGACGATATCCAACAGATGTTTTATTAATTTTCACAATCGCCATCGAATTTCACTGTATTTATGAGATAATTTTATTCGCAAATATGAACCTTAAACTTTTAGATTATTAGTCGTGGTGAAACAGGGCCTAACGGTCTATTCTACCTCCCGCTGTTGTCTGAAGTTTAATCGTAATCTATACTATTATAAAGAGGAAAGATTTGATTGTTTGTTTGTTTGCATCGAATAGGCTCCGAAAGTACTGAAGCGATTTGAAAAATTCACGGTTCTACACTATCCGCGGCTGACTGAAATATTTCGAATTTTTTGTTAAATACCCTTACGAAGCCGGGACGGGATGCTAGTAATTCATATAGCGTGATATTTTATAGCGTAACTGTCTTTCTCAAGCTTTCTCGTTCGTCTGGTCAGAATTTATCGCTTACGAAAAACTATTTAAATCTTTTAATATTTGTGTGACGTGTCCATGCAGTTGTCAGTTGCAAGGCTGTAGGTTAAATTCCAGTCCCAAGGCTTGATTGATTTTTATATTATTTATATTTCATTTATTATTCATAAATTAACAGTACATTTGGACATATAGAATGTTATCGATATAATATACCGAGAGCTTATACAAAAACCGTAAAACCGGTAAATAAAACGACTTCCTACTCGAGCGAAATGTCACTCATTTGCATCATAATGCATTTAATTTTTTATATGTCACGTACATTCTTGTATATTTAATTAGTATTAAATGTCTGCGACTTTTGGTTTAACTTAAATATCGATCGATGTCTTTATTCGTGGTCTATAAATATGATATAGTAGTGCTAAAATTTTACTAGCCCGTTGACGCAGCTTTTAGTGACCCTGCTTTCTACTCCAGGGGTTGTGGGTTCGATTCCCATCCCGAGTCTGGATGTATTATGTATATTTATTTATATATGTATTATTTATATGTATGTTTATCGAAAAAAAAAAAAAAAAAATATATATATATAGCTTTAGGAACATCTATTTATTTATTTTCTAAAGGCTGGTGCCTATGTGAAACTAAAGGGTAAGTTAGATTTGGAAGGAACCTATTAAACCCGTAATTATTAGGGAATCAAATTTTATATTTTATTAAGTATAAATTTCAGTAATTAATAGTTCTCGATTGAAATTAAACAGTTTGCGATAATCGCGTAGCTATCGCGGGATCGTTCGCTCTACGTCAAAATACAATTCACATATACGTATGCACATATTATTAAATAAATATCTTATAACATACACACAAGGTCGTCTGTTCCTATGGTAAGCAACTTAATGCTTGTGTTACAGGTAACAGCCGACTGTTTTAACTATATATATATATATATAAACATACATAGAAATAATACATATATAAATATATGAATACAAATATTACACCCAGACTCAGGCGGGAATCGTACCCGCAACCCGCGCCACAGAAAGCACCACAAACTGCGCAAACGTGCTAGTCGAATAGTCATAATATATAGTTTAGCTATTACACCGTAGATTTTAAAAAATTATCTTTATTATTTTATTATTTATTTAAAATAAAATTATAATAATCGTAATTTATATGCAATTAACTAATGTTACGTTCTAAATAACTAGTTTTATCTATATTAGTCCATTATTTAATTATACGTATTGTTATACAAAAAAATTCAGTTAGTCATCCGTCTGCAACGCGTTCAATATTACTCTTACGTAATCTTTTATCAACTCATTATTAATTTTTCCTTAAATAAATATTCATTTCGCATATAAAATAGTTCAAACAATATTGAAAGTAATTCAACAACTGTGCGAGTGAGAGCTATATTGCTTTTTCTCATTCTGTCTCAACTTAACGACAGGCGAGTGCACTTTTCAGTTATAATTTTACTTCAATTAATTATCGTTGTGTTGCTATGCGTCGTTTTTAACCGACTGTACAGAAATAATTGAGGTAATGTGGCATACGTTATCGCCAACAAGGAATACGTCAGATCGATTTGTCATAACAAAACGCTTATAAAGAAACATGTCTATGGTTGCTACATTACTAAAGGGATTTTAGCGAAAATTACAGGTTTAGTAAGCTTATAGTAGTATGCCACATACAAGCTTAGGTAGCTTATGTTTAACTGTGTATCTCAAGCTATCCACATACCAAATTTTGTTAAAATCCGTTTAGTAGTTGCTATTTGAGAGAGTTGAAAACATATACAAACTTTTGCATTTATAATACCAACCTACAACATACTAACTAAAGCGAAATTTTCTTCGTCTACTGTCAACAGAGCAAATTTACATATATATTTTAGTATTAAAAAAACAGTGAAAATAAGGAAATGACGTGTGATTAAAAAAGTCCAGTGTGAGGAATATTGCTATAAGTGATTTTTATAAGTGTACAAGTGTGTGTGTGTGTACAATGACGGCCGGAGTCGCGACGAGGAGGAAGGGGCGCTCGAGGAAAAGTTGGGCGAGGGTTGGCCATGATGGACAGGTAAATATCCTTAACGATCACAGCTAAATAATGCTGATCTCACCCAGTCTCCTGTTCCTGTTAATAAGGTAGCCGGAGTTCCTGGGTAGCGTCGCTAAGAGGTGGCTAAGGTCGGCACGCGCTTGCACTAAAGTTATCAGGCGTACGCTCGTTTTGCCACATTTATAGTACATAAAATGCCTTCTATCTTCATTCTTCATCATCATTCTTCTATAGCCCTTTGGTTCAATCTGCATTGATGGTGTTTTTTGCTTCGGGGATTGTAGGCTCGATACCTGCTCCAAATCTGGGTGGCGATAATATAATATGTATCTATTTCTATAGTTATATGTTTTATTTAAGGTGGACATTTTTTGTCTCGAAAGACTCAACTGCTTTCTACTAAATTTTGGTATAAGTAAAAGGTGAACTGTGTGGCTGCGGCATTAATGAATATAGCCACCCCCCTCTTCTCGTGGGTGTCGTAAGAAGCGACTAAGGGATAGCACAGTTCCACTACCACCTCGGAACTTATAAAGCCGACCGATGGCGGGATACATACACAGACCGAAGACGGGCAGCAGCGTCTTCGGTGCGACAAAGTCAGCCCTGCGGTCACCAACCCGCCTGCCCAGCGTGGTGACTATGGGCAAAACACATGAGTTCACGTTATTTTTGACGCGAACTTGTGGAGGCCTATATCCAGCAGTGGACTGCAATATGCTGAAATGATGATGATGATACAACTGAGGTAGGGCACAGCAGGAGTTTCCTGCTCAAAATATGGAGCAGCTCGACTGGGGTAGTACCTCGACCTTACAGAAGATCACAGCAAAGTAATACTGTTTTCAAGCAGTATTGTGTTCCTGTTGGTGAGTAAGGTGACCAGAGCTCCTGGGGGATTGAAGCGATTGGGGATTGGCTTGGCAACGCGCTTGCGAGATGCTTCTGGTGTTGCGGGTGTCTATAGGCTACGGTAATCGCTTACCATCAGGTGAGCCGTACGCTTGTTTGCCGACCTAGTTACATAAAAAAAAAAGATGATGATGATGATGATGATGATTGAGTTAAAAGAAAAATAAATCCGTTTTCATATCTTTTCTTTCAAAGCTTATTATTCTTAAGAAAATAACACTTGAGGACCGAAAAAATGAATAAAAAATAAATAATGATTTTTCTTTAAACCGAATGTGATAGGTACCTATCGTTTGTATTTCATCAGTTCAATTTAATGTTTACATTTATTTTTATCAATTTGATATTATTATAGCAACTTAGTTATTTTTATTTTATAAACTCGCGCCATCGATAATGCAAGTCAACTTTAATTTTTTTTTTTTCATTACTTTATTTGCAATTGTAAGATTTTAATTTTAAAATGATTTAAAGTTACCCTTTCATGTACACCTTACATGTCGTAAATAACTTTGAACTTAACGAAATAATGTAAAGTGTCATAAGAATTTTACCGTAGGTTGCTAAATCGTACGGCAATTTTGGAAAAGTGATAGAATACACGGGGTTGTTGCTAAAAAATATGATTTTAAACTTGTAGCCATTGATCCTAAGGCCCTTTATAAATAAATCAACATGGCCTATTTATAATCGATTCTTAATAACTTAATGCACAGATCTCAGGGCGTCCCTTATCCGATGCGATTAAACGAAGCTCTGATCCACCCAGAGCCAGCCCCTTTGAATCACAGACTATTTTTGAATTTCGTCAGTACTTTTTCAGTACTTACTTCTTCTTTTTCAAATGCTTTTAATAAATAATTAACATTCAAGGATCCAAGGTGGTAGTGAAACTGTGATGTCCCTTAGTCGCCTCTTACGACACCCACGGGAAGAGAGGGGGTGGCTAAATTCTTTAGTACCGTAGCCACACAGTACAGAACTTAAAAAGCCGACCGGTGGCGGGATAACCATCCAACTGCTGGCTTTGAAATACACAGGCCGAAAACGGGCAGCAGCGTCTTCGGTGCGACAAAGCCAGTACTGCGGTCACCAACCCGCCTGCTCAGCGTGGTGACTATGGGCAAAACACATGAGTTCACGTTATTTTTGGCGTAAACTTGTGGAGGCCTATGTCCAGCAGTGGACTGTATAGGCTGTAATGTAATTCAAGGATCGTGCGATTGTTTGTTACACAGTAATGTATTCAACTTATTTAGTTTTCTATTACCACTAAAGCCTGTATTATTGTCTAAAAGGAAATATAGGTCCATATTTTCTTTGTGGCTACGGTACTAAAGAATATAGTCACCCCCTCTCTTCCCGTGGGTTTCGTAAGAGGCGACTAAGGGATAACACAGTTCTGCTACCACCTTGGAACTTGGAGAGCCGACCGATGGTGGGATGGCCGTCCAACTGTTGGCTTTGAAATACACAGGCCGAAGACGGGCAGCAGCTTCGTCGGTGCGACAAAGCCAGTACTGCGGTCACCAACCCGCCTGCCCTCGACTATGGGCAGAACACACGAGTCTACGTTATTTTTGGCGTAAACTTGTGGAGGCCTATGTCCAGCAGTGGACTGTATGGGCGGTGATGATGATATTTTCTTTAAAATTGAACACTTTTTAAAGAACCTATTATATGGATTTCCATAAATTAATGTCTAATTCAAGTAATTTTGTCCATAGGCGTCCGATTTTACTGATATTGGCGACGATTGGCCAACGCTCGGAGCAGCGGTCGCCGGCGCGAGGTGCCACTCCACGCCTCCCCCTCACGAAGATTCATCACATCAAAATGGCAATGCGGTGAGTTGTACAACCTTCTAAAAATCTTCTTTATTGAGGTAGGTCTGTTCAAAATCTGGAGCAACCCGGCTGAGAAAGTACCTTAACCTTAACAGAAGATATTGTGATAATCTCTAGGGGAGGGTTGAGGAGGTTTGGTGAGGAACGACTTTTGCGATGATGAGGCGTCTATAGGCTTCGGTTTACGCTAAACAGCATGTGAGCCGTACGTTTGTTTGCCGATCCAATTGCAAAAAAAAGTTACGACCTTATGCTTTGCTCACGTGGAACCACCAGTTTTATACCTTTTTACTTCAAAGGACGGCAAAGTAAACGCAACAACATCTGACGTGTGAGATCTCTTTAGGTATTAACCACTTAACATTATTAACCATTTAACATCTATATATAATATTCATTATAAAAAAACAGCGACGTGCTGCTAACGTTTTAAGTTTTTATCTACATTGTTTTTTATGTGCAACTACCAATTTTTTACCTCAGTATTTTCTGCTCTTCTTATTTCACTGCAGTGTTTTATTTAAAACGAATATTTCGACTAAATGACGTACATTCAATTTAGCAGGAAAAAAATTTCGTCGTAAAAATACGCTGCGTTTCGATAGTAAATTATAACGATGTGTATGTATTACGCAATTCCATAAAATTCCACAGTGATTCGAACTACATTGTTTAAACTATATTCCGAATGTGGGTAAACCGCCGTGACGGATATGGTCTCAATAAAACGTAATAGTTCCATCGTTGTTATAGAAAAACTAGCTGACTCGGCAAACGTTATCTTGCCGCTAAACGCTATTTAAAAATAGGGGTTGGTGGAAGAATGGTGAAAATTTCAGGTTATATGTATTTTTCAATGCCAAATCATAATAAAATATTGAATAAATAATTTATCTAAAAATTGAAATATTAGATAAAAAAAATGTGCATATGGCAGTTCCGACACGTGACTAAAACGAAAATATTCTATTCGATATATCAAATTATAATTAATTAAAACAATGGAGCTCTAAAATTAAAACATTAACGGATGCTTGCTTGATTGGTGCAGTGAATGTTTGCCTATTTCTTGGTTTAGTTAGAAGTGCTGTAAAGCGGCGCTCAGCATCGCTGCAGTTTTGCAGCAGCTGCGGTTTCTACTTTCATATATTTTTAAGGAGTAAACTCAAATAAAATGCAGAATATTCAGATTTTTTACCAACTTATAAAAAGAAAGTGTCACAATCTGTGGAAAGAATATTTCAACGAAATATCGTAGTATATGGAATTTGGTACAAAACAATACAGCCTATGTACTGTGTGGCTACGGTACTAAAGAATATAGCCACCCCCTCTCTTCCCGTGGGTGTCGTAAGAGGCGACTAAGGGATAACACAGTTCCACTACTACCTTGGAACTTAAAAAGCTGACCGATGGCGGGGTAACCATCCAAATGCTGGCTTTCAAATATACAGGCCGAAGACGGGCAGCAGCGTCTTCGGTGCGACAAAGGCAGCCCTGCGGTCAACAACCCGCCTGCCTGGCGTGGTGACTATGGGCAAAACACACGAGTTCCAGCCATTTTTGACGTGAACTTGTGGAGGCCTATGTCCAGTAGTGGACTGCGAAAGGCTGCTGTGATGATGATGATGATACGTATCAAGTTTCATTAAATTTTTCGCGTGAAAGACTAACAAATAAACGTCGATCCTCACAGACTTTAGAGCATCTATAAATATTATTGAGATGTTTATTTTAAAATTTTAGCAAGTTAAGGTAAAGTAGTACAACAAATCAAACACAAAACGTACCTTTAATATAGGTTTTTCATAATGTGGTGTGAATTCCTAGAAACATATTAAAACAAGGTAAATATTAAAAGTTAATCGGATGGCGGTAAAAAACGTCGGTAAAAATTATTGTTATTCACTTGAATAACGTCATGAATTACACATTGACCATGTAAGTGGTCGTTTTGTACCATAAGAAGACCGAATAGTGATAATAGATAAAGGAGACATTATTATTACATACCACTTTACTCACCGAACTTGAGTCATATTATTTTCGTGAATCTTTGTATCTTACTTTTTGTCCGTGTCCAGATAATAACGGAACAATAAAAAAATTACAGTTATAGAGACTGCTCGAATGGAAGTGAAAACTTAGAACTTTTATTATTAAAATTTGAAATTCCATAGAATACAAATAAAAATAATCTTTATTGTACACTATTCAGAGAAAAAAATTACACCGAAAGAAAGAAAATATAGACATTTACAAAAGGCGGTCTTATCGCTAAAAGAGCGATCTTTTCCAGTCAACCTCTAGCATGAAAAGGACATGACAAAAGAATTAGATGGTTTGGAGGTGTACATACATATAATCATACACGTAACTATACATAGTATATATAATGTTTAAATTAAAATTATTATGTATTATGTAGCTACAGATTTACTGCTGTATGCATGTCGGTGATGCGAACCCATAAGATTTTCCTCTACCAAAAAACACATACAATACACAAGCACAACGCCCAGACCACGACAAACATCTGTATGGCCGATAAATATGACTGTCGTGAGCGGGAATCGAACCCGCGACCGCCAGCGCAACAGCCAGTGCTATGATCGCTGCGCCAACGCGTTGTCAAAGTCGTTAAGGTGACCAGAGCTCCTGGAGAAGGTCTTGCGATGCTACTGGTGCAGGCGTCTATAAGCTACGGTAATCGTTTACCATCAGGTGTGCCGTACGATTGTATCTCGACCTAATTGTACATACATATAAAAAATTGCAAAGTAGTTGTAAAAAAATAAATAAAAGGATTGTATATATTGTTGTATATATATTTCATTCAGAAATTTATTTAGACTTAGCGGGTTAAAAGGGATCTAGCATCCTAGTTCATATCACGGGCTGAAATCATGTCAATTCTCTGCTTCTTTGCTTTAATATGACCGCTATTAGACACATCAATAATTACACTAACGTGGTATAAGCAAATTATATTTTTACGTAATTGATTCTTCGTTCGTCCTAGTCGATCCTTTGTTAGTCCTAGTTTCTTAATATCTCAATCAATGTTAGAACAGCTTAATGTGTGATGATTACAATATTAACACAAAATTGTCGAATCATAATTAACTGATTGAGTTAATTGACATCATGAAGCGGAAAAATGATGTGCCGATACAAACACGTGAATACTCGTATATATCATCCGCAATCCAATTCTGCTTCACTTTATCCGTAACGTAAAACCATAATTGTGTTTGCTTGCAAACGAAAATAAAAACGGATTTCAATTATGTCGACAAGTGATGCAACGTAGGTAGACGAAAAAATATTAAAGTATTGTAAATACGCATTATTAAAAACTAGCTGCTGCCCGGGACTTCGCGTGGAACAGTTACTTTGGGCTAACGAGATTAAACTGTTTACGCAGCGCACGCAACGCAAGCTCTCAGAAGGAAAAAAAAACCGATTTTGAAACATTCTTCATTGGTGCTCCGCTCCTATTGGTATTAACATGATGATATATAGCCTATGACCTTCCTCGATAAATGGACTATCTAACAGTAAAAGAATTTTTCAAATCGGACCAGTAGTTCCTGAGATTAGCGCGTTCTCAAACAAGCAAACTCTTTAGCTTTATAATATTAAGTATAAGTACTTGTTAGATATCGATCAAATTTAAATAATACCACATGACAAGCGCTTTCGGTCTAATCGAATCGCATCCCAAAAAAAAAAATTCTGGTACACCCAGTAAAATTTATAGTAGATAATTGTGGGTAATAAGGGAGAATTATTCAGAATGTTTGAAATTCAAAAAAGATTTTGGCAAAAAAAAAAAATAAGAACAAGAGTAGAGCTTAAATTTTAACAATTCGTCTAAAGAGCATGTGAGCTGAGTTTGTTTTATCATACGGTACTTAAAGGTATTGTGAAGTTCAGAAGATCAGTTATATTAATAGCCAATATGCCTTTCGTTTGAATTGATTTTCAAACTAAAAATCTATTTTTAAATATTCTCGAATCATCGGTAAGATTTCTCGACCGACATACCATTTTACTCAAAGACCCAAAACACGTAAAAACAGTTGAAAGAAATTTTTTGTTCGTTTTACTGTAAATATCGTCTCATCGACATTACAAAGAGTGACTCAGCGTATTCTTAACTTTATCAAGTGAATCAGCGTGATATTTAAAAGTTTAGTAATAAGCCCATAAACTTAGTAACGTTATGCAAGCGAGATAAAATTCAACCATTATAAGATATATATAATGTGAAAAATAAGTCACACATAAGCAAGTTTATTTACTTGTAAACTTATCTTACGACTTAAAATTTTATTCCAATTACTAGCTGTGCCCACGACTTCGTCTTGGAATAGTGACTTGGGACAGCATTTTTTGGATCTTTTGATATATTTTGGATTATAAACACCGCCATTTGGTTATTTACATGTTCAACGTGATTCTTTAAATTGACATAACTTTTTTATTTAGCGATTGACATGAAACAACACTAAATGTTAAGTGAAGCTAACCACAATAGATTGGCTAGCTAACCTCACGTTGCTAACTTCCTCTACGTTGGCTAGCTAACTTCAGGGTGTCGGTTTTTTTTTTCATGATAGTGTGCGCGCGCATCGTAATAAAATATACTCATAATTTTTTCCTAACGCACCACAAAAAAGTATAACTTAAAAAAAATGGCGATGCTAGTTCCGATATTAGATATCGACACTGTTGC
This sequence comes from Melitaea cinxia, assembly GCF_905220565.1. Lineage (NCBI taxonomy): Eukaryota > Metazoa > Arthropoda > Insecta > Lepidoptera > Nymphalidae > Melitaea > Melitaea cinxia. The sequence continues at coordinate 6,275,053 of NC_059418.1, read as the reverse complement.
AAGCACTACGATCTTTGTATACTTGTAGTCTAGATCACTCTTATGTATTATTATTTTTCAAACTACAAACGTGGCAAACAAGCTTACGTCTCACATTGCGGTAAGCGGTACTGTAGCTTATAGACGCCTGTAACATAAGAAGCATCGCAAGCGCTTTGCCGACCCGACATAGGCCTCTCCAAGTTCGCGCTAGACATCCATCACCACATTACTTGTTACTGTTTAATAATTTATAAATTATTTAATTATTTCAGGACCAGGAGCGAAAACCTCCGGAAGAGCAACCGATGAAGGTTGAAAAGATAGAACCCACACAAAACCACCAAGGACACAACGAAAGACATTTACAGCATGACAGGAATAAATCTGCAGGTGTGTATACGCGCTTATAATTTGAAAGCTTACCTAATTATTATCCGATTGCTGCACAAACAGCAAGCTTACGAAAGCATGGAAAACTATCGGTTTAGTAATATATCGGTATGTAATAACCGGCTACGAAACGGTAGAAAGTATACAAAAATATACCACTACCTACCCAACTTAGATACTAAGTTTCCTTTTTATGTCTGGGTTGCCTGGAAGATATGGCTAATTAGCCATAATTCCCACCCATTGTACTTCACATTCTGTAACTATCTTTATACTTTGGTTGTAATGTATTTGTGGTGTACAATCAAGTATAAAATAAAATAATATCATATTATAAAAAAAGGTTAGAGATATAATTATGATTACTAATTATTCATTACTGTTAGTCAAATATTCATTCAACATAATTTAATTGGCTTGTATTTTTATTAGTATTATAAGAAAACCAGGGAGAAAAAGTTTCGATGACATTTACCGCAAAGTGTTGCCTAATCTTTTCTTAATTCTTAGAAAACTACTGTTAATATATATATGCTTGTCTCTTTGTTTACTGAAATCTATACATATAATAAAATGGTAGGAAAGTCAAAACTGTAAATTGAATATCTTTTTTAAAAGAATACTTGGGGCGTGATCTACAATCGATACCGAAGCCAAAAACAGTTTTTAGAATTTTTGTCTGTTTGTCTATTGTATGTATGTCCGGGATAAATTCAAAAAGTACTGCATGGATTTACTTCAAATTTGGCACGAATATTATTAAGAAGTCGGGTCAACATATAGGCTACAAATTATCACGCTATCACCTACGGGGAACGAGCAGTGAACCTTTATTTCTTCAACGCATTCTGTAACAACGTGTAATCTAACGACGCATATTTGAATGTTGTTGTTATTATGTTAATAATAACTATGCTATAAGCTAGCTTCACACTATAAATAAAGACATTCTGTAGTATATTTAGTATCAGCATTGCACCCGTGCGAAGCGGGGGCGGGTCGCTAGTAGTATATGTATAATTGTAATGGTTAATTATTTATAGAGTGTTTGACAATTACTATACGAACATGTTAATAGTCTGTCAGGTCTCCCGTAGTTTAGGCCTCTAATCTCTAAACAATAGAGATCCTGGGTTACGCAATACGGGTATATAAAACTCCTTTCTGATTTATTTGTTGCATTTCTTTAAATGCTTACATCATTTGGGAAGAATACATATAATACATATCAAATCGGCCATTTATCGAGTGTATATATCGAGGCAATATTATATCGACAAACTAATTTTTTAAAATTTTTTTAACGATGTATTTTTTTTATCAATTCCAGCTGGTAAAGGAGGGAATAAGTCTGGCAAACACAAATGGGTCCCTCTGGACATTGATGTAAAAGCCGCGAGGCCATCCAAGCACGGATCTCAGCATCCTCCCAGGCAGGATCACGGTATGATATCTATATAACATTCTAAATTTATTTATTTGGAATACAAAATTTGATGTTTTTATGTCGATTGGCAACGCATATATTGGTATGTTTTAGTTTATTCATTCGCTCTCTTACAGACATCTGTTATACACTTCCTAATCGCTTTTCTATGGCCAAAGTTTGTCTGGAAGTAATCGCTCTTTTAGCGATAAGACCGCCTCTGTACGTCTTCCTCTAATTGTACTATTTTTGTTTGTATCTTTTGATGGTTTGCAATAGAGAATATTATTATTACCAGTGCGAGCTCACTGGCCGAAATTCGATCACTATTCATTTAAATTATACGTTTGAACATTATTAAGGTTCTGTTGTGAAAGAGTTATACTTCTATAATAATAAACATATGCGTGTGTGTCAAATACATGGTAGTGTGTGTAATGTTTTTTTTTTTATTATTGATTTGATGTATTTTTATGTATAATATTTTAGAAAAAATATATAAATGTGGCGACATCTATCGCGCGAAAATACGAACGACTAAGAAACTGACGTACGCTACATTGCGCTATCAGAGCTTTCAAAGTGATTAAGTATATATACAAGATTCCGACAACAACCGTCGGGGGCGTTAGCCCGCCAGACACAACACCCGTCTGGCCGGAGGATCGTCCCTTTTCGATGGCGGAGGTGATTCTTCATCACCATGTTCCTCATACTTCCAAACTATGTTTTTTTTTATTGATTTGATGAATTTTTATGCATAATTTAAAAAAAAAATATAAGCAATCTGAAGTTCTCTACATAAACTATAAGTGTACGAAATATCATACCTCGCCATTCGCGCAATCGTTGTGAAAAGGGGTATAAAGTTTTCGCTTGATGTATTAAATCGACATCAACAATTTATACTACGCCAACTCGAATTTCCGATAAGTTGGTTTTCTTAATGCAACTTGAATAAATGTTTTTTTTTTTTGTAATAATAAAAATTGTGAAATTGCAATGAATAAATTAACTATTAAAGATACCAAATTTCAAATAAGTTTCTTAATTAATATAAAAAGGTATCACGTTTTTCCCTTTTATAAGCCTCTATCGTAAAGTTCACTTTTATGAGTTAGCTTAGTATAAATTGCTGGTGTCGAAATGTACCATGTTCCTTCGCACTCCCAAACTGGTGACCCCGACGTGATTCAAACTATACCATCACCCAAATAAACATTCTGAAATTCTCTACATAAACTATAAGTGTACGAAATTTCATACCTCTCTCCATTGTTGTGAAATGGGGTGTAAAGTTTTCGCTCGATGTATTAAATGTGTATGTCGTGCCGACAGAGACGGTCTCGCTGAACGGCGAGGAGTCCCGGGGTCGCGGCGCGGGCCGCGGCCGGGGCGCGGGGCGCGCGCGCGGCCCGCGCCGGCACCCCGCGCGCGCCGCCTCGCTCCACCCGCACCCCGCGCTCTACCGCCCCGAGCTGCACCACGACGTGCCGCAGGTAACCCGCTCGAGTCCGGCCCTGTGGCGCCGGCCATAGCTGGAAACCGACTGTCCCTACGTACACTATCGAAACTGAACATTTTATATTTTTTTATTAATAACTAGCTGACCCGGCGAACTTCGTATCGCCTAACAGTCGATTCTTTAATTGTATTAATTTTTTTTTTTTAGAATCTTTCTCCGTAAGAACCATCCTCGTACTTCAAGGAATATTTTAAAAAAAGAATTAGCGAAATCGGTCCAACCGTTCTCGAGTTTTGCGCTTAGCAACACATTCAGCGACTCATTTTTATATTATAGATAATGTGCTGTGTGGCTACGGCACTAAAGAATTTAGCCACCCCCTCTCTTCCCGTGGGTGTCGTAAGAGGCGACTAAGGGATAACAAGGTTCCACAACGACCTTGGAACTTAAGAAGCCGAACGATGGCGGGATAACCATCCAACTGCTTTGAAATACACAGGCCGAAGACGGGCAACAGCGTCTTCGGTGCAACAAAGCCCGTACTGCGGTCACCAACCCGCCTGCCCAGCGTGGTGGCTGTGGGCAAAACACATGAGTTCACGTTATTTTTGGCGTAAACTTGTGGAGGCCTATGTCCAGCAGTGGACTGTATAAGCTATAATAATAATGATGAATAATAATAATATATTTATTTCAGGACTAGCCCATATAGTGTTAGTAACAATTTTTCTTATAATCTACTGTTAGTACAATTACAAAGTATAAACTAAATACATTTAAATAATAATTTACTTGTTAGGTACATAATAATATTGCATGAAAAATTACTTTTTATGTATATTTTCAAAGAAAAAAGAGAAGAAAATGCTATGAAATACACATAAAATCACATTTTTCATGAGCTTATACTCAATATCGATATTTGACAAATCATTCAGCGTAAAAAATGTAAAATGCCTTTTTTCAATTTCGATATTATACATAGGGACAGTTGAAATATCCTGTTCACGTGACTCAAATTACCTAGTAAGCGACGCACATTACTTAGCACATAATACACTACTAGGCTATCAAAAATAAACAACATACAAAAAATGCACCTAATTTCTCGCAAGTCATATGATAATAAAAAACTGATCATGTTGTTTCTGTTGATCTGTTTCATTTTGAGATATTAAATATATTTACATAGAAATTATTTCAAATAGATCCAACTCATTCTTAAATAAATAGTTATAAATTAAATTCGATTTTGTTTTCTAAGCAGATTTTAAATTTTAAGCTTTTTTATTGCATTCTTTGCTTGCTTTACACGTAAGCTGTCCTTTTCTTTTCATTACGTGGGTTTCTTTTGGCAAATTTTTAATTAAATAAAACTTGTAGATTTAAAAAAAACCTATGTAATTTTACTTCTAATTTTTTTAGTAATTCCTTTTGGTTCTATGCACTTTAGAGACTATGGCTCAGCTTCAGCTCCATCAGCTTTTCGCCGATGATTTTGCCAATGATAAGTGCTAAAAGTAAATTTATAAATATCCGAGACAGAATCCGGTTTAGACAGTACAACAGTGTGTTAAGCCGCGGCTAATTGAAGTGGTTATTCAATTTCACTCTGGCCAATCATAGTTTTATATCATTGATTTTAATAACCTTAGCTATGACAACACGAAAAGAAGTTGATAGCACGTGTCCTGACAAGACGCGAAGCCCTCTTCTATGTAAATGTTAAACGCACTCAAAACAAAACAGCTTTTACTTATAATTTAAGCTCACACGCACACAACTACACACGCACGCACGCACAATTTTTTTTTTTTTTTTTTTTGTGTTTAATCTAAAACTACCCTACAATTTGTGCATGGTTATCGGTATAGATATTAAGAGCTGATCTCCATTTTGACTTCATTATATTTAATGAGTAATTTTAAATTTATTTATATACTAAACAGAACAATTTTTTGTTTGCTACCCTCAACTTGGGCGAAGCAATCCACATTTGTCACCAAAAGCTCAATAATATCCATGCCGTTACCTATAATCTTAGGCACATAATAGTTATGGCTATGGTATGACAACTTTTCACGAGAAGAGTGGTCATATCGATAAATCCCTTCCCTATTCCTTTTTTTTCATTTTCTTATCATTTTCGCTTTGGGATAAAATTTTCGTATTTTAATATTTTTTCATACCCAATAACTTATTTAAAACCCCCGATGTTAATGCTTATTTGTGTTGTTAAAGGGTATGTTGCCTTGTAATCAATTTCATGCTTCTGAAAACGATGGTAAAAGCTCACTCTAAAACCTGTTAAGTACGGTGTGTGTTTCAAAAAAATTACTATATTTAGAGGTTTCTGACATGGAATTTACAGTCATATGATCTGTGGTACTAACACGTTTCTAACAATGGTTTCTGGTATTACCTTTTCAAACTTTCATAATCAACCTACACTATTGATTAAGACATATGTTTATAAAATAATTGATACATAAGGCCCTGTTTCACTGGTTGCGGTTTTCATGATGCTGTGTGTTGGACGACGCTATCGTTGTGATTTGAAACTCGTTGAAACGAAAATACGTAATGATAAAGAAAGAAACACATAAATGTATAGGAGAGAATGAGATGGAATACATCACTGCTCGAAACGCGTAAGTGACGCGTTGTGCATGGCGCTTACGACCTTTTTCACGAGACCGTGATCATCGTCGATAAAATAAATCGTAACGTCTACCTTCCTACGACTTTTCATGTTTCACTTCTGTAGTTTGTGAATTTTTACCATCAAATTCCACTATCACTAGGCCTAGGTGCATAGTATAAAACAAAGTCGCTTCCCGCTGTCTGTATGCTTAGATCTTTAAAATTACGTAACGGATTTTGATGCGGTTTTCTTCAGTAAATAGAATGAGAGGAAGGTTTTTTATATGTATAATACATGCATAATATAGTAGAGGAACACTGATAGTTTTAGGGGTTTCTAATTTGATGCCGTAAATAAACACATTTTTTACTCAAATATTATATTTATTTTATATTTAGTATCAGCAATGCACCCGTGCGAAGCCGGGGCGGGTCGCTGGTATGAGATACTTCTATTCGTAGACATGTATCTAAAAGGCGTAGTTTTTTAATTTGGGAGAAACGTAATGGCGTATTCTACATTTTGCTATGAAAGTCTATTCGTAGCTTATGTCCAAGATAAGCATTATCCACAACCGGTAAAACTGGCCCTAATATTTCAAAAAAATATACCATATATATATATAATATATATTTGATTTTCTTTTATAATACTATCCAGTATGTGTTATTTCTATGGTACTTACCATTTTTGACCTTTAAAATTGTTTAGTATGTAATTATGTAACATCTTAAAAATATTATTTGCAAACGAGTTACAAACAAAGTAATATTTTGAAAAATTTGGGTTTTGTGATGTATATGAAGTCAGATAAATGTTTTGGTTTCAAAAAATAAGCGTAAGATGATTAAAAACATTGGGATGAGATGCTTCTAATATATAATGTGTAAATTGATAAGATTGTCTTATTAATATTATTTAATTATATTAGAAGAATGTAAATTTTTTTTTTTTACAAATCCCATTAGGTTGTTATTTTGTTAATATAATTTACTAATTATTAATCTATTATTAATAAGACGATCTTAGTATTATTATGTATATTAGTATTATTATTACATTTGGGTGAAGAGTAACATTGGTTTTCCATTGTATCATACAGAACAATGTATGGAGGGTGTAATATTTGATTTAGTCGTTTTGTTGGAAGTTGAAATTTACATATATAGCTTAGAAGTAATTTTACCAGTTACTGATAAACTTATCCTGCACTTAAGTTACTATTAATCTATCTGAAACTACATCAGTGAGGTTCTCAGAGCTTATTCCACCTCCAGTATAACTTATGGTATAGTGAGAGGCTTAGAATCATTTCCTTTGTTGGATATTATATCTCTAGCTGATATCTGATAGCTCTTAGAAATTAAATCTTTTCAAAAATAAGACCAAAATAAATAAAATATTCAGTATATATATAGTAATTTCTCTTAAACATTTTCGAACTTCAAACAAAAACGACAGACCACTGATAAACTAACCCCATCCATATATTGGTACATCACGGTGCATCATATCACATTCCTTCCCCCCTCCCCCCTAGCTGCGGGTTCAGCCGGCCATGCCGCAGGTGGTGCTCCGGTACGGGATCGGAGGCCTGCCGATAACGCCGCTACCGCAGGGGTTTTACTACGGGGCTGCCGGTGGAGCGCCATACGGGATGGCGTTGGACCAGGCCACGCTAAAGGACTTGATCAAGAAACAGATGTAAGTCTTAAACGTTTTTTTTTAAATATAAAACTGATAGCAGCGCCACCTACCGGGTCCAAATGTGTTTTCAAACCATCCATGAACCCATAGAAATATACGTACAAATTTTTAACCAGTTCAGTCGTTTGGGAGGCGTTCAGTGATAAACATACTCACAGAAGAAATTTATTTGGCGGAGTGGCGTAGTGGATGATGCTCCGAAACCTCTAATTATGAAGAAAGATGCCTATTTTCTAGCCGTCAGATGTTACAGTCTGAATCAATTGCAATCAATCAAAACAATGTTGAATCGGTGCTGTTTTTAATTAGTATTACCATTGTACGGGTCAACGCACATTGAGCAATATGATTGTTTTGCTAATTAGTAACCTCTTTAATTTAGCTGATTTATTACGAAATTGTTATTTTTCTTATGCAGATTTCTAATGAAATTGATATTTGTTTGCTACGAATGACGTCAAATGACGTCTGTACTTCTGCCTATATATACTCAAAATAATCTTAATAAATTTAGTGTTAGATCGACTTTCATTGGGTTTGGTTTCCCTCGTAACCTTCCCTCACATGTCATCTCTCACTCAATCATAGACTGTACCATACAGTTTTTTGGTCCTTCGAGATTACTTTCTACAAGACAACAGTCTTTCTTCGAGGACCATACAGTTTTTTGGTCCTTCGAGCCGGATATGAACCAGCGACCTATGGATACAGTCCACATACAGTCAGTATTGTTATTATTGTTATTGTAGATTTTAATATCAAAATTATCTTTCTTCTTTGAGTCGGCAGGATGTACGGGGTCAACGCACATTGAGCAATATGATTGTTTTGCTAATTAGTAACCTCTTTAATTTAGCTGATTTATTACGAAATTGTTATTTTTCTTATGCAGATTTCTAATGAAATTGATATTTGTTTGCTACGAATGACGTCAAATGACGTCTGTACTTCTGCCTATATATACTCAAAATAATCTTAATAAATTTAGTGTTAGATCGACTTTCATTGGGTTTGGTTTCCCTCGTAACCTTCCCTCACATGTCATCTCTCACTCAACCATAGACTGTACCATACAGTTTTTTGGTCCTTCGAGATTACTTTCTACAAGACAACAGTCTTTCTTCGAGGACCATACAACCATAGACAGACAAGTATCCTTAACGTACACGCAGTGACCCCGACTTCTGGTAAGACCTAGGATCCCGGAGTCTTCAATTTCTTTCCTTAGTATATGTATATATGACTTATACTACTTATACATAATGCTCCTCCCTTTTGTAAATTATATTTTATCATCATGTAAAAAATTAGTCCTCATCTCCCCTGTTATATCCCACAACTCTGGAAAAAGCCTCCCGTGTCCCCTCATATTTTCAACTGTATTTTATTTGACGCATTCAGCCCGTAAGCCACTGTTGGGAATAGGTCACCAGTGCTGTGACGTCGCATTGGCGCAACGGTCACAGCACCGGTTTGTGGCTGTTGCGCTGGCGGTTGCGGGTTCAAACCCCGCACATGGCAAACATTTATTTATTTTTATTTATTTATTAAACTTTATTGCACACACAAAAAAGAAGATACAGTTTAGAACGATTTGATACAAAAACAAATAATGTATGCAAAGGCGGCCTTATCGCTTAAAGCGATCTCTTCCAGGCAACCTTTAATAAAAGTAGTATAAGAAAAATATGTCGGTAGTAGTGCGCAATCAACAACGCAAGTTTAGCACATATAATTAAATTAATTACAATACATTTAAACGGTATATATCAACATTTGTATTGACCATGCAGATGTTTTCCGTGGTCTAGACGTTTGTGCTTATATTTTACGTACGAAATTTAGTAAAGAAAGCCCCCCATTCGCCCTTCCGTTCGCGAACGTACCTCCCACGTGCAGTACAGCATGCGGTGCTTGCAGCGAGTACTACTTCAGCGCGGACAACCTGGCGCGCGACTTCTTCCTGCGCCGCAAGATGTCCCCGGACGGCACCATCCCGGTCACGCTCATCGCGTCCTTCCACCGCGTGCGCGGGCTCACCGCCGACGTGCAGCTCGTGCTCGACGCCATCCGCGACTCCGACCGCCTGCAGCTCATCAACGGCTTCAAGGTGAGGGGGGGGGGGGGGGATCTAGTGTCGCGTTGCGTACATAAACGCTCTGGTGTAGTAGCTTGATCAGCTCAACTGGGGAAGACCTTACAAAGAATATTTACAAATTATACTGTGTTGTGTTCCTGTGTAGTTAAAGTAGAAAGTTGTAGGTGATGCTATGTGTGGGCAGGGGTAACGTCCTGGTATAAATTGCATCCACAAAAAAAAAAATATTACGTACTATTTTTGTAATATCAAAAATATGAACAAGTAATAAGTATACACCACTTTTAACGGAGTCATTCCCATATGTATAAGATGTTATAATTATTTTACATATTCACATCATCACATCACCCTTTCGCAGTCCACTATTGGACATAGGCTTCCACAAGTTCGACTCAAATATGGCGTGAACTCATGTGTTTTGCCCATAGACACCATGCTGGGCAGGCGGGTTGGTGACCGTAGGGCTGGCTTTGTCGCACCGAAGACGCTGCTGTCCGTCTTCGGCTTGTGTATTTCAAAGCCAGCAGTTGGATGGTTATCCCGCCATCGGTCGAATTTTTAAGTTCCATGGTGGTAGTGGATCCGTGTTGTTCTTTAGTCGCCTCTTACGCGTGCAACCAGAGGCATTGCATGACTCCCCAGGAGCTCACTCACCAAAAGGAATGTTGTGTTCCTTTTGTTGAGTGCTTGAAAACAGTATTATTTAACTAAAAGATTGATTATTTCAGCTAAATAATTTACACATCCAAATAACATCATTTATATTCTTTTCACCAGGTCCGAACAGCCTTCGAACCGACAAAGTGGCCGATACTCGACCTAGCTAACAGCGAAGAGGTTGTAAATAGGGGGAGACAAGAAGAGAATCGTGCAGGCGACGGGCAACCGTCAGAGGAAAAAAAGGTAGAACAGGATAATGCAGACGTAGAGAAGGAAAAAACAGAAGAGAATGTACAAAGTATAGAAGCTGAACAGAGTGTAGAAAAAGTTAAGGAAGCGGCGGTCGAACCTGCTCACGAAACTGCAGTAAGTTTTTCACTTCAATTAAATTAAATTTTTGGGACTGTTTACTTTATTTAAGTGTATAAAAAAGGTCTTATAAGCAATATATCAACCAATCTCTTTTTTACTTTGTAATTCTTAAATTAAAATAATCCGTAATAAATGATAAATTATTTACTTTTTACAGCAACAACCACCCCATATTGAACCGGAAGAGACACAAAGTCAACCGACAACCACAGAAACGGTACAACCACTAGAAGTCGAAACAAAACCTGTGGATCCGACACCTAAAGCCACTCAAGAGCCATCGCAACCAGAAGAGAAAGCAGAGAGGCAAGAAAATGTAGAAAATGATTTAAACAAAACAGAGAAGTCTGAAGAGACTAATGCGCTGAATGAAAAAAATGACACTAACGATGTCCCTCCTCTTCAGCCTGAGGTCGAAAAGCCTGGGGAAAAGCGGTAAGTTAATCATTTAATTACCTCATTTACCCTGCGTAAGTTTGGTATTGGGCTAGGGCACAGTAGAGTATATGTTGCTCAAAATCTGGAGCAGGACCACTGGGTACCTCGACTTTACAGAGAATTACAGAATAATATCACTTCTCTTAAGTAGTGTTGTGTTCTTGTGGTGAGTGAGGTAGAGAAGCTTCTCGACAGGGTCGGGGGTAGGGTCTATAATGCGCTTGCGATGCTTCCAGTGCTGTTGCCGATTCTTCTCCGCAGAATCAACATTCGCCGTCCACTGCTGGACATAGACCTCCACAAGTTCTCGCCAAAAATGGCGCGAACTCATTTGTTTTGCCCATAGTCACCACGCTGGGCAGGCGGGTTTGTGACCTTAGGGCACTTTGTCGCATCATAAACGCTGCTGCCCGTCTTCGGCCTGTGGTTTTCAGAGCCAGCAGTTGGATAGTTATCCCGCCATCGGTTTCTTTTTAAGTTCCGAGATGGTAGTGATACTGTGTTATCCCTTAGTCGCCTCTTACGACACCCACAGGAAGAGAGGGGGTTGGTTATATTCTTTGCTGCCATAACCACACAGCGCGATATATAACAATGTTGTAAAAGACTGCTGGGTATCTGCCTCTTTCTCCATATAGGAGAAGTGTTAGAGCTGGTCTACTGCGGGATGGCGGATATATTCCCTGCTTTGAGAGTTGATCGCTACCAAATGACTAAGATAACACCCGGGACCGATACAGCATCTTATGTTTTATAAGTTGTTTACATGAGTCAGTGCACAACATCTTGGCACCCTGGAGACACTTCCGGAGATCTTCAAGAAGCCAAAAAAGCTTCTAAAGTTTCTGGAGGAGCTTGGGTGGCAAGAGTGAATCGAATCACTCCCACACACGCAAAATAGGCGCAAAGTCGTCGAGTTGCGGAAACCAACCCGTGTTAACCATACCATACCATACCATACATGAGTCTGTCAGTCAGTTCAGCCTATTGCAGTCCACTGCTGGACATAGGCCTCTCCAAGTTCGCGCCAGGCATCCCGGTTTCCCGTATTCTTGAGCTGTTGGAAATATTATTGACATTTTGGTATTGTCAACAGTCGTAAGAAACAGATGGTGGGCATCTTTCCTTTAGCGACTATGGGCGGGCCCCTGGTCGCCCCAGTATCCAGTCTCCTGCGAGCGGTACCCCCTCCACCGTTGCCCAGGTAATACCCCCTGCCCAATATAAAAAAAATGTCTTTATTTATTTAGACTCACTAAGAGTAATCACTATGTATACATTATCATACAATTACAAACTGATTCATCATTACAGCCTATACAGTCCACTGCTGGACATAGGCCTCCACAAGTTTACGCCAAAAATAACGTGAACTTATGTGTTTTGCCCATAGTCACCACGCTGGGCGGCACCAGGCGGGTTGGTCACCGCAGTACTGGCTTTGGCTTGTCGCTCAATAAATGCATTAATTATTAAGATGAATACCAGATGCAAAAATATTAAAAGAAAAAGTTTTGTTGTAACACTTGAATTGAATGCTTTTCGTTTATGTCCACCTGTTCATATATACGTAAAACAGAGAGTAACTCTGTCCGTCTGTCTGTTACAGAATGTTCCGTACCGGTAGGGCGCCGCTCCTAGCTCACGACCACCTCAACCCCGACGTACCGGAGTTCGTTCCCCAGGCGAGACGCGCCGGTAATTGCGACGAGTATTCTTTACCTACCCTAAACTGAGCAAAAAAACTTTCTCAGTCACTTTATTGAGCAAAAATTTTGCTCGATTACGCGCTTATGCGCGTGTTAGATGTAAGGATAAAAAAATTAATAAACATATAAAAAAATAAAAATACATAAAATTGAAAAATCTAAAAAAATATTAATAAATAAATGTAAATAAATAAATGTAAATAAAAATAAAAAAAAATTAAAAACTTTCATTTAACTTGCGATCTATATTTGTTAGTTTGGAATCTTGTAACTCAACTTTGGAGCAATATATCTTCAACTGATTTAGCTGAAATATTTACACACGTTAACTTTGGATAACGTTTAACATTACATGGTTAGCTATGTGACGTCACTCTGAATCCAACATGGCAGACTTGTGAAATTGGTGAACTAAGTTTATGTTCTCCTGCAGTAAGGCTATCAAACTTACTGAGCATACCAGACTGGGAAACCTGATCAGCGATAGCTAAAAAACTTAATAGTAAGACTGCTGTGATGATGATGTGATGAATGTTATTTTAGACAAATCAACAATGATCAGTTACAAAATATTAAATAACTTATTTGTATAACTTATTTATAATAAATAAATAAAATACAAACCTACTGTACTTGAGGTGGGCTTGAGGTAGAACCAAGTGACTTGGGCACTTTTAATTTGTCTATTGATTGACTTTTATTTCGTAATGTACATACATTTACTTAAATAAAAAAATAATACTTGTATACTTATACACAGAAAATTTCAAGTTGATTTGGTGATTATTTTAGAAGTTGCTAGCATGTAAAGATGTGTCAGAGAGTTTGAAAGTAAGAGGCCTTACCGTCTGCACTTGCCTCATTTGTTTTTCCTATCTGTTATAAATTTTCTCTTCGAATGTGATCAAATTTGCAAAGTGAAGTTTTTCTTTTTCTATCTCCAAGATAAAACTACATTTTTTTTTTTTTTTGTGAACATACATTTTTTTTTAAATGTCTTTTTACTGCCTGGTCCATTATTATTTAACGGACTAAAGCACCTCGACATCAAACCGAAGTCACGGTAAAGTTGGCAGCGGGCAGTAGCTGCCAAACGAATCAACCAATTTCAGGCCTGATAATCTGTCATTGATACATCTACAAGATTTCGCTGAGAGTGTTTCCGATTGTACAGGTCTCGGCAATGAATAGAGGTGGTTTTACACGAAATAACGAGAGCTCTTACACAACGGACACAGAAAATATTTGGAAAAATAGTTTATAAAATTTGAAAACTGTAAAAATAGTTGTATATGGCTGGACAGAGTATTTAATCAAGAAACGGGTTGCATGTGAAGAAAATAGATTTAATTTGGACACAAAACGTATGCAGTAAGAGAGGATGAAATGCGCATGTCGATTTCCGACCGCTGAGCACGAGTTCACATCGTAAAGAAGAATGGTCCATAGACAACATCAATGGAGTTATAGGGAGCTGTCGACTGTGAGGAATGTGTATGATATGGTCCTGGATTAGAAGAATCGATGTAAGTTGCAAAATTGATTTTTAAACTCTGTATTAAGCACTTTTGAAATTTTAAACACGTTTCTCTCTCAAAAATCTATTTTCAAGGTCATTTACCGACATTTTTGGTTTGGAAAATGGTTTAACCGATCACTTTCAACATTATAGACTAAGTATATTTTTAACCGACTTCGAAAAAGGAGGAGGTTCTCAAGTCGATTGTATTATTTTTTAAATGTATGTTACCTTAGAATTAGAACATTTGACTGGGTTTGACAGATTTCGATGTTTTTGTTTTTTAACTGGAAGGTGGTGCGTGTCGTGGTCTCATTTAAATTCAATTGAGATCTCACAAGTATTTTTCGAGTTATATATCTAATAACGCACATTTACTTGACTTTTTCGTCGACCTACGTTGTATTACTTGTCGATGTAATTGAAGTCGGTTTTTTTTTATTTGCGAGCAATCACAATTATTAAGTATTAATGTAGTTAATACTTAGAAATATACTTAAAAAGCTAGTGTCATTGTGATATAGTATGATAGCATACTAATGACACTAATTAATTGATCGATTACTGGGCGGAATATTATTTATTTATAAAAAAAATTTAAGTTTGAAATTTTTGGGGAAAAATTGATTGAATAGTTACGAAAAGACCATTTTGTCAAAAATTATCATTTCACTTGGGATTAATTAATTAGATCGTACAAAACATTAACGAAATCCGTTTGGTTTTTCCATTTCAGGTGATGTCGTGGTCACTGCAATGCACTGGGAGAGATTTCAGGAGATCAACATGGCAACTTTCAAAATTGTTAAAAATAAAGTATAAAATACATTGAAGAGTTACTATTATTATTTTTTTACATTAATAAACTTAGACTAGGAAAAAATCCTGATTTTTATTTTTCGAACCACTATTTATAACCCCTTAAGCCTAGTTTTTTTTTTTTTTTTTATTCAAAGTACCTTAGTTAGTAATTTATTCTAATTTCTATAACAATTATTTGTACACTTCCCAACCGCTTTTCTATGCGCTGTCCTATACCCAAAGGTTGTCTGGAAGAAATCGCTCTTTTAGCGATAAGACCGCCTTTGTACATCTTCCTCTAATTGTACTACTTTTTAACCGACTTCCAAAAAAGGAGGAGGTTCTCAATTCGACTGTATTTTTTTTTTTTATGTATGTCGCATCAGAACTTTTGACCGGGTAGACCGATTTCGACAAATTTTGTTTTAATCGAATGGTGGTGTGTGCCAATTGGTCCCATTTAAATTTATTTAAGATCTAACAACTACTTTTCGAGTTATATCTAATAATGCGTTTTTACTTGACGCTTTTTTTGTCGACCAACGTTGTATTATACCGCATAACTTTCTACTGGATGTACCGATTTTGATAATTCTTTTTTTGTTGGAAAGGAGATATCCCTAGTTTGGTACCATGATAAGAAAACCAGGATCTGATGATGGAATCCCAGAGAAATCGAGGGAAACTCTCGAAAATTCGCAATAACTTTTTACTGGGTGTACCGATTTTGATAATTTTTAATTTAATCAAAAGCTGATGTTTGTCATGTGGTTACATATAAATTTTATCGAGATCTAATAACTACTTTTTGAGTAATCTTTGATAACGCGTAGTTACTTGACTATTTATTCGTCGATCTACGTGGTATTACTCTTCGATGTAATTGAAGTCGGTTTTTTTTCGTTTGAGAGCACACACAATTATGTTTGTATCTTTTAATGGTGTGCAATTAAGATTATTATTATTACTACTACTACTTAGTTTGAATATTTATGATACTTTCAATCTGCTTGGTGAAGAGGTTCACACTCACGACTGCCTATCGCAGTCCTCTGCTGGACATTATCGCAGTCCTCTGTTGGACATAGGCCTCCCTCCCTCTCCTCCTCTCCTTCTCATGTCTCGCGCGAACTTGGGGAGGCCTATGAAGAGGTTTAACTTAAAATAATTTCTAAATCTTTAGCTTATATTCGTAATGAAGTGAAGACATTTATTTCAAAATAGGCCAAAAACACGAAACACTTGGCAGAAAAATCAAGCAACAACTTTAAAATTGCTACATTTTAACATTAGGTGTACACTACAAACTTAGGTAATATAGCCAAGTGCTATGATTTGATCAAAAGGCCCGATCCACATTACAGTGTTTGATCTCAGTTTATTCTCGACCCGGTAAAATATTGTTAAACAAGAAATGGTTCGGGAGCCAGGTACAAATTTGGTCAATTATTCCGCCCCCTCTGGGAAGAAATTGGTCATGAAAATAAGTCACTGGCTCCCTGACCATAAAAATGGTTGGTATTCATACTATCCCTATCAGTCAAGTTCAGATCAAATCACACTCCAGGCAATGATCCATTGGTTGTTTCTTGTTCACAATATTTTACCTTATGGAGATTGGATCGAGAAACTGTAACACGCACTGTAATGTTGAACGGGCCTAATTGTAAGCATTAATTGTCATTATTATATAATCTGACTAAAAAACAAAGAAAGTATGATATTGGAATATATGAGATATGGGAAGTGAAAACCTTTGCTTAGACCTGAATAACCTACTTGAAGTAAAACAAACATTGTTTTTAATATTCGAACAAATTACCTAAAAGAGACAATGAAAAATGTTCGTCAAGCATTTTGAAAGCTTCATTGAATCCTGTGACTGATCATATTGATAAGTAAACCTTAGTCTTTAAAAACTAGAAAAAAATAACAAGTAAAAAATTAATCAATACTTGTAAAATATTCTTTAAAAAATATAAAATACTATTGTCAGCAAAAAAGCGTACAGCTCACCCGATAGTAAGCAATTAACGTAACTTATAGAGGTCTGCAACACCAGAAGCATCACAAGCCGATTCCACCACAACTACTAGCGACATCTGTCCATCCATATTTTTTACAAAATAAGTATTCATACCACATACTAAAACCTCCGAAACACGCTGGATCTTACGGTATAAGTATTATTACTATCGGTTCTGTAGTTTTCGCAGTATAACCGAACAAAAAAAGTGTGTGTGTGTCAGCTCTGACGCACGACTGCAGCCTACTTCTTCAGATCGACTGTCTAAATAGGCACAAAAAGGCTAACTAGTCAAATGTTAAATAAACGAATCAAACAACGCCATCTATCGGCTTTATTCGATGGTTATTAGAAAACATAATGCAAATCCTATTGGGTTCCGATAGATGGCGTTAACAAAAACATTACGAGGTCATTCGTTCAGTAGATTTTACTCTTCATATTTTTTTTTTCATATCGGGGCCTTATATAAAAATCGATTCTTAAGAAGAGATGAGTATAGATAATATATATAAAATCTTATTGTAGTTGTTTAAATCAACAATAATCAATACATTTCCTTTTCGATGTCAGTATTTAATCTATCAAAATACTAAAATACACAATACTAAAATATTTTGACCTTTACCTACCACGTAAAACTCTTGTAATATTAAGACGCCTTTAATTTATTAGGGCCTATTTTATCAGGAGTGGATAACTCTTATGGGACGTAGAATAGACCAGCAGGACCTGTTACTCCTTAATTAATAAACTGTAACTAAGATTAATGTATGCGAATAGCAATATCTCTTAAATATAGTAGAATTCGATAGTAAAAACCTTTAAAAAAAAACAAGCTTTTATTTCATCGTCATCATCATCACTTCAGTCTATCGCAGTCCACTGCTAGACACACGCCTCCACAAGCTCGCGCCAAAAATGCCGTGAACTCATATCATATAAATTATGTAATGAATTTAAGTAAGTAGATAGTAAAATTTATCGCATTCAAATTAATGCTGGTTTTTTAAAAAAGTTTTTTACTTTTAAGTTATTTTTGACTTTTTAGTTATCGCTGGACACGTTTCTCAGTCTGTTCATTTCATTCAACGCACTATTGTTGCAAGTAGTTACAAATTTAAAATCGATTGATTTACGGGAATATTTTAATTTGTTTTTATTATTAGACAGCGTAGTACAGTTTATTCAAAATGTGTCACTTTTCTTATAGAATGTTCATTCGGAATCATTTAAAGTGGAATTTACACATACATAATCAGCCTAAATTACCAAATCATTTAAATGGATAAGGATTATTCAATTTCACCCGTATTTGAACTTAATTATTTAAACAAAAACTATTATTGTGGCTTTACTAATTGTTACGCATAAAATAGTCTGCCATATTGGATTTAGACTGACGTCACTTTATTCGAATTATTCTTAGCAAACCCTTTCATTTGATACTCATATTGTAGAAGTGCATTAAAAATAACTAGTCCGCCATCTTGGATAAGTCGCCATGTTGAATTTAGAATGACATCACAAAGGTAACAATGCATTGTCATCCAAATTGAACTTGTATACAAAATTTCAGCTCAATTATTATAAAATATCTGCTTTAAAATTGATATATTTATATATATTATAAGAAAGATTAAATAAAAGCAAAAAAAAGTAATTTATCAAAAACTTTTAACTGTCTGATATCGTCATTCGTCATATAGCATTATTCACAAGTGGTGAAACAGGCTCCTAGCGTTGAAACCAATTGTTCTAGTCATCTAAGTAGTATAGTCTCAAACAAAGGACATTGTTTATTTGCGTTTAATTGAGCAAAATTTTTTGTGCAATTTATGCAATTGTCCACGCAAATATGAACTAATAGTACATACATTCAGTTTGAGATATACTATAACTAAGAGACTGTAACTAGTGGTTGATAAGTAACTGATATACTTATAGGGGGTAAAACAGTCCTTTTGGGTTGTTCTGCTTTCAACTAAAATTTATAGTTAATAGGTTTACTTTTAATAGTAAAACAAAAAAATATTTCTTGTACTTTATCTACTGGATATTGCTATACGACAGATAGCCCTATTAGCAACCAGTATAACAAATCCTCATTATAAATTGAGGATCATCTTCAACCATTTTATTTCTTTATACAGATATCTTTGTAAGAAGGTATTTGCTATCAATATTTGAAATACAGTTATGTATGTATATTTACATATTTTTTTTTATTTTATTAACAGAGGAACCGAACACAGAAAAAACAAACAGTCAAGACGATCAAGCAAGCGCGGAGAAGGTCGATCCTGATGTTTGGACAGAGGTAATTATAAAGAGACCTGGATAAAATTATAACAAAAAACCTAAAAGGAGAAATAATAATAATAATAATAATAATAATAATAATAATAATAATAATAATAATAATTTATTCACTCCTTTTAACAAAACAATTTACAGTACATTAAGTATTCACATTTTAAACACTATAATAATAATAATGAAAAATATATTTAAATAAAATCTTAATCTCCGCCAACCCGCAGTGAAGCATCGTGGTGGATTAAACTACAACATTTCTCTTATATAGAGAAAGAGGTCTATGCCCAGCGGTGGGATGTTACAGGCTGAATGCTATAACTCTCGCTTCATATTTCAGGTGAAACGTCGCGCAAAAGCGGGTTCCCGTGAGCGTCCCCCTCCCCCTCCAGAGGACGAGCCTCGTGAGGAGCTCCACTTCCAGCTGGACGAGGAGTTGGATCTGCCCCCTCCCCGCCACAACACCTTCACTGACGCCTGGTGAGTGCGCTTGTTGTGTGAAGTGACAGCTTGTTGATGTAGTAGCTGAAGATTTGTATAGACGACCTACTAGTTTTTTTTTTAAGTGAAATTTCTTAAGAATCGTTGTGATTTGAAACTCGATGAAACGAAAAGGCGTCACGACAAAGAAAGAAACACATAAATGTATAGGAGGGAATGAGATAGAATACATAGCCGTTCAAAACGCGTAAGCGACGCGTTTTGCAAGGCTCTTACGACCTTTTTCACGAGACCGTGATCATCGTCGATAGAACATTTCGCAACAACCTACCTTCCTACGACTTCACTTATGACGTATGTAAATTGCACATACACACTTTTTTTATATGAATAGGTCGGCAAACAAGCGCATGGCTCACCCCATGGTAAGCGATTACCGTAGCCTATAGACGTCTGTAACAACCTTGTTGAGTTTATTGGTGATTCTTTGCAGAATCTACATTCCTAATCGATGGGAGCGACACTTTTACTATAATTAATTAAACCGATTATTATATATGTAGAGTGCTTTCGAAACCTACTCGAATAACGTGATTTTTGATTTTGAGTCTGTAACAATGGTTTTTACTCCTGAGCAGGTCAGACGAAGAATCAGATCTCGAGTTATCCGACCGTGACATAGGCAGATTATTGATCGTCACGCAGACATCGGCCCGGCAACCGAAACACGACGGACACGACCGACAGGGCGATTGGGCCACGAGGGTCAAGATCACTCAGGATTTAGAGCAGGTAGGTTACACTTACTAAAATACACTGTAAATTTGATATTTAGCGCAACGGGAAATAACTTGCTCAAAATCGTGAAGAGTCCGATTTGGAGTTATCTCAACCTTACAGAAGATTTATGCTAAATAATAATGCGATATGACCACTTGATAGTATCAAGATCATTGCGAGCACGTTGCGACACTATCTCTGAACTTTTTCTAGAGCTTTCTGCCTCATAGAAACGCAACAGTACTTGATAATACTTCTGAGTATTATTTAGCTGTGATCTTCTGTAAGGTCGAGTTACTTACGGTCGGGCTGTACTAAATTTTGGGCAAAATATTTTCTACTATGTCTTTACCTCTATAAGAATGTGTTTTATATGGTCTATCTTGTTGAATTTTTTCAATCTTTAATAAATTCCTTTTTTCTTTCATCCTATTAAGTTTGTGTTTCTTTTATTTTTATAGAGATTTATAATTATACTAGTGGACCCGGCAGACGTTGTCGTGCCCGGAAAACAGCTACAAAATTTGATTGCTTACATACCGATAGCAACGCCACCTACTGGGTCAATTTGAGACAAAAACTACCCTATCTCCATAGTTGGACCAAATTACAGATGCTTGCAAAATTTGATAAAAATTGGTTGTGTTTTTGGAGTTACATACCAATAGCAGCGCCACCTATCGGGTCGGATTAAGATAAAAAGTACCCTATCTCCCAAGTTGGACCAAATCACAGATGCTTACAAAATTTGATGAAAATTGGTTCTGTATTTTCGGAGTTTATCGCCCACATACATCGTGACACGAAATTTGTATATAAATATATACACGTCAAATTTATTATTATGTATATCGAGACTGAGGGGAAAATGTAATGTTATAAATATTTGTCGCAGGTGATCACGGATGGTCTCAGACGTTACGAAGAGGATCTGTGGAATGAGTTTTCATCTGTGAGTATATATATTTTTTATTACTTTTTTAAATTACACGATTTTAAAGATATTTTTTAACGCCCCGACATTTATTCATTTATATTTATCGATACATATAAGTTTACAGAGCTTTGCTCGAAAAAATAAAATAAAAATTATTAAAAAAAAAGAGTATGGTTTAGACCACACACTACATTCAAGAAAATAAAAATGTGCAATAACAACGAAATAGTCTCGATATCATTTAAAACGATCACGTGTTTAATAAAGCCCACGAGCCACAGATGATACATTTAGCCCTGCCCACAGTCGCACGGCGCGTCGCAGTACCGCACCGTGTCGCTGATCTCGCGCGAGCAGTTCGAGGCGGCCGCGCCCGCCGAGCGCCACCGCAACCCCAGCGAGCCGCCGCCGCCGCCGCCGCGCCCGGTACGACCCCCCCACTGCACATGTATCAGAGCCCCCCAGCACCGCACCGTGTCGCTGATCTCGCGCGAGCAGTTCGAGGCGGCCGCGCCCGCCGAGCGCCACCGCAACCCCAGCGAGCCGCCGCCGCCGCCGCCGCGCCCGGTACGACCCCCCCACTGCACATGTATCAGAGCCCCCCAGCACCGCACCGTGTCGCTGATCTCGCGCGAGCAGTTCGAGGCGGCCGCGCCCGCCGAGCGCCACCGCAACCCCAGCGAGCCGCCGCCGCCGCCGCCGCGCCCGGTACGACCCCCCCACTGCACATGTATCAGAGCCCCCCAGCACCGCACCGTGTCGCTGATCTCGCGCGAGCAGTTCGAGGCGGCCGCGCCCGCCGAGCGCCACCGCAACCCCAGCGAGCCGCCGCCGCCGCCGCCGCCGCGCCCGGTACGACCCCCCCACTGCACATGTATCAGAGCCCCCCAGCACCGCACCGTGTCGCTGATCTCGCGCGAGCAGTTCGAGGCGGCCGCGCCCGCCGAGCGCCACCGCAACCCCAGCGAGCCGCCGCCGCCGCCGCCGCGCCCGGTACGACCCCCCCACTGCACATGTATCAGAGCCCCCCAGCACCGCACCGTGTCGCTGATCTCGCGCGAGCAGTTCGAGGCGGCCGCGCCCGCCGAGCGCCACCGCAACCCCAGCGAGCCGCCGCCGCCGCCGCCGCGCCCGGTACGACCCCCCCACTGCACATGTATCAGAGCCCCCCAGCACCGCACCGTGTCGCTGATCTCGCGCGAGCAGTTCGAGGCGGCCGCGCCCGCCGAGCGCCACCGCAACCCCAGCGAGCCGCCGCCGCCGCCGCCGCGCCCGGTACGACCCCCCCACTGCACATGTATCAGAGCCCCCCAGCACCGCACCGTGTCGCTGATCTCGCGCGAGCAGTTCGAGGCGTAGCTTCACGATCACACAAACGTACAAAAATCACTGAACTATAGTGCGTTCAACGAGCCGAGATACCAAATGTAAACAAACCAAATGCGAGGTCATTCAACTATGCAGGGTTTTGTAACCTTTTTTTATTTACACAAATTTTTAAAATGTAAAATATATTTATATTTTGATAATTACTTAATTTAATATAATTAATTAAATACAATTATTTGTATAAGATTTGATACTTCTTAAATAATAATTATCGAAATATAAAAATCACCCGAGCGTTTCAGGACACGAAATGAATTAAAAATAAATAATACAAATTCAAAGGGCCGTACGCGGTCCGATTGTTTTCAAGGCCAGTTAAAATATCATTCGACCTTGCAGAGAGACGTGCAGCAGATAGCAAACAGACAAGACAGAAAGAGATAGACTACATTTTGTTTGTTCCGTCGTCGCTACGAAAAAATGATGGGCTTTGTTTGCATTTGGTATCTCTTCTCGTTGAACAGACTATAATACTAATAGTTATACTTTATTTCCCAGCAGATAGAACAAACTCAAGACACAAGCGGGAAAATAAAGCGACCGCGTCGCACCGCCCGCTTCTATGCTGCCAGCAAGGATCCCCACGCTACGGATATGATGTGAGTTTGTCCGACTTATCTATATATTAATACGTGTAGCAAAAACTTTGTACCCCTGACGGAGGAATATGAAATTTTGCACATTTATAGTTTATACTGAGGAGTGCAGAATGCTAATGATTTTTTAAAATTATGTATAAAAATATATTAAATTAATTAAAAAAAAACATTACACACACTAAACTACATCCAAAAATAAGTCTTATATTGTAAACAAATATGTCGGAATGAGTAACCATAGACCACTATAGTGCTGTGATGTATGTTGATAAATGTCGATGTCGGTTAATTTAATATGATGCATTTCTGCTGGCGCTATGCAAGGCCATAAAATTAGTGTACTTCCACAGATTAAGTAATAGGCACTACATCTACTTGAAAATAAAAATAAAAAGATAATAAAAACACAATCACATAGTCCCTTTCATTAATTATATCATGCTAACAATGCAAATAAATAAAAAAAATAAACTGAATACATAAAAATAAATAAAAACTTAAAATACTAAAATAATAGCTTATAATATAATAAATAATATGCATGAAACACAAAGTATTTTCATGAGATTTAAAGCAAATTTTACCACATATTATATCTTATTTTACAGATTTTATCTTATTGATAAATAATTGTGTTTGCTCGCAAACGAAAAAAAAACCGACTTCAATTAAATCTACAAGTAATACAACGTAGATCGACGAAAAAATAGTCAAATAGTCGGTTTATTTTTCGTTTGTCTGAAAATACAATTATCAATAACCTGTTTTAAGTTCCAAGTATTTGTAATGGAAACAACAAAATCATCGTTTACACATTGTTTAGTTCCAAAGCGATATTTAATCCTGATTTGATAGTGCACTACACTAAATGGAATATTTTCTGAGTTTCTTATTCCAAAAACAAGATTCCTTTTTTCTTATACTTTTCGAAGTATTCCATTTTTCTTTCCAATATCTTAATTTTTTTTTTAAATAATTTTATTATCATTAATCACTGGCACCAGCTGCCTTTTTTTGAAATATTATAGCTGTTCGTTTAGTCATCTCAATTTTTATTTAATCAAAATATAATTTAAAATTTCCCACCATTTTGCAAACTGGCAATCCTAATGTCACTTGACATACTTGACGTCCGATGACAGCTCAAGTTAAGTTGTGGGTAGTCGGAAAAAAGTTCAAATTCAATCATCTTTCGTAACTGTTTTTACAAAAACTTTGTGCATATATATTGTTTTAATATTTAATATTGTGTTACAAATCTCTTTATCTTTCGTCATAACACGACAAAAGCTATAATAATACGGATAAACTGGTGTGTATAATTAATTTGACGGAGGATTACTATAAAACGATGTCTACCACTTTGATAGCCGAAGTCGAACAGAGCCCCACACGAAGTTACCGCACAATAAGAATAATGAGGTAGGGCATAGCGGGAATTATCTTGCTCAAAGTTTGGAGCAGCCCGACCGAAGAAGTACCTCGACCTTACATAAGATCACAGCTAAATAATACTGCTTTCAAATAGTGTTGTTTCTGTATAAGTTAGAAAGATTCTGAAAAGGGTCGGTTACTCGGGTCGGCAATACGCTTGTAATGCTTCTAGCGTTACAGGCGTCAATAGGCTATGGTATCATCTTACCATCAAATCGATCTTTATAATAAAAGTAGTTGGTAGTTCTTAAAAAACTATTTCAAATAATATCAATAAGTATAGCACATAACATCACATTCGCTCAAATTAAAATGGAACCACTTGACAAGCATCACCTTTTTTAACCGACTTCAAAAAAAAGTCGAATATTCTTAATTTTCTTCTCGTTTCTTTGTGTGTTATTTCATAACTTATTACCGAGTAAACCGATTTTGATCGAAATCGAAGGCTTGTGCTTGTCATATTGTATTAAAATTCGATCGAAATCTGACGACTACTTTATCTATATTATATATATCTAATATATAAAATTCTCGTGTCGCGGTGTTTGTAGTTAAACTCCTCCGAAACGGCTTGACTGATTCACATGAAATTTTGTGTGCATATTGCGTAGGTCTGAGAATCGAACAACATCTATTTTTTTATCCCCCTAAATGTTAAGGGTAGTCCACGCCTAATTTATTTTTTAATTTTTAGATAAATTATTTATTTTTTATTTTTTTATAATACAACATTAAAAAACACATACAACCCTAAATTTTCATCCCTCTACGATCAACCCCTGTTTTTAAATAGCGTTTAGCGGCAAGACAACGTTTGCTGAGTCAGCTAGTATATATATATATAAATGAATTTTTGTCTGTATGTCCTTTATAGAATCGTAAACTATGCATTTGATCATGTCATGATCTTCAGCAAAGTTTTGTGTATGAGCCCACAAAGGTTTCTGAGTTGGTACGACCGAAAAAAATAAAATAAAAAAAAAAGCGTAGCAACGCGCGCAGGGTACAGCTAGTCTCTAATAATACGTACCGACTGCACTTTTGACGACTTATTTTCAATGACTAATATCGTTATTGTATTACTCTTGTCGATGTGATTGAAGTCGGTTTTTTTCGTTTGCAAGCAAACACAAGTATGGAAAAAAAACAAAATCCGGTACCCAGTAATAGAGAAATCCTTTTTTTAGTCGGTTCAAAAAAAATGTAATATATTGACATACACAGACCGAAGATGGGCAGCAGCGTCTTCGGTGCGACAAAGCCAGTACTGTGGTCACCAACCCGCCTGCCCAGCGTGGTGACTGGGCAACACACACGAGTTTACGCCATTTTTGTCGCGAATTTGTGGAGGCCTATGTCCATCAGTGGACTGCGATAGGCTGAAGTGATGATGATGATGATATTAAAATCTCGTTTCACAGTGTTTGTTATAGAATTCCTCCAAAACGGATCGATATTTTTATGAAATTTTTCGTATGTATTTGGTTGGTCTGAGAATAAGCGATAGGCTATTTTTTTTTATATGTTTTTGACAACATAAAACATTAACAACATTTCCCGTTTATAATGAAACAACTTTTTGTTTGTATTTCATCGCGGTTTATTATGTGTATGGTCACAGGTGACCATGGTTGCTGTAAAATATCCGAAACGGTGAACATCTAAAAAACTTAAAACCGCCCTAAATTCCGAAATATTACCGAGATTATTCCGAATATTAGCAAGTGAAATTCGCGTAAACATTAGAAAACAACATTCGCCGAGTCAGCTAGTAATAATAATAATTGTCATTATAATAAAAAAAAAAACACTTCAAATGATATGTTTAAGTATTCAACACAACACATTATTACAGATCACTCAAAAACTATCATCAGATCACGCTCGACTTTAACCTTTTTTTTGAAGACTGATAAAAAATAAAAAATAAAAAAACAATAATTTTCCGCATTGGCGCAAGTTGTCGATCCCCGCACATGACATACATTTGTATTGGCCATACAGGTGTTTGCCATGGTCTGGGTGTTTGTGCAGTCCTTGTGGGTCTCCCCACCGTGTCTCGGAGAGCACATTGAGCCGTCGGTCCCGGTTGTTGTCATGTACACCTGATAGCGATCATTACTCATAGTAGGGAATATATCCGCCAACCCGCATTGGAGCAGCGTGGTGGATTAAGCTCTGAGACTTCTCCTACATGGGGAAAGAGGCCTATGCCCAGCAGTGGGATATTACAGGCTGAAGCGAAGCGAATTTCCCACATGATTCTAAATGAATCTTTATCTCAAATTGTCTGTTTTTGCCAGAAGTAGCAGGAAGCACAAGACGCGGTACAGTCTCAACCCTCCCGTGGAGCACCATGTAGGCTGGATCATGGACGTTCGCGAACACAAGAGGCAGCACCGCGACAGCACTGGGTAAGCCACATCTATATATATATATATATATATATATATATATATATATATATGCACGCCTATATTTATATCAAAATTCCCATTTAAATTGTCTACCTCGTTGGCGCAGTTTGTAGTGGCCCTGCTTTCTGCTCCGCGGGTTGCAGGTTCGATTCCCGCCTGAGTCTGGGTGTAATATTTGTATTTATATATTTACTTATGTTATATTTCTATGTATATTTATCTAACAAAAAGTATTTAGCTATATCAGCCGGCTGTTACCTATAACACAAGCATTAAGTTGCTTACCATAGGACCAGATGACCGTGTGTGTATGTTCTAAGATATTTATATTATATATGTACCTGTATGAGGAATGTGAGTATAAATAAATCCTGAAACAAATTATCCGGATTAGGGCCCACTTCCAACGCCTAGCTTTGTCACTGGTTTATTTATTTATTTATTTATGTTTATTAGGAAGACATACAGTTTGATATACATTAAAAATTAAATTTAAATGACATACATTTACCAGTTAAGTCTTCACATAATAATAGCACAAATAATAGCAATTAGTACATTAATAAAAAAAAAGCATACTAATTTCAACTCTAAGAGTCTAAATTTAGATATATATTTTCTTATACCAAATTAACTTGCCAATAAAATATGATTGAAAACAAAAAAAAAAAAATGACAACAAAAAAAGTGACAGAATTCTAACAATATCAGATATTAAGATTACAATTAAAATTAATTAAAATTAAAATATCATCGAGAAATGACATTCATCGTGATAGATTTAAATCTATTTAAGTTAATATTAAACATGTCAATGTCACCAAACACATTGTCATGAGAGTTGCATGCACGATAAAGAAAAATATTCCGAGCATATTTCGTTCTAATTACAGGTACAAAAAATTGTAATTTTTTACGAGCTTGTAAACGAGGACATCTCAAACTAATATTACTCAAAAGATAAGGGGTATCAACATAACCGGTTAGTATTTTATAAAGCAAATGCTCATCCCTAACCATTCGACGGTCCTTTAAAGAGATCAGAGCGGATGGCTTCGCGAACAGGTAGTTAGTTTTAAAACGAATATGTTTGCTAAATTTCTTTTGAACATTCTCAATTCTATCAATGTATATATTGTATATTGGGTTCCACACAGTTGAAGCATATTCGAGAACTGAGCGGACGTAGGCATTGTACAAAGTAAAGAGTGTGGCACTGTTACGAAAATCTTTTCCAATCCTAAGAATAAACCCCAGCATTCGAAACGCCCTGCCAACAATGTAGTCAATATGACAGTTAAATAAAAGTTTACAGTCAAGGTACACTCCCAGGTCTCTCACTTCAGTAACCCTCTTGATTGGTTCATTGTTAAAACAGTAATTGTACTCCACTGTATTACGTTTACGCGAAAAAGTAATGACATTGCATTTTTCGATGTTCAAGATAAGACCATTGCACTGACAGTAATCAAATAAACGGTTCAAATCATCCTGCAACAATGCACAATCAGTAGGTGTATTAATTGGTTTAAAAATTTTCATGTCGTCAGCATATAATAATATTTCCGAGTTCTTAAATACCTTATTTATGTTATTTATGAATAGATTAAAAAGTAGAGGGCCGAGATGAGAACCCTGAGGCACACCTGAGGTAACGGGTACAAAAGATGAGCAAAAGCCTTTAACTGTCACAGCCTGACTCCGCTCCCTAAGATACGAAATCATCCAACGTAGGAGATCGCCATGTATACCAACTTCTATAAGCCTACGAATTAATAAATAATGCGAAATTTTATCAAATGCTTTTGAGAAGTCGGTATACACGACGTCAACCTGACAACCACTATCCATATGAGACAATATTCGGTGTAAAAATTCATTCAAATTAGACTCTGTAGATTTTTTATTCATAAAACCGTGTTGCTGTTCAATAATTATAGGCCTAAAAATTGGAAAAATGCTGTCATATATAATTTTTTCAAATAATTTAGCGATAACACACAATTTAGAAATAGGTCTGTAATTCTGAATATTATGTTTATTACCAGACTTAAAAACGGGCACCACAAATGACTGTTTCCATAACAGCGGCATAACTCCGGTTTTCAGGGACTTATCAAAAAGCAGAGATATTGGAAGCGCAAGACTGTCACTACACATTTTTAGAAAGTATGGAGGTATAAGGTCAGGGCCACAACCCTTATTAACGTCAAGTTTCCTTAAATATCTTGATACAATCCCACGCGATATATCGACAGTTCCAATTGAAACACTATCATGACAATTTTGAGACGTGTTAAAGTTATTTACTTCGTAATCTGTGTTGGGCGTATTAGATCGAAAAACTGATTTAAAATAATTGTTGAAAAGAGAACTAATCTCTATACCATTTGACGCAGACAAATGATCCAAAAACATCGTGCCAGGTAATTCATTACAGCTTTTTTTAGACTTTACGAATGACCAAAAATGTTTACTGTGTCGTAATATTTTTTCTTCTGAGTTATTAATATAAGTATCATAGCAGTATACTTGTGCCCTTTTTTGTCTATCCCTTAATAATCTGAAAGTATCATAATCACTAATCCTTCCGTAGATTTTCCACTTTCTGTGATATTTGAGTTTTTCCCTAACAATTTTAATTAAAGCGCTCGAATACCAACACGGATAATGTCTACTATCTGCCACGACCCTAACGGGAACCCATTCGGATATGATTTCATTAATGGTTTGATAAAAGACAGTAACAGACGTATCGATATCGAGGCCCGAAAGTAACTCATACCAATTAATATTATCAATAATCCCGTTGACAATATTGTAATCAACGGCACGATATAGTCGCACAGTCCTTGATTTAGAAGAAAGGGTTTGTTGGTTAAAAGCATTGAGACATACCTCTATTGCCGGATGATGGCTATCCTCGGGGACAAGCGCACAAATCGATTTAGAAGTTACACAGTGGCAGCTACAAATAATTAAATCCAGATACCTATGATTTACATTTGGAATACAATTATATTGATTCAGACCTGTAAAACTTAGAAAATTAAATAATGTATAGACGAGATTGTTATCTAAATTAGAATTATCCAAACACATAACAGAGTCATTAGAATACCATTTAGCTACGGAAATGTTAAAATCACCCGCTATAAAATAATCTTCTTCGGGGCAGTTAATCACGTCATTTGAAATAATTTCGAAACATCCGCACAGTGCCTCAAAATGCAACTGACAATGAGGAAAATAACAAGTATAAATGTTTAAAAAATGCAATCTTCGTTCACGACTAAGTTTTATTTTCACTTTGATAACCTCAGCGACTGCACCGATAATAGGTATAGCTGTAACAGAATCTACAAAAAAGTCCCGCCTGACGGCTATTAAAACACCACCACCTAAAGTGTTTCCACGTACCTTATAATCCCTATCGCATCTGTAGACACAATATCGAGAGTCAAACAATTCCTCGTTAAAAATGCCCTCCAGTAGCCATGTTTCTGTCAGACATATAATTCCAAAAATGCCCTCCAGTAGCCATGTTTCTGTCAGACATATAATTCCAAAATCTGTTTTAAGTAGGTTTCGAAAAAATAAATTGGTTTTAGAACGTAAGCCACGAACATTCTGATAATAAATAGAGATATTATCATCCATTTCCGTAGAAAACACATTCACAGTTCAGTAATACTAAAGTATAAAGACGATCCAAATGCAACTCAAGAAACACAACAGAAAAGTCAAAGCAATTAGCAAACACAAAACAATCACAAGTCAAGATGTCCTCGCTACCTACAATATTAGTTATACAATAGGGTGACAATTCAATTAGTAATAAATTTATTTTTACAAAATGAATATATATAAAATAAAAAAATAAAAAATAATAATGAAAGAATAAAAAATAATAATGAAATAATAAAAAATAATCAGAGGAAGGTATAACGACATTCACACAATTTTTTTCAAATCGCTGTTGCTTAATATATGTAATACTGGACTGGTATCTGTACGTCGGACCATAATAGTACAATTCTTTATCCAAACATAGGAAAAATTTTTCTCTTTGGCCAACTTTTTAGCTTCCTGCAGAAGAGCTTTGTTAGAACGTGTCAGGTGTTCTTTAAAGTACACATTAGAGCTATTACCAGCAAAACCAATATCACTACATTGGAGTTTTATTCTTTTAGCTAAAGCCAAGAAGTCATCCTTCTTCCAACGTGACAGGAACTTAATAACTATAGGTTTAATAAGCCGATTTTCGCTTTTACTATGAGCAACTCTGGTAACAAAATCAATATCTGTAGAAGGATTTAATTGATAACCAGTACGATCTGAGATTGTTTTTAAAATCTCCATTAGGTTTTCATTCTTGTACTGACTTGACTGACTTGACTTGGTTGTACTGACTTATTATGTTCCAGTGACCTATCTCTCCATTCCAAACAGTTGTGGGTTCGATTCCTGCCTTGAGTAATGAAATGTTACGTACATGGGTTCACTAGTACCCATGCCTCAATCTCGTTTCTTTGTTATTAGTTTGTTATGACATTAGTGTTACAATACAAGGAAACTCATTCTGGGAGTCATCCATAAAATACGTCTAACCCTAAGGGGCTGGTAGTGGGGATCGAAGAAGTTTGACATTGTTTGATAAGATGTGGGGAGAGTTCCAATATTTTGTGACATCACATTTGAAAATATAATATATCTAATTATTAATACCTAAGTATACTGTTAACCTATAGAACAGACATTGAATCGCCTACCTTCGAAAAGATTCCGTGAGTGTATATGCTGAGCATATTTATTGTTGTCTTCCAGCTCGTCGCTGGGCACGTCCCCAACGCTGGGGTCCTCGTGTGGCTCGGCGCCGCAGTCGCTGCCCACCTTCCACCACCCGAGCCACGGGCTCCTGCGCGAGAACCACTTCACACAGCAGGTCTACCACAAGTACCACTCGCGCTGCCTCAAAGGTAATCACCACACCACACCACCTCACCGCCTGACCACCGAGTATCATTCTAAGTAAACTACGTTAAATATAACTATTCTGCTTTCTTGGGTGTTCCGCCATATTGGATTTAGAATGACGTCACACAGCTATCCATGCATTGTCATCCAAAGTAAAGGTGTATACAAAATTTGAGCTGAATTCAACATTCCACTAGACCTCCTTTATTTGAAGTCGGTTAAAAATAACATAAATCACGTGACTATAAAATATCAGCATATTTAATTTATGTGTTTGTTCACAGAACGTAAGAAGCTAGGCATCGGTCAGTCTCAAGAAATGAACACTCTGTTCAGATTCTGGTCGTTCTTCCTACGGGACCACTTCAACAGGACCATGTACAACGAATTTAGGTATTTACATCTAAACTTTATATATATCAGCTATAATTCTTGCACTGTGTTCCCCGCTATATGACACTCTCTCTCATGACCATTGGTTGACTGGAAGAGATCTATCTATTCTAGAGATAAGTCTACCTTTGCCATCAACTTTATGTACAATTTTTCTGTACATTATTTTTTAGTGCCATAAAGTATATAATAATATATACTATCTGACCCCGCAAACGTTGTTTTGCCATATATTTTATTAACCTTCTCAATCCTATCCCTTATAACTTAGGGGAACGAAAAATAGATGTTGGCCGATTCTCAGACCGACCCGATATGCCCACAAAATTTCATAATATTTTATTAACCCGCTTATAATTTAGGGATATGAAAAATAGATGTTGTTCGATTCTCAGACCTACCCGATATTCACATAAAATTTCATGATAATCGGTCAATCCATTTTGGACGAGTTTAACTACAAACACTGCGACACGAGAATTTTATTTATTATATACTATTTCTTTAGTAAATCGACTGTCTATGTATTCCTTGTTCTTTTTTTTTTTACTCGCTGTAATGTATTGTATGTTATAATGTATGTGTCATTTCAACGTTTGTAAACTGGTAGGCCAGTAAAAATATTTTCGGCCAATTTAATATTTTCTTTCTTCCATTTTTTCTGTACTAGCTGACCCCGCAAACGTTGTTTTGTCATATATGCTATTATTTCCCTTAACCCTCCCCCTTTATAACTAAGGAGTATGAAAATTATATGTTCGCTCATTCGCGCGATATGTAGACAAAATTTAATAAAAATCGGTCCAGACGTTTCGGGGGAGTATTGTAACTAACATTGTGACACGAGAATTTTATATATAAGAAAATTGATTTTATTATTTTTATTAAAGTGTTAGGGCAAGTAAATTGCATGTTTATGTTATAATATCGATTCTGATATCGCAGTTAAATGGAAAGACGTCACTTTAATAACACGAGAATGAATATATAAATAATATAGAAATGAATTCCTATTTTCCTTGGTCATTTGTACATCGCCTACCTCCTGCTTTTAAAGTCTAATCGTAAACTTATTTGCTTGATATATTATCTAGAGCTAGTGAAACCTGCCCAGACAATACATAAAAATATTTACGCTTACGCTTCCTGTAATATCCCACTGCTGGGCATAGGCCTCTTCCCTCGTTACGGAAAAGAAGAGAGCTTAATCTACTACTCTGCTTCAATGCGGGTTGGCGGATAAAAAATATTTAATAATAAATAAATATACTCATATAACACGACAATAGGTAACATTATTTTAAATTTGATTTATAATATTGTCCATTGCCTTAAGGAAATAAGGACGCTCCGAGAAGCCTGTGAACGCCCTAGGAGGCTTCTGAGCTTCTGGATGGAGCTGGGCTGGCTGAACTAGTCAGCCCTCTTTTCACGCATAATGGACCACCTTTGCGTCTAAATGAGGAAAACCGAGCCCACTACAATACAATACAATACAATATTGTCCATTGATATTTACAGAACATTAGCAAACGAAGACGCGGCAGCTGGTTTCCGCTATGGTTTGGAGTGTCTCTTCCGGTTCTATTCGTACGGTCTCGAGCGCAAGTTCAGACCGGAACTTTACCAGGATTTCCAGATGGAAACGTTGGCTGATTACGAAAAAGGTAATATGAATATACAAAATATGAATAATATAATTTATTAAACAGATACAAAATATTTTAAAAATCGAATATACAAGTCGAAAGAACTTGTATATTCGATTTTTATCAGATAAGTTGAAGCAACTTGTGTATGAATATAATTTTTTAGGAAACTAGTATGTGAACATAAAATTTTCTGTATTTTCTATATTTTGCAACTGTAACCTGCCTGGAAAGACATTTATATTCAAATATTTTCAAAGCTAAATATAATAATTAATTAAAAAAATGTAAAGGTTATAAAAACAAAGCATGTAATCCTGGGCAGATTGTGGGGTAGGGTCGGCAAGCTGGGTTGCTTCTGGTGTTGCAGGCGTCTATAAGCTACGGTAATCGCTTACCATCAGGTGAGCCGTACGCTTGTTTGCCGACCTGATTATATTATATATATATATATATATAGGCATTTGCCCCATCCAGACTTACAGTTAACAACACATATAAGCACAAGCTATTATTAACTTTATATTACCTCCCTTTTTTTCCCTTCTTTATCTGAATTTTACTAATACTCGATTTTGCACACCTACAAACGTCTGCTCTTGTACGTCCTAAGGTTGGCTGGTAGAGAATGCTTTTAGCATTAAGCCCGCCTTTTGTACAATTCTTTAATGTATTGTGCAATAAATAATTAATAAATAAATAAATAAATAAATTATTGAATTAGTAATGGTAAGTGAAAAGTTGCTGTAAAAAAGCATTTTTAATTTTCTACTACTTATCGAGTTTTTACATTTATTTATTTTGACCCCGACCTTTAAATAATTCTGGGATTGCCTTGATAAGTTTTCTGTATACTACAATTTTAAGGCTTGTAACCAACTTCGATGAATTGAGCTTTCTATAAAATACAGTAATTGATATAATTGAACTTAAGTCGTGTATAATTATGTGTATTGCTCTTTTCTTCAAGAACTAATCTTTAATATAAAAATGAGTCGCTGAATGTGTTGCTAAGCGCAAAACTCGAGAACGGTTGGACCGATTTCGCTAATTCTTTTTTTTAAATATTCCTTGAAGTACGAGGATGGATCTTACGGAGAGAAAAATTCTAAAAAAAAATTTTTAAATTTTCTGAAAAAGTCTAAAAACAACACTTTTCTATACTCCCATACAAAAGATTTGTGATAGTACTTAAAAGTCACTGTTAGGCGATACGAAGTTCGCCGGGTCAGCTAGTTATAAAATATTTATGTTGAGATTAGTTCTGGAGAAAAAAAAAGAAAAAGAAAGAAGGATTTGGGGAAACAAATAAAGTTACACTTTACACTTTTACGATTAAGGTGGTATAAAGAAATCTATTGACAACTAAAGTGCACCTGCTATCTGAACTGGTTAGATAACTGTATTTCAAAATAACAGGTAAAACAATAATTTTCATTTTATTAATATTTCCATGATAACTCCAGACTATCATCTTTATAAAATAGCTATGACATAAATACATTGCGAGTTAAATAGAAGCTGGTAAAAATATCAAAATTTTCAAATCATACAAAATGTAGAAACTCGTTTCAAATCACTTTGTTTTATTTAAAAAAATTAAATTAAATTTTTTATCTGTACCAGGTCAGCTATACGGCCTAGAGAAGTTCTGGGCCTTCCTGAAGTACTACAAGCACGCTTCGGCTCTTCAAGTAGATCCCAAGCTCCAGGCTCACCTCGAGAAATTTAAGAGCATCGAGGACTTTCGCGTGCTTGAGGTAAGTTTACTGACATTAGCTTTACCTGTGACTTTAATTGTTAAATATTTTGATATTTATCCCTTTTCCCTTTTCAAAAAAAAAAAAAAAATGATTTAATTTCGAGAATTAGAAAAACTAGTGTCTTTCAGACCACACGACTAAAGTAAAACTTTTATAGCAGTAGACCTGCACTGTGTCTTAGATATACGAAACGTAACTGGCTATGAGAGGAAGAGAGAAAGAAAATGTGTGCTCCCACCTCTCCCTCTTGCTCCGTACGCCTCGCCCGATCACACTTTTTGTAACGTTGTCGTCACGCATTCAGCAGCTTACTCCTCAAGTAAATTTTGCGTAATGAATTTTCACTTCAAAATGCAGTTATTTGTGTTTGTCTGTATTTTGGCCTTGTTGAGGGACAAATTTGATAAAAAAAAAAAATGTTTTATTTTTATTCAATAATTATATCTTATACAGGGTTATTTGTAAAACACCAGCATCCTTGCAGGAGAAGATAGCTAACATTATGTACAACAACATTTGTTCTACGACTTTTGACGTAACTCAATACATTAATTAAAAATGATTTTTTAAGCTTTTATTGTACGGTCCCTAACATTTGTAAGTCTATGTTTCATTGATTCATTCATTATCAAAAGGACGAACGCGACGCTCGCGCGCTTGCACTGCTAATAATAATAATAAATAACACTTTCTCTGCCCGATAATTCTAGTTAATAAAATAAATAAGTTAATAATATAAATTGCTTGGTGGGTTTGTAGGCAGTATCACAGTATGTATGTCGCAGTGACTTAAGTAAATGTGTATGTAGATTAGCTATCTGAATTCTGAACATCCAAAATATGTGAAAATTATTAACTTAGCTAATTATTAGTCTTTAACGTTTACTAAAGTTTAATTAAACCAAATTAATATTAAATATTTTATAGCTGGGTATTATTCACTTTTCATTGATAATGCAGGCGAATTAAAAAAGTGGAATCAGCGTATTTACAATAATTGAAAAATAAAAAATAATGTACAATAAAATTATATTTACAAACTAAATTTCTATTACCTCTACACCGCGCACATAGTGTTCAAAATAGTCACCATCACAACCAACACACACACCACACCTAAAAATCAGCTGTTCACTAACAAGTGCTAACACTTCCGAATTCGTTTTAATTTGATAATAATTGTTCGCGCCAATCGCATTCACCGCCCTCGTTAGCAGTTTTAAGGAAGATAAGGGTGGTTCACGCGCCCTCGGTACGCAGTTCAAATAAAGGCCACTTTCCCCGATCCCACCGTCGGCATCAATGCCCTAACGCAAAAGGGAAAGCACTCACCTGTGTGTCTTCTTCTCCGCGCGTTCCAGGCGCCTGGGAATTCACAAGGATCGGGTGCACCAGTGCTAAGCTCTGCTGCAGCGGTAAAAATAATTCAGCGGCCGTACTAAGGTCACACGCGAACTTATGGTCATAAAAACAGATTACGTCCACCCACGTCGCACAATATCGGTCGATTAAAGGGCACGGCCGATGCGCGCACGAGCATAGACAACAACAAGGGTCGTGCTTCCTCGTACGTCATAAGCATTTCCGCCAACCGGAAGGAAACAGCGAAAATGGCCCAAACAGCATCCCCCGCCTTGAAAGGCAATGCCTTTCAACACGCAGGAATAATCAGCCTAAATAGGCTAACTAACAAAAGAGAGGGTCGCGAGGTGGAACTATTAAAAATTTAAGATGCAGTTACAGAAAAAAATATATATATACGCGGTTATACTATAAATGCAGTAACAATAAAGTAAAATTATGCGGCTATACTAAAAATGCGGTTACAAGAATAAAGTGCGGATATAAATAAATAATAAACAATTAATTATAATAAACAAGAATATTTATATTTTTAATGCAGTAAAAGTAAAATAAATGGCGGTTAATTTTTTTTTTAAGCTAATGCGAGGAAAGAAAATGAAGTTAGTATTGGGTAAAGGACAGAGGCGAACAATAGGACGCTTTAATGTACCAGTTTTAGTTTTAACTAAAGCTATCCTAACGTGACCGTCTTTACCTTCAATCGTCTCACTTATAATGCCTACTGGCCAATGCAATGGAGGGCTATTATCTCGCATAATCAGCACTATCATTCCCTTATACACCTTCGGTACATCCGTATTCCATTTTTGCCGAATCTGGAGCGTGTGTAAATATTCATCACTCCACCTTCGCCAATAGGAACGGACCAGTCCGTCAAGCAGCATAAAGCGCGATAATAAATTTGGTTTATCCTTTTCCACGTTAGGTGATGGAAGATAAGCTAAAGGCGTCGTGTTTAAAAAATGTGCAGGGGTAAGAGGTAAAGGTTCCGCAGGATCTTCACTGAGTATTCCTAACGGCCTTGAATTAAGAATTGCCTCGATCTGGCAGAGTACGGTTAAGAGCTCTTCGTAAGTTAGGATCTGCGAACCAATCACTCGAAAA
Organism: Melitaea cinxia; assembly: GCF_905220565.1. Lineage (NCBI taxonomy): Eukaryota > Metazoa > Arthropoda > Insecta > Lepidoptera > Nymphalidae > Melitaea > Melitaea cinxia. The sequence continues at coordinate 6,236,246 of NC_059418.1, read as the reverse complement.
AGATGCGTTTTAAAAGATTTAATGGTCGCTTCCCATCCACCACCGAAGTGGGGAGCGTTAGGTGGAATCATTTCCCAAGAAATGCGATTTTTAGCTAATTCTGTTTTAAAATCTTCACTGAAAGCGTTAGACTTTAAAAATTGCTGAATTTCTGTTAAATATGATTTTTCACCAACGAAATTTGTACCATGATCCGAATAAATCCTTTCGACAGGACCGCGACGAGAAATAAACCGTTTGAAAGCATTCAAAAAAGCGTCGGTACTTAAATCGGTGGCAACCTCTATATGCACTGCACGAGTAGTCAGGCACACGAAAGCGCATAAATAAGCCTTTTGGCTTTTTATACCACGTCTCCTAGTCAAAGTGATCATAAGCGGTCCACCGTAATCAACACCGGTGTGCGCAAAAGGTTTGGATATTTTTAAGCGGCAGGTGGGTAAGTCAGCCATAACCGGCGGCTGAGCAGGCTTAGGGCGTGCTCTGAAACATGCGATACAAGAGTGAATTCTCGCACGTACAGTGCGACGAGCGGATAATACCCAATACCTTTGCCGAAGCAAAGAAATCACATGTTGCGGTCCAGCATGACAAGCGGTGCGGTGAACATAATCGATAATAAGATCGGTTATTTTATGTTTAGAAGGCAAAAGAATAGGATGTTTGTGATCAAAAGTTAAATCGCTATTCTCTAATCGACCGCCGACTCGTATAACACCCTCGAACAAAAACGGTCTCAGTTTACGCATCGAGAGAGGTGGGTGCTTGCCAGCTTGTAATAGTTTCAATAAATCCGAAAAATGAGCAGCCTGAACGGAGCGAACTATAAAGTTTTCCGATTTATTTAAATCTTCCGCGGTAATACTACCTCGCGTTTTTAAGCGTTTCGAAAATCGCAATACATAAGTAAACACACGAAGTAATTTTGACCAACTAGAAATCCGTTCAGTCAACGAAGTTAATGTAGAGTTTTCTTTATTGGAAGGTGGTAAAACATTTGACAGAACGACTGGCTTATATTCAGGTAACTCCTGGGCGGATTTAAGACATATAAAGGGCTTAATAGGCCACTGAGAAATGTCTTGATGGACCCAAGGCGGTGCGTTAAACCATAGAGTATGCGAAATAAGTTGTGCAGGAGTTAAACCACGCGACAAACAATCACTGGGATTTTCCTTTCCCGAAATGTGATAAATGTTTTGAACATCTAAACATTCTTGAATTTTAGTAACGCGGTTAGCTACAAAAGTTTTTAAGCGGTGCGGACTGGAATTAATCCAGTTAAGAACAATAGTTGAGTCACAAAAGGCAAAAAAATTATTAAATATAAAGCGATTGTCATAGGCTTTAAGAACGACGTGAATCAATTTAGACATTAAATGTACTCCCATAAGTTCTAACCTAGCCAGACTTATCGTTTGAACAGGTGCAACCTTTGACTTTGCGCACAATAAGCGTACAGAAACTCCATCTTCAGATTGTACGCGAACATAAAGTGCAGCTCCATAACCCATCTCAGAAGCATCTGAGAACCCTAAGAGTGCAGCGTTGCAACCATGAGTCACACCAATGTGACGCGGGAGGGATAAGTTTGACAAAAGTGGAAGTTCACTTTGGAACCTTGTCCATTGGGTTTGGATATGCGATGGAGGCTCGTCGTCCCAATCCAGCTTTATTAACCAAAGCTCTTTAATTAGGAGCTTAGCGAACATAATTAAAGGAGCAGCGAAACCCATTACATCCCATAAACGGGCTATAACAGACAGCATATTTCGCTTAGTACATGGTACCTCAGCGGGGCGAATGAAAAAATTAAAATTATCTTCATGAGGCTCCCATGTTACACCTAAAACCTTTTGTGTTGCGGTTGAAGAAAAATTGAGTGATTGTGGATGCAAATGGTTTTGCGGAAGAGAAGAGAGCACTTCGGGCGAGTTACTTAACCACTTATGGAGTTTGAAACCTCCAGCAGCGAACATATCAATAAGTTGCGAGGCTACCTTCTGCGCCGAGTGCACATCATTTATGGAACAACAAATGTCATCCATGAAGAAAAAACCACCATTAATCACTTCAGAGGCGAGCGGAAAATTATTTTTCTCATCGTCTGCAAGTTGTCGCAGCGTGCGCAGTGCTAGGAATGGACTGGAAGTCAGTCCGAAGCAAACACGTTTAAATTCAAACAACTGAATAGGATCAGAAGTGTTGAAGCGATAAAGTATTTGTTGAAATTTATAAAACTGTGGATGTACCTTTATACGCAAATACATTTGCTCGACATCAGCGCACAGTGCGATTGGAAGTAAGCGGAAATTAAGCAAAATTATAAACAAGTCTGCTTGCAAATTTGGTCCGGAAAATAAAATATCATTTAGTGACACCCCTGTATCAGTACGTGCACTAGCGTCCAAGACCATGCGGATTTTTGTAGTAATTTTATCTTCACGTATTACACCGTGATGCGGAATGACGTAAGTTAATGAAGGAAGCTTACTTTCTGCGGATATCGGAGAAATGTAATCCTTATCACAATAATCAATAATAATATTATTGTAAGCGGAGCGGTAATTTGGATCGCGCAAAAAACGCTTCTCCAAAGCAAAAAATCTACTTTTAGAACTCTGCATTGAGTCACCTAAAGCTGAGGGGTTAGTTTTAAATGGCAGAGAAACAACATAAGTACCTGTTGCTTCGCGGGTAGTTGAAGACTTATATAGATCTTCACATACTTTCTCCTCATGACTAAGCAAGGCGGAGCGAGGAGTGGAAACTTCTTCAGTTTCCCAAAAACTTCTCATCAGTACATCTAACGGCTGGCCGGTAAATGCACACAACGTATGAGAGGGCGGAGCGGCGGTGCGGTGGGAGCGACACTTAACAGGAGCATCGCCCATTAAAATAAATCCAAGCGGAGTTTGAATCCCCGTAGGGGTACCTGGAGGTCCATGGACGCGGCCAGGCAGCAGTAAGCGGGTAAATAACTTAGCGCCAATCAACATCTCGACCTCACCGGGATCAGAGAATGTATCATCAGCAAGCGGCGTGCGGGAAAGATATGCTAACATCGACCTATCAATAGGTAACGTAGGAATGCGGTCCGTAATATTTTCCACAACAAGTGGTTGTAAATTAAAAGAAATATTGCGATCAAAACGCGAGTAAAATTTAATATTTGTTTGTCCCTTAACCTCCTTAGAAGAACCACCAAACCCGTTTACAGTAACTTTTTCAGGAAGTGAATTAATTTTTAATGATAATTTCTTACAAAGATTACTAGTAACAAAGTCATTCATAGATCCGTTATCAATTAGAGCGCGAGCGATATATTCGTAACCGTCACTGGTGCGCAAGACAATGCGCGCCGTAGCAAGTAACACGGTGTGCGCGTCGCGTAAACTCAACAACGTATTCGAACACATTGATAGCGGTTGCATTGTATGAGACGCGTCGGACGAGCTAGCTATGGCAGGCGAGTAATTTGTCGCGCCCTATGACTCAGCGGTGTGCGGTGCTTGCGTAGCGGGGTTTTGTTCCGCGGTGAGTCGGGGTTCGATTCCTGAGGCGGGACTCGATGTTAGATTTTTATGAAAATGTAAAAGAGTGTGATGCGTTTTAGATTCACAGATACTACAAGATTTATTTGATTTACATAAAAATGTTTTATGATTAAAACTTAAGCAGTTGCAGCAACTATTGTTTTCTTTAACAATATTATAGCGTTCTTTAGGTGTTAATTTAAGAAATTTAGGGCAGCGATAAAATTGTTCGTGACCTATTTTTAAGCATAATGGACAACAATTATTATTTGATTCGGAAGTAATGAAGGATTTAGTGTGCTTAACATTATTAACCGGTTCAGGTGCGAAGTGCGAAGAACTTTTACTATATGAGTTTTTTCTAGTGGATGGAGTATTAAAAGTATTCGACGAAGAACGTTCTATAATTTTTACTTGTTCCTTTATAAACTTAACTAAAGATTCATAAGTAGGCAATTTTTCACTTCTAACATAAAGTTCAAAGTTACGAATAGTTTCTTTATCTAACTTTTGTAATGCTAAAAATAGAAAAATAAAATCTTTTTTGTTTGAAATATTTAATCTGTCGAATGCACATACGGATGCTGCAAATTTATCTAAGAAAACATTTAAACCATCAGCGGAGGCTGTGGTCAACGGCTTTAAATTTATAATTTGTTGTAAATATGTACTTGCAAGCGTGCGGATGTCTTGGTATTTGTCAACCAGCGTAGAATATATTAAATCGTAATTATCTGCGGTAGGCGGTATACCAGAAATAGCGGTTAACGCGGACTTTGAAAGAATACCCGACAAATAAAATACCTTATCGGATTTACTTAAATTTGTGTTATTATGTACTGCGTTATTAAAACATTCAAAAAATGATGGCCAATTTTTTAAGTCTCCATCAAACGTTTTTAAATTAATAGGAGGTAAATTTAACCTAGACTTCTCTGTAGATAGTGATGTAGTATGGCTTTTTAGCTGCTGAACTATAGACTTTATGATACAATAAATTTCCTCGAACGCGAGAAACATATTATGATCTGGAGAAAATTCAGATCATTCTGCATTTTAAGCAAATTTAATTCTTCTATTGACTTAAGATAGTCTGTCCTTAACTGATCGATATTATATGCAGAACGTAAAAATGTATCTTGCAGCTGAGAAGTACTTATATTATTAGAAGCGTCATAAATAGATTGCAACCTACTAAAATATGCTTGCATACGAGATTCTATTAACTTAATTGTTATAGGAACACCGGTATCTATCTTTTGCGCTCGACTTTGCATTTTGAATAATAATTAATTATGCGTAAAGTTTAAGGTAGAATAATAAAAATTCGTTCGAGTACTAATGATGCGAGTCAACAAATCGAGAAATGCGTGCAATAGTTACAGCGAGACGTTTTAAGGTCAATTTTATATTTATGCAGTTAATATAATGAGTAACAAATAAATGGTACACTAAACGAATTATTGTAGCGAGTATGAGTATGCAAATTTACAAAATAATATACTATTACAGTGTAAGTAAAAGCGAAAATAAATATATATAATATATACTAATTATTAAAATAGCGGGAATAATATAAAGCGTAAATTACAGCCTTATTAAGGTCTGTAAGCGGTGAGAAAAAATATAATTGCAAAAAAAAGAATGGTAATCTAGGCTCGAAGGAAGGACCACGCGGGGGCAATGTTCGCGCCAATCGCATTCACCGCCCTCGTTAGCAGTTTTAAGGAAGATAAGGGTGGTTCACGCGCCCTCGGTACGCAGTTCAAATAAAGGCCACTTTCCCCGATCCCACCGTCGGCATCAATGCCCTAACGCAAAAGGGAAAGCACTCACCTGTGTGTCTTCTTCTCCGCGCGTTCCAGGCGCCTGGGAATTCACAAGGATCGGGTGCACCAGTGCTAAGCTCTGCTGCAGCGGTAAAAATAATTCAGCGGCCGTACTAAGGTCACACGCGAACTTATGGTCATAAAAACAGATTACGTCCACCCACGTCGCACAATATCGGTCGATTAAAGGGCACGGCCGATGCGCGCACGAGCATAGACAACAACAAGGGTCGTGCTTCCTCGTACGTCATAAGCATTTCCGCCAACCGGAAGGAAACAGCGAAAATGGCCCAAACAATAATCATCCTCACCATTTCCGTGTATTCGACATTAGAATAGCAGTACGCCATGGTTATAAAATTATTTTAGTACAGATACAATACATCGATCGATACGAGTAAAATAAATACGAGTAGCACACAAAATCATATGACGCGGGCGCATCAAAGTCGCCGCGCCGACTGCTTCGGCTAGCGAAATAGTTCAAGTTCAAGGGCGCTAGCACCGCTCCGGCCCTTCCTTCCCCCCCTCACATTCACACCCGCAAGTAGTAACTGTTTACCTAATATTTGGGATGCGCGTAGAGTTTATAACATTCAAACGGAAAATTAAATTAATATTTTTTTTTGTATGAAAGTAAAATCTAACAAATTAAGAAAAGTCGTAGAACAAATGTTGTTACTTATGATGTTAGCTATCTTGTCCTGCAAGGATGCTGGTGTTTTACAAATAACCCTGTATAGTTGGAACTAGAGGACCCAAGGCTTTGTTCTGTTTAAATTATTGAACATTTTCTGAAATTTAATAATTGTTTATATTGAAATTTAACTAATGTTTAGCGCTTGACGACACATTTAGAGCGCTTATAATACAATTACGAGGATTACTTTGCTGTAATGGTGCGTGTGCCGTGTCAGCGGCGCTTAAACACGGTAACGACGGTCGTGGGTTCGATTCCCGCTTGGAGTGGATATTTTGCTTATATAAATATTTAATTCCGGTCTGGTTGTTAGTTTTTGTACGTCTGGGTAAGTCATCGGTTCCGGTCGTTATCGTGTATATCTGATAGCGATCGTTACTCATAGACAATATATTCGCCAATCCGCATTTTGAGCAGCGTGGTGGATTAAGTTCGAAGCTTTCTCCTACATGGGGAAAGAGGCCTATGCCTAGCAGTGGGATATTAAAGGCTGAAGCGAAGCGAATTTCCCATATGATTCTAAACGAATCTTTATCTCAAATTATGAATTCTCTTATCAATATCTCTTTATATAAAAATTATTAATTAGCACGTTACTAGCTAAAGCGAATTATAATACAAGATACCTTCCCATTTTTTTACGTGACAAATCCATCATGGATACCTTCCACATGGTCAGAATCCTAGTGACTAAAAAATCCACCACGCTTGAGCAGTCGTCATCTGGGTGGGGCGAGACGGGGTCGCGCTAGTACTCGCCACCTCGTCCTTGAGTATAATTTCGTCGTGTGCCAGGGTCTTAAAAGACGCCATCTCGCCCCGGAGTAGAATTTCGTCGTATGCCAGGGTCAGAAAGCACATAATAGAAACACAACCGCTCCGAGTAGTGCAGTTCCCACCGTGCCAGGGTCTGAGAGCACATAATAGAAGCACAACCGCCCCGAGTAGTCCAGTTTCCACCGTGCCAGGGTTTGAGAGCACATAATAGAAGCGCTCCGAGTAGTACAGTTTCCTCCCGTGCCAGGGTCTGAGAGCACTTAATAAATGTCCAATCTTTCCCCAGCCGCAGCTGAACGAGCTGCTGGCGGGCGGTGGTGGCGCCGGGCGCGCCTGCGACCGCCACCGCTCCGTGTCCGAGTCCGAGCGAGAGCGGGCGGCGCCGCGCCGGCCCGACGGGTGCGTGCACCGCTATTTACTGTCTATATATATATATATAATCATTATTTATCGTTGTGTCCATTTGTTATAAGTATTCTTTGACGGTTAGCAGGAAAGTGGACATAAGGTACCAATCAAACCACTAATTGCAAATTCATGCGACGTTTCGATCCTTTATTGGACCATCATCAGGCATCTACAAAATACAAACATTGAAGAAAGTTGTACAACTAAGAAAAGAAAGTTGTATGGATTAATTAGTTGTACAGCTTTCTTCAATGTTTGTATTTTGTAGATGCCTGATGATGATCCAATAAAGGATCGAAACGTCGCATGAATTTGCAATTAGTGGTTTGATTGGTACTTTATGTCCACTTTCCTGCTAACCGTCAAAGAATACTTATAACAAATGGACACAACGATAAATAATTATATTATATGACGGCTTTAATTTTGAAACAACGTCAACATGATTGACGGTCGGTAGATTTTTTACCTATTTATTGCGCATTATACGCACGAGTATTACTAGTATTCTTTAATTATTTTTTGCACATTACAATTATAACCCGCGTGTCCTGTGTACAGTCGCCCGTCGGGTGGATCCAGCCAAGCCATCAATAGCAGAGGTCGAGCCGGTTCCTGTGGAGCGCAGAGTGTCGTCGCCAACGCTAAGCCTCGCCGTGAGTACCTTCATATAGACAACTATGGTACCAAGTAAAGGTGCGATATGGCGATGGTACGCTTACCATTACCGTAGCCTATGAGTAATATCATGTATTCTTTACTGTACACAAAAAAAAAAATATAGAAATATTGGAACACGGAAAGTTTTTACAGTGAAACTTATTCTATCGTCCCACATGTTTTCGTTCATCTATCGCATGTCGCAAGTGTTCCGCGGGATTTGTGCCTTTTGGTCTGTTTATCATACATCGTGGTTTCATAAAACCACACACACACAATTCTTTTTTATATATGTAACGCTGTGGTGGCAAACAAACCCGCCTACTGCTAAGCGTCTACCGTAGCTGCGTGAACGGTTGAAACAACACTACAGTACCCCTTCTATCAGCTTGTCAATATGTTTTTCAATAGAATGACATGCAAGCAAACTGTTTGGCGAATGTGTGCCACAGAGATCTCTACTTCACTCACACAGGAACAGGAACACAGTACTACTTTAGTTTAATATAATTTATCGAGTAGCTCGTTGGCGCAGTTTGAGTGGCCCTGCTTTCTGCTCCGCGGGTTGCGGGTCCGATTCCCGCCTGAGTCTGGGTGTAATATTTGTATTCATATATTTATATATGTAATATTTCTATGTATATATATAAAAAAATATATATTCAGCTATACCAGTCGGCTATTACCCATAACACAAGTATTAAGTTGCTTACCATAGGAACAGACGACCGTATGTGTATGTTACAAGATATTTATTTATTATATTAATTATAATACACTTTATTGTACACCAAAAACAAATAATACAATAGCAAAGAAACAAAAATATCTATACATCTAATAAAATGGTAGGAAAGTCAAAACTGTACATTGAATATTTTTTTAAAAGAATACTTGGGGTGTGATCTGCAATCATGATGATCTGCAACACATGAGTTCACGTTATTTTTGGCGTAAACTTGTGGAGGCCTGTGTCCAGCAGTGGACTGTATAGGCTGTAATGATGATGATGATGATCTGCAATCGATACCTAAGTCAAAAATATAGTTTTTAGAATTTTTGTCTGTTTGTCTGTATGTATGTCCGGGATAAACTCAAAAAGTACTGCATAGATTTACTTCAAATTAGGCACGAATATTATTAAGAAGTCGGATCAACATATAGGCTACATATTATCACGCTATCACCTACGGGGAACGAGCAGTGAACCTTTATTTCTTCAACACATTCTGTAACAACGTGTAATCTAACGACGCATATTTGAATGTTGTTATTATGTTAATAACCATGCTATAAGCTAGCTTCGTACAATAAATAAAGACATTCTGTAGTATATTTAGTATCAGCATTGCACCCGTGCGAAGTCGGGGCGGGTCGCTAGTTAACAATATATTAATTAGGTACAAAGGGCGGCCTTATCGCTAAAAAGCGATCTCTTCCAGGCAACCTTAGCAATTGCTTTATAGCTTATTAGCTTATGCAAAGGAAATAGTCTAGCGTCAGCATAGGTGTACAAGTTACATTATTATTTATTTATTTATTTAATTTGTTTGTGATCGTTTGTAAGGTTTATTATACTCTCTCAACAGTAAGCTCTAAATTTTGAGCAAAATAATACATGCTTTGTGATACCTCAGATTTACTCTTCGTATATTTGTGTTACTATTTCTGACTTCATCAATGTAGTTGAAAGTAACTTTACTTAACGTGTAGTTGCGGGTGTGATGTGTATAATGATATTAATCTAAATCTCTATCTCATCATCATCATTACAGCCTATACAGTCCACTGCTGCACATAGGCTTCCACAAGTTAGCGCCAAAAATAACGTGAACTCATGTGTTTTGCCCATAGTCACCACGCTGGGCAGGCGGGTTGGTGACCGCAAGGCTTTGTCGCACCGAAGACGCTGCTGCCCGTCTTCGGTCTGTGTATTTCAAAGCCAGCAGTTGGATGGTTATCCCGCCATCGGTCGGCTTCTTAAGTTCCAAGGTGGTTGTGGAACCTTGTTATCCCTTAGTCGCCTCTTACGACACCCACGGGAAGAAATCTCTATCTATCATCAATTTATTAATTTTAACATTTTGTTTTTCAGCGAAACCAAAATCGAAGCCAGAATCCGCACCGAACGAATTGAAAGCGCCAGCGGTCGCTAAAACACAATAAAACATCTCGCAACGAAACATCCATACACTGTACATAAATATAAACCTGGTGTGCATGTGTTACTTATACTAGACTATTAAAGTGCATTTTTTATATATATAAATATATAAATTAAATTAAAAAAAAAAAACACTAAAAAATAAATAAAAGTGAGTGAAGTGTTGTGCGATCGCGGTGTTTTAGTGTTAGTTTTGTAACCAGTTTTGTCTGGTTCAGATGGGATCGAGCCAGTTCTATCTGGTTGTATCCGGTTTTAACCGGTTGTTGACCGGTCTCGGTGTGCGGTTACTGGGATTGCAGGCTGGTTATATGTGGAAACCTAGGTGAGGATTTTGATTATTATAAGTTTAACTAATGTTTTTGGTGATACCGGACTTGCCATTTTGAATGTACTCACTTATTTTCTCCCATTAAAATATAGCCTATGTCACTCACAGTGATAATGTAGCATTTAGTTTTGAAAATCTGTCCGTTAGCTTTTAGCCTAAACTGTTCTTTTTGGCTGATTTCCTGTACATCCATACTAATATTATATATGTGAATGTAAGTTTGTTTGTTACGCTTTCACGCGAAAACTACTTAATCGATCATCATGAAACATTGTACACATATTCTTGGAGATATTAGAAGTAACATTGGATACTTTTTATTTAAAAAAATATTCAATGCGAGCGAAAAGCGGGTAAAAGCTAGTAATTTTTAAATTATGTGATTAGTGTGTGTATATGTGTTTTAATTCACAACGTCAGCCTTATTGTATATACATTATTTGGACATTGCATTTTTTTTTATAGTTGTACAGACTATGTCCCAAGTATTTTTTTGAATTACTTATTGATTATTTTCTCTTTTCAGCTTGCACGTATCGACAATAAGGTATCTGCTACGCGGTTAGACGCCACTATCGTAATAGTATAAGGATTATCATACAGACATACAATTCATATTTCTATTTATATATATTTTTGACATGAATAGTTACAAAGACGGACATCTAGAAATGCATAATAGTGACGCTCGTAGCTAGCCTATGAAGTAATATGAAGAAGAAAAAAAAACATTTATATCGATAAGTTAACTTAGCGCTTGTGGTAGGTTTTAAGATTTTAATAGTTAACCGATGTTTTCTTTGACTTGAACGATTGGTATAAAATTTTTTTCCTTTTTGATGTCCGGTTCTTATATTGAACATACGAGTCTGTTAACCCACAGACGTATTGTTCGTTTTATTTAGTAGCCGTAAAGGCCTGTTTCACCGCGTGTGGATAAAGATTATCTTGCACGTAAGTTACGAATACACTTTAACAGCAGGAGGTTGAACAGGCCGCGTTCTTAAACTTCAAAATATCCCGTAAATATAGTGGTATTCGATGGTGAAAGAGAATAATATATCATACACTGTTATCTGTCGGATACCGTTATCCGTCTAATAGCGTTAACGGTGACCGGTGGAGCGGGCTCTTGAGTCTCTATCGATAATTTTGTTTTTAATTTTTCTCGATAGGTGCTGCAAACGCAGACATTTAGTGGCATAATGTACAGTTGTTGATATTCTTTCACTTAGTATTGATATTAAAAAAACAAAAAAAAAAACGGCTAAACGCCGCAAGACTGAAAAAAATAAAAAATGTTTTTTTTTTTGACGGTAACTCACTTGAAATTTATAATTGATACAAGTTTAAAACTACAGACTTTGTTTAGTCTGTCAACTAAGCTATATATATATGTGATTTAGCATTAGTGTCTGATAGTTATCTGACAGTTAAAGGTACAGATTAGATTAATTACAAGTTAAAGTCTGTAGAATATTAAATTGTATTTGAAATAAATTTAGAATTTTTTTTGTCATAAAGAATATCAAATGAAGAATCAAAGCCGCATTTCTTTACTGCCACATGTAATGTTATGACACAATATAGCACACAAATTCCTTATAATTAACCATTTTGTATTGATTTAATTACGTCATAATTCATAAAAATTGTATGAATACACAAAATCATGTTTCTTTGTATGAGTGTGTGTACCAGTATACAGAATTCCAAGACTCCTATAGAAGGCATTGGCCGCGTTCCATTAAGCGTCCGCAACGCCCGCAAAGCCCATACTATCGTTCCACCTAAGGCAAGGCAAAGTTGTTGCAAGCGATCGATCCACGACCACATCACCCACGAAATATAGGTGGGTCAAAGTTGGCTTTCATCAACACGTGGCGGGAATTTAAAAAAAACCACTGTCAATGTCAAATTGTGAATGCTATCTTTCATTCGATTCTGCAAAAAAATCAATAATTCCCGGGAATCCATTTTGAATTAAGTTTTATTCAAATCCTCGCGAAATATTCACCCATAACTCCCACAACGACATGTTTTCACCAAGACGCCATATTGCGAGCACAAAGCTGACACCCAGCAGCGCCCAAATATGCGTTCCACTTATGAAATTCGCCTGCAAGTCCAACGTCCGCGGCGTTTTTTACTTTAGAGGAACGGCAATTGTAGCCGTCGTGATCGACGGATTTGTAGGCCTTAGGTGGAGCGCGCCCATTTTGTAGTAGACATATATTTTGACAGTTGCCATATGAAATTATCTTTTGACAGCTTTGGTCTACATCTATTGATAATATCCTCAATCAGGAGATTACCATATTACCATACAGAATCCCTAGTCTCCAACTTGTAATAATTATTTTGACTGTTTGATTTCGATAGGCTACCGTATATTTATAAATGTAATGATGATTTTTAGCATTTTACGTATGATGTAATAATTTGACAGCTTTAGTATTGTATTGTACATTTATTGAAAATATAGTGTTGCCATCAGGTATACCCAATAATAAACATATCGTAAAAATTTGCTATGGATTCATATGTATGTTACATGTGGTACATACTATCATATTTAAGAAATATTTCTATATATATTAGATTTTTCCCGCGACTTTACCCGCTTTGAATAAGTCCCGTAATGATTTAAATATACAATGAAGAGTATTATCTTATAAATATCAGTAAATAATTCTATATATTTTACTATAACAACTATTGTGACTTTTTTTCTTATTTTGCAACAGTCAAATAATATCTTAGTAGCCATTACAGGACGTTATTTGATTCGTAATTTACCAACTTTAAGTAAGAATAGTTATGATATGTTTATTCATTTATTTTTCATTGTATTTTATTTGCAGGTCAATAGGACTTCAGTTATATGACAATATTTCAGTCCTTTTAAGATTTTTGTTTTTATGGATTTGTGATGTAGTTAAATCAATAATTAAATAATAACTATTGCTAAAATATTATTTAGATATTAAATTATATAATTAAATTATGAACTCGTGCACTATGGTGAAGTGTGTCTATGATTGAATTTAATATAGCCTATGTTTCCTGTCATAGACGAGAGCTATGAGTTGGAAGTTTTGTTGAGTATACACTAACTTGCTCAATGTGTGACATGTTAAAAAATTATTTGCACTGTGGGTTTAAAAAAAATAATAAAAATACTGGCCAGTGTGAATAATTTTTAAAAATAAATAAATATATATAAGCAATTGAAATTGTATATTGCACTTAATATAGAAAAGGGTGTGTTTCTTAATACTTTTATTATTATTTTTTGTCTAGTTTATAAGTATGCTTTTATATGTACTATGATGCGTGTTTGGCTTTTTTAATTTTTTTTCCTTGCTGTATGAAATTACTGATTTTTTTTATCGTGGCGACACTAAAAGACATTTGAATTGTATTTTAAAAATTATATTTGTCAATATATTGAAGGGATTTTCTTTGATATAATAATGATATTACTAAAATTATGTACGCATGGTATGTTTTCTGTCCAAGTATCGCCATACACGCATCATACATTATTTTGATATATTTAAGACATAATAACGTCAAAAGATCGCTTCTGTATAATAAATATAGTTCCTAATTATAAATATTGTAAATTCGTTTTTTATTAATTCGAAATGACACAGAAATTGTATCATCGCACGTAGTAATAGGTGTAGGTTATGATTATTAAAAAAAAAAAAAAAAAATAGGTGAAAAAATTAGTTTTTATCTTTTATTTGGCAAAAAAAAAATAGATTGCTTAGTTAGTCACAAAATTGCATGGTTAACACTGTCCCTACAATAAAAAATCAAAATAGGCTGCATGATGACAGGTCTCTGTATGTATAAATGATTTGAAATTAAAAAAAAAAAACAAAATTGACAGTTCAAATTTTAACTCTATTCTAATAATTAAAGTTAATTTCCTTTTATCACCCCTATTTATGATCATAATACCTTTTACTGTTTTGTCAATTTCCTAATATAATACATAACAAGGAAATAGGAATTCAGCTAATTGTATACAATATCCTGTAACTAATTTTGTCACATTTTACATAACGTTATATTATCAAGATGAAACGGGATATTTACTATATTAAGTTTATAATATTCTGATATTCTAAGATTGCGACTCTCAGACTCAAAACGATTACCAATATGCTTAATAAATTAAAGTCTTAATAATTACTTTAATTATCATAATAATACTATGCGTCAAAATATACAAGCGAGAAGTATTAATTTAAACCATGTACACTACTTACCATTTACAAGATATGTACAAAACATCAGTCACATAGTAGCGGGAGTTCAGGTTCAGCTGTAGACCTATCTGGCGACCAAACTAATGCCTCTACTTGACTGATTATTGTATGAGCATCGGCGCGGATATTGAGCGCTGGGTTGGGAGTGAGGTCGCAAATAGTTTTGTTTAGTACGAAATTATAAATAAATACAATGTGAAAGTATTTAGTTCTCACTAATATCTCTATGTTGAAGCAGAGTTGGGTCAGCGGTCCATATCCGTGCCGATAACTGTATATCTTGTGAATGGTATGTACTGTGTATGGTTTAATGTAATGCCTTTCGCTTGTATCTAATGTATTTGTAACATTTTTTTAGTCTGACAATATGACAGCTATGTTTGACTTTTGATTATATTTCTATAATGATAATATACTGATTTCTGTGTCTCAAAATTTAAAATCAGTCTAAGACCGTTTTGGAGGAATATTCGATATTTTTTTTAATATTCTAAGTGAATCTACGCTTGGTACACTCATACTTATATTCTAATATATTTAAATAGATTTGTTTAGCAAAAGTGACAGCGGATTTTTTCATAACCTAGCTTTCCGCTCGTGGCTTCGCCCGCTTGGATTACTCGATTTTGTTTATTCCGTTTTCACGTATTAAAATTATTATAGCCATATCACTCGGTGATAACGTAGTATTCACCTGTTTTTGAGATCCTTTACAAAGAAAAAAATATGCAAATCTTATTCTTTACATAATTACTATAAATTACTAGCTGACCCGGCAATCGTTGTCTTGCCGCTAAACGCTATTAAAAATAGGGGTTGATGGTAGAGGGTTGAAAATTTAGGGTTGTATGTATTTTTTAATGTTGTATCATAAAAAAATAGAAATTAAAAATTTTGTCTAAAAAATAAAAAAAAATTTAGGGGTGGACTACCCCTAACATTTAGGGGGATGAAAAATAGATGTTGGCCGATTCTCATAGATACCGGATAAGCACAAAAAATTTCATCAAAATCGGTCAAGCCGTTTCGGAGGAGTATGGCAACGAAAACTGTGACACGAGAATTTTATATATTAGATACATAAAACTTCATTTGTTTTTTTAAACAGATAAAAAATCATTTTGCAGTTTAGGTTTATAGAAATTTTATTAATAAAGCTTCTTTCTAAAGTAAATATTTTTCTAAAACGGTCTTCAGACCAGAACCGTCCCCTTACTAGTAAGCTAAAGTTCTAGGATGGTATAACCTATGAAGCGATCGTAAGACAAGTGAAAAAATTACGTCAGATTTTTAAACATTTACAAAAACAAAGGATTTTTTTTGTAAATAAAATTTTAAGTAACATTAATTCGCTTTTATAAGTGACTTTTTACTTTCGACATTTCCCGCTAAAATGATTGTCATGTTTGAAAATTTGACGTATTGTTTTGACGTGGTTTGTTAAGTTTTTTTTTTTTAAGTTGAGTAGGTAATTCAGTTGTTGCAATTTTTTGTAAGAACGCCAAAGGTGACGAAATTGTGCTAAAACGTGAGAAAAAAAAGCGTTTAGGATTATTGTATAAATGAAAAAAAAAATGAAATAAAAAACTATAATTCTTGCTAATATCAATAAGGGCTCTATGTATAAATAAAATAAAATCGTAAATGCGTTCGTTACGCGAATTTTTCCAGTTTCTAACGTTGACTCCCTATTTTTTTTTTGGTTTTATTAAAATTAACAATTTGAAAAAAAAAAATTAAAATTGGTTGTTGTATTATAAAATAGTCTCTTAGAATTGTTTCATAGTCAATAATAATAGGTGTATTTGATAATTTAATAAAACTAAGAAAAAAAAAACATTTTTTAAGGATGCTTGGTGGCGTCGATCGTGGCCTTTCAATAGTTATTCTTAAAAAAAATGTAAAATTTTTAAGTGGAAATTTTCAATAAATTCAATAATTTCTGACGTACAACCCGATTGACGCTCTTTAAGGCTGTAAGTTATACATTATATACATATTATTATATTGATAAATAAATTAATAATAAAAAAACCAATGTGCTTTTTATTTTATTCTATATTAATGTAAGATATTTATTTGAAATCACTAATAAATTAATTAATTTAAAGTAATACGACATAGTGAGTTGAAAAAATTATTAATTAAATACGCATCATTAGAGATAACTAAAAAAAAAACTGACCAAGTGCGAGTCGGACTTGCATACTGAGGGTTCCGTAGAAACAAAATTATTAAAAATATTTTTACTATATGATATAACGAAAAAATTTATGCATTTCGCAATTTTTTTCTTTATCTGTGCTATAAGACGTTAATTCGTACCAGATTCTGAGTTCACGGGAAGTACTCTGTAGGTTTTAATTCCCTTGCGAGTGTCGAAAATTTGCAGCATAAACGGCTGTATCTTTTATTTGTGCTGGCTTCGAAGTTTGGTTTTTTTCAGTTCAAAGCACAAGCTCACACACTCACGTTTTCACAGCTCACAGGTCAAGCTCAAGCTTATTGTCCTTGGGACAGTATTTGATATGAATTTCAGCTTGATACCTCCACACGTTCCTGAGAAAAATGATCTTGACAGATCGACGGACAACAAAGTGATCATATAAGGGTTCCGTTTTTTCCTGTTGAGGTACGGAACCTTTAAAAGTGGAAAATCCAAAAATGCACGCTTCATAATCTCATTTTTCACTATTAAATTGATTGCTTCATTACTAACTTAAAACAAAACTTTTCGCGCCATTGTTTTAGCTCCGTACAATAACACGCAAGCGTTGTGAACGGAGCCATTTTTTTCCTTATTATTATTATTTTTGTCCCGTTTTTTTTTTAATACTAATTACGTCAACATTTTTTAAATCTTTCGCGCCATTGTCCACCCAGAAAAGAAAGATACTGCGCATCAATTGTAAATGAACTTTATTTACATAGATATAGATGAACAATCATAATATTTATTTCTTAAATCATTCAAATCAATTCAAAATCATTAATTATGTTTGTAATATTAAAATAACCGCTTTCTACTTAATGCATTTGGACGTGTACACGGTACATATACCAATTTTTTTTTACAATTTTTGTCTCTGTCTGTCGGTTTGTTCCGGCTAATCTCTGAAACGGCTGGACCGATTTTGACGGGACTCACTGGCAGATAGCTGATGTAATAAGGAGTAATTTTATTTTAGTTTTTTTTTTTTATATTTTATTTTATAACTGAGAACTGAACAATAACTTTCGTTATTGTATAATAAGTTGCGGGCACAGCTAGTTATAATTAAACTACATTGAATGAGACCGTTATCTTCGTAAATACTTAGCTTTGGGTACTACTGAAGCGTATAAAAAAATGAACTTGATCAGTTAAGTTTTTCGGCAGTCATCGTGACCACGTCAGTTTCCATACATACACACGGACGTCCACGAAATAATTACTTGAAACATTTTCTTTGTTTATTTAAAGTGCAAAATGTCTTTTATAAGTGTCGTAAGTCATAAGTTTTTTTTTCTTTATCTGAATTTTTACTAATACCCGATTTTGCACACCTACAAACCTTTGCTCTTGTACGTCCTAAGGTTGGCTGGTAGAGAATGCTTTTAGCATTAAGCTCGCCTTTTGTACAATTCTTTAATGTATTGTGCAATAAAGTATTAATAAATAAATAAATAAATAAGTGTTAAAAGTAGTGTTTTTCCATTTATGTGTAAATATTATTCTACAGGTGCGATAGAAAATAAACAGAGACAATTTAATTCCAAAAATCACTTGAATAGGCGAGAGAAGAGCACTACCTCATTCGCTTCGCTTTTGAAGCGTGCAATACTAAGGGGATGACATGCACTAGCTTTGAATTTAATAATTGTGTTTGCTCGCAAACGAAAAAAAAACCGACGTCAATTACATCGACAAGTAATACAACGTAGATCGACTAAAAAATAGTCAAGCAACTACGCGTTATCAAAGATTACTCAAAAAGTAGTAATCAGATCTCGATAAAATTTATATGTGACCACATGATAAACATCAGCTTTCGATTAAATTAAAAATTATCAAAATCGGTACATCCAGTAAAAAGTTATTACGGATTTTCGAGAGTTTCCCTCGATTTCTCTGGGATCCCATCATCAGATCCTGGTTTCCTTATCACGGTACCAAACTAGGGATATCCCCTTTCCAACAAAAAAAGAATTATCAAAATCGATACATCCAGTAGAAAGTTATGCGGTATAATACAACGTAGGTCGACGAAAAAAGCGTCAAGTAAAAACGCATTATTAGATATAACTCGAAAAGTAGTTGTTAGATCTCAAATAAATTTAAATAGGACCAATTGGCACACAAAACCTTTCGATTAAAACAAAATTTGTCGAAATCGGTCCACCCGGTCAAAAGTTCTGATGTAACATACATAAAAAAAAAATACAGTCGAATTGAGAACCTCCTCCTTTTTTGGAAGTCGGTTAAAAAAGGATCGTTAAAATCAGCACACCCAGGAAAAAGTTGAGGTAACACTCATTAAAAAGCTTTGAATTAAAAAAAAAGATCATTAAAATCAGCACACCCAGAGAAAAGTTGAGGTAACACTCATTAAAAAGCTTTGAATTAAAAAAAGGATCATTGAAATCAACACACCCAGAAAAAGTTGAGGTAACACTCATTAAAAAGCTTTGATTTAAAAGAAGGATCGTTAAAATCAGCACACCCAGAAAAAAGTTGAGGTAACACTCATTAAAAAGCTTTGATTTAAAAGAAGGATCGTTAAAACCAGCACACCCAGAAATAAGCTAAGGTAACACTCATAAAAAAAATACGATTGAATTGAAAAGCTACTCCTTTTTAACCGACTTCCAAAAAAGGAGGAGGTTCTCAATTCGACTGTATTTTTTTTTTTTTTTTTTTTTTTTTTTTTTTTTTTTTTATGTATGTTACATCAGAACTTTTGACCGTGTGGACCGATTTCGACAAATTTTGTTTTAATCGAAAGGTGGTGTGTGCCAATTGGTCCCATTTAAATTTATTTGCGATCTAACAATTACTTTTCGAGTTATATCTAATAATGCGTTTTTACTTGACGCTTTTTTCGTCGACCTACGTTGTATTATACCGCATAACTTTCTACTGGATGTACCGATTTTGATAATTCTTTTTTTGTTGGAAAGGGGATATCCCTAGTTTGGTATCGTGATAAGGACACCAGGATCTGATGATGGGATCCCAGAGAAATCGAGGGAAACTCTCGAAAATCCGTAATAACTTTTTACTGGGTGTATCGATTTTGATAATTTTTAATTTAATCGAAAGCTGATGTTTATCATATGGTCACATAAAAATTTTATTGAGATCTGATAACTACTTTTTGAGTAATCTTTGATAACGCGTAGTTGCTTGACTATTCTTTCGTCGATCTACGTTGTATTACTTGTCGATGTAATTGAAGTCGGTTTTTTTTTTCGTTTGCGAGCAAACACAATTATTTTTAAATAATTATTAAAAAGGCTATAATGCAATAAAAGGTTACATGGCAGAGATGTATGCCAAATCATTTAAAAAGATTGTAATTTTAGTTACAAACTGAAATTACTAATTTCACTTCTTTTTAGACTAATGGTGCTATATACCGGTGCTAGTAACAAAAAAAGTGCGTGCGTATAACGTACACATGTCAGAAGTGAAACTTCTTTGCCAAACTAATTTTGAAGTCTCGTTTGTATTTATACAAATCTAAAAGCTTCTAAGCTTTAGATTTCCGTTCCAGCGCCACCTAGTTTGCAATATAATACTATCGATAATAATGTAACAACCTTTTTAGTTTCTATAGTACACGCTAGGTGGCTCAGTTGTTCGACATAAACGCCGTTTCATCAAAACGTTGACGATTCATCAAAATGTTGCACATCTTCGTACGTTTCATCCGTAAAAAATTATCCTTATATTACCCCCTCATACGCCTGAAGAAGTTTTACTTTAAAAAAAAAAACTACTTTATTTTACAACGACAAGTAACAAAATGACAACATTATCGCCGTCGGTAGTCGGAAAGATACTCAATTAAATAGGTAAGTACTCATTATTTTGGGCAATACAAAAATTACTAGGATCAAATTTAAATGGTACACCCAGAAAAAACTTTTGAGGTACCTAACACATAAAAAACAGTCGACTCGACGAGAACCCCCTCTTTATTTAAAGTCGGCTAAGAAGGTGCTCCGACAATTGCGTTGCCAAGAGACCCTGATATGGTAAATTGTGCTCTAATTACACGCACCTGATAAATCGTGCTCTAACTCCACGCCCCACTACACTCGAACAGTTATCTGTGATCGGTACGTGTAGTGTATATACACGAGCTATTAAATTAAAAAAAAATACATTAAGTATGCTATAAAGAAATTATATCGTAGTTGATATACCGAAATGTATAGTAACATAATAGATGGAATAAAAGTGTGTATGTCAGCTCCGACACACTGTTGTTTACTCCTTCAGATCGACGGTCTAAAATAGGCGCAAAAAAGGCTTAGTAGTTTTAGAAAAAGATTAATACCATATCATACGGTAAATAAACGAATGAAATAACGCCATCTATCGTTATTGCCTGGCGTTATTAGATAACGTCGTAACACTATGGACAGATGGCGTTAGCAAAAACGTATCGAGGTTATTCGTTCAGTAAATTTTACTCCTCATATTTATTTCATACCGGAGCCCTATGAAAATAGATTCTTAAGGAGTAGACTCCTAAAGACTGAAACTAATCTCGGCATAAACATAGTTTCACAGCCAGGTTTGAATATAGAATTATCTGCTTAAAATAACATTTCAATTTAATCTGAAGAAACATGATCATAACCTGTAGAACACACAATGGTAGAAAACAAAAAGACGAATGTCTATTTTAACTTTCTACAAAAGCAAGAAAATAAAACAAGTTTTTGTTAAATTCTATTAATCATCAACTTTATTTTTCAATTTTTTACTTTTAGAAAAACTAACTAAACAACAACCTTAACAACTAAATAATACAATAATACAAAACAATATAGACTTGGGTAACTCATGAGTGAGTGATACAAATGAAACATATCTTTTCAAGTGAGCTAGTCTCTCATCAGCTCACTTACGTTTCAAATATATCTCCAGCTCACTAGTCTTATGATTCATTTTCGAGAGACTGACGTACTGAGCGGGAGTAAACGAGACTGAGCTAGTGAGCCACTCGATCGGACGATGGCGTTTATCATGCGAAAGAGAGAGATAGTTAGTTATGGCTCTGTATCTTTTCGATTCATATTTCACAAGGTCATAGACTCAACCGTCTTGCTTTGAACAAGCGAAAAAGTATTTTTTTACAACCACATAAGGTTGCATTTTGGTTGCTTTATAAAATTATTTCACTGAGCTAAATGAGCTGAAGAGCTAAATGAGTGATATTTGCATTTTGGTTACTTTATAAAATTATTTCACTGAGCTAAATGAGCTGAAGAGCTAAATGAGTGATATATATCCTAAGATCAAAATGATGTATATCTCTCTTTTCTTTTCAGTGATATAAAGTTCGCATGGCTAAAACAATAACAACATTTTTTTCATCAAGCAACATTATCATATTATGAAGAATCAAGGTCAAATGCTTCAACACAAGATGGCGTCACTGATGGCAAAACTTTTTTATCGCGAAACACGTGACTTATTATTAGGTCAACTTATATTTGTTGTAAAAATACAATAAAACTTTTCAATATACTTGTTATTAGCAAAGTATAATATTTATTTACATATTTGCTGTAATTTTCATGTGTTTATACAATTGCGTAATAAAAATTTAGAAAGCGCGGGTAAATTGGCGCCAAGAAGCATAAAAGGCGCTAAATAGCTTGCGTCTTGTGTTAATGTATGCATACATGCATCGTTTTCATTATAAAGTAAAACTAGTAACAAAAACTTTCATTATTACTTTTATCGGATACAGTCACACGATTCGTTTCTCAAATATAATGAAACTATAAAATTATAAAGTACATAAAAACTACTTAAATTTCAAGAATTCAGGTTTTTACTGTCCTAAATAATTGTGTTTGCAGGCAAACGAAAAAAAAAACCGACTTCAATTATATCGACAAGTAATACAACGCAGGTAGACGAAAAATTAGTCAAGTAAATACGCATTATCAAAGATAAACCCAAAAGTTGTAATTAGATCTCGATGAAATTTAAATGCGACCACATGATAAACATCGGCTTTCGATTATATTAAAAATCATCCAAATCGGTCTACCCAGTAAAAAGTTATGTGGGTTTTAGAGTTTCCCTCGATTTATCTGAGATACCATCATCAGATCCTGGTTTTCTTATCATGGGTACCACACCAGGGATATCTACTTTCCAACAAAAAAAGAATTATCAAAATCGATTTATAAACAACGGAGTTATCCCCGAACATACATAAAAAAAAAACATATATACGGTCGAATTGAGTAACCTCCTCCTTTTTTGAAGTCGGTTAACAAAATCTATTTCACTTTAAAACTAGGTAGGTATTTTGACAGTAATTTTTAACAATTTCAATCGAGGGTAAGACATAAGGGAATTTTTTTTTTCGCGAAATCAAATACGCATTCCCTCTGTTTTTATTCCGTTCGACCTCATTGACTCAAATAATAAATATTATTGCAATTGAACAATGATAAGCCGTGCCGACTTGATGCCAAAGTTTTGCCATGAAAATTTGTACCGACTTACTAGGAATTAAGGAATTAATTACTAGGAATTAGGAGGAATTAAGATTTTTTTTACTTAAATAAAACTCCAATACACCCTAAATAGTATATTATTTACACATTAACATTAAAAAATTATATAATTGTTCAAATTTTCTTTTTAACGTTTGTTTTTTACAGTCAGGATAAATTTTCCGGTGTTCTTGTAGGCAACGTAATAAAAAATGTTATTATTCCTCCTCAACTGTGATTAATCCATGAGTCTTGCACCAACTTAACCGCTCTTGCAGCTATATCGTTTACTACCCTCATTGCGGAAATTTTGTTCCTAATTTCTTGAAACGAAGTATTATTTGACCACAAAGGACATTCGTGTAGAAAACTGTCTTCAATTTTAAGGTGATTGAATAAGGATTTGTTTTTTACTAAAATGAATTCAGAGATGGTTTTTTTTTCTGAAAAAAAATAAGAAAAGAGTGTTAAAAATATACTTTTACAGAAAACGAAGGTAAAAACTTCTATAAGTATTGATGCCAATGTTCTTTAATAAACTTACCATACAATGAACTTTTAAGTTCTTCTTTGGATGGGATGTATCGCTTTCTATGAGTTATTTCCTCTTCGGTTAAATTATCAGCCATTGTAACTTTAATTTCTTGGTCCACATTATCCTCAAACAGTGATAATATATAAACGTCCGTCACTTAAATACCAATGCTGAGTTATCTTCTGCAAAGCTGCTTTTGAGATCGTTTCATCACTTTCCTCGTAAGAATTCATAGATTTCAAAAGGCTTGTGCCTTTGTGCCAGTAATAAAATGATTATGTGATTTAGTACCATGATTTAGTGTAGGATGTTACAATGAACAAGCAAACGACAATCTATACCGCCTTGTCTTTGCTTATGATCTTGAATGAGCACTAAGTAACGACATTTTTATCGTTTCGTTTTTCTGTGCGAATTCCTTGGATAGAAGACTTATGGGAAATCCATCAGTATTATACAAGTGCTTCAATAGTTACTTTCCTCTCTTTCCCTCGATTTTTTATCCACTCTTGCGAAGTGACCAGTGAGGTCTGGTTCTCTTTGATGCTGTAAAAATATTCTATCCCCATTTATTTTTATTAATTGAAGAGCATCGACGTGTGCATTATGAAACAAATTATCTAAATTGTTGACAAAGTTTTGACGGCCCTGCTTAAATACGTCTTGTCTCTTTTGTACATGTTTTTGCTAATCCCTCCAAACTTGATATAAGTTTACAAGTTTAGTCACATAATTGGGCAAAGTTTAGTAAGAATACGCGCATTATCCCTATAGATAATACACTCGCGAATAGTGAGATTCACGCTTTCATTGACAGTTAAATTTACTTCACGGATATTATAAAATAGGTATAACTGCTAGAAACTTCCGTCTAATCGCTTGTCTAAGTTTTGAACCCGTTATTTGATTTTTTGCGTCACCTATTAAAAATTTAATCCTTTTAGAACTGCTTTATTCCACTAACATGTTAACAGATGGAAAGCAATGCGTACCTATTCTATAACCAAGTAACAAGTAATCACAAACGTTAGGTCGCGTCAGCCTTAGAGAGTAAGTACTGTGTACTGACATGTATCAATGGAAGTCGGCACGGGTTACCGTGATCCTACCTTCTTAAAATTTTATTTATAATTGTTTTGACTTAAGAGTCATTTCACAAAAATCGGTAACAATCCGCGAAATTGTAATATTTTGACGTCGTTAATCTCAGTGTTGGATGCAATAATGTAATTTATATTCTTGAAATATAATAGAGCAACCTTTGTTGTAGTCCATAGTCAGATCAGAATTTTGATTTATATTATGTGTATAAAATTATTAACCTTTTCATCAGCCTCCTCCCTGGGTAAACGGTCGCAATGTATACTTAGAAGTCCTACTTTTCAATAACCTCTACGTTGAAACCATTTTGAAAAAATATCATAATATGTGGAATATAATTTTGTTGTCCACTATCATAGATTTTTATTCCATTTGTATCTCTATTAAACGA
The DNA here is from genome assembly GCF_905220565.1 of Melitaea cinxia. Taxonomy (NCBI): domain Eukaryota; kingdom Metazoa; phylum Arthropoda; class Insecta; order Lepidoptera; family Nymphalidae; genus Melitaea; species Melitaea cinxia. Next base: position 6,210,801 of record NC_059418.1, on the reverse strand, counting down.
TGAAAAAAAATTTAAAGTTACGAATATTTTCCAAATAAGTACAATTTTAAATGCGATATTTCTCTTAGAAAACTAAGAAATTTTAACGAACTATCTTCATCAAAGTAAACTTACATCATTAAGGAAAATAAAAAAAAATAATTAAAAGATGTAATTATTTTTAATACATTTTATATTAAATAATAAAAAGGTAGTATATATTGCCACGCATCAAGCCCGGTAAATCAGTCGAGCGCTAGCGCTCTTAGAGGTAAGGTCCACGCCAAATTCTGTGCAGCCGTCTCTTTCGCTCACACGCGCCAAGCGCCTGTTGTTATAGCGGATAAAACGCATTTGATACTTTCATAATAAAATATAAATAAAATAAACATATTACGAAAATGACTGTAAAATAATATAATGATAATTTCTGTAAACAAATGTATAATTTAATTTTCTTTTCTCACACTATCAATACAAATAGGCATTTCAATCTGTTTGTCTTGTTATTTGTTAATTAATATGTTTGTCGGTGTCGATGTCATTAAATGCTTTTTTATTCATATCGTAAATATTAGATTCATTCGTAAACTGAAAAAACTAAATCAATTTAAAAAAATTGTTTCATAAAATTGATTTTTTTAATTTTATTTTAAATTTATTGACTGTTGTTATATAACATACTTGAAATTTTTAATAAATTAATTATGTAAAAAACATTTTATACCATAGTTATAATTTTTATTATACATCAGAAAATGATCACGATGGTCTTTTGGTTGTCACACTATACGTACTAGCACAAAGATCGCGCGGCTCGTACGACTCGCGCGATGCGACCAAATTTACCTAAACTTGCAGAGCGTAAAATTGTGAAATGGCTCTTAAGATAATCTAGATCGTCTATTTTATAACTAGTATATGGAAATGATGCAGATAAAAAAATTGGCATAGAAATGTTAATTAAGCACGAGTATTTTATAAAATTAATCATTATAAATAAAATTCTCAAAACTGTTACTAATTTATTGGTTGCTGACGAAATAAATCAAACAGTACAAATCATACCAAAAAGCTAAGATTTGTTGCTTCATTCCATGGGTTCGTAAACAATATTGTTAACTTCTTAATAATTACATCAATAGATTTAATATATCCAGTCCGTTAATATAACCAGGTTTCAAAATTAGATTTATACAACAATTTTTTACTTTTGGTTTTACGGGAATTGCAGCGATTGTCATTTTGAAATTCTCAATATTTAAGCGACGTTGCAAACGCCATGATCAAGGTTGAGTCCCGAGTATATTCAAGTATAGCCGTGAAAGTTTAAAAACATAAATTTTTTATTGTAGTTTGAAAAATGGTTTCAATGTGCTAAAATAACACTATATAACAGTCCATACAAACTTCAGTGATCATTCATAACCCATTAACATTCGCTGGCAAATGGTTTAAATTATCATTGTTATTTAATCATGCTATGCATTTATGGTTCACAATATTTAGTAGATGCACCACTAATCTTCATGCTATCAAATTCATATCTATAATACGAAAGTTGATACCTTGAAATTATTTAAAGCTGATAAATATGTCGATTTTGCTGATCACTGCAAAGTTGATAAACATAACATTCTACGCATACCCTCGATTAAAATTGTTAAAAATTACTGTCACTACTACTACTTACTAGTTTTAAAGTGAAATAGATTTTGTTAACCGACTTCAAAAAAGGAGGAGGTTACTCAATTCGACCGTATATATGTTTTTTTATGTATGTTCGGGGATAACTCCGTCGTTTATGAACCGATTTTGATAATTCTTTTTGTTGGAAAGGAGATATCTCTAGTTTGGTACCATGATAAGGAAACCAGTATCTGATGATGGGATCCCAGAGAAATCGAGGGAAAATCTCGAAAATCCGCATAACTTTTTACTGGGTGTAACGATTTTGATGATTTTTAATTTAATCGAAAGCCGATGTTTATCATGTCACATTTAAATTTCATCGAGATCTGATTACAACTTTTGGAGTAATCTTTGATAATGCGTATTTACTTGACCTTTTTTTTGTCTACCTACGTTGTATTACTTGTCGATATAATTGAAGTCGGTTTTTCTTCGTTTGCCTGCAAACACAATTATTGTGTTGTGATATTCATAGCATGTATCTTATGATGTATTATTTTGTGTTTAATGTATTTTTAATAACCGCTCTGGTGTAGTGGTGCCGATGGATTTTTGTCTGTCTGTCTGTTTGTTATTTTGGCGGGACTCACTTGCTGATAGCTGATGTAATAAGGAGTAACTTAGGCTACTTTTATTTTAGATTTATTTTATAACTCTGCGAACTGAACAATAACTTATTTTTTGTTAAATTTCACGCGGACGAAGTCGCGGGCACAGCTAGTCTATTGATAATATTATCGAAAAATGTGTTTGCGACACCTACTACCAAAACAACAATATAATCAACAAACATCAGTATGGGTTCCAGCCAGGTAATACAACGATGCTTCTGTTCAAATGTAAAGATTACATCAATAAATTATAATCTTAACGATAAGAAACAGGTTCTTGCCCTTTTCATAGGCTTCTCTCGGACTTTCGATACCCTTGACTACCAAAAGCTCATAAAAGGCTTAAAAATACAGGAACACAGGGTTATCCTTTGGAATGGTGTCGAAATTATTTGAAGGAAAAGTACTTATATCCTATGATACAAAATTGCTATAGTAGGGATATTAAAGTTACCAAGAGTACAGCCCTAGGGTTCAGTCCTAGGGTCTCTTCACTTCGAGACTTATGGCAATGACATTAATAAAATGAATGTTAATAAGATGAATAAATGAGTCACTGCACCACTTTCCAATTTGAAATGATATTTGTTTACTCGTTTCCAATACTAATGTAAATGAAGCAATGAAAAAATTACAGATATGTATATTTCGACGCTCTCGGCAGATGGTGCCACGATGCAGAATGGTTCTGAATGCGCAAAAAACAAAATTAGTCCACATTAACTCACCTTATAAAAGATACCTTCTTTTTCTTCAAAAAAAAAAAATAAAAAAAATATCCCACTGTCAATCATGTCTTCATAACCAAGAATTACGTGCTTATGTCTAATCCGAAGGTTTGTCAACTCATTGAAGTCGTAGACAACCACACATACCTTGGTCTTGTAATAAATCACAATTTTAACTGGCAACCACAAATCAATCGTATATGTGAAAAATTAAGAGCAGTTTTGGCCAAAGTCGTAATTATAAAAAACCGCATCTCTCCATATAGGTAAGCTTGTTGATATATAATACCTTTATAACATCTGTCTTTCCTACGGACTCAGTAGTTATGGACGTACTTATCGCACTAACCTGAATAGTCGATATATATTGACTGCAAATAAGAATAATTAAAAACATTGTATCGCCTAAAATTAAATTGGACTGCGCTAATAACGATAATATGTTATTCAAAATCTGTAAAAGTACAAGTTCACGACCTCGTCAATTACAATGTATATAACGAACAATTCTTCAATTTATATATTTAAAAGTTAAAAGAATACAAAATTACCACACGTCTTGTAACAAACAAAAATTAAATATACCTAAAATCAAAAATACCCACGCAAAACCTACCAGCGCTATCTGATTCATATTTTAATGATTTAATCAATAATCTCGATCTAAAATTAAGAATAATATAATGCCAACAAATATAAAGTGACGCCGCGTTGGCGCAACGGTTACAGCCATGGATTGTACCTGTTGCGCTGGCGGTTGCGGGTTCGATCCCCGCACATAACAAACATTTGTATTGGCCATACAGGTGTTTGCCGTGGTCTGGGTGTTTGTGCAGTCCTTGTGGGCCTTCCCACCGTGCCTCGGAGAGCACGTTAAGCCGTCGATCCCGGTTGCTATCATGTACACCTGATAGCGATCGTTACTCATATTAGGAATATATCCGCCAACCCGCATTGGAGCAGCGTGGTGGATTAAGCTCTGATCCTTCTACGTTGGGAAAGAGGCCTATGCCCAGTAGTAGGATATTACAGGCTGAAGCGTAAATATAAAGTACAGACTTCTTAAAAAAAACTACAACATTCTTTATACATATTGTGTAGAAACACAATCGTATATCATCTCTAATCGTCTCTGTATGGGTATGTATTTTTTTATTCGCATGTATTATAAAATACCACAAACGATTTTGGAATTGTCTTAACATAAATTTAAAGTTTTTATTAAAAAAAAAAAAAAAAATAGATAAAGCTTATTACTGATAAAATTACCTAGAGCTCTTGCTTAGGTTAGTCAGTTACGAAGTTACGTTTGGTGTAATTTAAATAACTAAGATAGAATTTCCATAATCAAAAAAATCATTAATAAATGCTCAGGTAAATTTACTTGATTTATTTTAAAACATTAAATCTTTTTAGATCAATCTTTCTGTATCAAAATTCTAATCTAAGTAAGTTTACCTATTTTTGCATGTTACTGCACATATTACAGTAATTATTTAGATAAATTTACCTGTTTATCAAATCAGGGAAATTTTATCTAACCGACACAAACTGGTTTTTATAAAAGTGTCAGGTATCTTATTTTAACAATGTGGATAGCTATAAAAAAATGACTTCTACGAGTGTTAACATCATTTTAATCCAACAGTTAGGTAAATTTTTATGTTTTTTTTTTTATTTATTTATATTTCTACTTTAAATCTCTCCTGTAAAGTTTTCTGAATGTCGCTTAGTAAGGGTTGCCTTTCAAGCGTCGATATCCTTTCTTTTTTATAAGGTTCTCATAAGGTAATCATATCTTTTAAGGTTGGATCACTATATCCTCTTTTATGCTAACCAAATTTGTTCTAAAATAATGCATTATTTGTGAACTTGTTCTTATAAACATGATATTAATTTGTTTACCATGCCACGCGAACGAAGTTGCGGGTAGAAGCTAGTACTTATGATATTAATTAAATGATAACTGCTTATCACTAGATAGATACGTTTAAATCGTGTAGAACGATTGCGTTTCCATGCAAATTAAATTATTATTGAATGAAAAAACTAAGTAACTAAATTTTATTTTTTATTATCTTAGTACAATAATAAAGACTTTTTTTTCATTAACATCCTCGAATATACAAAAAAAAAACGTAAAACAAATTTAAATAGGTACAGTTTTGAGATTTAAGATGACCTTCAATGCTTATAAGAATTAATGATACCATGAGGTCATTTTATTATTTCATAATTCTACCTTATTGTATCGTGTGAATATTACGTAAAGGATTAAAGTGAGAAAAAAGTAAAGAAAAAATAAATATACACTTATTGTACACTATGAATGCATGAATAATAAGAAATTTAAGTATTAAGGTCATATCTAAGAACTCCTTAAAGATAGAGAATATTCTGAGATATTAGAAATCGTATCTATTTATAATGTTAAGAATTTGTGTTATGTAATTAATTAGTCCGAAGTACAAAGAAATCTCGATTGACATCCTTGACAAATAATGACATAGAAAATTTGACAAAATTGTCAGAGAAATTGTGACAATGACAATTTACGACCAAGATTTGGACTACATACATCATTATTTTCTGTCGTCGGTCATTCCCGATTATGTTAAATGAAATAAATAGAGTGAAAGGTTATTCTTAAAATAACACCAAGCGACCGGAAGTAACGTAAAACACAAGCGATCGATACGCCGCTTGCATTCTTATCTATGGTATGCGTAAAAATAAAAAATTCCATTTAATTGTTCGAAAAACAGCGATAGACACTGGAACACAATCTTTTATATTCGTTTTGTCATAATAATGTAATAACTAAGCTTCAAATGTCGGATTCATTATCTAATTTAATATTTACTTGCTGGCTGTTTTTCAAGATAATTTTTTTATCCTGTGGTGAGAGATATCAATGACGATCTATGGTCACAGTTTTTATACCTGGCAATATATATCGATATAATCGATTTTGGAACAATCATTCACTTTCTCTTTACTTACAAGTGATATACAAAAAATAAGAAGTTCTTGTATATTTCATTTTCCAAATATTGATTTTTAATAAAATATAGCATGAGACTACGATCAGACCGACTTCTTTGAACATCTTTACGACAGTTTTTTTTAAAAGATCTACATTATTCAAGAACGTTAAATCTCATCAAGCTTTCACTTTGACCGAGATGGAAAATTAAAACAAATGAATAAAAATATCAATTTTTTCAAGTAATTTTGACCCAAAATACCAATTTGAAACCCTTATCAATATTTGTATCAACTAATCGATACATTGCAAGAATCTATTGAATCGATTTATTAATTTAATGTTGCCACACACATTTCCCATAGAATATTACATCACCATTTCATGGCAGTGGCACGCATTTGCCTCTTCGACTTTTCGTGACAGCATGTCATTTTCGACATTTGATTGATAATTTTCTAAAGATCCATCAAATTAGTTTGTTTGAAAGTTACTTTAGGCGCTAAATGTTAATATTTTATAAATTTCACGTCTTTGAAACGATGTGAGTAGACGGCAACCATATTACGAGGTCGTGGCTTTGGTACCCCATTATGAGTGCGCAAAAGTGCGTCGTCGAAGGCTGCAATTTAGAATATGATGTGGTCTGCAGCTTTTCCTTTTACAAGTAAGTGATTTTCCCGCTTTTATTTCTAAAAGAATGTTCTAACGCTGTTTGGGGATGATTGTGGAAACAGCGTCGTCCAGTGACCTCGAGAACTGATAAACTACCTATAAAATGACCGTATAAAGATTATACGTGAGTCCTATAAGATGTTTACATTTTGTTATTGATTACTTTTCGTTATTTGTCTTTTTTTACACTTAGAAAATATTTTTTCCGTTCTAAAGTAAGCCTTACTAACATATTGTAAGGGCTTGGTATAGAATTCTTACCTACTCCAGTATTAGCTTATCAAATTTATCACCTATTTGTTATACAATGCATATTAATTACTATTACAAGTGAACTTAATAACTTTCATAGTAAAATAACTTTAGTATTATGTACATTAATTATTTAATTTATAATTATTTTAATATATATTCACTAAAACGTAATAGTAAGTGTTCTTATATACATAAAATTATTTCTTATATTGTTATGTAGATAAGTAAAATAATACACACACACACATATATATATTGGCTCTATTTGTTGTGTATGAATTTTGTTTGTTAAAGATTTTTTTTAATAACAATATAATTAGGAGCTATTTCCTTTAGATTCTTTTTTGTTGTAAATTGCAAAAGTAAAAAAAAATTACATATTTAAAAAATTGATACACCTCATTAAATAATATCCTTTTTTTATTATGCAATTTTTTTTAAATTATCTTGAACTTTAATTATAAAGAAAAAGAGATTGTTTATTCAGGAACTGCTTGTTCTAATTCCAAAAAAAAAATACTGTGTGATTTAGATTACACGACTGAAGTAAAACTTATGAAACGTAACTCTCTCTCTTTCTTATCTACTGGGAGCGAGAACAAGACCCAAACTCACTCCCGGTACGTCGCGGAAGGCGCGGTCGGCGACGCAAGGCCTACCTGGCCAATATGGTGCCATATCGCCGGACCAGTGTGCGATAGATCGGGAATGTATCATCCTCATTGCACGGTCCTGAAAAGGGAGGAGAACTGTGTTCAAGGGAGCCTCTCAGGAGTTACTAATCGAGCCCTTAGGGGCACCGCTAGCGAGATTGCAGAAGTGCAAGCGCATCCCCATGATTCCCAGGCATTCAAAGGAACACCCCAGGGGCAGAGGCGTCTTACTCCATGTAGTAAAAGAGTCTTAGAAGGAATTCTTATATATTATTACTTTATAACTGACGTATCTCTTCTCCAGTGTTAACACATCAGCCCAGACGGACGATAAGCGGCAGGACTGGATCGAAGGTGCTATGCAGGAAGAGAGTGAGTGCCTCTGGAGGCATGTGAGCTTGCAGTTATGTGGGTAAGAATATTTTCCGTTATTTCAATCTACGACTCCTATTTTTAAGAGGTACTTAAAAATATCACAAGTGGTCACGTGCTAATGCAGCTGTTCTTAACCTTTTAGTGAATTAGTGAGGAGGGACCATTTGTCAAAACGTATATTTTGCCACGGACCACCAACTGTTTTGCAATTATTTTTTTATACAACTAGGTCAGCGAACAAACGTACGCTCATTTGATTGTAAGGAATTACCGTAGCTTATAAACGCCCGCAACACCAGAAACATCGCAAGCGTTTCGTCAACCCTATCCCCTAATTCTTTCCAGGAGCTCTGGTCACCTTACTCACCGACAGGAACACAATACTGCAAACGGTATTGTTTACGTGATCTTCTGTAAGGTCGAGGTACTTCCCCAGATGGACTACTCCAGATTTTGAGGAAGATATATCCTGCTGTCTCCTACCTCAACTAAAACGGAAGTTTTTAGTATAATCAGTACTCCGCTGCTTCGCCGACCTCTTGTTAAGAACCACTGCGATAGGGCAACAATTGGCATTCTTACAAAAGAAATATTGCCACAAATATAGGGTGTTCGACTGCTAACTGCGGTTTTTCACTGCGGCGGGGCCCTGTTTGTGTTATAGATCACGTACGAGATAAAAAACTTAGTCCATTTCAAAGTTCGACTTTGTTTAAATAGACGAGCTACTCTGCTTAGTTATTCTGCATGAAACCTTTTGTAGCGACATCTATCTCGCGACATACAAAACTAGAGAAAACTAACCTATCCTACATCGCGCTATAGCGCGCAAAGTTATCAGAGTGATTGAGTATATACCAGAACCCGCCAACAACCATTGGGGGCGTTAGCCCACCAGACACAACACCCAACTGGTCGGAGGATCCTCCCTATGCGATGGCAGACGAAGAACTTCACAAACTATACCATCGCACCCACAAACTGGTGACCTTGACGTGATCACATCCTGGTCTTCTATCCCTCCAAACTTTCGTAAGTGAAGTCTATATTAATAGTTGTATACCGTCCCAGGTATCATTTCGAACTGGACGCACAAGGGCTATGGATCGACTCGCCGATGTTACCTGAGCTCCTGACTCCACAGGAGCAAGCGGCGCCCATGCAGCAGACTCCTGCAGATAAGAAAAGTAAAAGCAGAATTTAAATTTACTCTATAAGTACTAATTTATTCTTGTGTTAACCACCCATTAGGGAATACTAAACATTTTTCATAAAATAATTATATGAAAAATCGACCGTTCCAGCGGGGATCGAACCTGTATCTCCAACTGACCGTGGCGGCGCTCTAGCCAATTAAGCTATGGAACGATGTACTCGCTAGATCGAAATTTTTGATATGATGATTTTATATTCGGTTCAAAGCGACCGTGGCGCGGTCCACAGTGACTTCTTTAACAGAACCCGTAACTATTCAAAGTTTCATATTACAATGAAAATCTTTGACAGGAGACGACACCATGCTATTTTTAATTCGTACTAATTTATTTAAAAAAAAGACTAATTGCCTAGAAGCTAGTGGCGCTTTCGTCGTATCTAATTCTATTAACAAAAACTAAGTGACAGCAGTGATCGCACAATATTTGCTGGCAAATAGCAATTCAAATGCGTCATGCGATAGACAAGATATATCACTGCTAGCGGTTTTCAACCAACTTCAATAACTGTTTGCTCGCAAACGAAAAAAAAAACTGACTTCAATTACAAAAGTAGTCACCAGATCTCGATCAAATTTAAATGTGACCACAAGACAAGTATCAGCTGTTGGTCAAAACAAGAATCATCAAAATTATTTAAATTAAATAAATAAATAAATATAAGCAAACGCTTCACACTCAACGACCCCCAATAGGATTATCTCCTGTGTTTGGGTCGGAAAACACAATACACAAGCACAAACGCCCAGACCACGACTAACATACGACAAAATACGTTGTATTACTTGTCGATGTAATTGAAGTCGGTTTTTTTAGTAAACACAATTATTAACTATCTCAAATATTAGTTAGTTTATCTTTTAATAACTCTGTTTTGCTCGCAAACGAAAAAAACTGACTTCAATTACATCGACAAGTAATACAACGTAGATCGACGAAAATAAATAGTCAAGCAACTACGCGTTATCAAAGATTACTCAAAAAGTAGTTATCAGATCTCAACAAAATTTATATGTGACCACATGATAAACATTAGCTTTCGATTAAATTAAAAATTATCAAAATCGGTACACCCAGTAAAAAGCTATGCAGATTTTCGAGAGTTTCCCTCGATTTCTCTAAGATCCCATCATCAGATCCTGATTCCCTTATCATGTTACCACACTTAGGATATCTCCTTTCCAACAAAAAAAAAAAAAGAATTATCAAAATCGGTCCATAAACGACGAAGTTATCCCCGAACTTACATATATATTTATGTATATATATGTATATATACGGTGGAATTGAGTAACCTTCTTTTTTGAAGTCGGTTAAAAATATTTTAATTCGAAATAATTCATTTTGTTGACACAGTTGTACACAGTGAAAAGAAGCTTAAATGAATTTTGTAATGAAATTTAAATTAAAACTAACGGCACTAAAAATTAGTAAATAAAATTGATTTTTTTGTATATTTTCATTACAGTTGCAGACATCATACGAATGGAACACAACTACAGCGTGGAGCCGATCAAGGAGACAGTGGAGAGCGTTTCCCGTCTCAATGTCAGACAACTGGTCGATACTTTGGGCTATTTGTAAGTATTAACTAGTTCTTCTCCCTGGTTTTACTCACAAATGACTTCCTTTGAAAAAATAGATAATTTTAGTTATTACAAGCCTTGTAATGTCATAATCTTGTAGCAAAATTCTTTACACATAGACTGGGGGCTTGAATCAAACCCTCAATTTCCGCAGCAGAAAGCAGGGTCACTCCAAACTGTACCATCGAGCTAGTCAAAAATATAATACAGTTGTTGAGAGACTATCATAAGAATAAATACTATGTTTAAACAACAGAAGAATTATAGCTAGGCATTAGTCATGTCATCATTACATAGTATAAAACAAAGTCGCTTCCCGCTGTCTGTATGCTTAGATTTTTAAAACAAAGCAACGGATTTTAATGCGGTTTTCTTTAGTAAATAGAATGATTCCAGAGGAAGGTTTATATGTTTAATAAATTCATAATATAGTAGAGGAACACTGATAGTTTTAGAGGTTTCTAATGTGATGTCGTAAATTAACACATTTTTTGCGCTTACATTGCAAATATTTATTTTATATTTCATATTTAGTATCCGCATTGCAGCCGTGCGAAGCCGGGGTGGGTCGTATTTAATAAATCTAAGAGTACTCTAGAACCGTCGAATTATTTAAGCTCGAAATTTGACCGTTTTTCGGGATAATTTTATTACAAAAAAAAAAACTTTTACCTATCTAATTACCAAATTAGACCGTTTATCGACATAATTTGGTTACAAATAAAAAATTAAGTTTAACCTATCTAACTTCAAAATGCGGTTCTTAATCTGACATCTATCGCGCGAAATACGAACGACTACAAACTACGTAATTAGAGAAAACTGACGTATGCTACATCGCGCTATCAGAGATTTCAAAGTGATTAAGTATATATACAAGAATAACCGTCTGGTCGGAGGATCCTCCCTTTTCGATGGGGGATGAGAGACTCAACACCATGTTCCTCCGCACCCCCAAACTGGTGACCCCGACGTGATTCTTCACACCACCCCAAAAATCTAAAGCCTAGCCGTACTCTATTTCAATTATATATAATTTTTGATCAAGTATTAAAAATAAAGGACCTTCGAATCGTCATCTTACCAATTAAAATGTTTTAATTATAGTTAAAGGGGAACTACCCACCAATTCAGAATGTAATTAAGAATGTATTTAAACAAAATAGACGGTGTTTAAAAGCGACAGATAATCCAAGAAATAAATATATTATACTAGCATCCCGCCCCGGCTTCGTACGGGTATTTAACAAAAATTTCAATTTAATTTTTTCCCTAGTTTTTTTTTGACAATATAATTCAGCCTATGACACCCGCGGACAGTGTAGCTTCCCAACAGTGAAAGAATTTTTCAAATCGGTTCAGTAGTTTCGGAGCCCATTCAATGCAAACAAACAAACATCAAATCTTTCCTTGTTATATAATATTAGTAGAATTAAGATTTTGTAACGTATCTTTATATTTCAGATCCCTGAAGAACCTGCAAAAGAAACAGCTGTGGGTGGTTAAAGTTGAAACAGACAAGGCTGAAGCTTCCATAACGGCATCGGAGCAAGTCATCACAAAGATGCCAGACCCAAAGCAAATTATTGAGGTAAACTCAGCGCACACACGCACACAACACACGCACACAACACACGCACACAACGCACGCACACAACGCACGCACACAACGCTCGCACACAACGCACGCACACAACGCACGCACACAACGCACGCACACAACGCACGCACACACGCACGCACACACGCACGCAACACACGCACGCAACACACGCACACAACACGCACACACACGCACGCACGCACGCGCAAGAAGATTTGATCGATTTCTCAGACTTTTTAAATCGAACACAAACAAGCAAACACAATTATTTTTATTTGAGAACTAGCCGACCCGTTCCCACTTCGTTGGGCGTTAATTATTTTTGTGATGCAAATAAATTTTCCATCTCGCTCGTATTTCTCCGACTTGATTTAATTATACTATTATTTTTCATTGAAGACTTTTTGTTCAATAACAATAAAATAAAGCCTTTATCACTTCTGAATAATGTAGCTTTCTGTTAGTGAAAGAATTTTCATGATCGGATCAGTATTTGCGAAGATTACCCTCTAAATACAAACAAAGTTAGAAACTTTACCTCTTTATAATATTAGTATAGACTAACACAATCATTAAATGTGTCAGCTCTTAAGATAACTAACTTGCTTTATTTTCAGATTGTACCGCAAACGTCAACCTCAGAAATACAACAGAACGAAGTTCTCCACGTAATGGAAGATGGGAATATATCAGACAACTTTATTTATGAAATAGCCGAGGAACAGGAGATAAGCATGGAGGATGTCAAAGAAATACCAGTAACAAGTAACAGAGAATGGACGGTCAATATAATACCGGAAGAGTCAAAGCCCAAATACGCATACATAAAACATTGCAACACAGGTAAGAAAAGAAGACATTTCACCGCTGAAATGAATGAAATAACACTGCAAGGAGATTTTGAGAATTATTACATATTACCGGACGTGGACCCGTCCGTCGGTGTGGAGATCACCACAACCTATGAGCCGGAGAACTTTATCGTTGAGGAGTACCCACATCTGGTGTTGGAGGAGCGCCCCAGGAAGAGGTCCAGGGATTCTGATCCAACGAAACGTAGGAAGAAAAAGATTAGTTCACCGACGGTGAGAGAACAGGTCAGGCAGTTGAAGACGGAGATAAAAACTGAAATCGATGAAGACTGGGTGATAGATAACAGCGTTTACGACCAGGACACGTCTGATGACTACGATGATAAAAAAGCAGCCAGGGTCAGACGGAAAAATAAAAAATATCTAGGATACGATTTCGTTACCTAAGGACTAAGTTGGGACGTCTGCAAATTTTGATCATTTATTATTAATTTTTTTTTTATCTTTATTTAGATATATATTCGCGTGATCCTATGCCTTAGTTTTTAATATAGTAACATTACGTTAATATTTCTTTACAGTATGCTAAATAATCTATCTACTTTTAAATATAATGAGAAAATTGTTTTTTTTTTCTTATACTATAATAAGAGGTTAGTATCGGTCAATCATGTACAGCCCAAACTATGAATTGTTCGATACCCATCTGCGTTACTGGTAAATACATATGTTTTAAAAATTATTGCTGTTTTGATTATTCCTACTCCGTTGTAAGGCACAAAGACTTGCTGATCTAAGAACAAATTAGTATTTTTTATTCTTAATTGTGTACCAAAATACAAAAATATGTACAGATAAATAGTGTGTCAGCACTGACAGACGACTGGATATGTCACGACTACTTATTAAAAGCTATCGTGATATCTAAATAACATAATTAGTTCTCTTTCTCGCAAGAGCAGGGCCGGATTTAGAGGTCTGGAGGCCTCGGGGCAAAAAAGTAGTCTTCCAGCTTATCTCTGAAACGTCTGGATCGATTTGGCTTATTATATAAGCAAATAAATCATACGAATCAAAAATAGCATGGTGTCGTCTCCTGTCAAAGAATTCATTGTAATGTGAAACTTTGAATAGTTATGAATGCTGTAAAGGGCTCACTATAGACGGCGCCACGGTCGCTTAGACCGAATATAAAATCATCATATCAAAAATTTCGCTCTAGCGGGTACATCGTTCCATAGCTTAAGTGGCTAGAGCGCCGACACGGTCAGTCAGAGACGCGGGTTCGATCCCCGCCGGAACAGTCGATTTTTGATATGATATTAAAAATTGTTAAGGGGATGATTTTTTAATATATCTTCAAGATAAAAAGTCTATTAATTAATCAAAACTTGTCAAGTTATCTTTTCCACAATGCCAAATATGGAATGGTGGATAACCTAGCGTTTCTTCTAGGAAGTAACTAAATAAAACATAATTGTGTTTGCTCGCAGACGAAAAAAAAACCGATTTCAATCGACAAGTAATACAATGTAAGCAGACGAAAAAAAAAAACAAACGCACTAGGCGTCACTACGTTTTTCGAGGGTTTCCCTCGATTTCTCTGAGATTCTATCATCAAATCCTGGTTTCCTTATCATGGTACCAATTTGGGATATCTCCTTTCCAACAAAAAAAGAATTATCAAAATCGGTTCAAAAATGATGAAGTCATCCCCGAACATACATAGTATTTATTTTTATTTTATTTATTTATTTTGTTTCAGACAGTCCATATCTTAATGTTAGTATTACAAAAACAACTTATATCTAATGTTAGTAAATCAATATAAATATATATAGAAGCAAATAAAAATATCAAATAACAAATAAAATCAATAAAAAGCAAAAGTAATAGCTAATATAATAATATATAATCTGGACACGACCATCGTCAGTCAGAATGTAGCCGTATCCAGTGGCGCAGTATTGCCGAGTTCCAGCGGTCCGCCAGTGTACTCAGAATACCGTTCGAGCTGATTCGTAGCCTCCGGAGTGTGGATGCACACCTCTTACGAATAATGGCATTAAACCTATCAACGCGCCTCGTAGTAAACATTTCGGAGGTACTGCAGTAATGCGGCAACTCGAGCAGCACTCTGAATTCATTGTTGTACTGGACTCTCAGGGCGTTGTACGCACGCTGCGTATACCTGACCCAAAGGCTGCAGGTGTAGAATGATTGGCAATATGCCTCAAATAGAGTTACCTTCACACTATCAGTACACCTTGCAAACCTTTGGGCCAGCATGTTGCAGCGCACGGCCAGCGCCCTGCGCTCTCGCTCCAAATCCTCGTCATCGCTGAGGTTGTCCGAAACCCAGTGACCCAGATACTTATAACGTTCTACTCTATTTAAAGCAACACCTCGAAGATATAAAGGTGGCACATTCGCATAGACTTTCTTGCCGGTCTTAAACACTAGGAGTTCACTCTTTTTCGAGTTGTATCTGAGTGCCTGTGCATTAATATATAGTCCGTCTATATTAATACGCAGTGCACCTATAGACGGACTTAACAGTATATCGTATCCATATCGTCAGCGTAACTGATCAACCTTGAAATGTTGTCTAAAAGTTTGCTATATCACAGGGTTCGTGAAAGCCAGCAACGCTCGTAGGACGGCTCTTTGACTTCGGATTCAATTTATTTGTTCTCTTCCAAAATTTACTAAAATTTTTACTCGCGTGATATTACGCTATTTATTTATTCGGTCGAAGTGAGTAAGCTCCTCCTTTTTTGTAGTCGGTTAAAAATAAAAAATAACTAATTTCACGTAGGCTTCTAAAATATTTTTGATTTGTAATCAATGCTAATAGGCACATTGTGTTTTTTCATTAATTAATTCTAATTAACGTAAAACTACCATTTCGGAATGTAGGTGTAATCACGTGAGAAGAGTCAGCAAGAAACTCAACAGTTACCCACACTTAAAATGTTAATAAATATATATTTCCTCTGTGCGTGTGTTTTTCACTGAACTTTTTAGCGGCTGAACCGATTTGGTTAACATTTTGTACGTATATTTCTATCGATTCATCGATGGTTTGAAAACACAATTGGACTCGGTAGGTGGCGCTGCTATTGGTATGTCGGCAATCAAATTTGGTAACTGTATTCCGGGCAGGACAAAGTCTGCCGGGTTCGCTAGTATATATATACTTATAGTCTATAACATAAGCCTACACTCAAATTGATTTAGTTAGGGGAAGTATAACACAACAATTGTAAAAAATCAATGCAATCAAATAAATATATCGTGTCATGGTGTTTGCGATAGCACTCCTCTGACTACTCTGTGCTGCTCTGCTCTGGCTCTTGTGTGTATTTACTATGTATGAGCAAGGGTGGCTTTACGTAGAATGCAGGGGTGGCTTTACGTAGAATGCAGGGGTGGCTTTACGTAGAATGCAGGGGTGGCTTTACGTAGAATGCAGGGGTGGCTTTACGTAGAATGCAGAGGTGGCTTTACGTAGAATTCAGGGGTGGCTTTATCTACAGAGCAGGGTGCGACGCTGGGTGAGTAGTAAGGATTTTATCAATTGATAAATATCATTGACACTTACTCGACATAATATATCAAATTCAATTTTATGTCGGCTGACCTTTTTTTGTCGCGCGCCAAGATATTATTTGCACCCGGGGACTACACGGGGTAGAGCCACCTCTGGGTGTATGAGAATGTCGCAAATACACATCATATCGCTAGGTGATTCTCCATTTCTATCTAGATTTATTAACTTTTGGCAGTTCGTAAAACAGGACAAAGTGATAGGACATCTAGTAACGAAATAAAACAAATAAAAATCCTTATAAATACATTTATTACAATTATTAATATACATAGACTAGTAATCCGCCGCTGTGTTGGCCAAATAGTCTCGTCTGCCGATGTTCGAGGCTTGTTTGTTCTGCACAGCCTCGAGTTTCGGACACTCTGTAACAAATCATTACGTGAATATTTATTAAATGCCAAAATTAACTTTACTGAAGGAGTCATTTCAAAATGACAGACATTAGAAACTTAGTAATAGTCTATGTAGGCAAGAAATTAGGCTATTAGGCTCAAAAAGCCTAAAATATTTTTTTTCAAATTTTAATACCGTATGGACACTTGATCAAAAACATCGCAAGCGCGTTATAGCCTCCCTCTAACCCTGTCCAGTAGCTCTACCTTCCTCACAGGAACACAACACTACTTGACAGCAGTATTATTTAGCTGTGATCTTCTGTAAGGCTACGGTACCCCAGTCGAGTTGCTCCAGATATTGAGCAAGATCATTCCTGGCATGGCTTACCCCAGTGAAATAAGAATATGTTATAAGTAACATTAGTATAGGTAAATAGGTGGTGTGCGTTACCCGTGATCCTGTGTCCGAGACCCCCACAGTAGGAACAACCCTGGCCATCAGCAGCTGGCACATCCGGTTCTCCAATCATGTCCAACAGGAACGGTGGCACCTGGAAAACGTTTTCCCGATTAATTCTTTTGTGCAAAAAACTATATATTATTTATTTGATTTTATTAGGAAAGCATACAGTAATACATTTTAATTAAAAAAAAACTACTAGTAACGCCATCTTGTAGTCAATAATAAAATTATGTAAACTAACAAACAATATATCAGAATTATAGCTCGATTTACGTTACAAGTAACGCCATCTTTTAATGAATAGAAAAAATTATATAAAATTAACTTTATAAAAATGATCTTAAACACTATTTGTTATTGCTTCAATCAATCAATCAATCATTACAGCCTATACAGTCCACTGCTGGACATAGGCCTCCACAAGTTCACGCCAAAAATAGCGCGAACTCATGTGTTTGTCATGTGAACCCGCCTGCCCAGCGTGGTGACTATGGGCAAAACATGAGTTCGCGCTATTATTGCTTACAAAAAAGGAATTATCTAAGCACCATTTAGTTGCTTTCGCAAGAAAAAATCTATTATGTTTAAATGCTTTAAGACAGTTAAAAAAATCCATCATAAAATTAACCGTATACACAATATATGAACTTAAAATAAGGAAAAGAGGTTGATGATATCATATCGAACCAGTGTCTGGCCAGTTTCGTTCTAATTGTTTTGATAGAAGTGTTAAATTGGACAAAGTCGGAGAAGTCATTCAGCTTTTGGGAGTGCGATGGACAGGGTGTTGGTTTCTCATCCGCCATCGAAAAGGGAGGATCCTCCAACCAGACGGATGTTGTGTCTGGTGGGCTACTGCCCCCACGGTTGCTGTCGGGTTCTTGTTGATATACTCAATCCCTCTGATAACTTTGATAGCGCGATATAGGATACGTCAGTTTTCTCTGGTTTGTATTTCGCGAGATAGATGTCGCTACAAACTTATTAATTTGATCTGCGGACCTCAAAAGAAAGGAGATGAACTAAATATGAATCGTTAAGACAAAATCGATGAATGTTCTTGCATAATTATGTTGGAATAGCTCCTTAAAACATTTTTGGGCAGGCCATATAACAAGAACCGATGACCGATGGGGAAGGAACGTTCTCGAATGGCGACCACGTATCGGCAAAAGGAGCACAGACCGCCCTAGAACTAGGTGGACCGCTGGATTCTGAGGGCGCAGAATCTGACGGAGTGGCGAACTATAGAGGAGGCCTATGTCCAGCAGTGGAGTGGTTAAGGGCTGATGGATGAATAGATACCCTACTCACCCGCTGGCCGGCCTCAGTGAGCAAGTGAGCCAGGTCCCGCAGCACGCTGGTGTCGGTGGCCCGCCCCAGCAGGGTGGTGGCCACGCCCCCCCCTCCCGCGCGACCAGTTCTGCCGATGCGGTGGACGTAGTTCTCGATGTCCTCGGGCATGTCATAGTTGATCACGTGCTGGATGTTCTCGAAGTCCAGACCTGGGGGAAAGGGTTGGGGGGGTAAAGATTTATATACAAAACATCAGTCAAATAGAAGCAGTACTTTAAGTTCAGTTGTAAACCTGTCTTTTGTCTAATCTACAGATATTTGATCGAGCTTTTGTATATATATACAAAAGCAAGAAAACACTACACTCATTTTATATTACGTTACTGTTTTTTCAAGTTAGATCCTTTTTGTTTATTTTATTGTCAGGACATAAAAATGGACCTTTGTCCTGATGACAGAAATATTTTTACATTCAGATTGTACGAAAATCAGTTTAAATAAAGGCTTTAAATGTTGTTTTTCTTGTTTTAGGTAGGTTAAATGCTAAGAATTGTAAAAATGTAATAATATAGTCTTTATTTTGAGATTTGTACTAAAAAAGAACAGAAAAAGTATAATTACTGTTATTATATATATATAAATGAATGTTTGTCTGTATGTCCTTTATAGAATCGTAAACTATGCATTTGATCATGTCATGATCTTCAGCAAAATGTTGTGCATGAGCCCACGAAGGTTTCTAAATTGGTACAACCAAAAAAAAGCGCAGCAACGCGCGCACGGTACAGCTAAAGCTACTAAGGTAAGTTTAATTTAGTGTATCTGGCTTGTATCATTTGTATTCTCTGTTATAAGTACCTTTACTAGCAACGTCGGTAGCCACGAGCACGTCCTTCTCCCCTTTTCTAAACGCCTCCACTGCACGAGATCTCTCTTCTTGATCTTTACCGCCGTGAATGGCGACCGCTTCTACACCTACAAATACAAAATCATAATGTATGGTTGTTTTATGATTTTCTTTAAATAATTGGTCTGGTTCACTAAACATTGATAAAGTTTTAGTTATATGATTATTGATGATAATATTGGTATCCAATAAATAAAAGTTGGCGAAGCATTTATTTATTTTCAACATCAAATTCCATTCACACGTGTGAATTGAAAAATCAATCATCATATTTCTATCCGCAATCTGTGAATTCAGCACTACGGCACCAGTGCACGGTGTAGAGTGTACAGCGGGCAGCACTCACCCTTCAGCAGCAGGTACTCGTGGATGGCGTCCACGTGCTGCTTGCGCTCGGCGAACACCAGCACGGGCGGGGGCGTCTTCTGGAGGCAGTGCAGCAGGTGCACGGTGTAGAGTGTACAGCGGGCAGCACTCACCCTTCAGCAGCAGGTACTCGTGGATGGCGTCCACGTGCTGCTTGCGCTCGGCGAACACCAGCACGGGCGGGGGCGTCTTCTGGAGGCAGTGCAGCAGGTGCACGGTGTAGAGTGTACAGCGGGCAGCACTCACCCTTCAGCAGCAGGTACTCGTGGATGGCGTCCACGTGCTGCTTGCGCTCGGCGAACACCAGCACGGGCGGGGGCGTCTTCTGGAGGCAGTGCAGCAGGTGCACGGTGTAGAGTGTACAGCGGGCAGCACTCACCCTTCAGCAGCAGGTACTCGTGGATGGCGTCCACGTGCTGCTTGCGCTCGGCGAACACCAGCACGGGCGGGGGCGTCTTCTGGAGGCAGTGCAGCAGGTGCACGGTGTAGAGTGTACAGCGGGCAGCACTCACCCTTCAGCAGCAGGTACTCGTGGATGGCGTCCACGTGCTGCTTGCGCTCGGCGAACACCAGCACGGGCGGGGGCGTCTTCTGGAGGCAGTGCAGCAGGTGCACGGTGTAGAGTGTACAGCGGGCAGCACTCACCCTTCAGCAGCAGGTACTCGTGGATGGCGTCCACGTGCTGCTTGCGCTCGGCGAACACCAGCACGGGCGGGGGCGTCTTCTGGAGGCAGTGCAGCAGGTGCACGGTGTAGAGTGTACAGCGGGCAGCACTCACCCTTCAGCAGCAGGTACTCGTGGATGGCGTCCACGTGCTGCTTGCGCTCGGCGAACACCAGCACGGGCGGGGGCGTCTTCTGGAGGCAGTGCAGCAGGTGCACGGTGTAGAGTGTACAGCGGGCAGCACTCACCCTTCAGCAGCAGGTACTCGTGGATGGCGTCCACGTGCTGCTTGCGCTCGGCGAACACCAGCACGGGCGGGGGCGTCTTCTGGAGGCAGTGCAGCAGGTGCACGGTGTAGAGTGTACAGCGGGCAGCACTCACCCTTCAGCAGCAGGTACTCGTGGATGGCGTCCACGTGCTGCTTGCGCTCGGCGAACACCAGCACGGGCGGGGGCGTCTTCTGGAGGCAGTGCAGCAGGTGCACGGTGTAGAGTGTACAGCGGGCAGCACTCACCCTTCAGCAGCAGGTACTCGTGGATGGCGTCCACGTGCTGCTTGCGCTCGGCGAACACCAGCACGGGCGGGGGCGTCTTCTGGAGGCAGTGCAGCAGGTGCACGGTGTAGAGTGTACAGCGGGCAGCACTCACCCTTCAGCAGCAGGTACTCGTGGATGGCGTCCACGTGCTGCTTGCGCTCGGCGAACACCAGCACGGGCGGGGGCGTCTTCTGGAGGCAGTGCAGCAGGTGCACGGTGTAGAGTGTACAGCGGGCAGCACTCACCCTTCAGCAGCAGGTACTCGTGGATGGCGTCCACGTGCTGCTTGCGCTCGGCGAACACCAGCACGGGCGGGGGCGTCTTCTGGAGGCAGTGCAGCAGGTGCACGGTGTAGAGTGTACAGCGGGCAGCACTCACCCTTCAGCAGCAGGTACTCGTGGATGGCGTCCACGTGCTGCTTGCGCTCGGCGAACACCAGCACGGGCGGGGGCGTCTTCTGGAGGCAGTGCAGCAGGTGCACGGTGTAGAGTGTACAGCGGGCAGCACTCACCCTTCAGCAGCAGGTACTCGTGGATGGCGTCCACGTGCTGCTTGCGCTCGGCGAACACCAGCACGGGCGGGGGCGTCTTCTGGAGGCAGTGCAGCAGGTGCACGGTGTAGAGTGTACAGCGGGCAGCACTCACCCTTCAGCAGCAGGTACTCGTGGATGGCGTCCACGTGCTGCTTGCGCTCGGCGAACACCAGCACGGGCGGGGGCGTCTTCTGGAGGCAGTGCAGCAGGTGCACGGTGTAGAGTGTACAGCGGGCAGCACTCACCCTTCAGCAGCAGGTACTCGTGGATGGCGTCCACGTGCTGCTTGCGCTCGGCGAACACCAGCACGGGCGGGGGCGTCTTCTGGAGGCAGTGCAGCAGGTGCACGGTGTAGAGTGTACAGCGGGCAGCACTCACCCTTCAGCAGCAGGTACTCGTGGATGGCGTCCACGTGCTGCTTGCGCTCGGCGAACACCAGCACGGGCGGGGGCGTCTTCTGGAGGCAGTGCAGCAGGTGCACGGTGTAGAGTGTACAGCGGGCAGCACTCACCCTTCAGCAGCAGGTACTCGTGGATGGCGTCCACGTGCTGCTTGCGCTCGGCGAACACCAGCACGGGCGGGGGCGTCTTCTGGAGGCAGTGCAGCAGGTGCACGGTGTAGAGTGTACAGCGGGCAGCACTCACCCTTCAGCAGCAGGTACTCGTGGATGGCGTCCACGTGCTGCTTGCGCTCGGCGAACACCAGCACGGGCGGGGGCGTCTTCTGGAGGCAGTGCAGCAGGTGCACGGTGTAGAGTGTACAGCGGGCAGCACTCACCCTTCAGCAGCAGGTACTCGTGGATGGCGTCCACGTGCTGCTTGCGCTCGGCGAACACCAGCACGGGCGGGGGCGTCTTCTGGAGGCAGTGCAGCAGGTGCACGGTGTAGAGTGTACAGCGGGCAGCACTCACCCTTCAGCAGCAGGTACTCGTGGATGGCGTCCACGTGCTGCTTGCGCTCGGCGAACACCAGCACGGGCGGGGGCGTCTTCTGGAGGCAGTGCAGCAGGTGCACGGTGTAGAGTGTACAGCGGGCAGCACTCACCCTTCAGCAGCAGGTACTCGTGGATGGCGTCCACGTGCTGCTTGCGCTCGGCGAACACCAGCACGGGCGGGGGCGTCTTCTGGAGGCAGTGCAGCAGGTGCACGGTGTAGAGTGTACAGCGGGCAGCACTCACCCTTCAGCAGCAGGTACTCGTGGATGGCGTCCACGTGCTGCTTGCGCTCGGCGAACACCAGCACGGGCGGGGGCGTCTTCTGGAGGCAGTGCAGCAGGTGCACGGTGTAGAGTGTACAGCGGGCAGCACTCACCCTTCAGCAGCAGGTACTCGTGGATGGCGTCCACGTGCTGCTTGCGCTCGGCGAACACCAGCACGGGCGGGGGCGTCTTCTGGAGGCAGTGCAGCAGGTGCACGGTGTAGAGTGTACAGCGGGCAGCACTCACCCTTCAGCAGCAGGTACTCGTGGATGGCGTCCACGTGCTGCTTGCGCTCGGCGAACACCAGCACGGGCGGGGGCGTCTTCTGGAGGCAGTGCAGCAGGTGCACGGTGTAGAGTGTACAGCGGGCAGCACTCACCCTTCAGCAGCAGGTACTCGTGGATGGCGTCCACGTGCTGCTTGCGCTCGGCGAACACCAGCACGGGCGGGGGCGTCTTCTGGAGGCAGTGCAGCAGGTGCACGGTGTAGAGTGTACAGCGGGCAGCACTCACCCTTCAGCAGCAGGTACTCGTGGATGGCGTCCACGTGCTGCTTGCGCTCGGCGAACACCAGCACGGGCGGGGGCGTCTTCTGGAGGCAGTGCAGCAGGTGCACGGTGTAGAGTGTACAGCGGGCAGCACTCACCCTTCAGCAGCAGGTACTCGTGGATGGCGTCCACGTGCTGCTTGCGCTCGGCGAACACCAGCACGGGCGGGGGCGTCTTCTGGAGGCAGTGCAGCAGGTGCACGGTGTAGAGTGTACAGCGGGCAGCACTCACCCTTCAGCAGCAGGTACTCGTGGATGGCGTCCACGTGCTGCTTGCGCTCGGCGAACACCAGCACGGGCGGGGGCGTCTTCTGGAGGCAGTGCAGCAGGTGCACGGTGTAGAGTGTACAGCGGGCAGCACTCACCCTTCAGCAGCAGGTACTCGTGGATGGCGTCCACGTGCTGCTTGCGCTCGGCGAACACCAGCACGGGCGGGGGCGTCTTCTGGAGGCAGTGCAGCAGGTGCACGGTGTAGAGTGTACAGCGGGCAGCACTCACCCTTCAGCAGCAGGTACTCGTGGATGGCGTCCACGTGCTGCTTGCGCTCGGCGAACACCAGCACGGGCGGGGGCGTCTTCTGGAGGCAGTGCAGCAGGTGCACGGTGTAGAGTGTACAGCGGGCAGCACTCACCCTTCAGCAGCAGGTACTCGTGGATGGCGTCCACGTGCTGCTTGCGCTCGGCGAACACCAGCACGGGCGGGGGCGTCTTCTGGAGGCAGTGCAGCAGGTGCACGGTGTAGAGTGTACAGCGGGCAGCACTCACCCTTCAGCAGCAGGTACTCGTGGATGGCGTCCACGTGCTGCTTGCGCTCGGCGAACACCAGCACGGGCGGGGGCGTCTTCTGGAGGCAGTGCAGCAGGTGCACGGTGTAGAGTGTACAGCGGGCAGCACTCACCCTTCAGCAGCAGGTACTCGTGGATGGCGTCCACGTGCTGCTTGCGCTCGGCGAACACCAGCACGGGCGGGGGCGTCTTCTGGAGGCAGTGCAGCAGGTGCACGGTGCGCGCCTCCGCCTGCACGGGCTCCAGCTCCTGGCGCACGGCCAGCGACGCGGCGCCCGCGCGGCCCACGTTCAGCGTCACGGGCCGGACCAGCGCCGACCTGCCGCCACAACGATACAGCAATCAGCCCATACTGATGTACATGTCGAATTCGCTTTCACAATTATTTTACTACAGCTACAATGTGACACCGACTTTAATTTCAGGTACTCAGAGGATACTTGGTTCTGGCCAAACGGGTACGAAGCCTCGGGACCTCGAGCCGCCCTTTTCATTTCATTGTGTTTGCTCGCAAACGAAAAAAAAACCGACTTCAATTACATCGACGAGTAATACAACGTAGATCGACGAAAAAATAGTCAAGTAACTACGCGTTATCAAAGATCACTCAGAAAGTAGTTATCAGATCTCAATAAAATTTATATGTGACCACATGATAAACATCGGCTTTCGATTAAATTAAAAAATTATCAAAATCGGTACACCCAGTAAAAAGTTATTGCGGATTTTCGAGAGTTTCCCTCGATTTCTCTAGGATCCCATCATCAGATCCTGGTTTCCTTATCATGGCACCAAACTAGGGATATCCCCTTTCCAAAAAAAAAGAATTATCAAAATCGGTACATCGAGTAGAAAGTTATGCGGTATAATACAACGTAGATCGAAAAAAGCGTCAAGTAAAAACGCATTATTAGATATAACTCGAAAAGTTATTGTTAGATCTCCAATAAATTTAAATGGGACCAATTGGCACACACCACCTTTCGATTAAAAGAAAATTTGTCAAAATCGCTCCACCCAGTCAAAACTACTGAAGTAACATACATAAAAAAAATACAGGCGAATTGAGAACCTCCTCCTTTTTTGGAAGTCGGTTAAAAATATTTATGGTCGATTTCACCATTGTGGATAAAGTTCCCGCAAACAAATTACGAATAGAATTTAACAGCAGGAGATAGAATAAGCTACTAGAATTTCTTTCTATAAATAAATAAATATTTTTTTTAAAAGAAATTCGTTCGCCGTTATTTAACTGCGGTACGCTAAAAGAAATTTTCACTTAAAAAAATATCTGTCGGATACTGTTATCCGTCGCATAGCGCTATCCACAAACGGTGAAACATTATCTTCTAAAGGTACGTTATAAGGCACTAACCTCGCAAAATTCTGAATTTTCCTAGGCATAGTCGCGCTGAAGAGTAGCGTTTGCCTCTGACCGGCGAAGTAAGAAAAAATTGTTCGTACATCTTCTTCGAAACCCATATCTATCATCCTGTCCGCTTCGTCCATACATAAATACCTGCACACGTTCAATCTTACCTGCAAATACTTGTATGTATTAACAAAATTATAAAGGTTGACACAAGCAAGAGCCATTAAATTAAACCAAAGACACTCAAATTATTGCTTCAGTTTTACTTTTTTTTTGTACACAGCTTAAAAATGGTGGACAGTACACATGGTTTAATTCAGTGCATCTCGCTTTACACAATTCCAATTTTAAATAAATACATAAATTTCCAAACTCAACGCCTCCTATAAGTAAAACCCCCTAGCCATTTGCATTTTACAAAAGGTTGTCATTTAATCTACCTGCACAATTTTGTATAAGGGTTACATTCTTATATTTTGTATAAATAATAATGGTATACTAACACAAACGCTCAGAGCGAGACGAACAATTATACGGATTTTACAAATATTTGTAATGAATTTAGATCAAACCGAGACCACAGGGTCATATTTGGGACAACGTCAAAATATGTTTTTGATGATACAGGCCTTAGTTTACCTATCTATGTAAATGGAAGCCGTTTCAATTACCCAAAACTGATACATATTTACAGTGAATAGTAGTTGAATACCAACATAACAACAAATTTTATTAAAAATTTCAAAATAAAAATAAATTGTGAGGTTAAGTTTGTCTTACCATTTTCTTATCCAGCATATCCATCAAACGTCCAGGTGTCGCCACCATTATATGAACACCCCTCTGTACCACCTCCATACATTCTGACACCGGTACACCTGTGCACAAAAACTTTCACATAGAAGTCAGTATTTATTCGACTGCGAGCAAACATAATTATTTTTGTTTATTTGCCTGTATCTTGGACCTCAAAAGCTTTGGCTATCTTACTCACACAGGAACACTACACTGCTTGAAAGCAGTATTATTTAGCTGTGATCTTCTGTAAGGTCGAGGTACTGCCCCAGTCGGGCTGCTCCATATTTTGAGCAAGAAATTTCCTGCTGTGGCCTACATCAGAGTTGTTAAAGCGAATAGATTATAGTGATAATATTTTACCTCCAATTGCCAAACAGCTCCTAATTTCTGGAGCACCGGCCTGCTTCAAATGTTTCACAAAATGTAATATGATGTCGTGCGTCTGTTTCGCCAACTCTCTTGAAGGGCATATTATCAACCCATAGGGACCTTCGTTTCTGTCGAAAATAATTATTAATTAAATGATTTTTAACTATATTCGTTACTATTTTTGTACCAAATTTAATTTTCAACGTCTCCTATGACGTAGCCCAGTTTTTTATCCCCTCTCCCCCCATTCGAAAACCACATAATATATCCAGCAATTTTTTGTTTTAGTAACACCCGGGGCATGATGCCTCTCCTTGAGTTACGCCACTGAATGCCTCTAAGAGCTGTTAGGCTGTCAGTTTCGGTAGTTACCATAAATACTCATAGCAATCATTACTCATGGTAGGGAACATAACCGCCAACCAATAAGTGGAGCAGCGTGGTGGATTTAGATCTGATCCTTCTCCTAATGGAGAAAATTGACTGTCGACTTTTATGTTTAGGAACACATTTAACGAATCTTTTTATTAAAATACCCAGCATTTCGATTTTGATTATTCTTTTTTCTTATCGAAAGCTGGTGTTTTTACAGTGGAACGATTGAAATTTATTTGAGATCTGACTAATATTTTTTGAGTCATCCCCAATAATAAATTATACATTGAATACTTGTCGATGTAAATTGCCGTGCTTTTTTGTTACAAAACAAACAAAATAACTTACCTAATAAAAGGCATCTTGACTTCCTGTTCAAGACATAACATGATGATGGGCAGCGTGAAGACCAGGGTCTTCCCGGAACCCGTAAATGCTATACCGATCATGTCTCTTCCGCTGAGGACCGCCGGGATACCTTGAACCTGGATAGGCGTTGGTTTCTTTATACCTTTAGCTTCTAACCCTCGGAGGATACCTGGATATTGAAGATTTGGAGGGATTTTTTTAGTTTCATAGAGGTAGGGCATAGAGCAGTTGGGCGTGAACTTGTGGAGGCCTATGTCCAGCAGTGGACTGTATAGGCGGTAATGATGAGGGCATAGCACGACATAGTCAGAACTAAATTTGGTACAGCCCAACTGGGGAGTACCTCTTTTTATATAACTAAATTGGCAAACAAGCTTACGGCTCACCTGATGGTAAGCGATTACCGTAGTTTATAGACGCCTACAACGCCAGAAGCATCGCGAGTAGAGTGGCGAGAGATGGCCGGGAAATCCGGGATTGTCCCGGAATTACGTGTCTTGTCCCGTGTCCCGGATTTCGAATACTACTAGTTTTCTAGCGATTTACAAAAAATATTATCGATTTTCGTATATTTTTCAACCGACCGAATTCGTAATCCTCGAATTATCCCGGAAATGACATGCTTGAATCTGGCAACCCTAATCGCGAGCGCGTTTCCAACCCTATCCCCAACACCCCCAGGAGCTCACCACTTACTTGTCACCACTGGTCACCTTACTTACCAACAGGAACACAATACTGCTCCACCTTACAGCAGATCACAGCTATAATAATACCTCTTTCAAGTAGTTATGCTCTTGTGTTGAGTAAGGTAGTCAACTACAACACAACAACAGTTTATAATAAATCTATATTCCTGTTTCACAAAAAAAAAATTATCTGGCAGATTTTGTGTAAGGTATGATCAGTTTCAGCCACTACTTGTTAGTTTGTAATAGATAAATACAAAACTGGTTAAGAATTCTTTACAGCGGTCTACTGTAGGAGAATGCTACCTAATCACCGAGCGACATAGGCTGTATTTTAACATGAGAAAATAGCCAAAATCGTGTCATCCACTCAACATACCTTTAGGAAACTTCATATGTTGGAATGTCTTTATCGGTGGAGGTACGTTTTCACCCTCGACCAGTATTCTTAACTCACTCCTCACTCTTTCATGTCTGGACTCTGGCAGTTCTAATATACAACGTGGAGGTCGCCAAGATGTCTTTATTGGCTCCGAGTATTGGATACCTGCAAAAATATGTATGATAAATTAAAGAGTAAAAAAGTATAAGTTTGAATGTTCTTTGAAAGGTATATAAACCTTCAATTTTATACATATATTTTTAACTATTAATACAGATTGAGTACGACTCAAGCTTGACCTTAAATCTAATACAAAGTAGTGCAGGTTTAGTATTTACCTTTAGCCAATTCCGCGACACCCATAAGGGCTTTACTCTGAGCGACACTCTCCAATATATGCTCTTCTTCTTTAGCCTGTCTCTCTGCAGCAGATAATGCGCGTGCCTCTGCTATCCTCTTTAATTCGCTGTGCTGATCCAACAGCGAGACATTGTATCGTCGACCCCATTCTTCTTGGGATGCTGTAAAATATAACGAAACTATAATTCTTGTCTTGCTCAAGTTTTGTGCACGCTATCATCATTTCACGGCGAATAAAGTTTCGATAAATAAATATATAAAATATTTCTAACCTATAAGACCAAATCTATCTGTAGCTAAGGTGAATCATAATCCGAATGGACTCTTTTATTGTTATCAGTAACTTATAAACGAGGTTAACCTTAATAATCAATGAAACAGGTAATGTTTGAGAATTTTAATATTAAATGTTAGTGAACAATTTAAGAACAATTTTTCTAAATAATACCTTTTTTTAAACATCCATG
This sequence comes from Melitaea cinxia, assembly GCF_905220565.1. Taxonomy (NCBI): domain Eukaryota; kingdom Metazoa; phylum Arthropoda; class Insecta; order Lepidoptera; family Nymphalidae; genus Melitaea; species Melitaea cinxia. The sequence goes on along the minus strand of NC_059418.1, from coordinate 6,181,215 downwards.
GGCTCTTCATCTTATCATTTTACTAAGTAGTACTCTTCTGTCACTAAAGTAGTGATAATACCTTACCTTCATCATCAGGATCGTTTTCGCTAGAGCTCTTAGTCTCCGCAGCAGCTTCAGCAGCGACTTGACCCAATCGTCCTAACTTTAGTAATTTCTGCTTTTTACGTTCCTTTACCGGTACATACGGTTCATAATTATCTATATCTTCCTCTGATTCTGACTCTTCTTTCTCACGACGATAACGTTTAACTGGTACTTCGGACATTTTAATTTAAAATTTCATAATATACAGCTATTTTAGGTTTATTATTTTGTAATGTTTTTGTGATTTTATTTTGACGTCTAAATAGGGTTGTCTACTTTTAAAAACAATTTCTCTTTGTAATAAGAAGAGAAAGTGTAAAAATTAAAAGTATTGTTCTTCAACAAATGGAATATTTAAAAGTTTCATGTAAACACGGTATAAGATAATATAAAAAAATAAATATTACAATAAATATCACACGGTAAAATTTATAATTAATATCATATTTTTTAACCGACTTCCAAAAAAGGAGGAGGTTCTCAATTCGACTTTATTTTTTTTACATATGTTACGTCAGAACTTTTGACCGGGTGGACCGATTTCGACAATTTTTTTTAATCGAAAGGTGGTGTGTGTGAATTGTTCCCTTTTAAATTTATTTGAGATCTAACAACTACTTTTCGAGTTATATCTAATAATGCGTTTTTACTTGACGCTTTTTTTGTCGATCTACGTTGTATTACACCGCATAACTTTCTACTGGGTGTACCGATTTTGATAATTCTTTTTTTGTTGGAAAGGGGATATGCCTAGTTTAGTACTATGGTAAGGAAACCAGGATCTGATGATGGAATCCCAGAGAAATCGAAGGAAACTCTCGAAAATCCGCAATAACTTTTTACTGGGTGTACCGATTTTGATAATTTTCAATGTAATCGAAAGCTGATATTTGTCATGTGGTCACATATAAATTTTATCGAGATCTGATAACTACTTTTTGAGTAATCTTTGATAACGCGTGGTTACTTGACTATTTTTTCGTCGATCTACGTTGTATTACTCGTCGATGTAATTGAAGTCGGTTTTTTTTCGTTTACGAGCAAACACAATTATTTGTAATACCATAATGAAACCTCTAGACGAAAAAAAGCTTAGATAAGGCCCGACGCTTCTTTTATAGAATTATGATTTGTTTTTGTGGATTAGATTATAATAATTAATATGCGTAATTCTTTGTGTACTACAGTTACTAATAAGTACATTAGCTACATTTAATTGTACTAAAATAAATGTACCTCAATAGTCTACAGTTCGCCTATTTGCTGATTAACAATCTGTATATAACTTCTGTATGAAATATGAATATTGAAATAATTTTGTACTGGATAGGAAAGGCAGAAAGGCAGGAACTAATCATATTTGATAAATTATATTTGACAACATTGTGACGGAAGGATGCGGCCAATATATTGCAATTTGCAATTACGGAACGTATCACAATTTGTCAATGTCAATACAAAACACTGGTGACACGTAATTTCATATTAATTAAATTTGCTTTTTGTGACCTCCAAATGTGAAAAAATTTAAAAAATTCGCACATGCTCCGTTTACTTTTCAATGTTTAAAAATGTCAGATAAAAGTTTTGGTGATCACACGAACAGGAATGTTGTTAAAAATCCACTTTTATCATCCGCTGTTATTGGACTATCTATTGATGATTTGACTCAAAATGCAGTGTTGTTACCAGCTATTCCCAGCCAGGAACTGAATACTAGACAAGGTTAGTGCTATTTTCATTCCTGAAAGGTATTAAAAGTTGATGTTTCACGCGACCTTGGTGTAAAAGTAAAATATGTAACTTGTTATTTTCATACGTCGTCTGTCACATTTGGCGATCATCTCTAGTTTTTCGCGTGTTTTCCAATAACAAAAGACTTTTAATACCTTATAGTAAATATATTGCAGTGAATTTACATCATAAAATTAACTTATATCTGTAATATTTATTATTTTGTGTGAACTTTGTGTAAATTTTGTGTAAAATGTCTTTTTTGTACAAATCGTTTAAAAACGCGCCGTTCCAAAGTGGTTTCGTCCCAGATTTACATTTACCTTTATGCTCAAGTTATAGAAAAGTCGGAAAGGTTTTTAGTAATTTTGTAAGTTTTTTGCATATAATTTTTTTTTACTCACAAATATTAATTACATAACTTTTATATCATATATAGTCTAAAAGATACTAATTATATCATGACTATTATTAGAATATTAGCTACCCTGAATTGCTTAATTTAGACAAATTTCGATTAATTTATTTTTATATATTAATTTAATAATTACCTTTGCATACTTTAAAATGACAAAAAAAAAAAAAACAACAGAGAGCGAAGGCATTAATATTGATAGTGATTTTTTTGCAGACAATCTCTGCATATATTTAGGATATAAATAATTTTTAATTAAAAAAAAAAAAACTGAATTTTTCATTATAAGAATAATATTTCTATCTGTTCAGTATTTGAATTGATTTTTCTTAGTCATTAATATTTTTTGATGGTCAAAACTTTCATTTTGATGATTTTCCATTCATGTCGTAAAATAAACAAGCATTTTAAAATATTTTTTTTAGATTAGATACATTTCACAATTCAGCCTTTACCATCTTACTGCTTGGCACAGGCCTCTTTCTCCGTACAGGAGAAAGATCGGAGTTTAATTGCTGCTCCAATGTGGGTTGGCGGATTACAAGCTAAATTGTACATACATTTTGACTTTATTGTACTGTAATGTGTTAAACTTGTCCTGCTGAGCAGAGGTCTTTTGTACCATAGACATTACCCTCCATACCTTTTCCCAAGGAAACCATAAAGAATTTGCTTGAGTAAGGTAGAGAGCTCTCGTGTGTGGGGTTCACAACGCTCTTGCGATCCTTCTGATTTTGCAACGATTTTTAGGCTATGGTTATCGCTTACCGTCAGGTGGACCGTGGTTTGCCGACCTAGTCTAATAGATAAAAAAAATTTCAATACACTGTTCTCATACTGGATTGCATATGGTGCAGATTCATAAGGCATGATCTCACAATGTTTTCTATTATGTTATGTCAAGCTAGTAGACATGTCGATTTAAAATCGATTAATCGAAAAATAGATTATTTAGAGTAATATAATCGATTTTTCAGATCGATTTTGAACCCTACGTCGATTCAATGAATCGATTCATAAACCTCCCGATTCGGACCGATCCATTCAAAGAACTAACGATAATCTTCCTCAATTGGCTGCGGTATTTAGTTTTTTTAATTTTTTGCTGTTTTCGGACGCAAAAGCAACTGATAGTACTTGGTCAATAATTTGAACGCGTCATAGAGTAAATATTTATCCCACCAAAAACATTTTCATGTAAAATGTTGCCAAGACGAGATCATATGGCTTGCATTGTCAAAAAGTTATCCGACCTCATGTAGAGCCAAGCTTTTAACTCTACACGCCCTAACTCTACAAGCCCTAACTTCACAAAATCTACACCTTTAACCTCGGTTTAAGCACGCTGTTTTTGATTTTATGTTGAACTGATATGCAAACGGTGACCTCCGCCAAAACTTAAATACCAAAATTACAAAATGTAAATTTTCGACATATACTAATAACCGATTTTAATTTTTTATGTATTTTATTATTATTACTAATAACAAGGAGTCCCTATATCAATTTTCAGACCTCTAGCATCAAAATTTGCGGAAGTCTCATACAAACTTCCACCCCCTAGTTTAAGGGGTTGGGGGGTAAAAGTTCCAAGTTTTAGAATTTTTTTGTTGTTTATGTACTAATACTAGCTTACATACCAAATTTCAGCTCTCTGGGACTTCAGGAAGTACTCTAAGAATTTTGATGATCATCAGTGAGTGACGAAATCGGGGTTTTTTAGATATTAATAAAATCTAAAGTATAAGAGCTGTACAATTGAAACTTTATATGTTTAATAAGTCCACTATTGACATCATATCCCCAGAATTTTATTTATCTGGTATAATCCAAACCCAAGTTATGAGGGTTCAAAAAAACGACGAAGCGCTTCGAGAAAAGATAGGTAGAGCTTTTCGTTTTGTTTTTTTTTTTGTCTCGTCTTGGCGGGGGCACTACCGTGCCCCCAGATGAACGCTTCCGAAGGTGGCGTTACTTGCGTTAAAAAAAAAACATTTTATTAACATTTTATTTTTCTATCCAGCTGTCAAACCTAACCTATCTAAAAAATAAAAACCTAAACCTATCTAAATTTTATAAACATAAAATTTAATTAATTTATTAACCGACTTACAAGTACTTAGGCGAGACTAGAAATTTAAACTGCCACATTAGTTTAGTGGTCGCAAGCACTACTGTTGAGCAAAAGATCCTGGGTTCGATCCCCACCTCTACCTATTCTTTCGAAGGAATATAGGCGTGATATTATGTTTATTAATTTAATAATACTTCTATCCAATTACTTGTATTTGAAGTAAATGGTCATCAATAATGTCCTGTATCTTTATTAGGCAATTAGTCATGTTTGAAATTGGGTCGATTAATCGAAAATCGATCTTTTAATGCTCGATTTAAACAAGAATCGATTCTAGTATGTCCGATTTGAATCGAATCGGAGATCGATATTTTTTAAAATGAATCGACATGCCTACAAGCTAGCAAGTTTTATTAACTTGGCAACATTGAAAATGTTACCAATAAAAAAAAATATTATTTCTTAAAAAAGGTTTTATTTTTGAAATAATGCATTTGTCACCAATGATTACTGACATCGTAATGATACCATTTTACTATTTAAATATTTTCCTTATTTAATAAGGGTGTGGTCATTTATTTTATTTTTTTCTAAAACTTTGTGAAAGATTATTATGTACTAAAAAAATGAGACGAATGTGCAGATAATTGAGAAATTTAAGAAAATATAGCGTCTATTTAATCTTTCATATGTTTGGCTTTTCATAAGGCAGGATAACGTTTTTCAGGCCATCTACTATTATATACTTTTATACTAGATGTAACTAACAGTTCCACTAGTGTTAATTTGGGGAAAACATACAGTAAACTATTACATCACTTGGTAAATGAACTGTTCAACGCAAAAATAATTTTTCAAATCAAACAAACGAACGAATTCTGTTGCTTTATAAAATTAATATAGATCCAGATTCTAAAAGGCAGTAAAACGACTTTTGTAATGTAAAATTTATTGACAGTAAAATACAATAAAATCAAGTATGGCTCAATACTTAATAAAATATATTTTTATAAATTTAATTGTACTACCCGTATTAGTAAAATTACATCTTAATTAACAAATATTATTTAAAAAAAATAAACAAAAAAAAGTCTGAAATTATTTAGTTACAAATAAATATCTTACAAAATAATTATTAATTATTTTTTTTAATAGTAATACTTATTATTAATAATTAAAAAATTAAGGTAACTTATAAACCTAAATTGTGTAAACAAATCTTATTTTGAACAATAATTAATTAAATATTATTTATAATATTGATGGTTTTATTTAGAACATACATAGAAAATTTTTTTTTATTAAATATAGAAAAAATATAGTAAGGTAATAAAAAACCAAAATCAAAAACATTTTTGGACGTAACTTTGTGTTAACTTATACCTATATAAATAATAATAAAAAACGTAGTCACGAAATAGCTTTAACTGACTACCACAGACTTATAATGCATTGAGTTTATTAAAAACTATATATCTTTTTTTTACATACACACAGTCCTCAGTCAGTTCTTACTGCAAGCAGCTTAGTGCTTGTGTTATAGGCAACGGCCGACTGATAAAGCTAAATATTTCTATAGATAAATATACACAGAAATAAAATATATTATATATATTTTATTTGTGGTCTTAGATTTTTCTTAACTGTCAGTCAGCCTGACTTCAATGTAAAATGCAATAGCAAAAAGATATTGTTGCACTTACTGATTTTTTATGTTATTATGAAGAAATTATCCCACACTAACGGCGCGGTTTGTTTGGTTTTGCCAAGATGGCTGATTGTCAAGTTTGGCAGTCAGTTGTTTGTATGAAAATTTTTAGTAAAAAAATTTTTTTGTTATCTGTCTTTAGCTGATGTTTCTAGATGTGTTGTATGTAGGCAATTCTCTCGATTCCTTTCTGCGTTTGGCGCAATAATAAATGGAGAAAATAATGACGACTAATAAAATAATGCCAAGGATGACGCCAAGCGTGATCGCCGCAACAGCTGCACCGGTTATGTAATCTGTAAAAAAAGTAGCATTTAAAAACTGTCTAAGGTTCTTAATTTGAATGTATATTTTTTTATGTGTAACCAATATCGTCATAACTTTTTACTGGGCGAACCGATTTTGATGATTCTTATTTTTAATCAAAAGCTGGTGTTTGTCATTGCGATCTGACGGCAAATTTTTGAGTTTTTCCATATTATACGTATTTATTTAAGTATGTATTCGTACACGACTTCGAAGTTGGTGATATTTTTTTGTTTGCGAGCAACACAATTCGCATTCAGCCTGTAACATCACACTGTTGGGTATATGACTCTTTCTCCTTTTTTTCCATGTAGGAGAAGGATTGGAGCCTAATACTCCACTGCGGGTTAGCGGACACATTCCCTACTATGAGTAACGATCGCTATCAGGTATATGATAACAGCCGGGACCGACGGCTTCACGTGCTGTCCGAAGCACGGTGTGGAACAAGGACAGATATCCAAATTGAAAAAAATATTTGTGCATTTTTTTTTAATATGTAGACTAGCGCTTGATTGCGATCTCACCTGATGTTAAGTGAATATGCAGCCTAAGATGGTGCGCGCTTCCCTAGAAGAAGCTTATTCACTCTTAATTATAAAATATCCATCCCGAACGGGAATCGAACCCGCAAACCGTCAGTGTTTTAGGCGATTACTTACACCAGTACACCAGAGCGGTTATTGTAAGACAATTATAATTTGTAAAATGACAATTCCAAATAACTTTTGAAGTTTACTCAAAGTAAATGATGATGATGATGATGATGCAATGACTCACTTGATATATCAATGGTATAGCTATTGACGTTCCTAAAAGCGTCAACAGCCGTGACGATAACTCGTGGGTTACAGCAATTAGCGCTGTAGGTGGCCATTAGTTCGGTTCTCGCTCCAGATATGAAGTTTCCGCTGTAGACCAGACCAGGCGGTGATGATGTCAGACGGAGGATACCTAGAAGAGGGTACTTATTAGTAGTATATGACAAGTGATTTGCTATGATGTTATTATACGACTTTACAGCTTCAAGCAAGATGATAAAAAAACTTCTTCTTTGTCGTTCTTTTTTGATGGCAAAGATGCTTTAGAGGATGTCTTGTTTTGCCAATCAAAAATTGTTTCGAATAGAATTTTGTTTCTTTGTTTCTTTAAGATACCGTAAATCCGACCGCACTCAATTTCTGCTGACCATTCGTATTTCTTTCCTAATAGTTTTTTTTTAAATCAAATTTATTCTTTAAGTATCTCTAATTAGACAAAAAAAAACCGATCGACCAATATGTCTGAAGACCAAACTAGTTCCCTTATCTTATCTCTAAATTTTATCAAACTTGATCAATTATTCTGGAACAAATTTTAGGACTATACTGGTCTGTAACTGATACAGAAATGTTTCAATACTAATCAGACTTTTTTTTTAAATATAATTAGGTCGGCAAACAAGCGTACGCCCCACCTGATGGTAAGCGATTACCGTAGCTTATAGACGACTGCAATTCTAGAAGCATCGCAAGCGCGTTGCCGACCCTATCCCCTACCTAAACCCTACCCTACCTAATTCCCCCCAGGAGCTCTAGTCACCTTACAAACAGGAACACAATACTGCTTGTGAACAGTATTATTTAGCTGTCATCTTATTTAAGTTTGAGATACTTTTGTTCAAAGATGTTTTTTTATCCGTGACTATCATCTCGGAAAAGGTGTTCATTGTCGCAAAGATGGCCCATACACTTAAATTCTTCAGCTTAATTAACATTAGTAAAAATTACCTGCAACAGGATCCCTAGCGAAGATAGATGCTGACCATAAATGTTCAGCGCAATCAGTGCCTTGTCTCCCCATGCAGGATCCTTGGAAGTTATGTCTGACTTCTGGCGAGTTTACATCTTGCAGGGTCTCCCCAGTGTTTAGGACGTAGACATAGGAAGAGAGTGATACTTCATCTTGACCTGGTCAAAAAAAAAAATGGGAAGGAAATTTTTCTTGAGTGGAGTTAAGAAACTGATCATAGTAATGAACATGTATTAAGGGTTACCATAATAAAGTTTTTTAATGATAGAGTTAAGAAACTAAATAAATAAGGGTCTTAAAAACCATAAACAGAAAAAAAGAATTATGTTTTTTTTTTAATAAATATAAAACTGATGTTAAAGAATCAATCTTTCGTGCTTAAGCAATTCAGAAGACAATACTTGGTATTTTTACAGTTAAATAAGTGAATTCCGTAAAATCACACGATATCGGGCATCGGGTTTTACGAGATGTGTAGTGATTTTGATCGTACCTGTATTACTGTTACGAAATGCTGTAAAGTTGATGAAGTCCCTCGCTCCAGCTTGAGAGTTCTGACTGATCAGCAGGCTGACTATCACGGTAACTGTTTGTCCAGAAGGTATTGTCGCCCTAGAACAAAAAAAAACATGCTTGTATAATAGAGATGATAGTGTAATTGTGCCATGAGATTGAATGAGAGAGCCCAGTTGATAAACGTGGGTCAGAATTAACATTTGGGAATCAAAAATCGAAAAAAAAAAAGATGGGTATATAACTAATTAGACTTCTAATTCTGCAAGACTGATTTCGAATCTTTTCTTGTAATCAAATCACATTATATTGTAATTTATAACTTACGCTTCAGGATTGATTCCTGTCAAAAAATTCAGCTGTCCAACTGCTCTGAAAGTTAACCTGACTGCCTGCTCTCTGAAGTTAGTCACTTCGTAATACAACTGGAAGAAAAGTTATTTAGTATTAAGAAGCAAATTGAGGATTTCAAATGGTATAATTTATCTTAAATTTTTAAAAATGAAAAGCAACATCAAAAGTTCCTTTGTGCGAAGACTTCAAAAGCACTTTTTAACTTCGTCGTTTATGAATGGATTTTGATAATTCTTTTTTTGTTGGAAAGGTGATATTCCCGGTTTGGTACCATGATAAGGCAGACAAGACAGGAAAGTCGTCATCTACAACATCGGCAGCCGGTAGTAACGAAACGGCCAAGCCACATATTTTGACTAAGGTGTAGGGTTTGTGAAGATGGGCTTGTAGAGTTAGGGCCTGTAGAGTTAGAAGCTTGACTCTACATGAGATCTGATAACTTTTTGACAGTGCGATTAATATAATCTTAAACTGTAAGCTTTAGTTATTAAATAATTTTTAATTTTCATTTATTTATTTCATACATACAAGTTTACAGAGCTTTGTTCCAGACACAAGTAAGTCAATGAAAATAAAAAACCGCAAAAACACAGGTATGAAAAATAAAGAAAATAATGATAAATGTAGAATTAAAAATATACAATCCTATCAAAATACTATAATTAAAATTTACAATGTCAATAAAAATACATTACACACTCTTGGTGGATAATATTAAAAAAGAAATAACTATCAATAATTTGGTTAAGAAATTTATATGTAGAAATTAAAATATACCTACAACAATGTCAAAATACAATATCTAGTTAAAATTCAGAATTCTGTTTATAAAAATACATTAGTGTCAGTATATTACGTAGATGTCAAAACAAAAAAAAAAAAAAAAAAAACGTCAAAATTAGAATAATAAAATATTACTAATGTCAGGATTAAATTATACAATAAAATTAATTTATAACGTACAAAGATATTTATAGCTATTTTAATAGAAAACAGAGATTCTATCGGCAAATAAGTCTACGTCCTCACAATGAGTGAGCAAATCGCTGATCAAATGTAGAGAGCCTATTGTTGGGGAGTGTGCCGCGTACCGCGTGCGGGTAGCTGGCTTGTTCAGTAAGCGCGGACGAAACCGCGGTTCGACAATTCCGAGATTATTTTGGGGAATACGGGAAGGAACTAGAATATTTAAGCTGTACGATTTTATTTTTGTTTTACCCACACATTAGGAATTCTAAAAATTTTTGAATATCATATCAAAAATTAATCGCTCCAGCGGGGATCGAACCTGCGCCTCCGACGGACCGTGTCGGCGCTCTAGCCAATTAAGCTATGGAACGATTTACCCGCTGGATCCAAATTCTTGATATGATGATCCCCGCTGGTACGGTCAATTTTTGATATGATATTCAAAAATATTTAAGTTCTCCAATTAATATTAACGTCTGGAATTTTTCTAGAAAATTGTTTACCTGTAGTCGGTCGCCGGGAGCTCCGTATAATCTCGTGCTTAGGCCGACCTGAACTGATGTTAAAATTGAACCTCTTTGGTTGACCACCTGAAAAATTTAAAATGTCAAGTATGTGATTCGATGACTTTGATATTTGTACAGGTCGTAATGATGATTTTTGGAAGGCGCGTCAATATATGTTTATCGGATAATTACCAGCGAGCTAGCTCGTTCAAATGGCAGAAGATTGCTGTCATTATACTGTATCTTTCCATTGTACATCCTGGAGTTAATTATTTCGATCTCCTCAAAATCGTTGATCGATTCAGGAAATCTTATTGATGCCGATCTTCCCATTCTGACCTCCGCCTGTTGCTGATTTAATGGTCCAGCTAAACGGACGAAGGGTTCACCTGAAAATTATATGAGAAATTTGTTATATAAAAATATATACTATATAAGCCTTATTGTTTAGAGGATCGATATCGAGGTTTTCAAAAATTATTAACTAATATGAATAATTAAAGAATCCTTATAAAAGAATTTGAAAAGTTCACCGAGTATGATGAGTTTTGAAAACTATTACAATACTATTAATTAGTATAATGAGGTGAGATGAAAAAAAAATTAATTGCGTACAAAGTGCACATGTCAGAAGTGAAACTTTTTAGGCAAAAAAACGAATTGAAAAAAAAAAAAACAAAAAGCCAAGGTCACGCGGCGTTCCCAGGCGGTCACCCATCCAAGTGCTGACCGCGTCCGACGTTGCTTAACTTCGGTGATCGGACGAGAACCGGTGTATAAACGCGGTATGGACGTTTAAAAATTCGTGACGCGTAACGCGTTTGATCCGTAAAAATTTTACCCCTCATACGCCTAAACTTCTTGAAGTTTCACTTCAAAAATAGAAAATATTTAGAGGAAATGGACCCTAGATTGCTAGTCCTACCAAAGGAAATAAGACCCTTACCATGAATGTCTCGTCCCAATATCTTGACATATACTTTGGAGCTCGTCACGCTTGGCATTGATATGTCAGTGTATATGTCAGCCATGGTGTTGTCTTTATTGTGGTCGGAGTCACTCGGCTGGTAGCTGAAAAATTATTAGGGGTAAACGAATGAATGGTAATTGGTTGAACGATGAATTGAGGTGATTATAAACTAAAGACAATTAAAGAATTTTCATTTTGACATTTCAATGATCATTCGATCGATGACTTTAGCTTTTCACCAACTTTATTTCGTACGAAAATTTGTTGCAAAGCAAATGACAAGAAATCTTAACTGGCGGAACTACACGTATTATTTTATATTGCCTGAAAGGATTTTGACTTCTTATCCTATATGGGTTATAATTGAAAACTAAACTTGTAATAATTACGGGTGCGAGATGAGATCGTTTCGAAATTATATTAGCCTACTTTATTGAATGGTGGACCAACTACTAAGAATACTGAATAATGTGTTCCAAAAAAATACAATTTAATTCAAAATCTTGATTTACCTAAATGGTATTTTCGCAAGATCTGTACCATATTCATCAACGAGAGAGGATTCCCTGATACTGGCTACTGGTCCCATAACACGTAGCTTCAAGACATCTGAAATAATAAAAAAAGTACAGGTCAGCTGTTATTAATAATTGAGAAAGGGGCCTCTGCCCAGCAGTGGGATGTTACAGGCTGAATTGATTCATTAACTGATCTGTTTCATATATCTGTTGTCAATGATTGTCTACAGTCAGAAAGTTTATTATATATTACTAGCTGACCCCGCAAACGTTGTTTTGCCGTATATTAACCCCCTTAAGTCTCCTTAAAAGTTAGGGGTATAAAAAATAGATATTGGCCGATTCTCAGACCTATCCGATATGCACGCAAAATTTCATAAAAATCGGTCCAGCCGTTTCGGAGAAGTATTTTAACTGACATTGTGACACGAGAATTTTATATATAAGATATCCTCTTCCGGACCCCATCTCAACCTCATATATCAACCATTTTAACCCCAATCTATAGTAATATAAAGCTGAAGAATTTGTTAGTTTGAACGCGCATTACTCAGAAACGACTGGTTCGTATTTTTTGCAACGAAGTTCCTTATGGGGTGTTGTAAAAAAATGTATACCCGAATAATTATTTTCTTTATACCTCGAATAGAACTTGAAATTAATATTTTATAATAAGGGACTTCGTTCTTATCCAGTGTCCCACGATACCATACGGTATTTTTTTTTGTGTTGGATAGTAAGTTTAGCGAGGCCTTCCTCCTATACAATATTTAAGTAAGTTTTCTCAAAATAACGCAGAAGAAACCAACGGGTACAGCTAGTTAAAAATATTAGAAATAACTTGCATTATTCCAGCACAAAAAAAAACTACAGGATAGATGTAAATCAAGTAATTTTGTCAGTTGTTGATAAAGTTTATCTGGCAGATAAATTACTGATAAGTTTTTTAGTAGAAGGTGAAACAGGCTATTTGATGATTATTTCTTTTGAACATAAAAATATCAAACGAAAAGAAATGAAAACGTAGCCGCGGTATCAATTATATTATGTTTATTTGTGTATTTTGCATAAAAAAGGTTAATCAGAGCTGATTATGAAACTTATGTAGCAACCACGTTGCAATATAAAATCATGCCCCGGGGGTTATTGAACTTTGTAGTTTTGTACACATGTTGTGTTCCTGTTTATATTTGACACACAACTAACAGTATTTTATGTAATTAAATTAATAATTGTGTGTCTTCAATTACATCGACAATATGCAAATATAACGTAAGTAGACGAAAAAAATTAACAAACGCACTAGTTGCCGCAACGTTTTGCGAAGGTTCCCCTCGATTTATCTGGGATTCGATCGTCAGATCCTGCTATCCTTATCGTGGTAACACTCTTGGGATATCTCCTTTCCAACAAAAAAACAGTCATCAAAATCGATTCATAAACGACGAAGTTATCCGTGAACATACATAATATATGTATACGGACGAATTGAGAAACCTCTCTTTTTTGAAGTCGGTTAAAAATTATATTTATTTCGAATATACTTGTTAGAACTTTCTAGTATTGATAAATATATTAGTTGATACATTTCAATTCTACACAGACCATGTCACAGATAAGTCCCTAATTAATTATTATCATCAACTTATCGTTAGTGTATCTTCGGCATATTTTATTATGCATTCAATAAAAAAAGTTTTTTTTTATTCAATATTATTCGTTCGTATTAATTTAAATAAAATTACAAGTTAGATTAAATAGCGAATTATTAATAAAAAATACTTAAAACGCTGGTCATCACTATGAAAGTTTTACCCCAGAACGAACATTTCGTTAATTCGGGGTTGTTGGTAATGCTACTAAAGTAATCATATTAATGGGTTATTCTTTAAATTTTTGCGGGTTTTCGCTTTTTATGTCTCTATCAGAGTGTAGTTTTAGTTATAAATAATGTAAAAATTAATATTGTATAAACAATTTATCTTAAAAAATGGTTAGAGGCGCAACTATAAAATTTGTAACACGCGTATTATAGTAACAACTGCCCCGGAATTACGAATTCTGGGGCAGTTGTTACTATGATACAGAATTTTTTTTATTCTTTTGTTCTTTTAATTGCGACGTGTAAGAAAGAACAGTACTGTCAGTATTTCGAATCGATCCATCCAAGCGATCATATCTCGCGTAATCAGTCAACCGGGATGTGAACTGATAACCTTTAAATCTTCCTTGTTAAGTATAGAATAAGATCAGTACTATGGAATTGTAACGGGTTTGCCTGTGACGTACATTTATTTAAATTAATTATCAGTAATACATTTGTGGCCTGTATGGTTATAAAGTTACCGATGTAAGTCTAATGTTTAAACGTATCCAACAGATAAAATTTTCCGACATATTTCTTTACGTTTGTTTTTGTTACACATTTCTATTTTCGATATATATAAAAAAAGGTTATAAGTTACTTATTAGTTGAGATGAGATTATTTTTCGACTACCTACGTCGTATTACTTGTCAATGTAAGTTGTAAGTCAGATTTTTTATAAGGTTTTATATAACTTGCAATGTGTCATGTATGTATGTTTGTTAGGGTGGGTTCTTGCAACTCAATTTTGATGCTTTTATATCATGTAAATCTCGTAATGACATTACTTGTTGACAGTAAGTTTATTTTTTTCTGTTTAGCGCGTTCAAGATTAAAGTTTGTATTCTAAAAAGTTTTTTACTTAAATTTATTTCGCTTGTGAGCGACCACAATTATAAAGTTAAAGAATGATATTTAAAATTAAAATGAATGACAGGACGGACGAAGTTTTTTTTTTAAATATATATAGATAAGTAAATTATAAAACAATTTATTTATAATAATACTTAGTTTGTTATTAGACGTCGATTACGCGTCAAGTGTTTCGCGCCAAATTGTGCTATTGTTTTTTTTTCTTCGTGTTTTTTTTATCGGTCATTGCCAAACGAAACATTCAGTAACGGTTTTGGATACGGGCCATTTTTTTAAAAAATTTGTTTTGGTTTGTCGCAATTGATACTTTTTTCGTCTAATATCAAAACAAATTAATATTTGTTGGTTTATGTTGTAACGATTTTGTAATGTATGGCGAATGATTTGTATGTGCAATTACAAATATACGTGTTTTGGCGGAACGAGGTCACGTCGAGAAAAACGGTCTTTAAATCTGTGACGGCATTTTTAGTTTACCTTTTACTATTATTTTATAATTAAATCCACAAATATAATCACCTATATTGCTTTTAAATATATAAATACATGTATCTAATATTAAAAATTATAAAAAAAAACATGAAATAATAAGCTAGCTTCAGTAAGAAAAGAAATAAAAAAAATTGTATTAGTGCTGTGACCTTGACCTAGCGTGCGTCGCCATTTTGGAAGATGGCCGAGCTGTCATCGAGAAAGGTTAAATATTTAAAAATTTTAAGCATGGTTTTTTAATGGTTTGTGTGTTTATTTGTATTATCAAACGCCTTCGAATAAGAAGGTTTTCAAACTTGTTTTTTTTTTTCTTCAATTTCTACAATAAGTTCACGCTCCCTATTAATGTTTTAATATTTGGTCAATTTTTTTTTTATCGTTGATAAAGGAGTTTTTGTTTAAATACATATTTTTAAACTTGTTGCGGATGACGCTTGATGTTGTAAGTTTATTCCAAATAATAATGCTTTTATTTGACCCATTTTTTTTTAAATTTACGTGACATTCGCGGAATCAACCGTGCAACCACACTGGTACAACTGAGGTAGGGCACAGCAGGAATTTCCTGCTCAAAATATGGCCCGCCCGACTGGGGTAGTACCTCGACCTTACAGAAGATCACAGCAAAATAATACTGTTTTCGAGCAGTATTGTGTTCCTGTTGGTGAGTAAGGTGACCAGAGCTCTTGGGGGGATTGGGGATTGGGTCGGTAACACGCTTGCGATGCTTCTGGTGTTGCAGGCGTCTATAAGCTACGGTAATCGCTTACCATCAGGTGAGCCGTACGCTTGTTTGTCGACCTAGTGACATAAAAAAAAACAAACAACTGAAAGCGATTATTTAAATCTATCAAACAATGAATTCGATTGATTAATTTTAGTTTTATGTGGGAGAAATAGAACTTAGTAGGAATTGATTTAAATTTAATTTAGATTTACCTCAGAACTGTCCATTTTTGAACGAATGTGGAACGAACCAAATAGATTGGTTTGAGAGAGTATATTTTTCATTTTGTCCGAAAAAAGGGAAAACTACCCCCTATAATAGGAAACAGGGAATGGAACTTTATGTACTTTTATTTTACATAGCTCGATTTTGTTTGGAGATAGTTATTCTCTTTTGGATGTGTTTCGGTTTCGGCTAAAAATCAGCTGAAATGTCGGCCGTTCCGAATTTTTTTTTTTTTTCGATTTTAGTGTTGCAATTAGCCTTTTTTCAAATGATAATAATTATTTTATGTGTTACAGTTTTGTTAGTTGGTATAAATCAGTACTTCTATACTAAACGATTTGATTTTTTTGTACGCTTGTAATTGACAAAGTCAAAAATTACTGGACCGATTTTAAAAATTCTTTCATCAGTAGAAAGTTGCGTTATCCCTTAGTTGTATAGAACAGAGGTTATCAAGTTCAATTTTGTAGAGGGTCATATATTAAATTTAGTATGTATAGGCGGGCCAGATTAAAAAAAATGTACTGAATTACCTATATATTATACATATCAAAGCCTTCCGTAGAGGATACATTGCAATCGCGGGCCGCATCTTTGACATCCCTGGTATAGGCTATAGTTTATGAAATGAAACACAAAATCCATGCGAAGTCGACGCGGGACGAAGTCTAGTAATAATAGGTGTCGTTAACTTTTTGTAACTTTTTTTATCACTATAATTAAGTTAAGATTTCTATTTGATAGGAACAAGTTTTTATATCAATTTTGCGTTATCTGTGTTTTTTGTCCGGCTTAGAGAACCGTATTTAAAGAGGAAACTTATTAATGAGATTAAAATGTCTGTCTGTCTTGTACAACTCTCTCAATAGTAATAGGTATACTATTCAAACCTAGAATTTTCTTGGATTTTCTATTATGAATATTGTTTTCACAAGTTGCTGATACTGTTTTAGATAGTTATCAGACACATAAGAGGTCCATCCATAAAGGTTTTTGATATGTTGATTTTCTGTGTGACTATTGAAGTCCGCTTTATCTTAAGGTGAGAAACTCCGTTAATGATGGCTCTGATACTAGTCATTGATCTGTTTCATACGCTCTAAACAATGAATTACCAAAATATAGTCAATGAAGACCTGAAAAACTTTTGTAATTTCAAAGACTAGAACTAAATACGCACAAAGAACCTTGGTTTTTGAATGAGCAAAACTGTATAATAAATTGCCAGACGCATTTAAAAAACTACTTGATATACAGGATTATAAATACTCTATTTGAAGTTGACTTGGGGAGTAAGCTGGTGAATGTGTGACGAGCGCGTTACGAAAAATGTGATTGGGCGAGGCGTACGAAAGTTGAGAGGGAGAGATATAAGCTAGATGGAGCTAAAGAAATCTTACTTCAGTTGTGTGGTCTGAAACACACTCTTTTTTTTTCAATATGAATCGGTCGGCTAACATGCTTAAGGCCCACCTGATGGTAAGCGGTTACCGTAGCCTATGCTCGCCTGCAAAACTAGAAGCATCACAAGCGCGTTGCTGACCTTAAGGTGACCCTTATCCCGTCCAAGAGCTCTCTTGTGGAGGATAGAGATAGTTTTTACAAACATGTCATGAACGTTACACCAACCTATTATTAAAATACCCCCTACCTCGTGGTACAATCTCCGCATAGAAGTGGAGATCGGTTCTCGCGCTGACACTCAGTTTGTAGTCGCAAGTTTCACAGCGAACGCTCAAATGCCACATTCCAATCAAAGCGGAGACATCCTCACTCAGCGACGTCGCGGGCAGAACTGACAGGCTGTTGACAAATTAAAAATTGTTTGGGTACATAATCTGTAACACAGGGGTAATCCCCTATTGGTTTTAATTTAAATTATTTTTTTATCGACTTCATGAAAAACATGAAGTTATCTTTTTCGACTGTACTTTTTTTATGTGTGCTACATCCTAATATTATATTGCTTGTACTGATTTTGATGATTATTTTTTTATTTAAAAACTGGTCCGAGCTTCTCGAGTGGTCCCATTTAAATTTGAGCGAAATATGACTGGTAGTTTTTGAGTTATATCTAATAATGTGCATTGCTATTATTGTCGCTTGTCGCTTCAGCCGGTAATATCCCACTGGTGGGCAAAGGCCTCTTTCCCAATGTCGGACGAGAATCAGAGCTTGATCCACCACGCTGCCCCAATGCAGGTTGGCGGATATACTATGAGTGACGATCGCTATCAGGTATGGGGACCGACAGCTTAAGATGTTCTCCGAGGAACGGGGGGAGGGGGGGGGAAGCCCCCCAAGTACTAACAACCAGACCGGAAATGAATATTTGTATAAACATAAATATCCACTCCGAGCGGGAATCGTACCCGCGATCGTCGGTGTTCAGAGACCGCCGACACGGCATACGCACCATTACACCAGAGCGGTCATTGCTATAATTGCCGATGTAAATTTAATTTGGTTTTTTGTTTTCGAATTAATTCGAAATAAACGAAATTTGAAATCAAAAAAAAAGATTAGCAATGCTCTTGAAATGCTCCTAGCGTTATAGGCGTTTATATATAGCCGTATATCGTACACCGTACGCTTGTTTACCACCTTAGAACGATAAATAAATGAACTTACGTGTCAAAATTGAGGGTAGATCCAGGGAATACAAGGAAAACATCCCTCGGGTCCAGGCTACCGGTCTTAGAAGCTGGCGAAAACATGCTTATCGATGTCTGGTTGTATATGTCGATTTGTGGTGCTGTCGAGTTAAAATTTACATTTATTTGTTTGTCATAGTGTGAAGTAATATCACCTATAATATATTTAAAACTGATTTTTTAATGCTTTATCGCATAGCCTTATTTTCGTTAACAGTAAACTCCAAAGAATATCCAGTTAGGTTCAGTCGTTCTGAAATTAAACGCGTACATACACTTTGGGGATTCCATTTTTGTCCTAATAGACAGATCATCGACAGATATCGGCTTGTTATTGAAATATGTATTATGTATATACTAATGTTATAAAGCTAAAGAGTTTGTTTGATCATTAGTTAGAAACGAACTAATCTCAAAATCTACTGTTACGTACTGATAAATTATATTTATGTTGGATAGTCCATTTACCGTGGAAGACTATATGCTACATTTATAATTCACTCTAAATATTAACTAAAAAAAAATAATTACAACGAACACAAAAATATAATTCCTATTTATTAAGATTACAAATTAAATTCTTAACAAATAACATTTTATATAAGTACAACTAAATTTATAATTCACACTCTAACTATTTATTAAGATTACAAATTTAATACAATTAAATTACTAAAAGCAAAACTAAGTATTAGCTAGAACCGTATACACGTCCGTCTATCCCTGGTGCCAACGACCAACCGCCACGAAAGCTTCCCCTCCGGTCGACTATGCTTTCGACATGGCCTGGTTGTGACGTCACATGGCGTGATCGGTAAACCACGCCCCCTTATCATCAATGTTATGCTAATTCGGCCTCTCCTGATGACGGCGCGTCCTCGCCCGTGAGTGTAGAGGCTGCTGCATCTGGCGACTCTTCGGCATCCTCAACCGCGTGTACTTCCACTTCCACGACCTGATCTTGGGTGCCCGAAGGTGAGAGCTCCGGAGACAGATCACTATCTTCCTCATCATTATCATCTGAAAGTCATGTTGATTGCATTAGCTAAGTATTCACAAGCGTTGAGCAAAGCCGGCGTAAGAACGATAACTCAATTACATTCAGCAAAACACAAAATTAAGCCAACAGTAAGAGGAGTTCAATTACATTCAAGCAAAGCTCAACAGTAAGCAAAAAAAAAAAAACAAGCAGTGACCGCAGTATGCACAATGGACAGTGACCGCAGTATGTCCTATCGAAAATAATCGCAGTGACCGCAATATATCCATGACAATTGTAACAAACATAAATATAAACAGATAACAGTGAGCAGTGACCGCAGTATGCTCAACGTGCAGTGACCGCAGTTTGCACAATGGACAGTGACCGCAGTATATCCATGACAATTGTAACAAACATAAATATAAACAGACAACAGTGAGCAGTGACCGCAGTATGCTCAACGTGCAGTGACCGCAGTTTGCACAATGGACAGTGACCGCAGTATATCCATGACAAGTGTAACAAATATAAGCACAACACCAGCAATTTGTTTCATGATGATGTAAACTAGTATAGGCAAATCCTTAGTTTTATTTATCATTATCATTAAACTTACTAAACTTTGAACGTATACTACTGTACTGTCGCAACAAGCTTTCACAAAACAAAGAAGGCGAAAAAGAAAATAATCACTTTCAAAAAATGAGGCGCACACTTCAGGGGTCCACTCCCCTCGCCAGGGAATCATATATTCTGCAGCAGCTTGCGTGGTTTTACCGTATGACCCCGCGACTAGTTTCAGCTCATATCGCCCGCGTGGCAACACTCGCGTAACCTTGTATGGGCCGCGCATGCCGGAGTCCAACTTGCTCGTAGTCTGGCTCGACTTACGCACAAATACTAGATCACCTGGTTGGAATGTGTGGGGTAGCTTTCGTCGTTCATTGACACGAGCGTCCTGGCGGGAACGATTTTCATCCAGGGCTACTATAGCTCGTTGTCGGGCCAGCTCGCGTAGTGACTCGCGATTTGGATTCGCAGCTTGTTGGGCCACGTCGCGGACCAGGGATCGTATGACGGGTGTAACGCCATTGCTGCCAACTAACAAATTTATAGGGGAACATTTAATAGATTTTTGCAAAGTAATGTTCAGGGTGAGCTGTAACTTCCATAGCACATTTGACCAATTTTCCTGTCTAAAGTTTGACTCGACACGTATCATGTTCATGACCGTTCGACAGTACCGCTCAACCTGCCCATTACTTTGATGCATTTCAGCGGTTATAAAATGAATATCACAACCCTGGTCTTTTACGAACTTAACAAATACATTGCTCTCATACATTCGACCACGATCAGCAACTATTAATTTTGGTGAACCGAAAAGTGAAATTGCATTTTCAAAAACTTTTATTAACTCGCTAGTATCTTGATTACGAATCGAATATAAAAGGCAAAATTTAGTAAAAGCATCTACAATTAGTACAACAAACTTAAAATCGTTTGATCGCGGAAGAGGCCCTAGTACGTCAGTATGAATAATAGAAAACGGCACATCGGGTTTCTCCCATGACTCGATGGGCTGCGGCGGTTGCCGTGCTACCTTTTTGTGAGAAAGACATACTACACAGTGTTGTATGTACTTCCGCACAAACTGCCTCAACTTGGGAAACCAAAAATGTTTGAGTATCAGATCAGTAGTTTTGTCCACCCCAATATGTTGGTGTTCATCGTGAAAGACCCGCATTAAACTCAGACGGTGCCCCTTAGGTATGTAGCATAACATACGACTTTGTTCGCCAACAACATCTAGTTTGTAGTAAAGCGTGTCGTTAGATTTGACGTATCTGGAATAGTCCAGTTCACCATTCTGAAGCTTTTCCAACAACTTCTGCGTTTCCTCGTCAGCAGATTGTGCTATCTGAGCCCAATTTAACGGCCTTTGAATCCTGCAATTATACACGGGGTTACGACTCAAATAATCAGCATTAGACAGCGCAGTACCCTTACGATATTCGAGTTCGAAGTTGAAGTCTTGCATGTATACCCACCACCTAGAAACTCTGGGAAGAAGGTCCTTTTTACGCTGGGTCAGTTTCAAAGCGTTACAATCAGTTACCACTTTAAATTTTATACCAATGAGATAATGCCTAAAATGTTGTAACGCTCTGACAACCGCCAGCGTCTCCAACTCGTAAGAGTGGTAACGTGACTCGGCCCCCTGAGTCACC
This sequence comes from Melitaea cinxia, assembly GCF_905220565.1. NCBI lineage: Eukaryota > Metazoa > Arthropoda > Insecta > Lepidoptera > Nymphalidae > Melitaea > Melitaea cinxia. Next base: position 6,159,221 of record NC_059418.1, on the reverse strand, counting down.
TTGCTGAAATAGGCAACAGGTCGCTTGTTGCCATCGTCAGTGATCTGGAACAACACGGCGCCATAACCAACCGATGATGCATCTGTGTGGAGCTCAGTGCAACGTGAGGGATCAAAAATAATTAGTACAGGCTCTGTAGTTAGACGCTTAATAATATCTTTACGCACGTTTTCTTGTTCTTTGCCCCAGCTAAACTCGGCACCTCTGCGAAGCAATCCAGCGATGCACGCAGTTCTTAGGGAGTAATTTGGAATATACCTCCTAAAATACCCTGCAAGACCTAAGAACTGTCTTACCTCCTTGACGTTAGTCGGCACCCTTGCGTTAACTAGAGCTTCCACTTTATGAGCGCTCGGCTTTACCTGACCGTTACTAATCGTCCGGCCTAGATACTTGACCTCTGTAACAAGGAACTTACATTTTTTGAGGTTAATGGAAAACCCAGCCTTTGTCAAAGTGTCCAAGACTTCTCGTAAGGTCTGCAAACCTTCGTCAACTGACTGGCTTTTCAGTAGAACATCATCGATATATACGCATGGCTTACCATTATCGATAAACGTACGCAATGTATTGGAGATGATTCTTTGGTACACAATGGGCGCGTTTGCTAGACCGTATGGCATTTTGATATATTCGTAATGCCCTTCGCTAGTTACGAATCCTGTAAGAGGAATAGACTCCTCATCAAGGCGAATTTGATGGAACCCGGTCGCCATATCTAAACTACTGAAATATTTGGCTTTTCCTAGAAGGTCTATGTGGTCGTCAATTAAAGGTAAAGGATAGTGGTATTTGACGGTGTTAGCATTCAAGGCTCGAAAGTCAACGCATAGCCTATCACTACCATCTTTCTTTTTAACCAATAAAATCGGACTTGAGAACTCCGATTCCGATTCGCGAATAATATTCTTATCAAGTAAGTCCTTAATGATCGCCCTAACACGCATTTTTTCATCTTGCGACATTTTATAAGGTCTGTAAACTACCGGTGTCTCGTTGTGCAACTTAATATGCATAGAACCTGTCGTGACTGTAGTACAAGCCGTACCTACCACAAGATAATCTGCAAACTCATTAATGATGCTCATTAAACGCTGCCTATCTGGTCCTACTAACGGAGAATCAATCGTTATGACCGTAGTATCGGATTTAATACACATGACATCAACGACCCGCGTGAGGTGTTGTTGACCTCGCATACGTGTACAAGTAACACCATCTCTATTCAAAACGTCGGTACCGATAATAATTGGTGTGCTCAAAGACCTATCACATACAACATGAAAGTCTACTTCAAGAGACATTTCGGGAAATTCGACTGTTAGCGTAGTACGGAAAGTGGAATGTACTTCTTCATTACTGATCCCGCGTAATATTCTGTATGAGGGTGTCTGAGTGCATTGAAGATGCTTGGCAACCGATTCAGATATTAGAGAAATCGTAGAACCGCTATCTATAAGCACATCGACGGGTACACCCTGAATAACGGCCGTCGCGATGTCATTTAGTTTATAGGTATCGTTAATACTATGACAAAAGTTAACATTAGATTTGCCTCGTGATTCGGAGCGCTGTTTTGTGAAGCAATCTTCAACCTTGTGTCCGACCTTTTTACAGAACGAGCAGGGTTCTGGTTTTGGTGTTTGTCTATATGATCCAGGAACACCCGCAGACGATGTACTCGCCTTACTACCATCACCGGATGGAACAGATTCGAATTTAAAACGCTTAGGACAATTAAAAGACCTATGACCTAAGTTGTTGTATTTAAAACATTTAATTTGCGAATCATCATGCCCACGTTTGCGTGAATTCAATTGTAAACTAATTTTACTATAACCGGGTCGCGTATAGTTCGTCTTAACGGTTGGTTTCACATAAATCGACAGAAAGTCAACTAAATTCTCCGGGGACAACTTCGCGTTTGTAGCAGCCGCACGGATTTGAGGATCCGTGATGCCTCGTATAATAATAGCCACGATTAACTCATCACTTAATCCGCAAACGATGCGCAATCGCAACAAAGAGCGTCTAGCATATTCCGCATATGTAGGGTACTTATCGGATTCGGTTTTCATTACGTCGAATAAAATATTAGCAATATCTACCCGAAACGGACATAATGATTTAAATTCACGCTTAAAATTCGACCAACAGCGATCATTGCTAACCCACTCGCTTAGCCAAGACTTCGCATCGCCTCAGGCAATTTCCTATACGAGACAAGCATTCGCGATCATCCCAACGATTTAAATTACGCACATGATCGACTTCTTGACACCACACATTAAAATCATGCAAAGATGGATCAAAATTAGAAACAAAAACATTATTTGATCTTACCGGTATAGCGTTGATTGCGTTTACGAGTTTTTCTGTTACCTCACTAATCACCGTATCAGCACTCGTCTGTGTGTCGGTAGTTCCACCACAAGATTGCACAGTCGGTGAAGGCGGTGGCATGGCGACCGTACCAGACAACGGTCGCATCGTCTCGCTTGGGTGTGGCACCAACATGTCACCCGACCTACCCTCACCTGAATTTTGTAACCTGGAACTACCTTCCAAAACGTTTAAGCGATTCAAAATCGCCTGAAGTGTTTGGTCTAAACCAGGGGTAGGCGTCCTATCTCTTTTACGACTTTTACGTTTATTGTGATCGGACATTTTTACTAGAAACCAAATTTATTTGCAGCACAATTTTACCAAGAAACCCTACGATTCAGAACGGTGGCACTATCCCACTTCTGAATTTATAATTCACTCTAAATATTAACTAAAAAAAAATAATTACAACGAACACAAAAATATAATTCCTATTTATTAAGATTACAAATTAAATTCTTAACAAATAACATTTTATATAAGTACAACTAAATTTATAATTCACACTCTAACTATTTATTAAGATTACAAATTTAATACAATTAAATTACTAAAAGCAAAACTAAGTATTAGCTAGAACCGTATACACGTCCGTCTATCCCTGGTGCCAACGACCAACCGCCACGAAAGCTTCCCCTCCGGTCGACTATGCTTTCGACATGGCCTGGTTGTGACGTCACATGGCGTGATCGGTAAACCACGCCCCCTTATCATCAATGTTATGCTAATTCTACATAATGTTTTCTTACGCTTTTTTTTCTTCAAATTAACGAGGGTGAAGCTGCGGGGAACAGCTAGTTGTAATAAATGAATGTTTTATTAGACTTTTCAGTTACATTTTATTAATATGAAATTATTCTATTTTTCAACTGGAATTGGATTTTGTAATATTTTAAAGGGTATTTGTATTTTTTTTTATATTTTGATTCTTTTTATATCAATACGATCGATAATCGAATCGTGATCGATATTTTATAGTGTATAATAAAACTGTTGTTATAGCATAAATAATTTTTTTTTCTTATTATTTGGCGGTAGTCATAAATTTGTTTATAACTACGAGACAGTACTTTGATGTTATCGTTAGTATTAAAATCGACATTGTTAGGAAAATGTCGACTTCAATAGGGTTTCCATCAGTCTCAAATATAATGGGACAGAAAAATAATATTCCTTCATAAATAATTGTTTGCTAGACGAAAAAGAAAAAAAAAAAGAATTCAATTTACATTGGAAACTAGTAAAACATAGGTAGACGAAAAATAGTGAAGTAAATACGAGTTATCAAAGATTACTAAAAAGTCGTTGTCGATCATTGACTGCGTAGATCGATTTCGGTGATTCTTTTTATAATCAAAAGGTAGTGTTGCTTGTCATGTGGTCACATTTAAATTTAATCGAGATTTATCGGGATTTGATGAAAGCTTTTTGATTGATCCCTAATAATGCGTATTTATTTGACAATTTTTGTTCAACTACCTACGTTGTATTATTTGTTGATGAAAGTCGTTTTTTTCCGTTTGTGATGTAAATCACAAATATTCTCAAATTCGTTTAAAAAAACCAGCGTACACCCACACGACTGAAATAAAACTTTCTATCTTCATAAACTTATATCTCCCTCTCAACTTCCGTTTTCCTCGCCCGATCATACTTTACGTAACGCTCCCGTCACGCATTCACCAGTTTACTTCCCAAGTCGAGGGTGCGTACAGAAGTTTTACTTCAAAAACTTATTTAATTTCATAGTTACACTGAGACTTATCCCACGAAACCGTGAACCATAGTTACCCGCTGTATACCAATTATTATAATGATATGAAATCGTTTGAGCACAACCTCGCATTACCCGATAATTGTAATAATAACAATTTGTCATTATGTTCGTACATATTACAATAGTCGTTCGTGAAATGAGAGGAAAAAATATTGCAATATTTCAATCGAATATGAGATACCTTTTATTGTGTGTCTGGGTGTTTGTGTGATATGAATTCAAAAAAAGGAGCAGGGCTATCAATTGGACTGGATTTTTGAAGTAAAACTTCTTTACGTACGCTTGACTTGGGGAGTAAGCTGGCGAATGCGTAAGAAGAGCGTTACGAAAAGTGTGATCGGGCGAGGCGAACGGAAGTTGAGAGGGAGATATAAATTAGCGAAGATAGAAACAGAGAGAGAGAGAGTTACGTCCCGTATATTTATTACGTCCCGTATATTTATTACGTCCCGTATATTTATTACACTGGAGGAGTTAAACAAATTTCACTTCAATCGTGTAGTCTAAAACACCCTCGTTTATTTATTTTATTTTATCATTATTATCTATTCAATTTTAGTCTTTCTAGCTTGTGTGATTTGTCACAAATAAATTATATATTATTTATATATTTCAAGTTTTAATTAATACAATTAAATATATTTTTTTTCTTGTCTTACCATCGCTGGGTGGATACAGTACAGCATGGTCCACGGTCCCCTCGATCAGTATCCTCAATGCTGTCACTCCATTTTCCACTGGCACACCCAGGGTTGTTGCTTCGTCGCCCCCACGCTTGACTAGCAGCATCTGGATATAATAATTAAAAAAAAATACTCGTCAGGTCTCATTTATGTATCATCGATTTCATGGACAGTTAACATCAATCAATTAAATACGAAATCGAAATATAACTTAAAAGTGAAATATCAAAAAGTTCTCATCTGATTTCAGTATTATTTAAATGGGACCACACGACTATCATCATTACAGCCTATACAGTCCACTGCTGGACATAGACCTCCACAAGTTTACGCCAAAAATAACGTGAACTCATGTGTTTTGCCCATAGTCACCACGCTGGGCAGGCGGGTTGGTGACCGCAGTCCTGGTTTTGTCGCACTGAAGACGCTACTGCCCGTCTTCGGCCTGTGTATTTCAAAGCTAGCAGTTAGATGGTTATCCCGCCACCGGTCGGCTTTTTAAGTTCCAAGGTGGTAGCGGAACTGTGTTATCCGGATATTTAGTCGCCTCTTACGACACCCACGGGAAGAGAGAGTTTGGCTATATTCTTTAGTACCGTAGCCACAAAGTACCACATGACTAGGTCCAGCTTTATTATTAAAGAAAAATCATCTATATTAGTAATACCAGTAACAAGTAAGGAAGTAACACGCATAAAAGTTTAACTGAGGTAGGGCACAGCAGGAAATTTCCTGTTCAAAATATGGGGCAGCCCGACAGGGGAAGTACCTCGACCTTACAGAAGATCACAGCTAAATAATACTGTTTTTTTTCTTCTTTATAAATCTTTATAAATCTTTATTTCTTCAAACGTTAGTATATAACATTAACACACATTACATCAGTTATATTTAGTCACAAAAAGAACAGTATGTCTCTGGTCCCCACACTAGGATTCCCTGTGTGGTGTCGTGTTTGCAGTGTTGTGTTCCCGTTGATGAGTAAGGTGACCAGAGCTCTTGGGGAGAATTGGGGGATAGGGTCGGCAACACGCTTGCGATACTTCTGGTGTTGCAGGCGTCTAAAAGCTACGGAAATCGCTTACCATCAGATGAGCCGTGCGCTTGTTTGCCGATCAATTTATTTGTAAAAAAAAGCAATCGAATTGAGACCTCCTTTTTTTGTTGCGGTTTAATGAAAATGTTTTATATTCAACCAATTCCCACCAAGATATCTGCGTTGGGGTTCCAGTCACACACAATAAAAGTACTCGAAACTCAGGTTTTAATCACACAAGTATTTTATTATTTATTATATTGGACATTGTATAAAAATTTTAATTAATTATTTACAAACATTTTAACTGAATGATGTCTGCACTTTCGAGATTTATAGGCAAATGGGTCTTCATGAGAACTTTAAAAGGCAAAATATTTATTTATCTAACTGGCTGTGCCTGTGACTTCGTTCGCGTTTTGGGTATATACATGTTCAACGCGATTCTACAAATTGGCATAACTTTTTAATTTATGAATCGATTGACATGAAACAAACACTAAACGTTAAGTGACGCCTATCACAATGTACTCGTGAAAACCTTATCTAAATCGGATAAGGTATATCTGAGATTAGCGTACAAAAACACACAGACGAACAGACAAAAATTCTAACAATTATAGTTTTGGGTGCTATTTCCGTTGATAAAGGTCCCAATAATATATTTTCTCATATATCTTTCATGTACAGACAGAAATCTGTTACATTTTTATTATATGTATTGATTATTTTCTGATCTACAAATATGATGCTACATTAAGTTGTGTCATAATATCATGCGATAATATATCCCTTTTCAAAAGAATGCTAAAAAGTCATATGTTAAATGCAAAGTCATAAAATCTATATATTAATACGTAAAGCAAAAACTTTGTACCAGTTTTTACGAAAATTACGCGGAAGGAGGAGTATGAAATTTCGTACACGTAAAGTTTATATAGAGTTGGAGTGCAGAATACTATTTAACCGACTTCCAAAAAATGAAAAAAAATTCCATTTTTTTTTATGTATGTTACTTCAGAACTTTTGACTGGGTGGACCGGACCGATTTTCGCAAAAAATTTTTAATCGAATGGTGGTGTGTGTCATTTGGTCCAATTTAAATTTATTTGAGATCTAACAACTACTTATCGAGTTATATCTAATAATGCGTTTTTACTTGACGCTTTTTTCATCGACTTACGTTGTATTATACCGCATAACTTTTTACTGGATATACCGATTTTGATAATTCTAATTTTTTGTTCGAAAGGAGATATCCCTAGTTTGGTACCATGATAAGGAAACTAGGATCTAATGATGGGGTCCCAGAGAAATAAGGGGGAAACTTTCGAAAATCCGCATAACTTTTTACTGGGTGTACCGATTTTGATAATTTTTTGCTGATAAAGCTGATATTTATCACGTGGTCACATTTAAATTTTATCGAGATCTAATAACTACTTTTTGAGAAATCTTTGATAACGCGTAGTTACTTGACTCTTTTTTCGTCGATCTACGTTGTATTACTTGTCGATGTAATTCAAGTCGGTTTTGTTCGTTTGCGAGCAAACACAATTATTTTTTTAATTATGCGTAAAAAATACATTAAATAAAATAAAAGACATTACACACACTACCATGTATTTGACACACACGCATATATAGGTATTCTTTTGTTTATTGTCTGTGGCTAAATTATGCTCGAATTTCGACCACTAGGCGACCACTAGTTGTAATAATTAGCCAACTTCAGCGGAGGAAAATTGTAATTAGTCAACAGCAACAGCCTATGTTTCGTATCTCATTATACGTGTATCGTTCTAATGAGAAATAAACCTCTTTAAAACTAATTGTATTTATTTACACTTCAAGCCACTCCCAAGAAAGGAGGAGGTTCTCAATTCGATCTTATTTTTTTAAATGTATGTTACCTCAGAACTTGACTGGGTAGACCGATTTTGATGAGTATTTTGCAATAAACAATCAATCAAAACTTTCCTCTTTAAAATATTAGTATAGAAAATACGCCTTTAATTGATTATGTTTTCGATTATCTATTTTGTATTACTTTTAGATATTGTTGATGTAAGTTTTTTTTGCACACGTCGAAACAGCACAGTTTGTAATAAAGTTGGATAAAAACATAATAATTAGGTTGTAAATTATTCATTACTACACATACTTAATTTAAATTCATCTTGCGTTTAGCGTTAAGCAAAATAAAACCACGAAAATCTTTGATATTATAAAAAAACGCATGATACCATATTACACATGTGTAATGTACGTATAAACTGGTTAGACTTCAAGAATTAGTAATGATGTTACGATAAATAACAAGACGCCGTGTTGGCGCAACGGTCACAGCCACGGATTGTACTTGTTGCGCTGGCGGTTGCGGGTTCGATACCCGCACATGACAAACATTTGTATTGGCTATACAGGTGTTTGCCGTGGTCTAGGTGTTTGTGCAGTCCTTGTGGGTCTTCCCGCCGTGCCTCGGAGAGCACGTTAAGCCGTCGGTCCCGGTTGTTATCATGTACACCTGATAGCGATCGGTACTCATAGTAGGGAATATATCCGCCAACCCGCATTCGAGCAGCGTGGTGGATTAAGCTCTGATCCTTCTCCTACATGGGGAAAGAGGCCTATGTCCAGTAGTGGGATATTACAGGCTGAAACACTTGCTGAAGCCGACATACGGTCTAGGATTGCCTACCCGGGCGTCCTGGATATCACCCGTAAATGGGTTCCCCTGCGATACCAAAAAGAGCAGCTACGATAAATGCCTTATTTTATTAGGAGTCTACTGCTTGAGAGCAGTTTGATTTAATCTGTGATCTTCTGTGAGGTTGATGTACTTTTCCGAACGGGCTGCTTCAGTTTTTGAGCAGGATATAACCTGCTGTGGGCCTGCCTGTGATTCTAATAATAAACTTACATCGAACATATCGTCATCAGGTTTAGTCAACTTGGCTCGTCTCGGTTCCATGTGGACAATGGGTTCCCACTGCTGAAGTTTGGCTTCTGCAGCCAGGTTGCTGGAACTATCTTCAGCCTGAAAATAAAGTTGATTATTACATTAAATTTTATTTAATACTAGCTGTGGAATTTAGCGAAAACGTTATTGTTCAGTTCGCAGAGTTATAAAATAAATAAATTTCTACAATAAAAGTAGCCTGAGTTCCAGCCGGTCCAGCCGTTTCAGAGATTTTATCGAGTGGTTTGACATTGCACAGCAGCTAACAATGGCAAAAAACTTGTGGCACATCTGTGATTAGCGGCGGTGGTACCATAACATATGGACACCTAAGCAGACTTAAGCTAGAGCACCAAAAGCAAAGTTCTTACAAGCTTTTAAGTAAGACGTTGCTAGGGCTGCCGTAATACATTATCAGTCATCATCGTAATCATCAATTCAGCGTTATTGGCAGCAAATTTTTGCTGTCAAAAACAATTGCTGAGGCAGTGACCTAGTTGGCCTATTCTTTTTTAATTCTATTTATGTATTCCTCGTCATTTTTTTCTTTTTTTATGTATCGCATTGTTATAATATATGTGTTATTTCAACATTTGTAAACTGGTAGACCAATAAAAAAGTTTTCTCTCTTCCTTTCCTTTAATAGAAATATCAATTTCCTCTTTGGCTTTAAGTATACAATCTATTTTAAGATAAGTAAACTATTTAGAATTATAAAGAAGGAAAAGTAAAAGTAAAGGTCAAATTTCAAAGGAAAAAGATAAATAATACTTATGCGACAAATTGATGATGGGGAAAAAACCATGGAATCATGGTAATTGACAGCAAAATATACAAAATTATTGAAAACAAATTTTTCATCGTTGCTTAGCTCGCGTGGACTGCATGGTTTTGACTGTTTCGTTTTCTACCGTTAAAATATAGCCTGTGTTAATCAGTGCTAACGTAACATTTTACTTTTGAAAGAATTTTCTCATTTCATTTCTAGGTCGAGTAGTTTTTGAGGATATTCGTTGCTATTTTTTTAAAATATAACTAGATCAGCAAACAAGTGTACAGTTCACTTGATGGTAAGTGATTACCGTGGCCTACAGACATCTGCAACACCAGAAGCATCGCAAGCGTGTTGCTAACCCTATTCCCAATTCCGTCCAAGAGCTCTGGTCACCTTACTTACCAACAGGAACAACACTGCTTGAAAACAGTATTATTTAGCTGTGATCTTCTGTAAGGTCGAGGTACTACCCCCGTCGGACTGCTCAATATTTTGAGCAGGAAATTTCCTGCAGTGACCCTGCCTCAGTTAAATACTAACACACACCAAGAAACACTACACCAAGAAACAAAAAATTCTTTCTTCTTTATAATATCAGTATGCTCTATATAATATATGTATGTCAAACTGTTTGTCTAACTTTGTACACGAATACACATGTCGGATCCTTACCCGTTTTTTCCAAAATAACTTAACTGAATTTTGGGAAATATACTAGTCCAACTATGGACCAATTAAAATGGATAACATACCACTATTTGCAAGGAGTACGGTAGGACTTCTCCCTCTGTATGTGACGAAATGTTCCTCAAGTCCTGAAGAGCCAACTCCGATTCGGGCGATGGGTGGTTCGGGTCTGTCCATATTGTGTACACCTGAGGAACAATATTGATTAGTAGAATGATAAGAGTAACAGCGGTTTCGTGCCGATTCTTCTCTGCTGAATCTATATTCCGAATTGGTGGAAGTTACACAATAACTATAAACAACACACTCGCAAACGAATAAGAAAAACAGACTCCAACTACATTGACAAGTAATACAACGTAAGTAGACGAAATAATTTAACAATCGAACGAAAAAAATTAATAAACGCACGAGTCGCCACTACGATTTTCGAACTTTCCCCTCGATTTCTCTGAGATGCCATCACCAACTTCGAAAAAGGAGGAGATTTCTCAGTTCGACCGTAATATAGGTATATTTTTTTATGTGTGTTCGCCGATAATTTGATCGTTCATGAGCCGATTTTGCTGATTCTTTTTTTTTTGTTCGAAAGGAAATGTCCCAAGAGTGGTACCATGATAAGGAAACCAGGATCTGATAATGGCATTCCAGCGAAATCTAGGGGAATTTTCGAAAATGGTAGTGGCGACTACTGCGTTTGTTAATTTTTTCGTCTACTTACGTTGTATTACTTATCGATGTAATTGAAGTCGGTTTTTTTTTCATTTGCTAGCAAACCCGATATTTTGTTTATTTACCATTTTAGTTATAAGAAAAATACGTATTTCACGTTCCGACCGTTGCACTAAACAATTGCATTGTAAATTTAGGAAACTTCTCGCAAAAAATGCATTATTTCAACATTTTTCTGTTACGCTAAATACGCATCAACATTGATAAACGCATAAAACAATACGATGTATATTTAACTCATTTCTGTTTGAGCATGGGTGTAATATATATTTATTTATACATATACTAGCTGACCCCGCAAACGTTGTCTTGCTATATACGTTCCTAACCCCCTTAATCCCCCTTATAACTTAGGGGTATGAAAAATAGATGGTAGCCGATTCTCAGACCTACCCGATATGCATACAAATACCGCTAATACAATTGTGGGATCGAACCCGCAAACGGCAGATATAAGACAGTGCTTTACTAAACTCCAAAAACAAACAAACTTTTTACTGTGTGGCTACGGCACTAAAGAATATAGCCACCACCTCTGTTCCCGTGGGTGTCGTAAGAGGCGACTAAGGGATTACACAGTTTCACTACCACCTTGGAACTTAAAAGGCAGACCGATGGCGGGATAACCATCCAACTGCTGGCTTTGAAATACACGGACCGAAGACGGGCAGCAGCGTCTTCGGTGCAACAAAGCCAGCCCTGCGGTCACCAACCCGCCTGCCCAGCGTGGTGACTATGGGCAACAAACATGAGTTCACGCATTTTTGGCGCGAACTTGTGGATGCCTATGTCCAGCAGTGGACTGCAATAGGCTGGAATGATGATGAATGATGACTTTTTTTCGATCTACCTTCAATCTCTTCTCCACCAAGGCCCTCAGAGCTAGGGGTAGACGTTGAGGGTCACCGGGGCCCTTGTCCGTAACTACGAACAGGGCGCTGTCGTAGGGCACCAGTTTAGCGGCTGATGCAATAGCTCTCATTGTACCGTCGTTGTTTGAATCTGTGTAGACTCCCTGTTAACAAAAGGCTTAAATTAATTTTAATTGAAATTATAAGGATAATAATCGTAGCTTATCTGATACATAAGTTACAGATAGGCTTTATCAGCAGGAGGTAAAATAAGCCTTGAACTGTCCTGACGTCAGATAGATTTCACGGCAAGCGGTTAATAGGCTCTATAGGCTATATTATATATAACATTATGTTACGAAGGAGAGAGAATTTGTGATAGCATAACATAGAATAGTGTGTTAGAACTAAATAATGTTTATCGTAATAAACATGAAAATATTGAACGCGCTTGTCTCAGTAACTACATACATACAGGTTCGAATTGAAAAATCATTTTTGTGTTTAATAGACCATTTACTGACGAAGGCTATAGGCTATATTTTTTCCTCAAATCAAAGCGTGCGAATCCGAGGGGCACAGCTAGTGTATTACAAATTGGTTTTATTCTAAAAATTCTTTGCATACACAGAACCGTTTTCCAGTTGAGAAAAATACAAAATATTGTCGTCATAACGACCTGATGATTTAACCTCTGAAATATTTGTAAAATTAATTGTTTCAAAATATTAGTAGATGTAATGTTTCACATATAAGCCAAACAATAATATTTTAAATGTTATTATGTGTTATATTAATGCGTGACCGATTCGTGAATGGCTCCACATGTGTTTCTTTTGAATGCAAATACACGGTTCGTTGTGTCTTTTATTGAATCTTTAACGTCATGTTTAAAAACGGACAGTAATAGGTTTTGCGTGGTAATAAACGAAAAAAAAACCCGACTTCAATTACATCGACAAGTAATACAACGTAAGTAGACGAAAATATAGGACACGTAATATATAAATATAATACGTGTTATCAAATTTTATTCAAAAAGTGGTAATCAGATCTCGATAGAGTTTAAATGGAGACAAGACAAACATCAGCTTACGATTCAAATAAGAATCATCAAAATCTGTCCAGCCACAAAAAAGTTATACGGTATAATACAACGTACGTCGACGAAATGATAGTTAAGAGAATAATTATTCGTTATTAGATATAGCTCGAAAAGTTGTTTTGTCAAATTTCATTGAATTTAAATGTAACCTCATACACGCAGCAGCTTTCAATTAAAAAAATCCTCAAAATCGGTCAACCCAGGAAAAAATAATTATAGTTCCGACTGTTAGTTCACACTCATCTTATGAGTGTTTTTATATTTTGTTCTGATTACTCTTCAATCAATTTAAACAAAATCCTATACCAAAATTGTGCACTAAATTAAAAATGCAATATATTTTCGATGAATAAATTAATCAATGATTTGATTGATTGCCTTCAAATGGCGCCAAAAGAGCACAGATAACGTCAATGTCACGTAGGATTGAGAATACACGAAGGAGATTGAACGGTACGATCGAGAGTAGGTATAACCTCCATCAAATTTTATAACCAGAAAAAAAATTGCAATTTAGTTTTTAAAAAATTATAATTTAGTTATGATATCGTTGTATTTACTTATATGTACTTATAAAATAACAAGTTTTGATTTAGTAACTCACTGAATGACATTCCTACATCGAAGGGTGTGAAATAGGGGTTGAAAGTTTGCATCAAAAGCTGACATGTTAGAGTGATCGAAAATGAGTAAATACGTTTTTAGAAATTCTATCCTTAAAGGGGCGAAACGCTTGATGAAACTTCTAACCGACTTCCAAAAAAGGAGGAGGTTCTCAATTCGACTGTATTTTTTTTTGTATTAAAAAAACAAAAAATATAAAAAAAACATTTTCTAATATCTCATTGTAAATATTATAAATTTCTACGTCAGAAAAGCCTTACACTCAACGGCTCTCACTAGGATTTGTGTTGGGTGTCCGGAAACACAAAATACAGAAGCACAAACGTCCAGACTACCGCAAACATCTGTATGACGCTTCAGCCTATAATATCCAACTGCTGGGCATAGGCCTCTTTCCCCATGTAAGAGAAGGATCAGAGTTTAATCTACCACGCCGCTCCAATGCGAGTTGGTGGATATATTCCATACTATGAGTAACGATCGCTATCAGGTGTATATACACACATAATAACGACCGGGACCGACGGCTTAACGTGCTCCCCGAGACGCGATGGGGAGACCCACAAGGACTGCACAAACACCCAGACCACGGAAAATATCTTTATGTCAACCACAGTTTGCCATGTATGGGGATCGAATCAGTAACCGCTAGCGCAACAGCCACAAACCAGTATTATGAGCGTTGCGCCAACGCGAATATGAATAATATCAGACATGGAGCCCAAATTGATTGAAGTCAGCAAAAATTTTAAGGTGAAAAAATATTGGAATATAGATTAAATACTAAAAGATTGAAGGTTCTGCGAAGGTTTTGTTTGCGGAAGCTACGTGTCTCTATTCACACTTGCCTTCTATGACCTTGTTGTTATAAATTTAGGGGTCAGTGTTCCAATAAAAACCTTAAGGTTGTCACGACGTCTTACTATAAATAAGTAATGGTATATACAGGAGATCTATTAAATTAAATCACATGTAGGTACTTAATATCATTTATCTATATACTGACGATGCTTTGGCGCAGCGGTCACAGTACTGACTGTTGCGCTGGCGGTCGCCGGTTAGATCCCCGCTCACGAAAGATATTTGTATTGGCCATATAGATGTTTGTCGTGGTCTGGGCGTTTGTGCTTGTTTAATGTGTGTGTTTCCAAACCCCCGACACAGGAGACAATGGCGGCTGTTGAGTGTGAAGCGTTTATATTATTTATTACTAGCTGACCCGGCGAACTTCGTATCGCCTAACACAAACTTTATCGTATGGTATTAAAGTTCAAATTGACTTTTAAGTATTATCACAAATCTTTTGTATGGGAGTATAGAAAAGTGTTGTTTTTAGACTTTTTCAGGAAATTTAAATTTTTTTTTGAATTTATCTCTCCGTAAGAACCCTTCTTGTACTTCAAGGAATATTTAAAAAAAAGAATTAGCGAAATCGGTCCAACCGTTCTCGAGTTTTGCGCTTAGCAACACATTCAGCGAATCATTTTTATATTATAGAAGATTATATACAAGTAAATAAAACTGGAGTGTCTATTTGTAATATTCAAAGAACCGCTTTTTACTACATTCATATGTATGTATACAGGGAACATACATCAAAATAATATTTTTTACAATTTTTGTCTGTTTGTTCCGACTTGTTGTTTTTTCTGAAACGGCTGAACCGATTTCGACGGGACTTTCACTGGCAGATAGCTAATGTAGTAAGGAGTAAATTTTATCATCATATTAATAACGGCTACTTTTATTTTAGAAATTTATTTACCTATATAACGCTGCGAACTAAACAATAACTTTTTTGTTTAATTCCACGCGGACGAAGTCGCGGGCGTAGCGAGTAAGCTATATAATCAAACAAGATCAATCAGTATAATAGAAGCAACAGTTTAGTCACGACATAGATTTCCAACTGAACTGTGAGACAGACGAAAATTGTAAAAAATGTTATTTTGGTATATGAACCGTGTGTACATCCATATGCATTTAGTAAAAGCGGTCATTTTAACATTACAAACAGACACTCCAATTTTATTTATTTGTAAAGATCAGCAGTGCTCTCATGCGAAGTCAGGGTCCAGTCGCTAGTTTAATTTTTTTTTATTTTTTTGTTGTTGCATACAATAAAATTCACTTACTTGATACTTTGACAGAAGTTTTGATAGAGCCTCCGAAACTGTTTTGTCGCTCCCGCTGCTAGTTGGTTGAAGGTTGTGACGGGATCTCCAGCTCACTCCTGGCAACAACAAAAAAGTGCATTTAGTGTATATTGATGTAGACCACAGCAGCAAATATCTTGCTCAAAATGCCTGTCTGGGGTAGTACCTCGACCTTACAGAAGACCACAGCTAAATAATACTGCTTTCAAGCAGTGTTGTGTTCCGGTGGTGAGTGAGTTGACCAGAGTTTCTGGGGAGGGTCGGGGATCGGGCCATAGGCTACGGGATCCGTTTAGCATCAAGACAACCATGCAGCTATTTGCCAACGTTGTAGTAAACGAAGGTGTATGTTCTCATACATAAAACAGCAAAATGCGTATAAAATGCATGCATTATAAGAAAGAAAGAAAAAAAACTTTTTATTGGCATTCCAGTTTACAAGTGTTGAAACGGAATACATCTTCTAATATATAAAATTCTCGTGTCGCGGTATTTGTAGTTAAACTCCTACGAAACGGCTTGACCAATTCTCATGTAATTTTGTGTGCATATTGGGTAGGTCTGAGAATCGAACAACATCTATTTTTCATTCCCTAAATGTTAAGGGTAGTCCACCCCTAATTTTTTTTTTAATTTTTAGATAAATCATCTATTTTTTATTTTATTATGATTTGGCGTAAAAATACATCCCACCAAAAACATTTTCATGTAAAATGTTGCCAAGACGAGATCATATGGCTCGCACTGTCAAAAAGTTATCAGATCTCATGTAGAGCCAAGCTTCTAACTCTACACGCCCTAACTCTGCAAACCCTAACTTTACAAACTCTACACCTTAGTCAAAATATGTGGCTTGACCGTTTCGCTACCGTCACGTGGGCGTAAGGTGAAAAATTTATTCACTGTTTATTACTTTTCTGTTATACAATAGTTCTATTAAAGAAAAAATAAAAAGAAGAAGAATAATTGATATACATATAATAAAAAATAAAAAGAAAATATACATATATATAAATGAGACAGGAAAGTCGTCATCTACAACATCGGCAGCCGGTAGTAACGAAACGGCCAAGCCACATATTTTGACTAAGGTGTAGAGTTTGTAAAGTTAGGGTTTGCAGAGTTAGGGCGTGTAGAGTTAGAAGCTTGGCTCTACATGAGATCTGATAACTTTTTGACAGTGCGAGCCATATGATCTCGTCTTGGCAACATTTTACATGAAAATGTTTTTGGTGGGATTTCACTTCTTTTTGTAAGTTGCTTATGACAATATTATAGCTGCATTTTAGCTCCGACACATTTTATACCATAAATATCATCCAATCTTCACAATATTCGGTTTAAGCACGCTGTTTTTGATTTTATGTTGAACTGATATGCAAACAGTGACCTCCGCCAAAACTTAAATAGCAAAATTACAAAATGTAAATTTTCGACATAAACTAATAACCGATTTTTATTTTTTATATATTTTATTATTATTATTAATAACAAGGAGTCCCTATATCAATTTTCAGACCTCTAGCATTAAAATTTGCGGAAGTCTCATACAAACTTCCATCTCCTATTTTAAGGGGTTAGGGGGTAAAAGTTCCAAGTTTTAGAATTTTTTTGTTGTTTGTGTACTAATACTAGCTTACATACCAAATTTCAGCTTTCTGGGACTTCAGGAAGTACTCTATGAATTTTGATGATCATCAGTGAGTGACGAAATCGGGGTTTTTTAGGTATCAATAAAATCTAAAGTATAAGAGCTATGCAATTGAAACTTTATATGTTTAATAAATCCGCTATTGACATCATATCCCCAGAATTTTGTTTATCTGGTATAATCCAAACCCAAGTTATGAGGGTTCAAAAAAACGACGAAGCGCTTCGAGAAAAGATAGGTAGTGCTTTTCGTTTTTTTTTTTTTTTTTTTTTTGTTTCGTCTTGGCGGGGGCACTACCGTGCCCCCAGATACAACCCTAAATTTTCACCCTTCTACCACCAACCCCTATTTTTAAATAGCGTTTAGTGGTAAGACAACGTTTGCCGAGTCAGCTAGTATATTATAACAATACTATACAATGAGTAAAGTGAAAAAAAAAAGTAAAAAATTAGCGTATTTAGAGATCATTGGCTTAAGCGACCCGCACCGGCTTCGCACGGCTGCAAAAACTATCAGTGTTCTACTATACTTATTCTCTACTATATTATGCATGTAAACCTTCCTCTGGAATCAATCTATTTATTAAAGAAAACCGCATCAAAATACGTTGCGTAGTTCTAAAGATCTGAACATACAGACAGCGGGACGCGACTTTGTTTTTAACCGACTTCCAAAAAAGGAGGAGGTTCTCAATTCGACTGTATTTTTTTTTTTTTTTTTTTTATGTATGTTACATCAGAACTTTTGACCGGGTGGACCGATTTCGACAAATTTTGTTTTGATCGAAAGGTGGTGTGTGCCAATTGGTCCCATTTAAATTTATTTGAGATGTAACAACTACTTTTCGAGTTATATCTAATAATGCGTTTTTACTTGACGCTTTTTTCGTCGACCTACGTTGTATTATACCGCATAACTTTCTACTGGATGTACCGATTTTGATAATTCTTTTTTTGTTAGAAAGGGGATATCCCTAGTTTGGTACTGTGATAAGGAAACCAGGATCTGATGATGGGATCCCAGAGAAATCGAGGGAAACTCTCGAAAATCCGTAATAACTTTTTACTGCGTGTACCGATTTTGATAATTTTTAATTTAATCGAAAGCTGATGTTTATCATGTGGTCACATATAAATTTCATCGAGATCTGATAACTACTTTTTGAGTAATCTTTGATAACGCGTAGTTGCTTGACTATTTTTTCGTCGATCTACGTTGTATTACTTGTCGATGTAATTGAAGTCGGTTTTTTTTTTCGTTTGCGAGCAAACACAATTATGTACTATGTAAAGATTTTGCAGAACATATGCAATAACATAATACGAGTATGTATACTTCCGTTGTTATCTTATTTTTTACTTATGTACCGGATTTTGTGAACATTTTTTTGCCTTTTTTTTACCTTGATGTCTAAATGAAAGGCGATAAACTTGCTTTTCTTACTGTTGTCGAAATTGTATGTATAATTTATTATGTGTTTTTTAGGAGGAATGATATGTTCCATTAATTTAGATAGGTGTAGATTTTGTTTTTATTTGAAATGTTCAACTTTTTGTTGAAATTAATCAATTGATTTAAATATCCTGACTAAAAAGATAGCTTATGTTCAAATAACTAGCTGTGCCCGCGACTTCGTCCGCGTGGAATAATGACTTTGAACAGCAAATTTTGGATATAATGATGGATTATTTCGGTTTTTTTTTTTTTTTATGTCACTAGGTCGGCAAACAATCGTACGGCTCACCTGATGGTAAGCGATTACCGTAGCTTATAGACACCTGCAACACCAGAAGCATCGCAAGCGCGTTGCCGACCAATCCCCAATCCCCCCAGGAGCTCTGGTCACCTTACTCACCAACAGGAACACAATACTGCTTGAAAACAGTATTATTTTGCTGTGATCTTCTGTAAGGTCGAGGTACTACCCCAGTCGGGCTGCTCCATAATTATTTTGGATTATAATCACCGTCGTTTTGGGTATTTAAATTTTCAACGTGTTCCTTTAAATTTGAATAACTTTTTTATTTATGAACCGATTGACATGAAACTAACACTAAATGTTAAGTGAAGCTTACCACAATATATTAGTAAAAACCGCATCAAAATCGGATAAGCCGTTTCTGAGATTATTGTGCAAAAACATATTACATTTACATTTTTATTATATGTATTGATGTTTGAATTACTACATGCTTGATATGGAATTTTAGACGCTACTGGTAAGATGAAAAATACAACATTTTTATATTAGGGATCATAATTATATTAGGGTTGATTCAGTAATATAAGCAACGAGTACCTAAATGTAGGTAGTCAAGTTTACTCAGCAAATATAAGTTTGTTAGAATATTAGGCTCCCATTGTTAGATTGCTTGTTTTGGAACGAAGTCCCTTATGGCGCGTTGCGTTGGGGTAACCGTAACGTTAAATAAAAGCGTAAGATATTTATGTTTAGTCTATGTATGATGACTATAAATTGTCTAATGTATAGTCAACATGATGGCTGTTATTATTATTGCAGTTTGCTATTATTATTATATCATTCGATAATTGTTATATATAAAAATATCACTTCAGCCTATCGCAGTCCACTGCTGGACATAGGCCTCCCCAAGTTCGCGCCACACATCCCGGTCTTCCGCAATCCTCATCCAGCCTACACCGGCAATCTTACGTAGATCGTCGGTCCAACGGGCCGGAGGACGTCCCACACTGCGTTTGCCAAGACGCGGTCTCCACTCTAGGACCCGTCTACTCCAACGGCCATCGGTCCTGCGACACAGATGACCAGCCCACTGCCACTTCAACTTGCTAATTCTGTGGGCTATGTCGGTTACTTTCGTTCTCCCGCGGATAGTCTCATTTCTAATCCTGTCTTTGAGAGAGACCCCAAGCATGGCCCGTTCCATTGCACGTTGAGCGACTTTAAACTTGTGGACCAGTCCCTTGGTCAGTGTCCACGTCTCGGCTCCGTATGTTAACACAGGCAGGACGCATTGCTCGAAAACTTTTGTCTTCAAGCATTGCGGAATCTTCGAAGTGAAGACTCGACGGAGTCTGCCAAACGCCGCCCAGCCCAACCGAATCCTCCTATCGGCCTCCTTCTCGAAGTTGTTGCGGCCTAGTTGGATAGTATGGCCTAGGTAAATATAATCCTGAACAACTTCGAGAAGGGTACCATCGACCGATACCGGTATCGGTATGACTTGGTTGTTAAACATAACTTTCGTCTTATCCAAGTTCATACAGAGACCGACACGTCGGGAGGACTCGTTTAGGCCGGCCAGCATTTGGCCTAACTCATCCAGCGTCTCCGCAAAGATGACAATATCGTCGGCGAAACGAAGGTGAGAGATGAATTCACCGTTGACGTTGATGCCCCGTTCCCCCCAATCCAAGGTCTTAAAAACATCCTCTAGCGCAGTGGTAAACAGTTTCGGTGATATTACATCCCCCTGTCTTACCCCGCGCCGGAGGGAAATAGGTCTTGTTCTTTGGTCATTGACATGAACGGTCATCGTCGCCGCGTCGTACATAGATTTTAGTATCTCGATATATCGCCAGTCGATATGACATCTCTGCAGAGAGTCCAGCCGGCCTAGCATGCATACAACGAGATATCTCTTGACGAGAGAGAGAGTTAATGTCTACATCGAGTATTTTCTCGATTACCCTAACATGCGCACTACGAGAGACAAAATTCTCTTCCGAAGACTTCGCCTTGTCGAGTAGAGAAACATTATCAACCATAATCCCAACTGAATATCATTCTTATATCTTATGTCGTAAAGTTGAATTTACAAGGTTATTGACCAATTTCAAACGAGTGACACATGTTTTATTTAACAATGTTCTCGGCCTTTTGGCTAAGATAAAAAGTGTATATCTAATTAAAAAAATCTAATATGGAAAATAAAACGGCGTAAGTAAATGAATTTAATTATATATGTAAAACAATATGCTCGTGTTGTGCTTTATATCTTGTCGCACATTAGATAATTGTAATCTATCACGCATTGTTTTTTTTTTTTTTTTTTTTTTTTTTTTTAATTTTTAAAATTTTTTGAATTTTTGAATTTTTTTTTTATTATTGATTTTACTTTTATTCTATTTAATTTTATTTTTAGTTATTAATTTTTTTAATATAATTTTGTTTTGTTTTTTATTCTGAATGTTGTCTTGTCTTGTTGTACTAACCCAATATGGACTTATACTTTGGTCTGAAATAAAGTGTTATTATTATTATTATTTAGAATAAGAAGCAACAGGGCGCAAATACGTTTTTTGTGTCATTATATGGCACAAAATATTTCGCATTTCCCGCTCTTCGTATACCGAAATTATATAATTATAATAGGGAAACGCCATGGTATACAAAAAATAGGCACCCGGTTTTATTTATTTTTTATTTATCGTCTTTCTCGTCGATAATATTGAAGACGAGAAGTTTCTCTTCCTAAAACGACAAAATTAGACAAAATTACGATGTCATGTTAGCTTCCGTAGAGATAAATATCACAGATCACTAAAATTTAATGATTATCTCTTCTTGACGTAACGAGAAGAGTATCGCGTGCACGCATGTTAGCTGCTGTAGACATAGAGAGATAATACGAGAAAAGGGGTAGACAAAATTTTGTCGTGGCGCGCATGCTAGGCCGGCAGGACAGCCCAGGTCTCGACGGAGTCGAAGGCTTTCTCGTAGTCCACAAATGCCATACACAGCGGTTGATTATATTCTTCCGTCTTTTGGATAATCTGCCGAACAGTATGGATGTGGTCCACGGTGCTGTAGCCATTTCGAAACCCAGCCTGCTCTGGTGGTTGGAATTCGTCGAGTCTTCTGGCGAGACGATTCGTAACAACCCTCGAAAACAGCTTATAGACGTGGCTCAGAAGTGAGATCGGTCTGTAATTCTTTAACAGAGACTTATCGCCTCTCTTAAAGAACAGCACCACCACACTCCTGGACCACGCCTCCGGCGTGGTACCTCGGTGGATGACGGCGTTAAATAGTCTTGCCAAGGCTTTCAGGACAGGTCGCCCTGCGGCTTTAAGGAGTTCAGTGGTAACTCCGTCATCCCCCGGGGCCCTTCCGTTTTTAAGCTGCCCGAGCGCTGCACCAATCTCATCCTCTTCGAAGTCCGGGATACACTCCGAATAATGGCGCAACAATGGTGCCCGTGGATCTTCGGTGTCCCAAGTCGCAGGCTTGCGTGCGCTCGACGAGTACAGCTGTCCATAAAAATTCTCAACCTCTTCTCGGACCTGAGGGCGAGAGCAGACGGTTCTGCCATCTGCTGTTTTAAGCTTCGCAAGAAGGCTTCTCCCCAATGGTCTTTGGAAAACTTTGGACCCCCTATTCTGCTCAATCAGAGTAGCAACCTCTCTCGTATTTGAGCAGCGGAGGTCTCGGCGAATAATTTTCCGTACCCTCTTGGAAAGAGCCCTCTGTTCTGGCGAAGCAGCCGGCAACTCGCGCCTCTGCCGCATCAGATCCAAGGCTTCGGGAGAAAGTTTGGACTGCTTCGTTGGCTTTGTTGGTGGAAAGTGCCTGCGACCCAGTGTACACACCGTCTTCACCACGTTGTCGGTTATCTCGTCCACGTCGCTAGTAGTTTCCAGCGAATCGAATCGGTTTTGGAGTTCCAACTGAAACTGCTCGGAGCCACATAGTATTTGGGGCAGCGTAGGTCGGAGAGTAGATTTCATCAAGCGGGTCCGCTCCTTTCGGAGACATATATTCAGAGTGCCCCGTACTAGCCGGTGGTCGCTGCCGGTGTTAAACCTGTTAACCACTGAGACATCTCTGAATATATGCCTTTTATCCGCTATGATGAAATCTATCTCGTTCCTCGTCACAGTATCGGGGCTTTGCCATGTCCACCTCCTTTGGGGCTTCTTCTCAAAAAATGAGTTCATCAAGAAGAGCCCCTCCGATTCGAGGAAGTTGACAAGCGTCTGCCCCCTGTGATTCCTGTGCCCCAATCCGTGTGGTCCGATGCTCGATCCGTCGCGGCCTTGTACTCCCACTTTAGCGTTGAAGTCTCCCATAACAACGCTGTAGAAGGTCGAAGTAGTGCCATGTATGGCCCTTGTGATATCTTCATACAAGGCTTCGACTTCATCGTCAGAGTGTGCCGAGGTCGGCGCATATACCTGTATCACTTTCAGGGAGTACCTGTCGGTGAGCTTAAGTACAAGGTACGCTACCCGGGTCGACACACTACTGACTTCCACAACGTTGTTAGTGAGAGTCTTGTGAACCAGAAAACCGACGCCACCTTGGGAAAGCCCATCACCTTCACGGAAGTAGAACAAGTGCCCGGAGTCCAGGATCATCGTGTCCTCTCCCTCTCTTCGGACTTCAGACAACCCCAGTATGCTCCACTTAATGTGACTAAGTTCTACCTCAAGTTCGGTGAGGTGATGGTCCAACCGTAGCGTGCGTCCATTATACGTAGCCAGGAATATTTTTCTATGGCAGCCTCCCGTACCCCGGTGATTCTTAGCACCCTCTACCCCACCGTTACCACGGCCGCTGCCGTAGCCGGGAATAGTGGGGCTGCCGGGAACTGAGGGCCTTATTTTTAGGTTCGAACTCATGGGGGTTTTTGCCCATAGTCACCACGCTGGGCAGGCGGGTTGGTGACCGCAGGGCTGACTTTGTCGCACCGAAGACGCTGCTGCCCGTCCTCGGTCTGTGCATTTAAAAAGCCAGCAGTTGGATGGCTATCCCGCCATCGGTCGGCCTTTTAAGTTCCAAGGTGGTAGTGGAACTGTGCTATCCCTTAGTCGCCTCTTACGACACCCACGGGAAGAGATGGGGTGGCTAAATTCTTTAGTGCCGAAACCACACAGCACATATAAAAATATAAATCAATATAAATAAAAAAATTATCTAAACATATTTAGTGTTGAGATATTTTTGTAAAGTCGTTTTTTTTATTTTAATCGATAAAAAATCATAATATAAAATGTATACCTGAATATAATTATTTTTTTTATACCTCGAATACAACTTGAAATAAATATTTTATAACAAGGAACTTCGTTCCTATCTGGCGTCGCACGACACTACACGTTTTTTTTATACTATGTACTAGAATGGCAAAATAATTGTATGGTAAGTGGTTATCTTAGCCAATTATACCCTGCTGTATCTCCGCCAGGCTTCCAGCCCTCCTGGAAGCGGATAGGGGGATATCTGTATCAAATTGCAGTTCCCACCCTCTCCACTCCATTTCATGACCTTATATGTCTATATCTCGGTCATGCACGCGACTCATATTTAATAACCATCTTACAAAACGCCCAAGCGAAACAAATCGAATAAAAAAACTCCCTACTATATCAGAAGCTAAACGTTGCTTAGTGTATACTTAAGTCTGGCTCTCTGACTACAATTGGAACATATAATTACTTGAGAGTAGTGGTGACTGTGGTCTTCTGATGGTTGAAGTATTAACCAGTTATCTGCTCCAGATTTTGAACAATATACTTTGATCAATCTCACGAGCTTATTTGCTGTGCTTTTCACTAAGGTTCTAGTATGCCTTTGTACATCACATCATCATCATCATCACAGCAGCCTTTCGCAGTCCACTACTGTACATAGGCCTCCAAAAGTTCACGCCATTTTTGTGTTTTGCCCATAGTCACCACGCCGGGCAGGCGGGTTGGTACTTTGTATTGTTGATGCCTTTGTACATCTTCCTCTATTTGTACTACTTTTGTTTGTATCTTTTAATGGTGTGCAATAGAGAATATTATTATTATTATTATTACGTTCTTAGTGATCTGCTCTAGATTTTGTACGAGTTATTGACTATGCCCTACCTCAATTAAAATCGTTTAGCCACAGACAGTACAGAGTTATTTTCTGAAGAAAATAACCGTAGACTGGACGTACTAGTCATAACACACTCACACACATCAGCCTATCGCAGTCTACTGCTGAACATATACCTCCACAAGTTCGCACCAAAAAATGGCGTGAACTCATGTGTTTTGCCCATAGTCACCACGCTGGGCAGGCGGTTTGGTGACCGCAGGGCTGGCTTATTTAGCTGGCTCTGGTGTATTTTAAAGCCAGCAGTTGGATGGTTATCCCGCCATCGGTCGGCTTCTTAAGTTCCAAGGTGGTTGTGGAACCTTGTTACCCCTTATTCGCCTCTTACGATACCCACGTGAAGAGAGGGGGTGACTATATTCTCTGCTGCCGTGACCGCACATTATATTACATGTTGAATTCGCTCTACCTCAATTCAAATCGTTTGCTCAAAGTACAAAGTAGTTACAACAATAATTTTGTTAGAATTTAATTTATTAGATAGTATACAACATAGAATCGATCTTAGTTAAATATTGCACGTGTTAACTGGAGCGCAAACTTACATAACTCGCCCAAGGTTACAAGCCTCACAAATTGAATCTTGGAAAGTTTCACAAATCTCGAGTCGTTTGTAGACTCGTGTTATGGTATATATTGTAGCGATCGCCGTTAGGGATTACCAATTTGCAATTCATTAAAAGGTAGCAAACCTGGCGCACTTCGTATATACATATGTAGCAGTAATTTTTTCATGACATTTCAAAAATTTATTTAATTACTAAAGCTATGTGTACACATATCGATATCATCATCATCATTACAGCCTATACAGTCCACTGCTGGACATAGGCCTCCACAAGTTTACACCAAAAATAACGTGAACTCATGTGTTTTGCCCATAGTCACCACGCTGGGCAGGCGGGTTGGTGACCGCAGTACTGACTTTGTCACACCGACGACGCTGCTGCCCGTCTTCGGCTTATGTATTTTAAAGCCAGCAGTTGGATGGTTATCCCGCCATTGGTCGGCTTTTTAAGTTCCAAGGTGGTAGCGCAACTGTGTTATCCCTTAGTCGCCTCTTACGACACCCACTGTACTGCGTAGCTACGGTACTAAAGAATATAGCCACCCTCACATAGCGATAATTCATTTTTATTTATATAAAGTCTGGCTGCGCCCAGCGGTTTGAGACGCGTTAATTTGAAGGAAAAGCTAGCCTATAAACTATCCTCGGAAATTGGAGTATCAAGGACAAAATGAATTTTTCAATTCGGACTAATAGTTCCTGAGATTAGCGAGCTTAAACGAGAAACAAAATTTTCAGCTTTATAACATTAGTTTAGATGTTTATATTATTATAATAGGTTATTAAAAACACTTAAGACCTCATTTACATTGTCTTAGTTTTTTTTTTGTAAATAAAGCTTGACTTGTAATGGTAATAACATTAAAGAATGGAACAAAAAAATAACAGATAGTATTTTAAAATTTAACAATGTATCAAAATATATATCTATACGTGAAGCAAAAACTTTGTACCCCTTTTTACGAAAATTGCGCGGACGGAGGACTATGAAATTTCGTACACTTATAGTTTATATAGAGAAGAAAAATACATTAAATCAATAAATAATTTAAAAAAAAAAACATTACACACACTACCATGTATTTAACACAACACGCATATACATACATACTCTTTTGTTTATTGTAAAGTCTGTGGTCAATTTGATAAATTAAAAAAAAGTTTTTTATTTTAATTGTTTTTAGGTTTTCTTTTATCTAATTTTTTAATTATGGTTGAATTTCGACCACTGGACGACCACTAGTATATTTAAATAGTCATAGATACTTAAAATTTTTACGAATCTCGAGTTTTACAGAGTATTTAAATTTTTTGTTTAGTTATTGAAGCTAACACTGAATCGTGATGTGTGTTTAACTGAGAAAGACCAGTCTGAAACTCATGAATCACTCTAACAAATTAAAAAATTATCCTGATTGAAATTAAAACATATTTTATATGATTGTCAAAATGATTTTAGTTTCAAAATGTAAATATAGTTAACTTGTCCTGTTTTCTAAGTTATTGGCTCACAGCGTCAATTAAACATTTTCCTGAAAGGTTGTGTTACCAAGAGTTTTTCGAAATTTCCTCTGCTACCTGTGACGGTTCTAATACTAGATGGCGCTAGTTTCTTTGTGTGTTCGTAACATTATTATTTCGAAATCTGAAATACGGTATCATTGTGTCTTTTTTGTGGGATTTTGTGGATACCCATATGTGGTTGTTGAAATTGAGTGCATTTTCTGAACAATATTAGAGGGCGACTTCCAAAAATTACGGGCCTCGACGCTTCAGCCTGTAATATCCTACTAGCATAGGCCTCTTTCCCCATGTAGGAACAGGATCAGAGCTTAATCCACCACGCTGCTCCAATGGGGAATGGCGGATATATTCCCTTACTACGAGTAACGATCGCTATATCAGGTGTATATGATAACGACCGGAACCGACTCCGTGCTCTCCGAGGCATGGTGGGGAGACCCACGAGGACTGCACTTGCAGCATTAAAGACCTCAATTGTTTTAAATTTCATTTTTTATACCGTTAGGGTAGTAAACAAACATATGGTCCGCCATCGGGGAAGTGATTAGCGTAATACGCAATGAACATCGCCAGCGCGTTGCCAACCTTTGTGATGATGTACCAATAGAATTGTCGCAGATTTTTTATTTATTTGTATTTCCTTCAGCACACTATTTCGGTGACAACTACTTTACCATTTTTATTAAGATTTAAGATACATTTTTGACTGTTATTTGTCATCTGTCTTCTTAAGTAACTTAATTAAATTTGTTCTTGATTTCAGGTAAGCATACAATGGGGTGTCTGATTTGGAGATGTTGTGTAAGTTTCTCTTTTAAATTTTAGAAATACTCAAGCAGTACTAAATACTAATAATTTATATTTCCCTCTCAATTCCCGTTCGCTTCGCCCGATTACACTTTTCGTAACGTTCGTCATGCATCACCAGCTTACCCCGAAGTCAAGCGTGCGTAAAGAAATTTTACTTCAAAAATAATTATAAATCAATATCTGCTCTAAGTGGGAGTGAACCAGCGACCAGAGTAGTTACGTTTTAGTAATTAAGTCACCTTATAATAATAATTGTAGTTCAAGTTGACATGGAATTATAATAATTGTCAAAGATTGCGTAACAATGACTGATTCATCATTACATCACTACAGCCTATACAGTCCACTGCTGGACATAGGCCTCCACAAGTTTACGCCAAAAATAACGTGAACTCATGTGTTTTGTCCATAGTCACCACGCTGGGCAGGCGGGTTGGTGACCGCAGTACTTGCTTTGTCGCACCGAAGACGCTGCTGCCCGTCTTCGGCCTATGTATTTCAAAGCCGGCTCGGTCGGCTTCTTAAGTTCCAAGGTGGTTGTGGAACCTTGTTATCCCTTAGTCGCCTCTTACGACACCCACGGGAAGAGAGGGGATGGCTAAATTCTTTAGTGCCGTAGCCACACAGCACTGGCTGATTCATTAAGCGATAATTATACAAGTTTATACCTCTGACTTGGTTCGCATGGAATCTACTATTTACGATATTACAATTGTTTATCTATTACTAGCGACCCGCCCTGGCCCGCACGGGTGCAGTGCTGATGCTACATATACTATCGGAATGTCTTTACATATAGCGTTCACAGCTTTTTATTATTAGACAATACAAACATGTTTTCTTTAGAGGTTACGCTTGAAAGAAGATTATACATATAAACTTTCCTCTGGAATCACTCTACTTACTAAAGAAAATCGCATCATAATCCGTTGCGTAGTTTTAAAGTTCTAAGCATACACACAGCGGGAAGCGACTTTGTTTTATGCTACGTAGTGATGTAGTATTATAGGGAAGAAATATTGAACGTATTGTTTGCTTGCAATGGATTAAAGCCAATTGGACTGATTTTAAAAATTCTTTCACCAGTCGCTACTTTATCACTGTGACATAGGCTATATT
Source organism: Melitaea cinxia (assembly GCF_905220565.1). Classification (NCBI taxonomy): domain Eukaryota; kingdom Metazoa; phylum Arthropoda; class Insecta; order Lepidoptera; family Nymphalidae; genus Melitaea; species Melitaea cinxia. Next base: position 6,129,924 of record NC_059418.1, on the reverse strand, counting down.
TTAACTTTATTTATTATTCGGTTTTAATTTATTTTTAACCGCCGAAATATATATTTATATTTTAAGTTTGGCTTTAAATTCTACCTCTGTGTCTGTTTTTGGTTTCGAAGCTCTCGAATGGATGGAATGAAGTGGTTTTTTTTTACGTGAAAGCGGTCCTTGCTGTTGTTATTAGTAGTGCTTTTTAAAAATAGATCCAGTAGTTTGGAGAGTATCAATTCTTTTTAAACGGTTTTATTTAGCTCACCCCGTTTGTTTTATTTTTTATTCTTGGGTCAAATTTAGTAATTCAAATTTCACCCTCTTCCTGTCAACCGATTAATCTGAAATTTTGTATACACTTTGGATTTTGGTGACAATACAATTATGTTTATTCATTATCATTATAAATTCAAGATGGCCGCCGCTACAAAATGGCGGATAATTTATGTTTTATTAATCCCATCAATATGGGTATCAAATGAAAGGGCTCAACAAGCAGAATACAATATACTATAAAAAATTGAAATCCAAGATGGCGGCCGCTACAAAATGGTGGATAACGTAGGTTTTATCAATCCCATCAATATGGGTATCAAATGAAAGGGCTCAACAAGCAGAATACAATATACTATAAAAAATTGAAATACAAGATGGCGGCCGCTACAAAATGGCGGATAACGTAGGTTTTAACGATCCCATCAATATGGGTATCAAATGAAAGTGCTCAACCAGTATAATCAATGTACTATATAAAATTAAAATCCAAGATGGCGGCCTCTACAAAATGGCGGATAACTTAGGTTTTATCAATCCCATCAACATGGGTATCAAATGAAAGGTCTCAACAAGTAGAATACAATTTACTATGCAAAATTGAAATCTAAGCTGGCCGCCGCTACCAAATGTCTGATAACAATTTTTTATCAATCCCACCAATATGGGTATCAAATAAAAGGGCTAGACAAGAAGAATACAGTGCACTATACAACCTCAATATTTAAGATGGGCCTTGCAATAATGAAGCACTAAATGAATTAAACAGAATGCGAAATAAAAACTAAAAACTAGAAAATAAAAATAGGTAAAAAAACTTTTTAAGTTAAACGGTTTTATGTTAAACATACATTGCAATGTTTAAGATAAATGTACTAAAAACCAAAAAATAATAAAATAGATACAGTCGTGGGAATTATAAACATATGCATAGACTAGACTAAAATAAAACCGTGGGGCACGTCAATTGTCTACAAATTATCGACTTAATGTGCGATAGAAGAATCGTTTAATTCGTCGTTAAAATAGGCAGTTGGCCCGCAGACGGTGAGGAAATTACTTACTATTTTTAACCGACTTCAAAAAAAGGAGGAGGTTACTCAATTCGACCGTATATATATATTTTTTTTTTTTTTATGTATGTTCGGAAATAACTTCTTCGTTTATGAACCGATTTTGATAATTCTTTTTTTGTTGGAAAGGAGATATCCATAGTTTGGTACCATGATAAGGAAACCAAGATCTGATGATGGGATCCCAGAGAAATCGAGGGAAACTTTCAAAAATCGTAAGGGTGACTAGTAAATTTAATCATGTTTTCATTAAGTACTATAAACCACTACTATTAAATAAAGGTCTGGAGTCGATCTGATGATGGAGAAGAAAGATAGTCGAGGGAACTCTTCAACAATTTATAGCAATTACCTGCTTTTTGAACTTAATTCGTTTCTATTGATGAGAACTTTGCACCTGTATGAGTTATAAGTGCTATTACAGTCTGATGATGGAGACAAAAGATAGTCGAGGGAACTCTTTAACGATTTATAGCAATTACCAGCTGTTTGAACTTAATTCGTTTCTATTGATGAGAACTTTGCATATGTATGAGTTATAAGTGCTATTTCAGTCTGATGATGGAGACGAAAGATAGTCGAGGGAACTCTTCAACGACTTATAGCAATTACCTGCTGTTTGAACTTAATTCGTTTCTATTGATGAGAACTTTGCACCTATATGAGTTACAAGTGCCATTAAGTCTGATGATGGAGACGAAAGATAGTCGAGGGAACTTTTCAACGATTTATAGCAATTACCTGCTGTGTGATCATCTGTGTCGCAGGACCAGGTTTGATGATGGAGCCCATAAACACTCGAGGGAATTTCTCAACAATTTTCAGCAGTTATACCTTTTGTTGTTTGACGACCGCTTTGATATAACGGTGCATGTGCCGTGTCGGCGGCGCTTAAACACCGACGGTCGCGGGTTCTATTCCCGCTCGGAGTGGATATTTATGTTTATACAAATATTTATTTTCGGTCTAGTTGTTAATCCTTGTGGTTCTCCCAACCTAGCCTCAGATAACACGCTAGGCCGTCAGTCCCGGTTGTTATTATGTACACCTGATAGCGAACTTTACTCATAGTATGTCGACGCGTTAGCGCAGCGGTCACAGCACCGGCTGTTGCGCTGGCATTTGTGGGTTCAATCTCCGTGCACGACAGACATTTGTATTGGCCATATAGATGTTTGTCATTGTCTGGGTGTTTGTGCTTGTGTATTGTATATGTTTCCGGACCCCCGACACAAGAGAAAAAGCATCCTTGTTAGGTCTACCCATCACTAAAAATTGTAAAATAAAATAATTTTTAACAAAAAAAAAAAACCGACTTCAAACAGGAAACTAAAAAGTGAAAAATAAATTTACTTAGTACAAAGTAATTCGTATTTTGATTTAGTTAATCAGAAATGATTAAATAAATATTTTATAATTTTGAAGTTGGTGCCAAGTAAATACTATAACAACCTGGCTACAATAACAAATACAAACAACACACACACAACAAACAAGTACAAAAAATACTATTAGATATGTCAAAACAATAACAGAATAATAACAGTATTTAACCTAATAGTTAATGAAACAAATTATGAAAGAAAACTGAATACAACTTACGAGTAGATACCAGAGTAGTTGTTTTACTTGGCACCGACTTCAAAATTATAAAATATTTATTTAATCATTTCTGATTAACTAAATCAAAATACGAATTACTTTGTACTAAGTAAATTTATTTTTCACTTTTTAGTTTCCTGTTTGAAGTCGGTTTTTTTTTTTGTTAAAAATTATTTTTCTTGCTCATGGAAATTCCAATAGTTATACACTGCATGTAAATAAAAGAGATGTTTCAACTAGTTTATCGTTGGACATTCACACTGCTGGCTGGCGAGGAATCGTTTCACTGCTCGTAGTTTGTCTTTAATCGACAAAACATATGATAAAAGTACTACTCGCTCACCACTATGAAACCCTAAAACTCGCTTATAATCGAGCTTGCTAGCTTGTTTCCACATTCTAGCCCTACTTATCACACGTCCATCGTTGTCGGTTGAACAACTGCCTAATTATAGTGTAACATTACAAAACAAACATTTTAATCAACGATTGTAGACAATTGACGTGCCCCACGGTTTTATTTTAGTCTAGTCTATGCATATGTTTATAATTCCCACGACTGTATCTATTTTATTATTTTTTGGTTTTTAGTACATTTATCTTAAACATTGCAATGTATGTTTAACATAAAACCGTTTAATTTAAAAAGTTTTTTTACCTATTTTTTTTCAAAATAATGTAAGGCATTAATATCATATTGACGTAGGGCACAGGAGGAAATATCCTGTTCAAAATCTGGAGCTGCTGGTCTGAGGAAGTCAACCATACAGAAAATCACAGCTAAATAATACTGCTCACAAGTAACGTAGTGCTAGAAGTTGCTGAGAAGGGTCAAGGGTGTAGGGTAGGCAGCGCACTTGCGATGCTTCTGGTATTGCATATGTCTATAGGCTAGGGTAATCGCTTACCATTATGAAGCCCGTACGCTTCTTTGCCAGTACCCAGTTACTATTTTAAAAAAATTAGCACAAAAAATACCGTTAGAGTCATATCCAACGATGACGATGTCAGTCACGTTCAACCCTTCATCCGCTAAATCGTTCCAGACCCCCAGGGCCCTGTTTAAGGCGAGGGGTCTCAAGGGCACCAGGATCCCAGCTGGGGGTCGCAGCCACGAGTCTTCTAGCCAGGACTTTAGGGTCGAGCTCTTGCTGAGAGCTGGTAATGGGCGGGCTTTGTCGTAGATCCTCGTGTCTTGTGTTCCCGTGTTCTCGGCTGGAAGGAGATCAAAGTTATTAGATGTTCTATTCTGAGGACTTCAAAACGGAGGAGGTTCTCGATTCGACTGTATTTAAAAAAATATTTTTTTTTACATCAGAACTTTACAGGGTGGACTGATTTTGATAATTCTTTTTGTAACAGAAAGGTAGTAAGTAGTACTTGTTATGTAGTTTGACCCTAATAATGCGTTTAATTGATCATTTTTTCGTCGACCTACGTTGTTTTATACCTATGTATACTTCGTAACTTTTTAGTGGTTGATGATTCTTTTTCTGGCGTATCATGTAGTTCTTCTGTTCAAATTTTATCAAGATCCGACTATTATATTTTGGATTATATCTAATAACGTATATTTACTTGCCTATTTTTTCATATACCTACGTTGTTTTGCTGATCAATATAATAGAACTAGGTTTTTCTTCGTTTGTGAGCAAACATAGTTATATAACAACCACAAACGCCCAGACTAATAAAAATATATCTAAATAGCTTGCACTAATATTAGTAACGAGTGGGTATCGAACCCACAAAACTCAAGTAGCTAGTGCAGTGCTGTCACTACGTCAGTGTGTCATTTGACATAAGATACATCGAAGTAGTAGTTGTTCACTACCTGTCGGATTGTAATTACTGTTAGACCTAGAAAGTTCTGGAATCTTGATTAAATGTTATATAAGCGAGTTCAATCGTAAAGTAACTAGTTATGTTTCATTTAGTATCAACAAGAGTATCATAATATATATTTACAATAATAATTTTATTTGTCTATCTTCCTATATGAACAAAACTGAATCGCTAAACTCGATCGCTGGGATCCATTCCGCTGTTTTTTGTCTTAAAGTTTTCTAATATTCTAGAAGGTTCTGACGGGCTGGAAAATTACGAAACCAGAACGTTTTATGAATACTAGTGGTCGCTCAGTTGTCGAAATTCGAGCATAATTAAAAATTTAAATTAAAAAAAAAACAAAATGTATAATGAAAATAAAGAACCTTTAAAAAAAAAAAAACAATTTGACTACAGATTTTGACAATCAACAAAAGAGTATAATATGCGTGTTTGTGTCAAATACATGGTGGTGTGTGTAATTTTTTATTTATTTATTGATTTAATATATTTTTATGCACAATTTTACTAAAAAATTATCATTCTGCACTCCTTCTCTATATAAACTATAAGTGTGCGAAATTTCATACTCCTCCGTCCGCGCAATTTTCGTAAAAAGGGTTACAAAGTTTTTGCTTCACGTATTATTATATGAATAATATTTGGTCAGGAAGTTACTAAAGGCGGCAACGCACCTCCAATTTCTCTTACATTGGAAATGTTCATAAGCTACGGTAGCCGTTTAAAATTAGGTGGTACTATCCGTTCGTTTGCCGAACTTATTAACTGACTTAAAACAAAAGAAGGGGGTTCTCAATTCGAATGTATTTTAACGCTTACGCTTCAGCCTGTAATATCCCACTACTGGGCATTGGCCTGTTTCTCTATGTAGGAGAAGGTTCAAAGCTTAATCCACCACGCTGCTCCAATGCGGATTAGCGGATATATTCCATACTATGAGTAACGATCGGTATCAGGTGTACACGATAACAACCGGGACCGACGGCTTAACGTGCTCTCCGAGGCACGGCGGTGTATTTTAAGCGACTTAAAAAAAATGTGTGTTCGCTCATAACTTTTTATTGGATGTATCGATTTAATCGGAGGCTAGCGCTTGTCATGTTATGCCATTTAAATTTGATCAAGATCAGGCGGGTACTATTTGAATTATCTTAAATAATGCGTATTCAATTGACTACCTACGTCGCATAACTTGTGTTAACGTGTTATAAAATAAAAGTAAAGAAAATGCAGAACCTACTTTCAGTTTTGGGGTTCCTTTGTCCGCTGTTCTCGTCTTCGTCTGTGGGTTTCGAGGATGTTTCCTCTGAGCTCTCCATCGATCTCGTGGTGGGCTGGGTCGTTAAATCAATCTGAAATATGTAGTAGTTCGTGTACAATTGCTTTATCTGTTCTGCCGTGCTTGGCTGAAAGGAAATTTTCTTCCACCGCTTCTGTAAACTGTATTGTAAATAAAACGCCATTGTATTTCTTGGAAAGGGGATATTCCTAGTTTGGTACTATGATAAAGAAACCAGGATCTGATGATGGGATCCCAGAGAAATCGAGGGAAACTCTCGAAAATCCGCAATAACTTTTTACTGGGTATACCGATTTTGATAATTTTTAATTTAATCGAAAGCTGATGTTTATCATATGGTAAACATATAAATTTTATCGAGATCTTATAATTACTTTTTGAGTAATCTTTGATAACGCGTGATACTTGACCATTTTTTCGTCGATCTACGTTGTATTACTCGTCGATGTAATTGAAGTCGGTTTTTTTTTCGTTTGCGAGCAAACACAATTATACGATTACGATTGTACGGCTGCCCATTTTCAAAATACAGTAAGGTATATTTTTTTTTAATATATCCTTTATATATATTCACACGACTCCATTGCAATGAAAACTGCTAAAAATTTGATATCGAAAAATTTGACTCTTTCTGTGTTTTGAAATTGGGCAGCCGTGTACCTAAAATATACCATTAAATTTATTTTATCAAATCCGTTATTTTTATTATAATCGCGTCTATTTAATTTAAACTAAAAAAATTGTGAACAAAATTTTCTTAGATTTTGAATTTTATGCTATACTACATTTTATCTAATCACGCCAGTGTATCTATAATAAAACTGTGAAAGGCCTAATTCTCTATCCTTAGGCTATTTAGAAAGGAAAAAAGAAAAAAAATGGAGGGTACTCTTTAATTGATAATGAAAGCAAAAGTTTTTAACCGACTTCAAAAAAGGAGGAGGTTTCTCAATTTTTTTGTGTGTGTTCGCGGATAACTTCGTCGTTTATGAACCGATTTTGCTGATTCTTTTTTTGTTAGAAAGGGGATACACCAAAGGTAATTTTTAATTATTAAAAATCGGTCAAGTCGTTTTATATTCAATTACATAAAACAAACAAAAAATGATTGTAATACTACTATAATAATTATAGATTGCACCTGTTGCTACATTATTGTTTTGTCAACTAGAATAATAGTAAACGTTATCTTAGCATAACTTACCCGAGAACTTCCTTCGTTACGGTAAATATCCTCTGAAGCATCATTACTGACAACATTATCAGCGTTGTTGTAACTATTTGTTGTTTCTGTGACGTCCTGATAAGTTGTTATATTGTCTACATTCTCATCACCGTTCTTATCGTCATATTCATTTTCATCACTAGCGTTGAATGTATCTTCGAAGACGTTTTTCATCACGCTTTCTGTTGTACTTATTTTGTCTAAATTATCTCTTGACAAGTTGAGTTCATCTTCTAATTCTTTGGTTGTATTCGTTAATTCTTCTGTAACTAACTTATCTATATATGTGTTTAAATTGTTTTGTTCTTCGCTACTATTGTTTTGTAATTGTTCGAATGGTTCATCGATTTTATCACTAAAATCACCGTCACACTTGTTTGTTATAATAATATTGAATAAAATTAGCAATGTCACTTTGATTCTATCACTTTTGATCGCCATGTTTGTTTTGTTTTAGAACACAACACTCATTTTTTTGTTAGATCTGAAATTGAACCAAGTTGTACCCAAGTTTCTACTGTAACTAATATTATTGTTTGTCGATTTGTATCTTTAAGTTCTTAGGGGGTTGATGATACCTAGCTATGGTTAAAATGGTAATTCATAAATTTCCATAGAGACTTGCAAAGACCCAGTACTATTATTTTTTTTATTTCGAAGTATAAGAAACATCATTGATGTCGGACGAAATTTCGAAAATCTGTTGGTAACATATCTATTTGCTTAGAGACAATTAGTACTGTTACAGACGTTTTAAATATCCTATCTCTGGTTTTGTCTAATCTATATATTAAGACGCGAAGAAAAAACTTTGTACCCTTTTTTACGAAAATCTCGCGAACGGAGTATGAAATTTCGTACACTTATAGTTTATACAGAGAGGGAGTGCAGGATGCTTATATATTTTTTGAAATTATGCATAAAAATACATTAAATCAATAAAAAAAAAAAATATTACACACACTACCTTTCGTATTGGTATATGTACTATACGAAGTTCCTCACGTCAGCTAGTATGTCTATATATATTGACTAGCTGTGCCCGCGGCTTCGCCCGCGTAGAAATCAGTGTGTCACAAAGTTTTCCCGGCAAACTTCCAGTGAAACTATTATCGAAATCGGCTTAGCCGTTCCGTAAACCTTCCTCTTGAAGCCCTCTCTCCATTGGTGAAATCGCATGAAAATCCGTTCAGTAGATTTTGAAGGAATCTTTCACATATACTTTTGGGGACTTTGTTTTATAATACAATAACTGTCGCCTGCGACTACGTCCGCGTGGTTATGAAGATATGCATTACTATTAAGATGTTTAACGCAAATTATTTTTTTATTTCAGTCACTTGAAATGCTTATCAAACTGAGTAACTTTTTAAAAGGCACAATTTAGTATAATTTAATAGTTATTTTTATAAAACCTCTCTATACACCACATTTTTAGTTTTATTTTCAGGCTGTATATGTTTCATACAAACTATCAACCCTAATTAAACCCTCTTAGCGGTGGAATATCGCAAAATCCGTTCTTAGCGGACGTCAACTAACTATAATCTACCTCCCTGCCTCATCTTTGTCCATCCTGGATGGATGGACCATCCAGCGGTTATTAAGTTCTCGTGATGAGTGAGTCAGTGACCTTTCTCTTTTATATATATAGATTATGATACATTATTTGGACACCTTCTCGCTATCTATAGAGCATACACTTTAAATTTCTTTTACTCTTAAAACACAGGACTTTCATACAAACTTCCAACCCCCCGTTTTACCCCCTTAGGGGTCGAGTTTCGTAAAATCCGTTCTTAGCGGATGTCTTCGTCCTATAAGGAGCCTACCTGCCAAATTTCAAGTTTATAGGTGTTATAGTTTCGGAGATTTCGTGATCAGGGAGTCAACCTACCATCTTTGAATATCATATCAAAAATTGACCGCTCCAGCGGGATTCGAACCCGCGTCTTCGACATACCGTGTCGACGCTCTAGCCAATTAAGCTATGGAACGATATACTCGCTAGAGCGAAACTTTTGATATGATGATTTTTACTTTCGGTTTAAGCGAACCGTGGCGCCGTCTATAGTGAGTTCTTTACAGTGTGTTCTTTACTTTTCGCTTAAACCGAAAGTAAAAATCATCATATCAAAAGTTTCGCTCTAGCGAGTATATCGTTCCATAGCTTAATTGGCTAGAGCGTCGACACGGTATGTCGAAGACGCGGGTTCGAATCCCGCTGGAGCGGTCAATTTTTGATATGATATTCAAAAATGTTTAGAATTCCTAATTGTGGGTAACACAAAAATAAAAATCGTACATATTAAAAATAGCATGGTGTCGTCTCCTGTCAAAGATTTTCATTGTAATATGAAACTTTGAATAGTTACGAGTCTCTGTAAAGAACTCACTATAGACGGCGCCACGGTTCGCTTAAACCGAAAGTAAAAATCATCATATCAAAAGTTTCGCTCTAGCGAGTATATCGTTCCATAGCTTAATTGGCTAGAGCGTCGACACGGTATGTCGAAGACGCGGGTTCGAATCCCGCTGGAGCGGTCAATTTTTGATATGATATTCAAAAATGTTTAGAATTCCTAATTGTGGGTAACACAAAAATAAAAATCGTACAACCTACCATCCCCCGTTTTAACCCCAAAAAGGGGTTGATTTCTAAAGATACATTATTTGGACACCTTTTCATCATCTATAGAGCATACATTTTAAATTTCAAGTATTTTACTTCTAAAATATAGGACTTTCATACAAACTTCCAACCCCCCGTTTTACCCCCTTAGGGGTCGAGTTTCGTAAAATTCGTTCTTAACGGATGTCTACGCCCTATAAGAAGCCTTTCTGCCAAATTTCAAGTTTGTAGGTGTTATAGTTTCAGAGATTTCGTGATCAGTGAGTCAACCTACCATCCCCCGTTTTAACCCCAAAAAGGGGTTGATTTCTAAAGATACATTATTTGGACACCTTTTCATCATCTATAGAGCATACATTTTAAATTTCAGGTCTCTTACTTCAAAAACATAGGACTTTCATACAAACTTCCAACCCCCGTTTTACCCCCTTAGGGGTCGATTTTCGTAAAATTCGTTCTTAGCGGATGTTTACGCTCTATAAGGAGCTTTCCTGCCAAATTTCAAGTTTGTAGGTGTTATAGTTTCGGAGATTTCGTGATCAGTGAGTCAACGTACCATCCCCCGTTTCAACCCCAAAAAGGGGTTGATTTCTAAAGATACATTATTTGGACACTTTCTCACCATCTATAGAGCATACATTTTAAATTTGAGGTCTCTTACTTCAAAAACATAGGACTTTCATACTAACTTCCAACCCCCGTTTTACCCCCTTAGGGGTCGAGTTTCGTAAAATCCGTTCTTAGCGGATGTCTACGTCCTATAAGGAACCTACCTACCAAATTTCAAGTTTGTAGGTGTTATAGTTTCGGAGATTTCGTGATGAGTGAGTGACCTTTCGCTTTTATATATATTATTATTATTATAGATTATGTATTTTGCACTGCATTTATATATGTATTATTTATATGTATGTTTATCGAAAAAAAAAGTAGCTGTACCAGTCGGCTGTTGCCCATAACACAAGTATTAAGTTGCTTACTTTAGGAACAGACGACCGTGTGTCGTATGTCGTAGATATTTATTTATTATTTATATGTTAATAGATGCGAGGCTTTTTATCTATACACAGCAATATAATTAAATAATTTAACACACTTTATTATTGTTTATAGTGGTGTGGATTATAAACGAAAACCTGTTCTGAACCTATGTATAATGGGTATAGTATACTAGCTTTTAACCGCGGCTTCGCTTCGCTTTCGCATGCGAATTAAGAATCATAAAAAAATTTTTTTACGTCATAAGTCATAATTATTTATAACGACACTCGGCGATAACGTCGAAATCTGGTGAAAGAATTTTTATAATCTTTCGAGTAATTTATGAATTTATTTATTACTAGCTTTTACCCGCGGCTTCGCTTTTTGGTTTTGGTTTTTTATAAATGAAAAGTATCCTATGTTATTTTTGATACCTCCAAGAATATGTGTACAAAGTTTCATGATGATCGGTTAAGCAGTTTTTGTGTGAAAGCGTAACAAACAAATTTACATTCACATTTATAATATTAATAGGTACTAACATATATAAAATCAAATCGATCTTTTCTATAACATTACTATTTTTTACGTGTGGTTTCACTCGCCTTTTTTTGAAGATATAGCTTACTAAAGTATAATATATAGCCTAAAGCTTTCCTCGTTAAATGGACTATCGAACATTAAAAAAAAAAAACGCAGTTTGAACCACTAGTTTTTGAGAGTGGCGCGTTTCAACAAATAAACAAACTCTTTAGTTTTGTAATATTAGTATAGATTATAGAAATATGACTTACTATACTAGCTGTACCCTGCCCTGGAACGTTGTTACGGTTTTTATTTTTAATTTTTTTGGTCTTACCAACTCAGAAACCTCTGTGGGCTCATGCACAAGACTTTGCTGAAGATCATGACATGATCAAATGCACAGTTTACGATTCTATATAGGACATACAGACAAACATTCACTTATATCTATATAGATATCTGTTCATACATTTAAGTGCTGTAACGTTGAGAATACATAACATAAAACACATTATCATCGTTATTTGTTTCGTGATCGTTCAACAATAACAAATGACAAACGCAGTTGTGATCGAATTCAATGTAAAAAATGAAGGTTTTAATAAAAAAAGGGAGAGGTATGCGGGTTCGTGTCTCGGGCCGCACGTGCCCGAATATATAATAATATTATTTTAGATACGGTTCCGTATATTAAAATGTTTAATGTCATTTTTGTCTGGTAACTAACTGGTATTTCTCAACTCGAATGTGTGTGTGTGTGTTACACAATTATGCATTAATGGACATTCGTCGTAAGAGGCGACTAAGGGATAACACAATTCCACTACCACCTTGGAACTTAAAAAGCCGATCGATGGCGGAATAACCATCCAACTGCTGGCTTTGGAATACACAGGCCGAAGACGGGCAGCAGCGTCTTCGGTGCGACAAAGCCAGCACTGCGGTCACCAACCCGCCTGCCAACCGTGGTGACTATGGGCAAAACACATGAGTTCAGGCCATTTTTGGCGCGAACTTATAGAGGCCTATGTCCAGCTGTGGACTGTATTAGGCAGAAATGATGATGATGATGATGATCCATTAGCGTTTTTAAGAGTAACGAATCTTTTATAGCCTTTTTCAATGCAACTAGGTCGGCTAATAAGCATACGTCCCCCTGATGGCAAGCGATTACCGTAGGTTATAGACGCCTGCAACAAAAGAAGCATCGCAAGCGTGTTACCGACCCTACACCCAATCCTCCCCCAGGAGCTCTGGTCGCCTTACTCACCACAGGAAAACCATATTACTTGAAAGCAGTATTATTTAGCTGTGATTTTCTGTAAGTTCGAGGTAATTCCCCAGTCGGACTGCTCCGGATTATGAGCAATGTTTTCCTTCTACCTTAGTTAAGCCTATTTATTAGTAAGTCAAACTTTTTACACAATTTAATTTTTAAATTATAAAATAATTAATCTCATAACGCGATCAATAATTTTTCTTTACTATTCTGTAATATTATTGTAATTTAATGGAGAGGGTTTTTAATCAACGCCAAAGGTATCCCAAATAACTGAAGGATACCCAAAAAACCGGGTCTGCATTCTGACATAATGACTACTGAGTCATCCCGGCCCTTTGGACATACATGCATACATAATTACATAAATAAACTCAAATTGTCTTAACCGACTTTAAAAATTGAGATTTTAGTTTTATGATATTTTGTTCTTTATTAGACAAAAATTTCAAAGAATGGATAGATGTATTACGTGAGCTATTTTTCGACCAGTTTATACTCCTCCCCCCTTAGGTGAGATTTAGTGAGATTTGTCTGAACCTTTACGTGAGATTGACACTATAAATACTTTAAACTAACCTCTCTTTTTAAATTCTTTTGAACTAAATGATTTTAATAGCCATGAGATTAATTTTAGCGGGCAAAATGAACACTCAAAATATTTTTTTTTTATAGGTAATATCTGTAATCTAATATATAAAATTTTCGTGTCGCGGTGTTTGTAGTTGAACTCTTCCGAAACGGCTTGAACGATTCTCGTGAAATTTTGTGTGCATATTGAGTAGGTCTGAGAACCGAACAACATCTATTTTTCATCCCCCTAAATGTTAAGTGTAATCCACCCATAATTTTATTTTCTTAATTTTTAGATAAATTTTTTATTTTTTATTTTATTATGATTTGGCGTTGAAACATACATATAACCCTACATTTCCACCCTTCTATCACCAACCCCTATTTTTAAAGAGCGTTTAGCTGCAAGACAACGTTTGCCGAGTCAGCTAGTATATATATATACTTTAGGTATTAAATTCTTTTAATAAATATGATATACACAAGCTGGTATCGAGATACTAATACAATATACAGCCAGCCGATCACTGCGCCACCGTGGCATTAAACTTACTAGTATAACATCTTTACATGTCAAAAGGTTATAAATAAAAAAAGCTTGTACAATGACCCGAATACGTTGTTGCGAAACTCATAACCTCTTTTGTCGTTGTTGGTTAATGAGAAAATAGCTGTTATGTAAGGTTACGGGCGTTTCGTAAGAGTTTTGGTAACCTTTGACGAGATGGTAAATTCGATGGTGGGTACTATGGTGTGTGCCTTTGTACATATTTTGTTTTTTCGTTTGTATTTGTTACAAACTAGCGGTCGCCAGTGGTCGAAATTCGACCATAATTAATTTAGATTATAAGTTGGAACATTATTAAGGTGTGTGTGTGTGTGTCAAATACATATGTGGTAGTGTGTGTAATGTTTTTTTTTTATTGATTTAATATATTTTTTACATAGAATTAAAAAAAAAATAGTATCTACACTGCTTCTCTATATAAACTATAAGTGTGCGAAAGTTCATACTCCTCCGTCCGCGTAATTTTCGTAAAAAGGGGTACAAAGTTTTTGCTTCACGTATTAATATATGCATAGATAACTTTTCCCTATAGTATCTCCAATATAGACTATATCACTCAATGATTATGTTAACATTCTCCTAGTATTTTTTTAACATACTTATTTTTTTTTTTTTTTTTCTAATATATAATTTAGGGGTTGAACGAAGCTGACCCAGCAAATTTTGTAATTTTTAAACAGATGTAAAATAATTGGGTTTGCTCGTAAACATAATTATTTCTAATAATAATTCATTAACTACATTAAATTAATTCCAGGTTTGTACGCTAAAAATTGACTTATGAGGGTCACTGCTGCAATTTTTTTAATTTACTTATTTTCAAATGAAGCCTCTTTTAATGTTAATTATCAAACAAATCTCAAACCGTATGTGGTTTAACGATCCCGGAAAAATGGTTAACCTTGAGTGTTTATTTGTATGCAGTGGTAGAACCACACTTGTGCATGGAATACCATTGTAGAACAGAGACTGTTGGAAGTGATATCGTTGTTTTGAAAGAAAGCTATCTAGAAGATAATTAATCTAAAAATTTCTTTATTCAACTTGCCCTCAAAAGCACCTTTGAATCGACATTTTCCAAAATAAATTATATTTGTTTTAATTCATTAATTATAGTTAAAGTGAAGGTACCACAGTTTCGGTGGATTCTGAAGAAAAGAATCGGAATGAAACTTCGTAGTTAATCTTTAAAAAAAACTCTTATTAATTGTAAATATAGTTATTTGTATATATAATAAAGTGCTACAATAAACATACATCTTGGTTAACCGAACCGGTAACCAAATATATATTTTTTTTGTCAAATTTGGCGAATAGAAATATCTGTCTGATAGAGTTCGTTGTATCTGTCTGATAGAGTCGAATACCGCTACATGATAATAAAATCTTAAACATACATATATATTTTTGGAACTTTTATCTGGTGAATATCGTTATCTGTCAGAGAAATATTTGAATCTTTACTAACGACCGCCAATCAAAATTGAAATCGACACTTAGATTATATATTAAGAAACGATTCCTAACTTTGGAAATGCAATAAATATGGCTGATATAAGCATTTTCCTGTTTCCCATACCACTTCTAATATCCCCACATCTAGCGGTGGTAATTACTTGAAACGCAACATACGTATTTTCAAATACTAGGAAGACAGATGGCCGACCTGATGGTAAGTGATCACGTCTTACCGTTTACCACGCAGATTTTTATGTAACTACCGTTCAATTATTTTTGTTATTACCTTATTAGCTGACCTGAGCGATCTTCGTACCGACGTTATTTTTTTTTTGGTAAAAATATGGATTTTTATTTCTTATTTTCTTTGATACACCTTGTGTTGGCAATAACAAACACACAAAAAAACACCCAATTCAGTGCATTGTGGAATTGGCAGACTGATACGAAAAAGTACCCCGCGCCAACGCCTGTCTACACTTTTACGTGCAATGTGCATACATAATTGTGTTTTCTCGCGATCGAAAAAACCTTCTACAAATACATCGACGAATGTTAAACTTAAGTACAACAAAAATAGTCAAGTAAATACGCGTTATCAAAGATTAGTTTGAAGTCGGTCAAAATGAAGTCCAGACGAGTCGGTTACAAACATACAAATATACAGGTGAAGCTAATAAAAAAAAAAACGTTTAAAAATACAGTCGAAATGAGAACATCTTCCTTTTTTCGAAAGGTTAAAAGTATTTTAGTTTTATGTTTTATTTACATTTTACTATCAAAGGCAGTATAATTATGTAATTAAATTTATGTATATATTATAAAGGCTTCTCGTTCAAACATTTTCTCCTTATATAGCCTATTTCGCGTCGACCCTGACATCTATTCGCCGTATCAATATTATAAATGCAAATCGATAGGATGCAACTTTTTAAAACTTTCATGGACGTTCAAAACTATGATCTTATCTATATAATCTTGACATATAATAAAATGGTAGGAAAGTCAAAACTGTGCATTGAATATTTTTTTAAAAGAATACCTGGGATGTGATCTACAATTGATACCGAAGCCAAAAATATAGTTTTTAGAATTTTTGGCTGATTGTCTGTATGTATGTCCGGGATAAACTCAAAAAGTACCGCATGGATTTACTTCAAATTTAGCACGAATATTATTAAGAAGTCGGGTCAACATATAGGCTACATATTATCATGCTATCACTTACCGAGAACGAGCAGTGAACCTTTATTTCCTCAACGCATTCTGCAACAACGTGTAATCTAACGACGCATATTTGAATGTTGTTATTATGTTAATAACCATGCTATATAAGCTAGCTTCACACTATAAAAATCACGCAATATAACTAAACTAAGCCGATAAACATAATTAAATGAATATAAGTAGACAAGACAATTTTAAAGCAGCGTCATCTATGAGATTTTTCTGTAGATATGAAATATAAAGAAGAAACGGGTAAATGAATGGTATTTTAAAAGGTATAATCGTAGGTATTTTTGGTACTGTATAGCGTTCACGCAGACGACGTCGCGGGCAGCAGCTAGTCTTATATATAAAATTCTCGTGTCAAAATGTTAGTTAAAATACTCCCCCGAAACGGGTAGACAGATTTTTATAAAAACTTGTGTCCATATAGGTCTGAGAATCGGCCAACATCTATTTTTATACCCCTAACATATAAGGGGGTTAATAAAATATAGGGCAAAACAACGTTTGCGGGGTCAGCTATAGTACTATTATAAAGCTGAAAGTTTCGTTTGGTCGTTGAAACGTGCTAATCTCGGAAGCTACTGATTGAAATTGAAAAATCATTTTTACGCTGGATAGCCTTTTTACCGATGAAGGCTATAGGCTATAGGCTATTTTTCCCATAAATTACTACTATGAGTGACGATTGCTATCAGGAGTCTATTATAACGACCCGGACCGACAGCTTAACGTGCTCTCCAAGGCACGGTGGGAATACCCACAAGGCCAATTATCCTAACTGGAAAGAAATATTTAAACATACAAGTATCCAACCCGAGCGGACATCGAACCGATAACCGCGGGTGTGTATGCGCCAACACAACATACGCACCACTAGACCAGGGCGGTCGTCGAGCGCTCAAGGTCCGTGCCGATAACTATCCTGGTCCACAATCAACAACAAACAAACAGTCATTGCCGCTACGAGTTTCGGTCACACACACTCGTGAGGTGACGTCATACTCAATAAAAACGTGTTTAAACGATTGCCACCTGACCTCTAAGGGCCTTAAAGTCGTAAAACACACTGTAATACTATTTATAAATTAATATTAAAATGTAATTTCTAAATTAAAATTTACTTTTTAATGGACTTCAAATTTGAAGTAATACTTTTTTGGCGCGTAAGGGTCAAGTCAATGATGAGTAAATTTTAACGATGTGCGCGCACACCGGCACAAAAAACCGACATACTAAAGTTACCTAGTCAACAAAGAAGAAGTTAGGCAACGTGAAGTTAGCTAGCCAATAAAGTATAACTTCTTACGTGTGTGTAATAAGTACACACACACAAACACATTTTGGCCGTATGTTACCTCATAGCTTTTAACTGTATAACGATTTTGATGATTCTTTTTTTAAATCGGAAGTTGGTTCTTTTAGGGTGATTCCATTCAAATATCGATCGCGAGATCTGACGAGTTGTATAATAAAATACGTTGATGGTGTTTCAATATGAACTGTCGATGTAGTAGTCGTTTTTTTTAATAACAAATAATTATTAAGGTCTCTGTAGGCTACGGTAACCGTTTACCATAAGCAGAACGTATGCTTATTTGACACTGTAAGGTGAATGAATGAATGAATTTAGACTTAATAGTTTTCACTAGTGCTAAGATAGTACAGATGACATCGCCAATGTCACGTGAGATGGAGAAGACACGGTGTACTAAAGCTGTATCTATAACTTTGTTACCGTCATGATAACTTATGGCCGTTTTCAATAATCGATCTATATGTGGCTTTGCCTGCTAACGATAGGTTTTTGACACGATTAGTATGGAGCTTACCTCAAAACGCTAACTCTAGTAGCAGAGACAGACAGCATATTGAAACTAGCGGTCAACGGCAATGTAACGACTGTCTGACGTTTCCGCGTCGACGAAAAAGTCTTATATGTATAGTCAGCCTTAATTTTTTGTATTGTATTATTTATAAGAAATATGAAAGTCGGTAATGGTAATGGAAAAATTTTATCTCCATATAAAAATGCCTAATTTCGTTTATAATAATAATTATTATATTGTATAATTATGTAAATTATTTTTTGATATTGAAGTAAATAATATAAGATGTGTTTTCTCGTAAACATTTATATGTATGTTATTTGTGTATGCAGTGATATTCCGTACATTTTTAATGATGTTTTGGTAATCTTTACAACAGATCTTAAACTCCCGCTTCTATGTGATTGATGTGCTGTATATCAACTTTATACTATGATAAAACGAAGTCGCTTCCCGCTATCTGTATGCTTAGATCTTTAAAACTACGCAACGAATTTTGATGCGGTTTTCTTTAGTAAATAGATTGATTCCAGAGGAAAGTTTATATGTACCTATAATTACTGAGGTAGGGCACAGCAGGAATTTCCTGCTCAAAGTATGGAGCAGCCCGACTGGGGTAGTACCTCGACTTTACAGAAGATCACAGCTAAATAACACTGTTTTCATACAGTATTGTGTTCCTGTTGGTGAGTAAGGTGACCGGAGCTCCTGGGGGGATTGGGAATTTGGTCGGCAACGCGCTTGCGATTCTTCTGGTGTTGCAGGCGTCTATAAGCTACGGTAATCTCTTACCATTAGGTGAGCCGTACGCTTGTTTACCGACCTAGTGACATTTAAAAAAAAAATACGTGCATAATATAGTAGAGGAACGCTGATAGTTTATACACCCGTGCGAAGCCGGGGCGAGTCGCTAGTATCTTATAGATGATAATTATGTAGTGTGTGTGTTTTAACTAAATGCTTGTCGCTTGTAATAAATTTTGCAATTGTCTCAACATGAAATGTACATTAAAAAGGAATTTATAGTGTGGGGATTTATTGACGCTGTATTATTAAGATATTATTACTAATTTTGTACTAAAGCACAGTTTATAGATTATTTTCGTAAGATTAACTGCGGAGTTTCTCGCCGATTACTCTCTGCAGAATTTACATTCCGAATCGACGGCCGCTTCACTTTTAAAAATAATTATATATTCTTTATTGTATTTAAAAAGAACATAATTATAAGTCATTTTTACAAAAGATGACAATAACACTCGACGATTCGAAAGTGCTTTTGAACCCTTTTTGAATTAGGTTGTTTCGATTTGATTTGTTAAGATATCCATTATGTACATATCTATATTGTAAAGCTTAACGTAATATCCCACTGC
The DNA here is from genome assembly GCF_905220565.1 of Melitaea cinxia. Classification (NCBI taxonomy): domain Eukaryota; kingdom Metazoa; phylum Arthropoda; class Insecta; order Lepidoptera; family Nymphalidae; genus Melitaea; species Melitaea cinxia. Next base: position 6,110,170 of record NC_059418.1, on the reverse strand, counting down.
TGGGCATAGGCCTCTTTCCCCATGTAGGAGAAGGCTCCGAGCTTACTCCACCACGCGGCTGTGTGAACTTGGCACCCGACTTTGGAAAAAATGTTTTTTTTTTGGATTCATTTAATAGATATTGGTTAGTAGTTGATAGTAGTGACAACAACTTTTTTTGTAGTTGTACAAAAAAAAATTTTTTGGCACCAAAAAATATTGCATCCCCCCACATTTAAAATAAAAAAATTTTTTCTTCGATTCTTATAGAGGAACGTTAATAGATGATTGTAGTGCATTTTGTTTTGTTTTTAGTAAGCTAGAAAAAAAAATTTAAAAATATAAAAAATAATAAATTGCAATTATCCTCATGAATTTTACCTCTATAAAATCAATTTGAAAGCCTCAATAATTACAATTACAGGTTAATTGAACGATAATTTCCGTAGCGATTTATAGTCATCATTTTTTTAGTTTGTGATAGAATTAATATGACATACTCGTAATATATAACAGTATCAGATGCAGTGAAAGTAAGAAAACCAGTGATTCAGTGCGAGCCAGTTACCGATGGATGGTCTTCACAATTACTGCATACGTCTAAAATGATTGAGGGACCTCTATAGAGGTTTGAGTGAAAAGATTTTCGTTTGTAGTTGAGTAAAAATTACAGAAAATTGAAGTGAGAGCCGCGGAAGTACGAAAACTTCGACTTCGACTGATTCGATGCGAGCCAGTTACCGATGGATGATCTTTACAATTACTACAAACGTCATAAATCCTTGAGGGACCTCCAAAGAGGTTTGTAGTGAAAAGACTTTTGTTTGTAGTTGAATAAAACTTACTGAAAATTGAAGAGACAGCCGCGGAAGTACGAAAATATCGCTTTCTACATGTTCCGTGTGAGCCATTACATATGGATGGTCTTTACGATTACTACAAACGTCATAAATCATTGAGGGACCTCCACTGAGGTTTGTAGTGAAAAAACTTTCGTTTGTAGTTAAATAGAACTTAAAGAAAATTGAAGTGAGACCCGCGGGAGTACGAAAATTTCGTCTTCGACTGATTCGGTGCGAGCCAGTTACCGGTGGATGATCTTCACAATTACTTTAAACGTCATAAATCATTGAGGGACCTCCAAAGAGGCTTTTAATTAAAAGACTTTCGTTTGTAGTTGAATAGAACATACAGAAAATTGAAGTTAAAACCGCGGAAGTACGAAAATTTCGACTTCGACTGATTCGGTGCGAGCCAGTTACCGGTGGATGTTCTTCACAATTACTACAAACATCTTAAATGATTAAGGAGCCTCCAAAGAGGTATGTAGTGAAAAGACTTTTGTTTGTAGTTGAGTAGAACTTACAGAAAATTGAAGTTAAAACCGCGGAAGTACGAAAATTTCAACTTCCACTGATTTAGTGCGAGCCAGTTACCGATGGATGTTCTTCACATTTACTACAAACGTGTGAAATGATTAAGGCACCTTCAAAGAGGTTTGTAGTGAAGAAATTTTTGTTTGTAGTAGGATAAAAGTTAAAGCTATTTGAAATGAGAGCCGCGGAAGTACGAAAATTTCGTCTTCGACTGATTCGGTGCGAGCCAATTACCGATGGATGGTATTTACGATTACTACAAACGTCATAAATCATTGAGGGACCTCCAAAGAGGATTGTAGTGAAAAGACTTTTGTTTGTAGTTGAATAAAACTTACTGAAAATTGAAGAGACAGCCGAGGAAGTACGAAAATATCGATTTCTACATGTTCCGTGTGAGCCACTACATATGGATGGTCTTTACGGTTACTACAAACGTCTTAAATGATTAAGGAGCCTCCAAAGAGGTATGTAGTGAAAAAATTTTCGTTTGTAGTTGAATAAAACTTACAGAAAATTGAAGTGAGATCCGCGGGAGTACGAAAACTTCGACTTCGACTGATTCGATGCGAGCCAGTTACCGATGGATGGTATTTACGATTACTAAAAACGTCATAAATCATTGAGGGACCTCCAAAAAGGTTTGTAGTGAATAAACTTTCGTTTGTAGTTAAATAGAACTTACAGAAAATTGAAGTGAGACCCGCGGGAGTACGAAAATTTCGACTTCTACTGATTCGGTGCGAGCCAGATACCGGTGGATGATCTTCACAATTACTTCAAACGTCACAAATCATTGAGGCACGTCCAAAGAGGTTTTTAATTAAAAGACTTTCGTTTGTAGTTGAATAGAACTTAAAGAAAATTGAAGTTAAAACCGCGGAAGTACGAAAATTTCGACTTCGACTGATTCGGTGCGAGTCAGTTACCGGTGGATGATCTTCACAATTACTACAAACCTCATAAATCCTTGAGGGACCTCCAAAGAGGTTTGTAGTGAAAAAACTTTCGTTTGTAGTTGAATATAACTTACAGAAAATTGAAGTGAAACCTGCGGGAGTACGAAAGTATCGATTTCTACATGTTCCGTGTGAGCCATTACATATGGATGGTCTTTACGGTTACTGCAAACGACTTAAATGATTAAGGAGCCTCCAAAGAGGTATGTAGTGAAAAGACTTTCGTTTGTAGTTGAATAGAACTTACAGAAAATTGAAGTTAAAACCGCGGAAGTACGAAAATTTCGACTTCGACTGATTCGATGCGAGCCAGTTACCGATGGATGATCTTCACAATTACTACAAAAGTCATCAATCATTGAGGGACCTCCAAAGAGGTTTTTAATTAAAAGACTTTCGTTTGTAGTTGAATAGAACATACAGAAAATTGAAGTGAGTTCCGCGGGAGTACGAAAACTTCTACTTCGACTGATTCGGTGCGAGCCAGTTACCGATGGATGGTATTTACGATTACTACAAACGTCATAAATCATTGAGGGACCTCCAAAGCGGTTTGTAGTGAAAAGACTTTTGTTTGTAGTTGAATAAAACTTACTGAAAATTGAAGTGAGATCCGCGGGAGTACGAAAACTTCGACTTCGACTGATTCGGTGCGAGCCAGTTACCGATGGATGATCTTCACAATTACTACAAAGGTTTGTAGTGAAGAAATTTTCGTTTGTTCTACAATAAAAGTTATAGAAAATCAACGTGAGAGTTGCGAAAGTACGAAAAAATAGATTTCAACATAAATTTCGTAGAGAGCATCCGCCCTTCCGAGAAGAACCTCGTATTCATGCTCCTTTAACGTTACAACACGTCTTTTGAGAGCGGACTATTCACTTCTTTATACTACTTCTATTATATTCACTTTTTGATATATTTGTATCTTTGCGTAAAGTAGGTAACAAGCAATTTGTTTCACCGATAGACTAATGTAGCGTCAACAGAGTTGTCAATAGTGACTTCAACATTACTCTCATTTTCGGTAGCTTCCAGGCATACGCATAACGTGATTTTTTTTTAATATTGTTCCTGTTTTGCGACAAATAAATAAAGATAATCTTTCGACATCTTAGCGTTTATTGCAATAGTTGCAATGTCCCAGACACCGCTACTCTACAGTACTAGTCTGTCTTTGTCATCGATAAACCGCAAATGTTTTAAAGACTCAAGAATAATATGTGGCGTATTTGCCGCATTGCAAGACGTATTTATTTTGATTAATATGAAAAATGAATAATTTCAAAATTTGTAGTCACAATTATATATATCAAAAAAACAAAGTTGTGAAGTGACCATTATCATTACAACCGTATTATTTAGGTCGTCGTGTCCGTACGACAAATTTTCATAATAAAAATATTCAATATCTATTTAAAATAAACTAAACTTAATATAATGTTTAAGAAAACATTACTAACGGGAGTGTGTATGAGTGTGTGTGTTTTCTTGTGTGTGTAAATATAAGTCTTTCTTTTTGTTTACGGGTACACAATTACTAAGAACTTACAATGAAAAGACTTCGAATTATATATTGGAAATAATAACGAGAGTCTTATTGTTAGTAACAGTACAATTTACTTAAGATCCGGATTTTCTGTAATTTTTATTCTACTGCAAACAAAAATATCTCATCTACAAACATCTCGAGAGATCTCTCAATCATTTTAGACGTTTATAGTAATTGTGAAGACCATCCATCGGTAACTGGCTCGCACTGAATCAGTGGAAGACGAAATTTTCGTACTTCCGCGGTTTTAACTTCAATTTTCAATAAGTTTTATTCAACTACAAACAAGTCTTTTCACTACAAACCTCTTTGGAGGTCCCTCAATGATTTATGACGTTTGTAGTAATTGTGAAGATCATCATTGGTAACTGGCTCGCATCGAATCAGTCGAAGTCGAAATTTTCGTACTTCCGCGGCTTTAACTTCAATTTTCTGTAAGTTCTATTCAACTACAAACGAAAGTCTTTTCACTACAAACCTCAGTGGAGGTCCCTCAATGATTTATGACGTTTGTAGTAATCGTAAAGACCATCCATATGTAATGGCTCACACGGAACATGTAGAAAGCGATATTTTCGTACTTCCGCGGCTGTCTCTTCAATTTTCAGTAAGTTTTATTCAACTACAAACAAAAGTCTTTTCACTACAAACCTCTTTGGAGGTCCCTCAAGGATTTATGACGTTTGTAGTAATTGTAAAGATCATCCATCGGTAACTGGCTCGCATCGAATCAGTCGAAGTCGAAGTTTTCGTACTTCCGCGGCTCTCACTTCAATTTTCTGTAATTTTTACTCAACTACAAACGAAAATCTTTTCACTCAAACCTCTATAGAGGTCCCTCAATCATTTTAGACGTATGCAGTAATTGTGAAGACCATCCATCGGTAACTGGCTCGCACTGAATCACTGGTTTTCTTACTTTCACTGCATCTGATACTGTTATATATTACGAGTATGTCATATTAATTCTATCACAAACTAAAAAAATGATGACTATAAATCGCTACGGAAATTATCGTTCAATTAACCTGTAATTGTAATTATTGAGGCTTTCAAATTGATTTTATAGAGGTAAAATTCATGAGGATAATTGCTCGCAATTTATTATTTTTTATATTTTTAATTATTTTTTTTTTCTAGCTTACTAAAAACAAAACAAAATGCACTACAATCATCTATTAACGTTCCTCTATAAGAATCGAAGAAAAAATTTTTTTATTTTAAATGTGGGGGGATGCAATATTTTTTGGTGCCAAAAAATTTTTTTTTGTACAACTACAAAAAAAGTTGTTGTCACTACTATCAACTACTAACCAATATCTATTAAATGAATCCAAAAAAAAAACATTTTTTCCAAAGTCGGGTGCCAAGTTCACACAGCCCCACCACGCTGCTCTAATACGGGTTAGTGGATATATTCCCTACTATGAGTAACGATCGCTATCAGCTATACAATCCATAATGTATATTAACGTGACATTGTATATAAGTTATTATTGTTATAAATAGGGTATATAGGTATTTACTTGCAAATGCGGAAAAAATATAGTAAGTAGCTACATATCCTGTTTGAGCTTTATTGAAAATATTTGTATAATTTTTTTTATTACATCAGACTTAATAATTGATTCAGATTAATATTTTTTTAACGAAATCGATGTTTTAGCGGTTATTGCGATTGGTTATAGTGTGATGTTATTCAGCCTATGTCATACTAATATGCACTAGAGATGTGAAAGTCAGCTGTGTGGTTACGGCAGTATAGAACATAGCCACCCCCACTCTTCCCGTGGGTGTCGTAAGAGGCTACTAAGGGATAACACAGTTCCGCTATCGCTTTGGAACTTAAAAAGCCGACCGGTGGTGGGATAACCATCCAACTGCTGGCTTTGAAATACACAGACCGAAGACGGGCAGGAGCGTCTTCGGTGCGACAAAGCCAGTACTGCGGTCACCAACCTGCCCAGCGTGGTGACTAAAGGCAACACACATGAGTTAACGGGATTTTTAGCGCGAACTTGTGGAAGACTATATCCAGCAGTTATCTCTAAAAATGTGTACTTGACTATTTTTTCGTCTTCTTACGTTGTATTACTGGTCAATGTAATTAAAGTCGGTATTTTTTAGTTTGCAAGAAAACACAGTTATTTGAAAAAAAAAAGACTTATTTACTTCTTCAATGTTTGTAGGTTAATGTGACACAAAGACTAGTACACGTGTAGTGTTTAAAAAAGGTTATTTTTTAGTTTTTTTTTTTACGCAACATGATACAAGGCTAAACACTCAATAACAGAAAGTTTTTCTTTAAATAATTGTGTTTATTCGCAGATGAAAAAAAAACCGACTTCTATTACATCGACAAGTAATACAACGTAAGTAGACGTAAAAATAATCAAATAAATTACTCAAACAGTAGTCATTAGATGTCGATCAAATTTAAATTATGACCACATCACTAGCTTTCGATTACAATAGAAAATCATAAAAATCTGTACACCCAGTAAAACGTTATGAGATAACACACATAAAAAATATATCCTGGACGAAGATAGTATATTATTATAATAGAAGTATTATAATGACTAGTGGTCGCCCAGTTGTCGAAATTCGACCGTAATTAATTTAAATTATAAGTTTAAACATAGAGTGTGTGTGTGTGTAATGTTCTTTTTTTAAATTGTTTTAACATATTTTTAATGCAAAATTTTAAAATATATTAGCATTCTGTACTCCTTCTCTATATAAACTATAAGTGTGCGAAATTTCATACTCCTCCGTCCGCGCAATTTTCGTAAAAAAGGGTACAAAGTTCTTTCTTCACGTATTAATATAAAGATATTCTATATATATATGAAATCAATTGCTGTTCGTTTGTCTCGCTAAAACCCGAGAATGGCTGGACCGATCTAGTTGACTTTGATCCTGAAATATTTGTGGAAGTTCGGGGAAGGTTTAAACGGTGAGAAACATAAATAATGAGTAGCGGAAAATAGTAAAACCGACAATTTAATTTTTCAATACAAAATGTTCCTAGCTATCAAAAATTTTATGTCCTGTCAAAAAGATTGTCACTTGGTTGTCAAATATTTATAGGTGCGTTCAAAAAGTATTTGTATATTTATTGCGACCATACAAAAACATCAAAAATTACTTTATGTATTGTATGAGGACGACCATTTATTTTCTTATTTTATTTTACACCAGCTGATTCGGAATCTGCGTACCGTAATATTTATTATTATTTTTTATTTTCAGACCTTTTAATAAAACGAAAATAAATATATAAATATTTACAACATACACACACGATCATCTGTTCCTAAAGTAACGCTAATTTTGCGACTGTTTTATAAGTTTCCCGTGGCAGGACTACTGGAAGAGATTCCATCATGGGATAAGCAGTGCCTTTGTACCAGCATTGTTTATAAGAGCTTATTTCCTATTGCTATCTATATAAATTGTTAAATAAAATGAAAAAAAATTATAACTCCTCAACTTCCGTTCGCCTCGCCCGATCAAACTTTTTGTAACGCACTCGTCACGCATTTTCCTTACTCCCCAAGTCAAGCGGGCGTAAAGAAGTTTTACTTTTAAAAAAAATTCGTGATAAAAATTTTACTGTATTATTAGGACAAGGGTGACACATAAACGGCTTAAGACGAGAGTCGATTTTCAAGCTTCACCGGTCCTTTTATCTCTTAACGAGTCTCTTAATACCCAAGTACAACATCCCAAATATACCTACTGTTCAAAATATTCATAACGTGATTGTTTTTCTTAAACATAATCAAGTACTTTTTGAAATATCCCTCATTTCAGCCTATCACAGTCCACTGCTGGACATAGGCTTCCACAAGTTCACGGCAAAAATGGCACGAACTCATGTGTTCCGCCCATAGTCACCACGCTGGGCAGGTGGGCTGGTGATCGCAAGGCTGGCTTTGTCGCAGCGAAGACGCTGCTGCCCGTCTCTGGCCTGTGTATTTCAAAGCCAGCAGTTGGATGGTTATCCCGCCACCGGTCGACTTTTTAAGTTCCAATGTGGTAGTGGAACTGTGTTGTGTTATCCCTTAGTCGCCTCTTATGATAGCTTTTTGGTGTGTTTACGCTTAGCGTATACACACCAAAAAATATATAATTGATTCTTGTCTTACGTAGTATTACTGGTCGATGTCAATAGATTTTTTTTTAAATACGTTCATTATTTCACAAAAAGTGTTAAATAAAATATTTTTGGAATAAAGTTCCTTATGCGGCGTTGCGGAGGGGTACCCTAGCCGGTACAAAAGGTCCGTACCGTTAAAAAAAGCGTAAAATTTTAATGTATAGTCTATGTATGTATGTATAATGGCGGGATAACCATCCAACTGCTGGCTTTGAAATACACAGGCCGAAGACAGGCAGCAGCGTCTTCGGTGCGACAAAGCCAGTACTGCGGTCACCAACCCGCTTGCCCAGCGTGGTGACTATGGGCAAAACACATGAGTTCACGTTATTTTTGTCGTAAACTTGTGGAGGCCTATGTCCAGCAGTGGACTGTATAGGCTGTAATGATGATGATAGTCTATGTATGATGCCTATACAGTGTCTAAAGTATAGTAGTTACTATATCTTTATAACTCGAATAGAACTTGAAATTGATAATTTATAATAAGGAACTTCGTTTCTATCTGGTGTCCCACGACACCACACGTTTTTTTTTTTTAAATGTAATAATCACCATAATCTGCTAAAACTACGCGTATTTACTTGACTATTTTTTCGTTACTTACGTTGTATTACTTGTCGATGTAATTGAAGTAGGTTTTTATTTTGGTTTGCGGGCATACAACCGTTACAATTATATAAATAAATAAATCAAAGTTAAATTATTTTTTTCATAACGTCGACGCGACATTGACATATCGACATTACTCAATGGACACCGAAGCCTTTTTTTATATAATTTGAAAGTAAATAAACTTATTAAAATATAAATAACATTTTTTTATATAAAACAACTCCAAAATACAACACTTTCAATTGATATTAATTCATTTTAAAATAACACTTGTAACTAAAAATAAATAATCATACTTAGTGTGTTAATTTTTTTTTTTGTTAATTAAAGTACGTTCAATAACACTCGATTCACAACGTATAGGTCCGATACACGAAAGCTCAATTAATGAGCCAATGACACGTACGTACGAAACGTCGGTCGAACGCAGACTGATCGACTGCGCGAACGCAGGTGTCTTTTAGCATTGATCGTAGCCGGATGGTGTTATGCGCTGTGAGTAATTAATAAACTAGCGATCTGACCCGTCTTCGTTTGGTCATTTTTAAGTTATAATTAATTAATATTTTTAATGAAATTGTATGAGTAAAATCAAGGTTGTACCGGTTCTATGATAAAAAAAGCAAGCATTTGAGCCAGTAGGGAGATAACGTAGCGTATTGAAGTCCGAAAGATCAGAAGTATTGAAACAGAAGTTGTAAGTTACTTCCTTAGTCAGGCCACTCCAAATTTTGAGCAAGCTATTTCCAGCAGGGCACTGCTATATCTCAATAATTTATACTAAATTTAATTTGAATGACTTAATAGAAGTCCCAATTATGGTGTTTATATATATAGTTTTTTCTTTTTTTTTGTGTTTACTCCTTAAGAATCGATTTTCATATAAGGCATACGGTATGAAAAAATTATCAGTAGTAAAATCTACTGAATGAATGACCTCGGTACGTTTTTGTGCGCTATTACCGGAACCCTATTGGAATATTTGATTCATTTATTTACCATTTTATTATGGTATTAATCTTTTTCTTAGACTAAGCCTTTTTTGTGCCTATTTAGACAGTTGATCTGAAGGAGTAAACTCCAGTCGTGCGTCGGAGCTGACACACACTTTTTTTTTGTTAGTTGTATAACATTTGGAAGTCGACAGAAGAGACAAACAGATAAAAATTGTAAAAGTAATATTTTCGGTTTCTATTGACTGTATGAAGACCCTTCATACATTTTTCTAAAGTATCTTACACGTACAAACATAAATTAGTTACAGTATTATTATATGTATAGAGTAGAGTCATTAGTGATTTTTTTCTTTGTTAAATTTTGTTTATCATCTTTTTCCGTTCCACTTGTTTTATCTACGTGTCATAGGGTTGGAATTTTTAGTTATAAGTTTGCGTAGGGCGTGTTTGAGTTATTACAGTAAGTTAGGTCATGATTAAGTTTATTTTATTACCTAGTGACTAGTGACTCGGTTTCGTCCGTCTTCAGCTTTACGATTGGCCCTTTCTGAGCAACTAGGGTTGTTATGTGATTTCTTTAAAATTTGATTGAGATCTGGCGGCTACTTTTTAATTTATCTTTAATAATGCGTATTTATTTGACGGTTTTTTCATGTACTTACGTTGTATTACTTGTCGATGTAATTAAAATTGGTTTTCGTTTGTGGGCAAACACAGTTATAAAAAATGCACATCGGTAAATCTTATAGTGGTACGGAACTACTATAGTCTAAATCGTATTTAAAAAAAAACGGGTTTTTGTAGGCATTTGTTCTGCACATAAACTTTTATTACGATTGTTAGACGAACAAACAGAATTTTTTATTTTATACAAGTAGGTCCGCAAATAAGCGTACAGTGCATCTGATGGTAAGCGATTACCGTAGCTTAGCTTTCGACGTATGCAACACAAGAAGCATTGCAAACGCGTTGCCATAAGCATTGCAAACGCGGTGCCAACCTCGCCCCCCCTTCCCGCCCAGGAGCTTTAGAAATACAACACTGCTTGAAAGCAGTGTCATGTAGCTGCGATCTTCTGTAAGGTTGAGGTATACGATCTTCCAGTTGAGCTGCTTCATATTTTGAGCAGATATTTCCGACTGTGCCCACCACAGTTAACTCATTAGTCTCATACCCATCGTTCAAAATAAACTATAGCTCCCGAAATATGGGTACATCAACAAAACAGTAAACGTACTAATAACTATTACATCAACGCAAGTCTTACGTCTAGGACAAATATAAATTTAAAAATGAAAAGTGATCGCGTTAGTTTAATTATATTACTCAATCTATGTTTTACAACAAGAAGCGTCAGTTATAAACAAAACAATGTAAACCGTCACTTAAAATGTTATTAAACCTCGAAGTTCAGTCGTTTCTCTGCCCTAATGAGGATGTCTTCAGTATCATTAGGAGAGTGAAATTGTTTTTCTGTCCCTATTAGGATATCTATAGTTGAAAGAAATCTAGTTCACTTTTATTTTCGTTTTGTAACATTGACATTTCGTAATAGTAACGACTTAAGTTATCTTGAACTGTGTTAGTCAAAGGCGATGGTTCAACCGCACCTCATGAAACGATTTCTTTATTACTGAATACACATGTAAATCTGATTTTCCGTCGTTTGTTACGAAAACTTTTATCATTAATTGTGTCAAGTCATTCTATTTTAAAAATTTACACAATTTATTTTTGACGTTACTGGTCTATGTATTTTGACGTGACGATGTCTAATAAATCGCTGCTGAATTCAAGAAAAAGAGTGACACACATTGTCTCGTTACGCTCATTGTACGCTTGCATCTATTTCTCGTCCACTTATGACGTTGTCGCGTTAAAATATCGTCCGTAAACCAACTTTAAAGACAACCTGTTTTTTTGTTCAACAATAAGTGGACAGGGTAAACGTATTTTTAATGGGATATTTTTAATTTTTAACTGGCTTTTTACTTTAAGCTGATTAAGCTTTTTACTTGAAAGCTGATGCTTATCATGCAGTCTTGTTTAAATTTGATCGAAATCTGATGTGTAGTCAGTCAGTCAGTCAGTTCAGCCGATTGCAGTCCACTGCTGGACACAGGCCACCCCAAGTTCGCGCCAGATATCTCGGTTTTCCGCAATCCCCATCCAGCCCAGCCAGTAATCTTTGACAATGCGTATTTACTTTACTATTTTCTCGTGTACCTACGTTGTATTATTTGTCGATTAGTAAACACAATTTTGTATTTATCTAGTAGTAACTGGTGGTTGCGCTGGTTTGCATAGATGAGCCTGAGTTTTATCTTGTCCCTGCCATAAATTTGTTTCATACCTTTATTTACTTAATAAGCTCAAACAAACACAAAAAAAACGAGTTTGCTTTAGGTTCTTTAGATCACACGACTGAAGTAAAACTTTGGTACAATAGTCCTGCATTGTGTCTTAGATATACGAAGCGTAACTGGCTATGAGAGAAAGAGAGAAAGAAAATGTAAGCTCGCACCTCTCTCTCTCTTTCTCCGTTCGCTTCGCCCGATCACACTTTTCGTAACGCTCTCGTCACAAATTCAGCAGCTTGCTTCGCAAGTCAAGCGAGCGTAAAGAAGATTTACTTCTAAAAGTGTAAGTGGAAATTGGATTCGTACTAGAAAAGTTTAAACCACAAAATGTACACTGTATTGTAATATAAAAATTAAATTGAAACTATTGTACTTATAGTGGCGTTTGTTATTCTTCTTTTTTTATTACTAAAGGTGAAGCTATCAATTAAAAGGTTTCATACTACCCTTAGAAAGCCTTGAATAATTCAATTTAGTGAATAATGGCGAGAATAGATTTATCCTCCCAAGCTGTTTAATTTTTCATTATTTAACACGTTGAACGCTATGGTGAGGGACACCAGTTGGGCCTCACTTGCTTAGTCAATGGGGCCAGTTTAAAAGTCATTAGTCATTTAAAGATAAGTTTTTATTGCATGACCATACCTATTTTTAAAGATATTACTTATTTTTCCGTACACTATATGACATATTTTTCTAAGCCATATTTTTTTTAAGTTGACTCTGGCTCTCGGTCATGTGCTATCCCCCGGCGGCAACAACGGAAAAATGGTGTATCGACTACATGGTGTCCCTCGTGGCGCAAAAAGAAAACTTAAAAAACAAGGCGGCGTTTAACGTGTTAATAAGTACTTCGGCGACCAAGCTCTTCTCTATTAAAAATTCGGGAATATCCCCATAACCCCCTTGTCGCAAATGTATAGCCTAAAAACTCTGTCTTGACTAAATATAAACATCGAATTTTGCTTATTCAGCAGTATAAAATATAATTAATCCATTATTACTTCAATGGTCGTTACTTAGTCATTTGTGCATTGACTAATTTCCTTTTAATTTATCGCTAAGTCAATAAATGCTTGACAATTTGTAACATAACTTATCTATTTTGAAAACTAAACTCGACGGTCTCTTTGATGTATGACACGGCCGGAAGCTTCTATCGAAACTTGCATACCTAACAATTTGAAAATAATATATTTGTGTCAATAATATTACTATTGCTTTAGTTATCTTTGCTATATTATATTCATCTTTTACTGAAGCAGGGCACAGCAGGAAACTGCTCAAAATCTGGAGCAGCCCGATCGGGGTAGGACCTCGACCTTACAGATGATCACACCTAAATAATATTACTTTCAAGTGGTGTCGTGTTACTGACTGACAGAGTAGTTTGGTCGTGATAAAGAAAAAAAAACCGTGTGGTGTCGTGTAACACCAGATAGGAACAAAGTTCCTTATTGTAAATAATTATTTGGGTATAAACTTTTTGTAATGATTTTTTATCGATAAAAATAAAATAAAAAAAACGACTACAAAATTGTCTTAACACCCTTATTTTATATATAATGATTTATAAAAATATATAACGGTTATCGAATGATATAATAATAATAGCAAACTGCAATAATAATAACAGTCATCACGTAGAATATACATTAGAAACTGTATAGCCATCATACATAGACTAAACATAAAAATCTTACGCTTTTATTTAACGTTACGGACGTTTTTGCCGGCTAAGGTTCCGTACGCAACGCCCCATAAGGAACTTCGTTCAAATGAAACTTTAACTTTTTTTAGCTTTATACCGTTATACTTCAGATAGATTTATCAACCGGTTAAAGAGCACATTAGTGACAGTAAAAATTTAAAAAGTTATAATAATTATTTTGAATTAACAAACAGAAATATTTTTCTATTTGTGTATATAATAACATAATTAATTATGAATTAAAGCGCTACCGTATAATACCGTCCAATTCAGGTTTTTGGTTAGTGAATTAGCATTCGCACGACGCGGCGCGCGGCGTCCAGCGGCCGGCGGTGCGCAAATATTTTGCAATCGGATTGTTTACATTGATTCGATCACGGCTTTTATTGTAATCGAGGCATAATTACTTTTAAATTGGAAAATTCTAGAAATAATTGACGGTTTCCAGCTTACCGCACATTTCCAGCCTATGGCAGTTTACTGCTGGTCATGGGCCGCCATCCTTCAGCCTCTACAAGCAATCTCACATAGATCGTCACTCCAGTCATGTTTGGGTTTGTGGCCGTTGCGCTGGTGGTTGCGGGTTCGATCCCCGAACATAGTAAATCAAAATCAAAAACAGCTTTATTCAAATAGGCCTCAAGAGCACTTTGGAATCGTCATTTTACAAATTAAAATTTTAAAAATAAATTATTATATTTGTAAAAGTAAGGCTACCGCCAATTCGGAATGTAGATTCTGCAGAGAAGAATCGGCAAGAAACCCCGCAGTTAGTCTTTTGAAAAATAATATATAAACTGTGTTTTAGTACAAAATTAGTAACATGTTGCATAAAATACAGCGCCACTAAGTCCACACATCTTTATCAACTATGTCATCCTGTACCGAATAATAATCTTTATCTATTTATTTTAATTTGTATTGCCCATACAGAATTTGCCCTGGGCCTTTGCTTGTGTATTGTGTGTGTTTGCTTGTGTATTGTGTCCGGACCCCCGACACGAGATAATCCTACTGATAATCCTACTGATATTCCCACCTCCCACCGTTGAGTGTGAAGCGTTTAATAAAGAATTAAAGATTAATAAGTTTCTTAAAGTGGGCCGAAATACGCCCCGCATTGTGTTTGCCAACACGCCGTCTCCACTCCAGGACATGCCTTCTCCAGCGGTCATTGGTTCTACAACACATGAGACCAGACCACTGCTACTTCATCTTGCTTATTCTATGGGTTACTTTTGTTCTATTGCGGGTTGTCTCATTTCTGTCATCAGATTAATTGTGCTTAATCGACAACTAACCCGTTGGTGTAGTTTGCAGTGAAATTCCTTTAAGCTCCGAGGGTAGTGGGATTGATTGCTGCCGTTAATGTTGGTTTACATGTCTCATGTTCGGTAAGTAGGTTCTTATTATCTCCAAATGGAGCTTGTAGATGACTAATTAGCGCTCTAGGATAATAGTGTAGCTAGAAAAGCCCTAGGGCGGTGTCATTTAAAAAAAAACACTTCTTTCTTTCAAAAAGTTCGCGTACATCTAACCATCATACTGGCAATAGACATCATGCATTCAGCCCAATGACCAAAGAGGTCGCTTTGCTATTCAGCCTTGTCTTCGTGTGAGTATAATAGTCATCAATTTTAAATATCGAACGGCGAAGCTCAATTTCGATCTTGAAAAAAAAATTAAAAAGTTCTTTACTTGATTCTTTTTAATGATAAAATGTTTTATTCTTGTAATGCCGGTTTTTTTTTCTACTTACCTCACAATCGAGACGTAAAGCAGAATAGTTAGCTCGGGTGTAAGCGTCAATTGTACCCTCGAACTATAGGCTCGCTGCGCTCGTGCGCCTAAATATCTCGGGCTGCAATTGATGCCTTACAGCCCCTGGCTACTAATCTACTATTAATATTCATATTTATTTATATATGTATTACTAGCATCTGCCCGCGACTTAATTCGGCCGCGTGGAATATCAGCAATTCTGTCATACATGATTTTTCCGAAACTTTATGTTTGCGCAGCGCATGCAGCGGTAGCTCTCAAAACGAAAAAAAAAACCCGATTTTGAAACATTCTTCATTGCTGCTCCGCTTCTATTACTCGTAGTATAATGATATATAGCCTATAGCCCTCTTCGATAAATGGACTATCTATCACTGAAAGAATTTTTCAAATAGGACAAGTGTTGCTGACGTCTGTAAGCTACGGTGATCGCTTACCATTAGGTGAGCCCTATGCTTGTTTGCCGACCTAGTTGTATAAAAAAATATTTTTATCTATCGGGAAGTTATACAGCCTAGGTCAATGTTTCTCAATCATCTGGGGGTCTCGATATCCTTAAGATAACCTTTACTTGGGGGATCGTAGATAAATACAAAGTTTATTCTTTAATGATAATATGGAAGGCCATTAATTCTAATTGGTAGGAATTCTAATGAATATGTATAACGATTAGCCCGTTGGCGCAGTTTGTAGTGACCCTGCTTTCTGCTCCGAGGGTTGTGGGTTCGATTCCCACCCCGAGTCTGGGTGTAATATACATATTTATTTATATATTCATATATGTATTATTTATAAGTATGTGTATTGAAAAAAAAATTGTGTTTGCTCGCAAACGAAAAAAAACCGACTTCAATTACATCGACGAGTAATACAAATCGACGAAAAAATAGTCAAGTAACTACGCGTTATCAAAGATTACTCCAAAAGTTGTAATCAGATCTCGATGAAATTTAAATGTGACTACATGATAAACATTAGCTTTCGATTAAATTAAAAATTATTAAAATCGGTACACCCAGTAAAAAGTTATTGCGGATTTTCAAGAGTTTCCCTCGATTTCTCTGGGATCCTATCATCAGATCCTGGTTTCCTTATCATAGTACTAAACTAGGGATATCTTCTTTCCAACGAAAAAAGAATTATCAAAAGCGGTACACCTAGTAAAAAGTTATTGCAGATTTTCAAGAGTTTCCCTCGATTTCTCTGGGATCCCATCATCAGATCCTGGTTTCATTATCATGATACTCAACTAGGGATATCACCTTTCCAACAAAAAAAGAATTATCAAAATCGGTACATCCAGTAGAAAGTTATGCGATATAATACAACGTAGGTCGACGACAAAAGCGTCAAGTAAAAACTCATTATTAGATATAGCTCGAAAAGTAGTTGTTAGATCTCAAATAAATTTAAATGGGACCAATTGACACACACCACCTTTCGATTAAAAAAAAATTAGTCGAAATCGGTCCACACGGTCAAAAGTTCTGATGTAACATACATAAAAAAAAAATACAGTCGAATTGAGAACCTCCTCCTTTTTTGGAAGTCGGTTAAAAAAATGTAGCTATACCAGTCGGCTGTTACCTATACACAAGCATTAAGTTGCTTACTTTAGGACCGTGTGTGTATTGTGTAGATTTTTATATATATATTCTTATTAATAGGTACGGGACAATTTAAGAGCAGCTCGAACGAGGAAGTACCTCAACCTTACAGAAGGTCACAGCTGAATAATACTGCTATCCTGCAGTGTAGTAGTCCTGTGTGAGTAAGGTTGAGGCTCCTGGGGATGATCGGAGCTAAAGTCGATAAAACACTTGCAATGCTCCCGGCGTTGAAGGCTATAGTAACCGCTTACCATCAAGCGGGCCGAATAAATATACGCTTCAGCCTGTAATATCCCACTGCTGGGCATAGGCCTCTTTCCCCATGTAGGAAGGATCAGAGCTTAATCCACCACGCTGCTCCAATGCGGGTTGGCGGATATATTCCCTAATATGAGTAACGAACGCTGTCATGTGTACATTTTTTTTTCAAGTAGGTTAATCGTTTAACGCATTTTTCTTTGCATCGCTTTACATAACGTAATAAATATATATGGTGATGTGTCTATTAATAAAAAACGTTTTTTTATGACTATTTTAAAAACTTCCAATGGCGTGTAATAAAGCTTAACCGACATTCGTTAAGTAAAAATGAGTAATGTAATTGCACAATACAATACTTCCGGTTTGTTACGTGTGATGATGTTTATCGTCACTGCTTCAGTTCTGAAGGTGTTAGCGTGTTACTTTATGGCCTAAAAGAAGTTCAGATGAGTAGGCTGTAATTGTCTGATATCAGATTAAGGATCTGTTTCGTCGGATACTTGTAAGGTTTATTTAGCATATAAGTTTTCCACCTGCTGATAGGCTTTATCAGCAGGTGAAAAAGTGTTTGGGAGTGTGTGTGAGGAACATGGTGTTGAATTCCTCATCAACCATTGTAAAGGGAGGATCCTCCGACCAGACGGAAGTTGTGTCTGGCGGCCTAACGCCCCGATGGTTCTTGTTGGGTTCTTGTAGGTATATATACTCAATCACTCTGATAACTTTGATAGCGCGATGTAGGATACGTCAGTTTTTCTCTAGTTACGTATTTCATAGTCGCGCGATAGATGTCGCCACAAGGGGATTCACTCAGATTAGTCTCTACAAACAGAGAGACATACAAACTGAACCTGTTTATGAGTATTACATTGTTACTCAAGAGATTAAATTAGTTTTTTCCAATAAAATGATGCAATTACTATTAAAATCATTATAAAATGCGTTTGAACACGTACCGACATTATCAATTACATCTTTAATGTTTTCGTTATCTATCACGGAGACTCTTTATAGCTATCTCAAATATATGTTATGTAATAGAAGTATATATATATATATATATATATATATATATATATATATATATATATATATATCTGCTGTGTGGTTACGGCAGTAAAAAATATAGCAACCCCTCTCTTCCCGTGTCTATCGTAAGAGGCGACTAAGGGATACCAGTTCCACTACCACCTTGGAACTGAAAAATCCGACTGATGGCGGGATAGCCATCCAACTACTGGCTTTGAAATACACAGGCCAAAGAGGGGCAGCAGCGCTTCGGTGCGACAAATCCAGCCCTGCGGTCATCAACCCGCCTGCCCAGCGTGGTGACTATGGGCAAAACACATGAGTTCACGCAATTTTTGGCGCGAACTTATGGAGGCCTTTGTTCTGCCGGGCCTGAAAGTCGCGTCAAAATCGGTCCAGCCATTTCAGAGATTAGCCGGAACAAACAGACAGACAAATTGTAAAAAAATGGTATTTTGGTACATGTACCGTGTATACCCATATCCATTTAATAAAAAGCGGTTATTTTAACATTTCAAACAGACACTTCAATTTTATTTATGTTATAGATTATTTACTTAATTCTAATCGTGATTGTTATATGCTAATGTACATAATTAATGTTATTTCTTCTTAGAAGTGTCTCCTTTATATAAATTTATATAAGACCATTTGATTATCGTACGGTTAATCTTCACTGTTTATTTATTTATTTATTTATTTATACTTTATTGCACAATACATTAAAGAATTGTACAAAAGGCGGGCTTAATGCTGAAGGCATTCTCTACCAGCCAACCTTAGGACGTACAAGAGCAGACGTTTGTAGGTGTGCAAAATCGAGTATTAGTAAAAATTCAGATAAAGAATAAAAAAGATAGGAATATAAAGTAACGTTAGTGTCTTAGTATATACATGAATGTTTACTGTTATACTGTTCTAAAGATTTTAAAACGAATTAAAAATATAGGAGTAAATCCTATTTGTGTTACTGAGTTCGGACACAGCAGGGAATATCCTGCTCAAAATCTGGAGCAGCCTGACTGAGGATGTATGTAATGTCGAGATACATCACAGCTAAATAATACAGATATCAAGTAATGTGTTCCTGTGGTGAGTAAGGTGAGCTATGGGGAATTGGGGATAGGGTCGCCAACGCGCTTGCTATGCTTCTGGTGTTGCTGGCGTCTATAAGCTACGGTAATCTCTTACCATCAAGTGAGTCGTACGTAGTTATCTGTAAAAAAAATACGTGTTGTCTTATAACTTTTTACTGGGTGTACCGATTTTGATTATTCTCTTTTATATCGAAAGCTGGTGTCATTTAGTCCTAGTAGTTTTTTTAACAGTAGTATAAATAGGACGCTTTTTTTAAATTTGTTATGATAACAATATCTGACCTACAACAATTTCAATGAAGTCGAAAGCGTAGTTACATTTCTAGTATAAAAAGTTATTCAACCTTGCTTTAATCAAGTTTAAATGTTCTATCAAAAGACAGCTAAACCGAAATAACACAGGAATAGTTCCGTACAATATTTAAAATATACAACTACAACGTACGTACGTACAAAATTCTTTATTTTATGAAAATAGCACATAAAAAATTAAAAGTAAAAAACTTTAAAAAAAAAAACCATACCGATACACACCGACATACACCGACACACACCGATACCCACCGACACATACTGACACCCCGAGACCCCAACGCCCCGAAATGTTCTCAAACGACTACTACATCATACATACTCTACATCTTCAAGTGAACTAGCTTATTTTTTTATTTGAAAATATAACAATTTGTGAATGCAGATCCTACATCAGAATTTACGGAAAGTGTTTCAAACTGTAATGAGAAACAACATCAGAATTTACGGAAACTATTTCAAACTGTAATGAGAAACACGTGAAATGCAACGCTTCAGCCTGTATTATCCCACTGCTGGGCATAGGCCTTTTTCCCCATGTAGGGGAAGGATCAGAGCCAAATTCTCAATAAATTTCAACGGGACCACATGACTAGCAACAGCTTTGAGTAAAGAAAAAAATCATCAAAATCGGTACATCCAGTAAAAAGTTATGAGCTAAAATGCATACAAAATACATTTAAATTAACTCTTCTCATTTTTAGGAGTCGGCTAATAAAATGACCATTTCATTAAGGAACCCTGAAACATACACATACACATACTCACACATGCCCGTGACCGAGTGACGATTATTAAGGTCTCCTACATATTTGCCTCGTTACAATTATTTATATAATATGTAATGACATAACAGATTTTAAAAAATTCAATGTTATGTAATTAAATAGGTATTTGTAATGTGTGGGGTTGATAATTTGCTTCAATCTCTGTAGTTTATTCTCCACGTTATTATATATTCTTCTCCATTCTACCGCTATAATGGCAAATAATCGTATAATCCACCTGATGAAGTATATAATGGCAGTCTTTGTGAGTATCCCCACCGTGCCTCGAAGAGCACGTGAAGCTGGCGCTCCCGGTTGTTATCATGTACACCGATGTGCGATCGTTACTCATTGTAGAGAATATATCCGCCAACGCGCATTAGAGCAGCGTGGTGGATAAAGCTCTGATTGTTTGTTCTCCTACATAGGGAAAGAGATCTATGCCCAGCAGTGGGATATTACAGGCTAAAACTTGAAGCATATAATGATAGGTAATGTGACTGTCACTCAGTGATAAATAATAATAATAATATAAATAAGTCAGGAAACATACGTATGGCTTACCTGATGGTAAGCGATTACCGTAGCTTATAGACAGACGCTTGCAACACCAGAAGCATTGTATGCGTGTTGCCGACCCCATTCCCAATTTCACCCAGGAGCTCTGGTCACTTTATTCACTAACAGGAACACAATAGTGCTTGAAAGCAGTATTATTTAGTTGTGGTCTTCCGTAAGGTCGAGGTACTTCCCCAGTCGGGCTGCTCCATATTTTGAGCAGGAAATTTCAAGCTGTGCCGTACCTGTTAAGAAACATGTAACATGTAGTGGTAGCCTCGTCCCAGCCGGTTTTCCAAGTCAAGACACAGACTTACCTAGATTAATGCGAAAACTACTCTTTAAAATATGGTTATTCTGGAATAGGTAGTTTAAAATATTTATTCGGTACGTTAACCGTTTTTTTTTTGTACAAGGTGTGAAAATTTTAATTCCTTAACGCCTACTTAATACCTAGTATGGTATCGTAGTTATACTAGTAATATCGACAAACGAGTCTAGTACACTCGTGAAGTTAGATGTATCAGGTCAGAGTTAGGTTTAGTATTATATTTCAAAACAAAAAATTTAAATAAATATCAACATTTCCATTGGTTATTTGTTTAGTTTTTAACCGACTTTAAAAAAAGAAGGTTCTTAATTCGATTTTTTTAAATGTATGTTACCTCTGACCTTTCGACAGGATGGACCGATTTCGATTTTTTTTTTTAATCGAAAGGATGAATTGGTCCAACCGCTTTCGAGTTTTGGACCTTAACAACACATTAGGCTATTTATTCTTATTTATTTTTACTACTAGATGACCAGGTAAACTTCGTAACTCTTACATATATTTGGGAAAAATTAGCATAAATTTTTTTCTGAACGCACCTATAAATATTTGACAACCAAGTGACAATTTTTTTGACAACAGACGTCTGTCGTCTGTCTGTCTGTCTGTCTGTCCGTCCGTCCGTCCGTCCGTCCGTCCGTCCGTCCGTCCGTCCGTCCGTCCGTCCGTCCGTCCGTCTGTCTGTCTGTCCGTCGAGCCCGTCTAGCCCGTCTAGCCCGAGTAGCCCGTGTAGCCCGTGTAGCCCGTCTAGCTCGTCTAGCTCGTCTAGCCCGTCTAGCCCGTCTAGCCCGTCTAGCGCGTCTAGCCCGCCCGTCTAGTCTAGCTATTATATTACTAATTATGAGTTTGATTCCATGGAAGATGGGCTGGGTGCTGGTATGGGATGCAACCTGTTCAGACACGCTGGCCCCTTCCCATCTACATGGAACCAACAACAGAGCTGGTGCGGCTTGTGAAGCGGCTGAAAAAACTAAAACATACAAATACAGGAGTCTAGGCTCCGAATATGATTTTGTCCCATTCGGTGTCGAAACTCTTGGTCCGTGGGGTCCTAGCGCTATAAGACTTTTTAAGGAAATAGCAAAAAGGTTATTCGACGTGACCGAAGAGTTGGCAGCTACTTCGGACAAAGGATTAGTCTAGCTATTCAAAGGGGGGAACCGCTGCCAGTATCTACGGAACCTTGCCTAAAGGGACTCCTTTTAATAATATTTTTTAGTTATTATATAATAATAACTAAAAAATATTTAAATATAAACCTTAAGTATTATATATATAATATATATATAATACTTATATAATAAATAATAATAATATCGGTGTAACGTTTATCTCTACTACAGTACTTGTCAAAGAACCTACAAATCGGACAACATATTCCTTCAATGTACACAATTTGTAGCACTTAGCGAGAAAGTGAGCCAATCGCTCTTGATAATACCGTTTTCACTACGTGTTATTTAACTAGTCTTCCGACCTGTCTTTGCGTGTGTTCTAGGATTAACTATGCTATCTATGTGTATTTAATAGCTGACTTATATTATTCTGTTCGAGATAATATTAATTATAATATTCTTAGTAATTTTACAAATGCGAATGTTTGTGAAGTTGGATGCACTCGTATGTTACTCCTTCGCAAAAACTGCTGAACTGATTGTTATTTTGACGTGAAAACGTCTATTGAATCGATGAACGCCGGCTACATGTACGAAATAGGATGACCCATTATTGCTTTAACCTCATTGTAGCGTTACACTCAATGTTACGTTCATTGTACGCTTGCACCGCATCTATCTCTCTTCCACTCGATTGGTCTATGCGTCCGAGAAGATGTTTTGTTATGACGTTGTCACGCTAAACTATTGTCCGTTAACCAACTATAATAGAATATAATTATATCAAATTTTGATACTATTTTTTCTTGAGAAAATAATGAAATAGATGTTTAATCCTGTATCATTGATTAGTTTTTTTTTTATTTTCTTACAGATACAAGTAACGAGGTCCAAATGCATACCCTGCGGCACTCCGATGACAGCTCGGCTCTTCCAGCTGGCGATGCGAACTACAACCAGACACACATAAAGACAAGCTCAAGCACCGATCTAGACGTTAAAAACAATTATAACACGAAAAATTTTTCAAGCGTAACTCTGTCGAAAGCCTCGACAAAATCAGATGACGATTTTGATGTAAATGAGTATTTTGCTAGGTTGCAATGCACTAGGTACGTGAGCGCGCCTCTAAATAGCAATATAAAAGAAGATCAGAACGCAAACCTGCCAACTGAGGATAATTTGGAAGAAATTAATCTTAATGAGGATAAAACAAATGCTGATGAAGTACAGCAGAGCCTAACGGCGGATATTGCGCAGAATTTCTCTCAGCTACCAACCGTTTTGCCTCAAGTTGCAAGTGCTGTGTTTAGCTCGTTTTCAAATATGCTCAGTTTGAAGAGTAGGGAACAAACGCCTGATGATAGGGTCCAGTATAATGATGGAGCCAGAAATGTTCAATCGGGAGTGCCAGAGGATAAGGTTGTGCCACAAAACGTTGTGCCGCAAAATGTTTTGTCACAAAGTGCTGTGCCACAAAATGTGGCGCCACCAAGCGTTGCACCGCCTCCGCTGAAAGAGCCGCCGACACTTGGTAAGTTTTTAAGATTACTAATTTTTAATACAAAGTACAATCTTACTAATCGGCGAAGGTTTGTAAGAGTGAATGGATAGATAGTTGGACATGGAAGTGCTTGGGAACGATGACGGGGTAAAATGAGTACATGGTAAATCCATTTATTAATAATATTATTTATCAAAATACGTACGTATCAAGGCGTTATAATAGATTAGTTTTTCTTTTACGCTTCAGCCTGTAATATCCCACTACTGGGCATAGGCCTCTTTCCCCATGTTAGAGAAGGATCAGAGCTTAATCCACCACGCTGCTCCAATGCGGATTGGCGGATATATTCCTACTATGAGTAGCGATCGCTATCAGGTGTACACGATAACAACCGGGACCGACGGCTTAACGTCCTCTCCGAGGCACGGTGAGGAGACCCACAAGGACTGCACAAACACCTAGACCACGGCGAACACCTGTATGGCCGATACAAATGTTTGTCGTGTGCGGCGATCGAACCCGTAACCGCCAGCGCAACAGGTACATTCCATGGCTGTAACCGTTGTTGTTTTCTTTTATGTGAGATAAATTGGATTGAGCTCCGATACTTCTTTTTCAAGAACAAGGAATCCGAATTAACCAATAAAAATATGGAGGAAATAGATCTGAGTAGCGATTGACTTCAAATTTTTTTTTGTTTATTACTTGATAATTATGTAAACTGTGTACAGAGCGTGGGTTGAACAATTTGTCTGTAATCATTTTCTCACGGCAATTCGCACTTTGAACCACGCATCCTACGTATATATTAACAGTGTTAGTATGTCCGTCTTTTTATCAAATATAATTTTCTAGCATACCGGGCGATCTTTCTGATCGCGATTATTATTTTTTTCTCGTGATTATTGAGTATTTTGTTTTTCTTTTATACTGACCATGTCCTGTAATATTTTCCAGTTTGGAAGTTATGCGCGTACATATATTTGGGTGATTCATCTTTATGTATAAAAAAGATTAAAATTAATTGCTTGAAAGCAACTGTGTTAGCGCGGGTAGTTTTAACAAAAAAAAAAAAAAATGGGCTATAATGTCAAAATTTATTATCAGATATTTCCTGCTATGTCCAACTTGGTATGTGGATACTTCTCTGTACTTTACAGAAGATCACAGCTAAATAATACTTATCTCCTGTAGCGTTGTATTCCTGCGTGAGTAATTTAGCTAGAGTTTCTGAAGGTGCGTTGTGTGGACAGCGCGGGTTGATTCGGAGTGTTGCAAGATACGCTTGTATGTAACAATATTAAAAAGAAAAACCAAATATACGGGGCGGATGTCAATGATTCTTTCTTACTTAAATGTAAATCAAAAACGACTGAATCATTTTAAAAATTATTTCATCAGGAAGGTGCTGAGTTATTGTTGAGTGACATAGGCCATATCTTAATGGAAAAAACTCAACAGTCCAAATTGTTTGAAAACATTTTTATTTTATATAACTAAGTCAGCAAACAAGCTTATATACCCCTGCAACACCAGATACATCTCAAGCGTGTTGCCGACCCTGTTCCCAATTCCTTTACTCACCTTATTCACCAACAGGAACACAACACTGCTTGAAAGCAGTTTCATTTAGCTGCGATCTTCTGTAAGGTCGAGGTACTCCAGTCAAGCTGCTCTATATTTAGAGCAGGAAATTTCCTGCTGTGCCCTACCTAAGTTAATTAAGCTTTAAAAAAAGTAGCTTACTAAAAACATATGTTCTGATGAATGAAATGGGCTATAAAGTATACAAGTCATGTAAGGAGCGGAACAATACCCTCTCATTATAATTTAATAACATTTCCGAAGTGAAGTCGCCAATATAACAAAGCTTACTGTATGATAATTGTGACCTTATAAAAGTACATAGTGAAGACTAAATAATTATCTTCAGCCGTTTCACCTGCGAGGTGACCTCTGGGTCACCGAACATGTGAAAATTAACATTTTTGACGAACGAAGTTATCGAGATGACATAAGTTTTATATTATAAATACAAGAATAGTTTGTGCGTAACTATTTTTTGTAATGTTGTGTGATTCCTTAAAAACGATTACTGAATAAAAAAAAAATCTATAAAATGGATCATATTTAAATCTTTAAGAATAAAACTTTAAAATGACACATCATAACGTAATATAAGCGTAGTAAGCTTAACGTTACCGCCGGCGCAGCCGGGCGTTGGAGGTCAGGCTTACCTGGGTTCGATCCTGGACCCTGTATCCCCTATTCTGCAGACGGTAGACTGATCCGGTTAAGCGTTGCTTAAGTGGGGTGGTCGGCTGGGGGTCGGGGTACCTTCGGCTGACTTGAGACCCCGCACCTCGGGAGGGGTGGTCTTGCCTTTCATTTATCTGAACCCTATTGGGTTCCGATAGATGGCGTTACGAGAAACGTAACGAGGTCATTCGTTCAGTAGATTTTACTCTTCATATTTGTTTCTTGTCTTATATGAAAATCGATTGTTAAGGAGTTAAACTCCAACAAATTGAAATATTGGCAAATGCTTCTGAATATAAGAGAAGGGTCAGAACTTTTGGTAGTGTGAAGAAAAGGGAGGATCCTACTTAATGACTTTGAAAACTCTGATAGCGCGATGTAGCATACGTCAGTTTTCTCCAATTACGTAGTTTGTAGTCGTTCGTATTTCGCGCGATAGATGTCGCCACAAGCTTAACACCCAACGCAGCTCTATCGCGGGTTGGCGGGATATATTGCCTACTATGAGTAACCATCGCTATCACATGATTATGATAACCACCGGTACAGCTTAACGTGCGTACAACGTAACGCTTAACTCAGTACGATATATAAGAATTAAAATGTAATTATTGCTTTTTACAATGGGTCATACGAGTTCACGTACGTCGAGATTTTTTATTATAATAATAATGAAATTATTATTATTTTTTTATACCTCTGATTACGTTATGATGTGTCATTTTTTTAGGGTACCGTGGAGAACCGTAATAACCTCAACTATAATATATAAAATATAATTTTATAGTCATTACGTAAGAGATATTTTGCAAATAATAATTATAGAGGTGTTAAGATGACAAAATATTTTTTTTAAATAAATATCATATAACATACACAAACCGTCATCTGTTCCTATGGTAAGCAACTTAATGCTGTGTTATAGGTAACAACCGACTGTTATAACTTTTTTTTTTTTGATAAAAATACATAGAAATAATACATAATTATATCAAATATATAAAATTCTCGTGCCGCGGTGTTTGTAGTTAAACTCCTCCGAAACGGCTTGACCGATTGTCATGAAATTTTGTATGTATATTAGGTAGGTCTGAGAAACGACCAACATCTATTTTTCATACCCCTAAGTTATAAGGGGGGGTGGAAGAGATCAAGGGGCTTTATAACATATATGCCAAAACAACGTTTGCGGGGTCAGCTAGTAAATATATAAATACAAATATTATATTACACCCAGACCAACGGGCTAGTCAAATTATTTTTAGATTTTTTGACTTTCTGTATGTTTTTACCGATACCACTTGAAATTTGCTGCACGAATACAGGTGCAGTTGTCTTAGTTGTAATCCTGGTAATTTCTAACTTGAAATATACTTTGTGGCTCATATTGGTTTTTCATGCAGTTTTCACTGATCAACAGTGAGGTGGGTTCACGAGAAATATTTGGGTGTAATCATGTACAAAAGTGTTGTGTAAATCGTTTGAAATCTAACGAGGTTTTTTTATATACAACTAGGTCGACAAACAAGTGTACGGCTCATCAGATGGTATACGATCACCAAAGCCTATATATGCCTGCAAGACCAGAAGCATCGCAAGTGTGTTGCCGACACGAACCCCAATCCACCCAGGAGCTCTGGTCACCTTAATCGCCACAGGAACACAACACTGTTTGAGAAAAGTAGTATTACAGTATTTTAGCTGTGACCTTCTGTAAGGTCAAGGTACTTCCCCAGTCGGGATGCTCCAGGTTTTGAGCTGAATATTTCCTACCTCAGTGACATGTCGATTGCTGATAATGTCGAAACTATAGAGCGTCAGTTTTTGTCAAAAAGACTGCCATATCCTTTTATTACTAAACTAAAGCTTGATAATTAAACAGTTATCAATGATGACTTATAATATCAACTTAGAAATAGAATATTATGTGGTGTTATGGGACACCAGGTAGGAACGAAGTTCCTTCGGATAGTATAGGAGCAACACAATTTGAAAAAAATATTTATATATATTTTCTAGTTCTTGATTTTTTTTTTTTTTAATTTTGTTTATTAGTTTTTAATTAAGTACATAAAATTATTTAGGAAATTTAGTATTTTAGAAAATAACAAATACCGTAAAATAAAATAAATCAAACAAAATTATAATAATTCAGTGAAATAAAAAAACACGTGTCTCTTTATTTATTTTTGTCGACAGTATAAAATTACATAAATAATTTAAAAAAAGTTTACTAGTAATGTTTTAGTTTTACAAACGTCATATTATACGTTACGTCACTTCCGTTATATATTTTTCTTACGGTTTTATTACATTTTTTTCAGTTCGGTCGCCAGCCAAATGTCAAGCCTGCCGTAAGGAACTTCGTTCCAATAAATGTTTTCATCATCATCAGCCTATCGCCAGTTAAATACTGGAAGTAAGCATCGCCCAGGGTTCATCACAGGCTGGTGCCTTCCGTTTTCGCTATCCAGTCACTACCAGCCTCTTAAAGTCGTCTGCCCTTTTGGCTGGAGATCGTCCGACACTACGTTTGTCGAGTAATGGCTCAAATTCGAGAACGTTGCTGCAACGATCATCAGTTCTATGACAGATGTGACCGGCTCACTGCCATTTCAGCATGCCACATTTCTGAACAATGTCAGTTATTTTGGTCTTCTACCGGATGTCTCATTTCAGACATTGTCCCTTAGTGAGATCCCGAAAAAAGACGTCTCCGTAGCTGATTGTTATACATTATATTATTGTTATATAGAACTTGTTATACGGAACCCTTCGCTTCTGCAATCGACTCGCGCTTGACAGCTTTTTTTTTATCGTTGTCTCGCGTCGCGATCATCATTGAATTTGATACTTTCCCGTTAGTTGGTTAGCTTTATGTGTTAACTAATCGGACCGCGCGGTTTCACTTGTGTTGAGTCTTTGTACTGTGCCAACCCGAAGTAGAACATCGTGGTGGATTAAGCTGCGACCCTTCTCTTATATGGAGAAAGAAGTCTATGCCCAGCAGTGGGATATTACAGGCTGAATCTATTTAAAATAAAGTGTGTGTAGCAATTCACACACTGCAGAAGTGATACTTCTAAAAGTCGTAGGAAGGTAGGCCGTTACGATTTGTTATAACGATGATCACGGACTCGTTGAAAAGGTCGTAAGCGCCCTATAAAACGCGTCGCTCACGCGTTTTGACCAGTTACGTATTCTATCTCATTCTCTCGTATACAATTGTGTGTTTGTTTCTTTATCGTGATGAATTTACGTTTCACCTAGTTACAAATCATGACGATTCTAAAGAAGTTTCACTTCGAAAATATATCAATATGTTTGTCTTTACCAGCGATTGTACCAGATTCGCTTGCAATTGTTCCACAAATAAGAGTAAATCGACTTTTTCTTTTGTTGCTCAGGAACAAAGTTTTTATATATGAAAATTTTAAGAATTGTTAATGATACAACGCTTTCGATGACAACGAGCGAAGGAACCACAGACTTTATGAATATATTCATTCTTACATATATACTAGCTGACCTGGCGAACTTTGTACCGCCTTCTTCATTTTTTTCTTAAATATAATAATTAATATATCAAAATAAAATATAGCCTATCTTTCAAGTTGGATCGAACTGAACATGGTATGCGAATTTTATTATAATCGGTTAAGTGGTTTAGGAGTCCATTGAGGACAAACATTGTGACACGAGATTTATATATATTAAGATTAGTTTGACAATACGCTACAGCTGACTTTACTGTCTATATTTTCATATACATAATGATAAAAGTATAATAATAATATATTAAAGTAATAATACGTAGAGAAAATTTAAAATTAAATATATGATTTCACTTTCCATAAACCCGGCGAGATACTCAATAGTCCAATTAAGAAGTTAGCGTCAGGTTTTCTGGACGACGGCTGCCTCATTATAGCTAATAACTGGTCTGAGATACGAACTGGGTGTATAACGAGAAATTGTGTACTAATATTGTTTATAATATTAAAGTAAAACTGTTTGTAGCATGTTGATTTTAGAACTTATGGAAAAATTATATTGCTGACCTGGCGAACTTCGTACCGTTATGTTTTTTAATATTTATTTATTTATTTAGGATCACCAGTAATTGTTAACACTAATTACACAATAACGTAAACCTAATCTTAATAAATACTTTAGAGCTAAGTGTTACAATTTCGTAAGGTGAACACCACATGCAAAAAGAAGCGTTACATTCCAAAATAAAAAAAAAAAAAAATTTAAAATGTATAAAAATCAACAGTCACCAATCATACATAAGAAGTAGTGACCTTAACAACAATTCGTCCATGCCTCGCACAATTCCCGTCTGAGCTTGGTAAATGAGTCGGCATAGTGCCATAAAAATCTCGGTCATTAATCGAAATAAAATATAGCCTATATTTTATGTTGGACAGTTGGATTGGATTAAAATCGATAGCTCAGACTATTATGTATATATAGGTTAGTAACAAAATGAGCTGTAATGATTTTTTTTTTAAAGAACAAATTATGTTTTTATTTCGTTTAAAATAGTTTATTTATTATCTTTCGACGATTTTCTTTCCATTTATTTGTATTTTCCCCATTGTATTGTTAAAATTGATAAATATGGGTCCATCTCTGGATTGAACTCTTTGTAAAACAATTGAATGTTATCAAAATTGTTTTACAACTGTCAAAGATATCAATGGAATATATAAAGACGATTATTTTGTGTTAAAATTTCATGCCACGATTCCTTGTCCTTATCACACTGTTATTCAAATGTAAAGCAAAAAAAAAAAAACCGTATGCCGTGTCTAGTGCATTGACATAGATAAACCTCTTCTCTCTACTACTACGATAATTCGTATTTTTTTTTCATGTTATGCAGCCGTTACGCTACATCACTAAAAAGGGTTAGTTACTAAAAAATTTGGGACGATGGTCTGTTCATTGTATTGACTTGTATTTTAGTGGTTGTAGTCTTACTCTATACACTGTACTGACTACATATTTTTGTACTTTTAAATGAATGTGACATCTTTTCATTAAAAAAAAGTCTTGTAATTACCCATTTGTTACTGTTTGTTCCAGGTACCGCGTCAAGCTACCGTATCACGACGAAAAAGAAAGTATATGCTCAAATACCTGGCTTGAGCTCCAGAGACAGTCACGTACACTTTCCACCTTCGAGCACAGCTCCATATTTTGCAGAAGCTAAAGCAGCTAACACACAAACAGCTAGACCAGTACAAGCTGATAATAAATCTGAAAATTTAGCAACAGGATTTGCTAATCAATACTCAATTTTAAGTCCACCTACATTTGTAGAGAGCATTAACCAAAAAGGGCTTGAAGAAACTCCGAGTACTTTTACAATCAATCCTGTTGCTATTGAAGAAAAGAGTGATTTAGCTAAGCTACCAATTAATTATATGGTACCATCGCAAGAGAGTAATATACCATCTGCAGCTGAAGAAAAAGAAACACATATTCCACAACAACATTCAATACAACCTACTCAACAAACGATTTCCCTAAATGCTCAGCCGTCTACCGCTATAATCCCACCACCACCCATGTTTTCAAACCTAACACAAAGAGATAGTAAACCATCTGTAGGAAATTCGGTGTTACCGCCATCAGTAGCTAGACGGATATCCGCAAATCAGCCTATAATAAAACCTCAGGCGCCTCCAAGTGTGATTTCGAATAAAAATCTCTTTGTTCCAAATTTAGATCCAAGTTACGCTAACCAAAATGTTGAGGCAACGTTTGAATATAAATCTTACGGTGAACAGAGTTATGGCGAATCATTTGATTTGACTAGTAATATTGGAACTATTCATGGAAATTTCCAAAATATCCAAAATCAAAATGACGTCGAAACTAATAACGTTCCAAAGGTTAATGTGTCACAAACAGTTTTACAATCGCCAAGTTTTCCTTTAAGTAACTCAGGAATTTTAGGATGTACAGTTCCTGTTGCGTTTGATGATTCTAAGAACACATATTCTTCAAAAGATTTGTCTACTCCATCACAAAATCCGAAGCCTGTTGACGCATTTGTATCTCCTTCAATTTTTAATCCACAAACAGAAACATCTAAATTTTTGACCAATACTGTGACACCCAACTTATCTCATCTAACACAAGATCATGTATCATCGTCAACGTTTTATAATCCATTACAAACTGATTTCGCTCCTAAACAAGATGAGCACAAAAACGTTCCATCCGTTGAATTCAGTCAAATACCTCAACAATTTGGTAATATACCCCCGGAACCACCTAAAACAATACAGGAGCCCCCAAAAATTACTGGTAACCTCAATTATAGAATGTCAAAAAAGAAACCGCAGTATTATTCTGGTCCTATCGAAGGAGTTGGAAGTATAAGTAATAATATTAAACCGATTATCAATCCTGTTGAACCAAAATCGTTTCAAGGTGCTCTTTTCACTCCAGATCAAACAATAGGCGCTATAAATACTTTCTATCCAGATTATAGCATGAGTAGCTTGCAAGAACCAACACCGTTTGACATAAGTAAG
Organism: Melitaea cinxia; assembly: GCF_905220565.1. NCBI lineage: Eukaryota > Metazoa > Arthropoda > Insecta > Lepidoptera > Nymphalidae > Melitaea > Melitaea cinxia. Next base: position 6,077,315 of record NC_059418.1, on the reverse strand, counting down.
CCAGCTACGATAGAAAGCTACCCGAGTTACGAAATTCAAAAACAAAATCCACAAATACAACCAGAATACAACACAGCGTTTGATTTGAGCAGACCAACAACAGAGAAATATGAAGAACCCCAACAAGAATTTAAAGGATTCGGAATTATTGGATCGCTAAAATCTAAACTTAGTTCTATAGATATTAATAAGATTCAACAACAAGTAACAACCTTTTTTGACCCCGCATATAATGCCGCATCAATTGAGAGTGACAGATCAGAAAGTAAACAGTACGTGTATCAGAATGTGTCTGAAAGCTACTCTAATTATCCTCAAAATGAAGGTTCTACTTTAGAAGTGTTTGTTCCTAATGTGAATCAAGAACAAACATTTGGAAATCCATATTCTTATCAAATGGATCAAACGCAACAAATTAATCAACCGCAACAGTATTATCCAACGCTAGATTACTATAATACACAAAATCAACAACAAATCTATCCAAATCAAAATTACTATTCTGACTGGTATAACAACTACAATCAACAACAACCTCAAGTTGCAGAACATTTTAAAACTTCAACAAATCTTACCCAAGAGGTTCTAGAAAGTAATAAGAATGTAGATTATACTTTGAGTAAAACGATGGAAGAAATGAAATTGTCATCAAATATTCCACCTTATTCAGATAAAAGTATAGCTTTCCAAACTAAAAACCCTGAAGTACAAGAACAAAAACCAAACGCTATAGTACCAGAAGCAATTGACTCATCGTATAGCCTGTTTGATTATAAGCAGCCGGCGCAAATTGCGTCAGACAATAATAAGCTAAAAAACAATATTTTAAATACTGACCATTCTGATTTGAAGATACAGCAATATCAATCATCGCAAGGCACCACAGATTCTTCATTGAAATTTTTTTTTGACAATCCAAGTATCGAATTTCTACCTGAAGCTAATATAAGAAGAAAATCTCATGAATCGCAAAGCCTAATAAACAATGAAATATCTCAGTCAACTGTACAGCAATCATTAAAATCTATTTTTGACAGTTCTCTGCCCAAAGAAAAACCGGCAAAACAAATTGATTTTAGTTTCGATACTACTCATGGTGGCTATGGTTCAGATTTTGTAGGTGATGTCCCTAAAATATCTCAAGTTTTGAATGATCCTTCATCTAAAGGGTTTTTTGACAAACAAACATCGCTCGTACTACCATTTGCAATTAAAAAACCCGATGAAATTAAAATAACATCGAAAGACGAAAGATCGTCTGGAATCTTGCAATCCAAACCTGTGGAACCAGTGGAACCCTTACCAGAAATTAGCAGAATCAAAGATAATATTCAGCACATTCGAAGTGTTTTTGGTAAAAACGAGTTAATAAGTGAGATTGGTCAATCCAGTGATAATTTCTCTGCAATTCAAAAAACCGACTATAGAATTCCGGAATCAATGTTACCTCCAGGTATCTTAACAAAGAATAATTCTGAAAGAAGAGATAGCACAAACTTACCTTCCGTAAAAAGTTTGCAAGAAACGACAGATTTGAATGCAAACGCTTTTTCATTGTTTGATTCATCTTCTAATGTTACTTCTGTACCTTTGTTCAACGTTTCAAGTCCTTTAACTGGATCTTTACAAGATACTAATGATTTCAGAGACCTAGCAACGAAATTAGAAAACGTATCTTTATTTCAAAACGATACAGAAATTGATTCCCAACCGACCTACAACTTGTTTGGTAATGTAGAAGCTGCTGATATCAAGGAAGTCACAGATAACCAAGTTTCTGACCTAAACATCTGTGAGACTTGTAGAGAAGTTAATAAACCAGAAGAAAAAGAAGCAGATGATTTAACAACACAATTAATAGAAAATATAACGGCTCCTATTCAACTTGCTAATCCCGTTGAATATCCAATAGTTGAGGATGAGACTGTTCCAGTCGATAAACCGGAATATTCTAATCAATTAACAGACATCTCTTTGATTACAGAGAATATTATAGAAGGTATGATCATACCACCGCCAGCTGATATCATAGATGATCTAAACGTGACTGATTCCATTCTGAATTACGGATGGTCGACAAATGAACCTCATTCGTCAGAAGCTCTCTTGGATCATGATTATAATTTCCCGATAGATTCTAACTCAATGGGATTTCTCCAAGATAAATCTCTATTTTTTGAAAATATACCAACAAACGCATGCGACGAAATAAAAGCTGAATACAGAAATTCTCAAGAAGATACTTCTTTATTAACTCATCAAATGACTATACCGTCGGCTCCGCCGGAAGAAGACACAAAATCAGATGAAAGCGGTTTAGACGTTCATTCCATCGAACAAGATGCTAAAAAAGACTTCCCTATTTTTGAGGAATTTGTCATAGAACCATCAGAAACTGATGACGATAAAATTGAATACAGAGAACGGGAAAAATCTTCGGATGATCCGACACAAGATGTGGACACTTTCACTAATAGGGTTGAAAGGTTCAAACAAATGGAAAATACTACAGATGTCCACGATAGCTTGGTTGAAGTTCGTAGAGAATCTAAAACATTTGATTTACCCACGTCGACTAGTCCTGCGATTACTATAGCGTCTTATTTTGATACAGGAAACTATGCGGTTGAAAATCACTATAGAAATACTATAACGTCTCCATCATCCTTGAACTCATTGAATTCAAACTCAACAAAAGCAATGCGAATACCGCCAGGTTTCGAAGAAGAATATCAAAGAAGACTCAGTGGTGTATCATCTCAAGACTTAGTGTGTGGTATAAATAATCAAATTGCTACATACATTCCCGACACTTCAAAAAAAGTAGTTTCCCAAAGTACTAACGTTAATGATGAAAGCATTTGTGATTCAAAAGTTGAATCAATGGTTGAGAAATTGATAGATGATGATAATTCGCCTAAAGACGAAAGACATACACCTTTTTCAAACATTATTGAACCTGATCCAGGAAACAGCAAAGACGATGAAGTTAAAGATCCAGGAAACAGGAAAGACGAGGAAGTTAAAGATCCAGTTGTTGATAAAACTACAAAAGTCGAGACAAAACCTTTACCCGATCCTATAAACTTCTTTTCATCAAACGTTGAAAGCAATGAGGAATCCGAAGTGTACAGTAACTTTAGTAGACTATCCAGCTATTTCACATCACCGCCGCAACCAGACCATTCGAAGTCTTTTTTTGAATTAAGCCAGTCCCAAAACCATTATAGACATAAAACGAACAACCAAACATTTGACTCAATCCAAAATAACGTTAAAAACTTCTTCAAAACAACAAATGTAAATACTTTAAACATTCCACCAAAAAACTCAACAAACATGGCGTTGATTCGTGATTTGTCATCTTCTAAAAATTTTTGTCCTAACGAAGATGTAGTCAAAACAGTAAATTATTTTACCGTCGAATATGATATTGACAGTACAGGTAAAACAAACATAGGTGAACCAATAAATATTAATAAAGACAATCCTCTCAAAGTACATAACACGATTAACATTGATGAAAATTTCAATGAAAGTAGTTATAAATATTGTTGCGATATGTCCGAAAGTATAAAAATTACTGAAAATAAAAATTATAAGGTTAAAAAGTGTATGAATAACGATTCGAGTAATGCAAAAGAGACCATCAATATGGATTCGAATACGGAAAAAGGCGTTAAAAAGTCTTTGAGTGTAAATTTCCGCGAGCAAAACTATCAAGATGAAAATGATGACAACATTATTGTTATACCTGAGGTACTTCAATTCTATACTATTAGATCTTTTCACATAAAACTAAAATATGTATCACATAAACCCATACCCAATTGTTCATGTACTGATTAGTTCTACAATTTACATTCTTGTATTAAACATTTAAAATTAGTCGTAGAATTTCATATCAATTGTAAATAAAATTTGGTGATATTTAATATTGAATCTGCAACATTTTTATTTGCCTTATTAAAATTTCTTGTAAATGAGCACGATGGTTACAAGTTGTTTAGTGGACCATCCAACGCATCTTTAGTACTTGAGTAGTTACAAAAGGGTAGCTGATGGGGTAGAGAAAGACAAAAGAAAGTTTTGGAGTTTGGTTCATAGTACTTTCTGACAGTTACTCGTACCTAAGCTCTAAAATAAATAAATAAGAACTTTATATTTTTTCCTGTTTTATACTTTAAAAAGTATATAATATTTCACAGAATCGAACCTCTTCAGAATACGCTCCAGTGAACCATCACTGGTTCTACCAAGTCGACTCTGAGGAGAAATCCACTTGGAGAGGTTTTTCTGTAGCCGATTCCAGAGCCCTGGAGAATGCTTTCAACAGTCGTAAGTATCTTTATAAATTTTAAGGCATTTAATGAGGGGCACAGCAGGAAATATTTTGCAGCACGTTTGGGAACGTACCTCCACCTTACAGAAGATAACACTACTATCAAGTTATGCTTTGTTAAAAATTTAATATCATATAAAAATCAACCGTTCCAGCGGGTATCGAACCTGCACCTCCGACTGACCGTGTCGGTGCTCTAGCCAATTAAGCTGTGTATCCGCTAGATCGAAATTTTTGATATGATGATTTTATATTCGGTTCTAAGCGCTTCTTGTGCTTTGTTCCTGTGATGAGTAAGGCAAACAGAGCTCCTGGTCGCAGAGTTTAGTATAGTTTTGGCAATGCGCTTGCGATGCTTCTTTATTCCCACCGTCTAAAATCCATGGTATGCACTCACCATCAGGTGAACTATACTCTTTTTTGCCGTTCTAGTAGTATACAAAAAGATATCTATACGAATAAATATAATTGGAGTGTCTGTTTGTAATATTTAAATAACAGCTTTTTACTAAACGCATATGGATGTATACACGGTACATATACCAAAATAACATTTATTATAATTTTTGTCTGTCAGTCTGTCTGTTTGTTTCGGCTAATCTAAGAAATGGCTGGACAGATTTTGACGTGACTAACTGGCAGATAACTGATGTAATGAGGAGTAACTTAGGCTACTTTTGTCTTAGAAATTTATATGTTTTATAACTCTGCGAACTCAACAATACCTTTTTTGTTAATATTCACGCGGACGAAGTCGCGAGCACAGCTAGTATATTTACAAATAATACCAATGCAAACAAAAATTTGTCATCATAATTATAAAACATTTAAAAAATTATATTTCATTACAGCTGATTTAAACGAACACACAGTGGTACCTACAGACGGCGGAAGATATGACGTCAACGTGATGGAGAGAGTCAAAAGAGCTGTGTACTGGGAAGATAAGCCGGCGAACGTTATGAGGTAAACCAATCTTTCCTCTTATTACTCATTTCGGCCTATCGTAGTCTACTGACGGACTTAGGTCTCCTCAAGCTCGGTCCAAACATTCCGGTTTTGTCCAAGCATCATTTAGCCTCCGCCGACAAGCTTACGTAGATCGTTGGTCCAGTGGGCCGGAGGTCATTGCTTACTGTAGTGGAAATATGACCAATTATAGCTTTTAATACGTACAATAAAAAGTCATATTATAAAATGTTTCATGGTCTTCGTGGGTCACTGCACAATGTTTCGGAAAGACCGTGAAGCCGTCGGTTCCGGTTGTTATCATATACACCGATAGTGATTATTACTCATGGTAGGGAATATATTCGCCAATCCTCGGTAGAGCAACGTGGAGCATTAAGTTTAGACCCTTATCTTATATCCAGAAAGAGATCCAATTGGTTCCAGCTGCAAATGATGTAGACAAAACATATTTTATGAGCATCTATGAGCAGCGATAGCGTGAAATATAAGATTATTATAATTTGAAAATAATACGCGTAACTTGGCACTTTACGTATGTCAAAATATTATTAACGTACGTTACGGTAGCTGGGTTAGAGAAATACTTCATCGAGACAGACTCAAAACAAAAATACAGTGTTGGTCCATTAGTTGGTCAGTTACGTCAGTATGGCCAGTCAGGTCAGTTAGGTCTACTAGTCCTGTTATAGCTCCTGTTGATGAAGTCTCTGATAGTCAGTGATCACTCCCTTATATGCGAGATAAACTACATCAGCAACCAGCAAACATGTCCGTAAACAAGCCCGTAACTAAATTGATTAATATCCTTTTACAGATGCAGTTGGTTCTACAAAGGCACGACAGATGCTAGATTTGTACCTTACTCAGAATCTATCGCCGAGAAACTTGAGGTAAGAATAAACTAATAATGACTGCGTTACTGTCAGTGAGTGCGTGTGTGTGTGTGTGTGTGTGTGTGTGTGTGTGTGTGTGTGTGTGTGTGTGTGTGTGTGTGTGTGTGTGTGTGTGTGTGAGTGATTGTAGGTGCGTGTGTGTTAAAAATATTTTTTAACTTTAAATTTTACGTAACCGTCATCTACACTCAATATTATAAAGCTGAAAAGTTTGTTTGCTTGTTGGACGCGCTAAACTAAGGAGATACTGGTTCGAGACGAAAAATTATTTTTGTGTTGGATAACCTTTTCACTATGGAAGGCTATAGACAATTTTTTTTTTGCACTGCTGTGCTTCATAAAATGCAAAAAAATATATACTGTTTACATTGTACTCAACATAGAATACCAACCTAATTCGAGTTTTACAAATTTTATATTGTTATCAGAATTTGCTATCGAAGATAAATATCGTCAGGTAAAATTCATTTAACACGATGCAATATTTCCACGGTATAATAACTATTAGGTAAGCGTCATTTATTGATCTTACCTGTTATCTTCTATTAGGAAGAATACCTCCACGGTATTACAACAGGCGAATGGCACAGGCGTCTAGTGCTGCCAAACAACGAGTTAGTCGTTATGCACGGCCCCGCTGTCATGGTGCATTTCCTCCAGAATAGCGCTAATGATGCATTTGCTTCTACTCCGGTAAGTTAATTATTTTATTTTCCATTGTTATGCAGACTTTTTTTGTCTTGCCTGTTAATTAAGGTTTCTGCTCTTTTGGGGTTTGCTTTGCCAACATTTGAAATAATTAGGACATTTTGTTCCTACTAAAAGATTTTAAAAGAAGTTCTTGAAAATTTAAACAAAAATATAAGTGATTTTTTTTTATTCTTCTAATATATAAAATTCTCGTGTCGCGGTGTTTGTAGTTAAACTCCTCCGAAACGGCTTGTCCGATTCTCATAAAATTTTGTGTGCATATTGGGTAGGTCTGAGAATCGAATCTATGTTTCACTCCCTAAATGTTAAGGGTAGTCCACCCCAATTTTTTTTCATATTTAGATAAATTATTTATTTTTTATTTTATTATGATTTGGCGTTGAAAAATACATACAACCCTAAATTTTCACCCTTCTACCACCAACCCATATTTTTAAATAGCGTTTAGCGCCAAGACAACGTTTGCCGAGTCAGCTAGTAATCTTATATATATAAAAATGAATCGCAAAATGTGTTGCTAAGCGCAAAACTCGAGAACGGTTGGACCGATTTCGCTAATTCTTTTTTTAAAATGTTCCTTGAAGTACGAGGATGGTTCTCACGGAGAGAAAAATTCTAAAAAAAAAATTAAATTTCCTGAAAAAGTCTAAAAACAACACTTTTCTATACTCCCATACAAAAGATTTGTGATAATACTTAAAAGTCAATTTGAACTTTAATACCATACGATAAATTTTGTGTTAGGCGATACGAAGTTCGCCGGGTCAGCTAGTATATATATAAAAATGAATCGCAAAATGTGTTGCTAAGCGCAAAACTCGAGAACGGGTGAACCGATTTCGCTAATTCTTTTTTTAAAATATTCCTTGAAGTACGAGAATGGTTCTTACGGAGAGAAAAATTCTAAAAAAAAAAAAAAAAAATTTTAAACTTCCTGAAAAAGTCTAAAAACAACACGTTTCTATACTCCCATACAAAAGATTTGTGATAATACTTAAAAATCAATTTAAACTTTAATACCATACGATAAAGTTTGTGTTAGGCGATACGAAGTTCGCCGGGTCAGCTAGTAATATATAAATCTTTGGCTAACCATTTCCTTTAAAAGAACATTGTATGATTAACTTGTTAATCTCAGAACTTAAAATTGTGCACCCAGAAGTTACGAAAGATATTATTCAGAAATATAAAGAATTTTTAAAATCCTAGTAAATCGAGTTACATATTTATTTCTTTGTCTGGAAGATATGGCCATATAATCTTGTGTCCATCCATTGTACTTCATAATCTATCACTACTTTTAAGCTTTGTTAGTAATATATTTGTGGAACACAATAAAATATCAATAAATGAATTATCTAAATTTATCTCTGAACTACACTTATCCTTACATAATTCATTCTTATACACAAATCCTTACCTGACACAAACTTATCTCAATTCTAGCTGCAACAATCCTAATCTAATCCAAATTTACCTCATTCCTAGCTCTTTACCTTTGGTAAACGTGTGTACCGCAATCCACCGAGGATAAAAGTCCTAAGAGATCAGCCCAGACAGATAGACCACCTAATCTTACTGGTCCATGGAGCAGGAGAGTATAGGAATCAGAAAAGTAGAATAGTTAGTTAGTTTTAGCTACTTTAGTTACTGTAGTATCATGTTGTTAATTTGGATACAATTTGGTATTTGAATATGGGGGCTTTCCCTGACGTATTCTAGTGCGTCTATCAAGATCAGTTTGTCGCCACGGATATTGAGCGCTAACCTCTAACTTTACTTCAACATTATGGATATAAATATCTATTTATTGATTACTTAACACTTTTACGTTTTATTTTATTTTTTAATTTTGTACTGAACCAAACTATTTTTTGTTTGCGACTTCAGTACGTCGCCGAGAGTAAAATATTTGTGCGGATACATATACGAGACTATAAACAGCACCTCTACTCCTGGATCTGTCTTCACCGAGGTCTCCTCGCCCATATTGTTTTCTTAAGACCCAATGGCCCATTGCCATAAAGTCATGAACTTATGGGAAATTAGTCATATAGTAATCGTAATAAACTACTGTATATTACTTTTAGCTAAACTCACCTTAAATACTTGTTAGTTTAAGAGTTAGGTAGCTTTACATTTATAAGCTCGCTGTTAAGAGCTGTTACATTGAGGGATGGGAATTAAAGCGCGGTAAGAATCGGTATTTTAAAATATAATATTTTATCTTCAGATTATTAGTTTCGAACAAATATTATTAAATTTAATGATATTTTATTTTATTACAAAGCTGGCAAAGCGTATAGTTTGCCTGATGGTAAGCGGATATAGTAACTTTTGTATGTCTGCACAACATTGGAAGGAGCTCTGGTCACTTTACTCACAACAGGAATATAACAAATAATACTTGAGAACATTTGGCTTGAGATCTTTTTTAATGTAACTAGGTCGGTTACAAGCGTACGGCTCACCTGATGATAAGCGATTACCGTAGCTTATAGACGCCTGCAACACTAGAAGCATCGCAAGCGCGTTGCCGACCCAATCCCCAATCCCCCCAGGAGCTCTGGTCACCTTACTCACCAACAGGAACACAATACTGCTTGAAAACAGTATTATTTAGCTGTGATCTTCTGTAAGGTCGAGGTACTACCCCAGTCGGGCTGCTCCATATTTTGAGCAGGAAATTCCTGCTCAGTTATTCCTTATTATTGTTCCGTTAGTTTTAATATTTGGTAATGCTGTTTCTTTAAAGCAAGCAATGATGCGTCCCCGAGTTGTTCGTCGCGGTTGTGTTGAGTCGGAAATAGAAGATACGGAACCGTCTAGTATAGATCATCTCTTGCTACTGTGTCATGGCGTCGGTTCGGCCTGCGATATGCGCTTCCGGCCCGTCGAGGAAGTTGGTAAGTTCACTTTTTTTTGCATTATAAAGATGGCAAACAAGAGTACAGTCCATCTGATGTTAAGAAAATAATGTATTTTACTTTATATTTTCTTTTCTATTTATGGAATATTAGTTTTTGAGTTTATCCTTTACAAGCAAACAACAAATTGAATCTCCCCTCTTTATAATTAGTATAGACCATGGTTACCGTTCAAAGTCGTTACGTAACCAAAAATCACAAAACTGGTGTGAAAAATGTCTATATATAGAACCATAGCTAAATTTTTGTTGAAAATTTACGTAGTAATATGAAATTTATTTTCCTTATATTTCAGTGGACGATTTCAGATCTACAAGTATGCAACTTATTCAGTCACATTATAAAAATTCTTTCGATAATGGAATCGTGGGCAGAGTTGAGGTAAATTAGTAAATAGCTTATAATTTTACTAACAAAATATTGTAGTGCTTATTTTAGATTTATATTCATTTTTTTTATGTCACTAGGTCGGCAAACAAGCGTGCGGCTCACTTGAGGGTAAGCGACAACCGTAGCTTATAGACGTCTGCAACACCAGAAGCATCGCAAGTGCGTTGCTGACCTTATCCCCAATTCCTACCACGAGCTCTGGTCACCTTACTCACCAACAGGAATACAACACTGCTTGAAAGCAGTATTATTTAACTGTGATCTTCTGTAAGGTCGAGATACTACCCCAGTCGGACTACTCCATATTTTGAGCAGGAAATTTCCTGCTGAGTCATACCTCAGTTAAGTACCGAAATGTCAAATGCACGCAGTGCATGCATGTAAATTTACCTGAGCTTTATTTGTTTATTTTTAAGGTATTACCAATATCGTGGCACTCAAGCTTACACTCAGGGTCAACGGGTGTTGACAAGAAGCTTGCAGCCGTCACATTAGAAAGTATACCGAGATTGAGAAACTTTACCAACGACACAATACTCGACGTGTTGTTCTACACTAGCCCTGTATTTTGTCAAGTAAGTTTGAACATATGTATATAGTAAATGAATTTTACCTGTATTGAGGTAACAGTGATTTCTGTCATTTAGAATTAATTATGTATTTTAGGAAGTTTTATTTAAAGAGATATAGTTTCAATAGAAATTAACTAAGTAGAAGTAATTGAATTTTACCTTAGTCATGAAAAAAAAATCAGAAGAAATTTAATTTTTACTAGTATATTTTGTTTGATTTCAGACAATAATAGATACGGTTTGTAGTGAATTGAATCGGATTTATAGCTTATTTAAATCAAGAAATCCAGATTTTAAAGGTGGAGTATCGTTGGGTGGGCATTCCTTGGGCAGTGTGATTTTGTATGATTTGCTCTGCCATCAGTTACCAAAGGTAAGTTTGATTTTTAATTTTTTTACTGCATGTTATTAAAACTGACCTCTCTTCTAATTTATTCGTTTATATGTATATGACTATTGATCTGATATGATTATTTGTAATATGATGACTTAAGCCTATTTTACTTTTAGTGTCTTATAAAGCCTGTATTGTTATACATATGTACATGCCATATATAATTTTAAGTACTGTAATAGTTTGCCTTATATCTTTATAATTAAATAAGGTTGACATAAATCTGCCTATTTTTAATATTATCAGTAATGATTTTAATTATATTTAAATTGATAAATAAATAGAAAAATATATAGTGGCTTGTAAATATAAACATTGTTATTCAAATCTTTGACATCATAAATATAGAGAGACTAGCTCATTGGCGCCGTTTGTAGTGGGCCCTACATCTACTCCGCGGGTTGCGGGTTCGATTCCCGCCTGAGTCTGGGTTTTTATTTATATATGATTGCTATTCATATATATATATAATTCTGTCAATTTATATAAAAAAAAAAAATTAGCTTCAACAATCATCAATTACCTGTAACACAAGCATTAAGTTCCTTGCCTTAGGAACAGACGACCTTGTGTGTATATTATAATATATTCGTTCATATTATAACTTTTAGGACGTCCCATATTCAAAAGATAAGCACGTAACGGGCCCCGCTGGAACAGGGCAGCCCAGTGTGAAATACCCAAGTCTAGACTTCAATCCAGACGCCCTGTATGCACTAGGAAGCCCGATAGGTAAGTTTGGATGATTTGCGTTTAAAAGTGACTCATCGATATCACTTAGCTTAGCCACGCTCCTTGATTCTATCAATCTGCTGCGTGGTGTATTAAGTTCCGATTATTCTCCTACACGGAGAAAGAAGAAGACCCAGTAGACAGATGTTATAGGATAAATCGTGATTATGGTTGAAATTAGACTGCTCGAATGAAGGGCTTACTTTAATAAGTCAATTTTATTACGTCGTTCTAATTTACTATGATTTGATTGGCCGCATTCTCATTTAATATTAATATAGGCATATTATGATAATTACCTTACAGAAGATCACAGCAAAAATAATACTGTTTTCAAGCAGTATTGTGTTCCTGTTGGTGAGTAAGGTGACCAGAGCTCCTGGGGGGATTGGGGATTGGGTCGGCAACGCGCTTGCGATGCTTCTGGTGTTGCAGGCGTCTATGGCGCTACGGTAATCTCTTACCATCAGGTGAGCCGTACGCTTGTTTGCCGACCTAGTGACATAAAAAAAAAATATTTATATAAGCATTAAAAATCTTATTGCAGTCTGGATGACTATCTGTTTGTTATATACATTTCCAAACATTCGACACAGGATATATCATCCTATTTAAAATCCGAATCCAATCGAAATATAGATTATCTGTAAGAAATCAATATTAGTGATAACCGCCTTTGCATTTTTTTTTAAGTTGGTATATATATGTTTTTCTAAATGTCCGATAAATACTTTCTTATAAATAAATACGTACATGACATGTTATTTTCATTTTCAATAGCTTCAAGTAAATAATTAACTTCTTAACTTTTATCTAATCGTTTTTTTTATATTTGATTTTCAGCCATGTTTACCTGTATACGCGGTGTTGAGTCTCTCGGTAAAGAGTTCTGTCTACCGACTTGCAAGAATTTCTTCAATATATTTCATCCCTACGATCCCATCGCTTACAGGTAATGTTCATTTTTACCTGTTGACCTGCGCGGTATTTTAGACCAGCTCCTACAATTCTAATTCTAAAAACAATCATAATTATATTATTAGATAAATTACTCGTCACGCGTTTTCCTGTCTTGCAAAAACTTTCAAAACGCTTGAAGTTTAAGTGGGAAAAAATTCTGTATATGACACGTTAATGACCTTGAATAAAATATACCCTACGACATATTCCCATATTCACCAAATATACACAAAAGTGCGTGTGTACTTATGTACGCACATAAGAAGTTATACTTCATTGGCTAGCTAACTTCACTTTGCTAACTTCTTCGTTGACTAGCTAACTTCAAGGTGTCGGTTTTTTTTTGTGACGGTGTGCGCGCGTATCGTAAAAATTTATTCTCATAATTTTTACCCAACGCGCTAAAAGAAGTATAACTTCAAAAGTCATAAAAATCGCTCGAGCCGTTAGGATTGCGATCACAAACACCGTGACAAGATATTTTTTACATATGATATTTATGATTTTGATGAAATCTTGCACAGGTGTGTGACTTTGTCCAACTTAAAATCTATCGTATTTCGATTAATTACCGCGATATATTTATTGCAAAAAAAAAAACGAGTGTGCTTTAGACCACACGACCAAAGTCAAACTTCTTTAGCAATAAGCTTGCACTGTGTCTTAGATATACGAAACGTAACTGGCTATGAGAGAAAGAGAGAAAGAAAATGTGTGCTCGCACCACTCTCGAGCTCCGTTCGCTTCGCCCGGTCACACTTTTTGTAACGCTCTCGTTACGCATTCACCAGCTTACTGCTCGAGTCTTTTACTTCAAAAATATGGCCTTACCAAGTTCGCAGGTCACCTCGTATATATGATAAATATATGTTTCAGAATCGAACCGTTGATCAATCCTCAACTACGAGACGTAAAGCCGTTTCTGATTCCCCACCACAAGGGGAGGAAAAGGATGCACTTAGGTAAGTCTCCATTAATACATTCGGATTTAGGGATGAGGAATCCTTATCGTGACGATAAAAATAAATAAATAAAGAGTGTGTGTCAGCTCCGACGCACGACCGGAGTTTACTCCATCAGATCGACTGTCTAAATAGGCACAAAAAGGCTTACTAGTCTAAGAAAAATATCGATCTCAAATTAAATGGTATATAAACGAATCAAATAACCCAACAGGGTTCCGATAGATGGCGTTAACAAAAACGTAACGAGGTCATTCGTTCAGTAAATTTTACTCGTCATATTTTTATCATACTGGGAGCTTTATATGAGAATCGATTATTAACGAGTAAACTACAAAAAAAAAAAAAAAATGTTATGTATAACACACACGGTTGTCTGTTCCTGTGGTATGGCACTTAATGCTTGTGTTATACGTAACAGTCGACCGTTATAACTAAATATATTTTATATAAAAAAAAAAAAATAATACACATACACACATAATATAAATTTATAAATACTAATATTAGATCCAGACTCAGGTGAAAATCGAACCCGCAAACCGCGGACCAGATAGCTGGGTCAGTACAAATTAGATATGATAGGCGTTTTTTTATGAATCTTCAAAGTAAAAAAAAAACAAAATATCAAAATCATTCATGGCATCGTCCGTTGATCGCGTGATGCTCTAAGGTTCGAAATACATTACGAAATATCACAAGTGGGGGAGGGGGGGTTATGTTGAGATATCACGCGTTTAGTTCTTTTTTTTTTTATATCACTAGGTCGGCAAACAAGCGTACGGCTCACCTGATGGTAAGCGATTACCGTAGCTTATAGACGCCTGCAACACCAGAAGCATCGCAAGCGCGTTGCCGACCCAATCCCCAATCCCCCCAGGAGCTCTGGTCACCTTACTCACCAACAGGAACACAATACTGCTAGAAAACAGTATTATTTAGCTGTGATCTTCTGTAAGGTCGAGTTACTACCCCAGTCGGGCTGCTCCATATTTTGAGCAGGAAATTCCTGCTGTGCCCTACCTCAGTTCAGAAGTTATGCGTGTACATACATTTTGGAGAGTCACATTTATTTATATAGATAATGTTTATTTATTCTACAGAACTAAAAGAAACGATGGCGCGCGTAGGTGCGGATATTAAGCAGAAATTGATTGAATCGATCAAAAGCACGTGGTCGAGTATGTGGAAAACTCAACCGCCGCTCGATCAGCATTTAGAGAAGGTGAGACATGTTACAACATGTACATGCATGTTAATAATTGTGCTCCTAACGATTAATACCGACTTCAATTACATCGACAAGACATACAGTGTAGGTAGACGAAAAAGTATTAAATTAAAAATCTATACTAATATTAAAAAGCTGAAGAGTTTGTTTGTTTGAATGCGCTAATCTCAGCAACTACTGGACCGATATGAAAAACTTTTTCAGTGTTAGATAGCCCATTTATCGAGGAAGGATATAGGCTATATATCATAACGCTAATACCAATAGGAGCGGAGCACCAATTAAGAATGTTTCAAAATCGGTTTCTTTTTTTCCTTTTTGAGAGATTCCGCTGCGTGCCCTGCGTAAATAGTAAAAGTTTTGCAAAAATCATGTATGACAGAATTGTTCCTATTCCACGCGAACGAAGTCGCTGGCTGAAGCTAGTGCATTATAAAGAATAACTCAAGGACTATTTCAGATATCGGGTCAATGAAACTACAAGACAAGCACCAGCTTTCGCTTAAAGAAAGAATCATCAAAATCGGTTCATAGAGTAAAAAGTTGGGAGTGAACACACGTACAAAAATACAGTCGATTTGAGATCTTCATCCTTACCGAGATCCATTATCAACATATATTGTTATTATTTTATTCTTATAAGTCCCAGCATGGTATTTTTATAACCGACTACCAAAGAAGGAGGAGGTTCTCGATTCGACTGTATTTTTTATGTCTGTTACCTTAGAACTTTTTGCAGCGAATGGTAGTGCTTGTCACGTGGGCCCATTTAAATTTAATCGATATATAACAAGTACTTTTTGAGCTATCGCTAATAATGCGTATTTATTTGATTATATTTCCGTCTAATTACGTTGTATTACTTGTCGATGTAATTGAAGTCGATTTTTGAAGTGAAACTTCTTTAGGCGTATGAGGGTAATTTTTTTATGGATGAAATGCAATAATAATAATATTAGCGTCACGAAGATGTGCAACGTTTTGTCGAACTACAGAGCCACCTAGCGTGAGCTATAACTACAAAGGTTGTTACATCAATATCGATAGTATTAAATTGCAAACTAGATGGCGCTGGAACGTAAAACTAAAGCTTTAGAGTGCACTTTGTACTCGCGCACTTTTTTTTTCGTTTGTGAGCATTCACAGTTTAGCCTATCCACTTCCTGGCTCTAAGCATGCTTTATAAATGTTACAATAATTTTTAATGTCGCTATAATAGTTCTCGAGTAAAAACTAAACAAACGATTTATCTATATTAATGTTAGAATAATGTTTAAAGGTTGTGGAAGAAGAAATGGAAAAAGGGGAATTGACCGCGGAAACGAAAGAAGAGTGCGATCAAGAAAAAGAAGTAAGTGCGAAAAATTTATCTGTTTAGATAAGTCAGTCAACTCAGCTTATTGCAGTCCACTGCTGGACATAGGCCTCCGCAAGTTCGCGCCAAACATGCCGGTTTTCCGCAATCCTCATCCAGCCTACACGGGCAATCTTACGTAGATCGTCGGTCCAACGAGCCGGAGGACGTCCCACACTGTGTTATCCAAGACGCGGTATCCACTCCAGGACATGTCTGCTCCAACGGCCATCGGTCCTGCGACACAGATGACCAGCCCACTGCCACTTCAACTTGCTAATTCTGTGGGCTATGTCGGTTACTTTCGTTCTATCGCGGATAGTCTCATTTCTAATCCTATCTTTGAGAGAGACCCCAAGCATAGCCCGTTCCATTGCACGTTGAGCGACTTTAAACTTGTGGACCAGTCTCTTCGTCAGTGTCCACGTCTCGGCTCCGTATGTTAACACAGGCAGGACGCATTGCTCGAAGAGTTTTTTGTTTAGATAAACAAGTAATTAAATAACTTGATCGGATTTGTTTTAATTGAATTTCCAACGAGACCGAGATAATCGTCGATGGATCAAATCGTAACGGCCTGCCTCCCTACGACTTTTCAGAAGTTTCACTTCTGCCGTGTGTGAATTGCACACACACTTTTTTTTTTTAATTGATTCACCAAGATGCTCTTATTGGCGGTTGGCACACTACAAAGACACAACACAAGTGAAACCGCGCGATCTGACTAGTAATATTTCTAATTTAATTTATTTCGAGTAATATTTTTTTTACAGGTAACACCAACACCGGAAATGCTCGGCAAATTGAACGATGGCCGACGCATAGACTACGTTTTACAAGAGGCGCCATTTGAGATGATCAACGAATATCTGTTCGCGATGAGGAGCCACGTTTGTTACTGGTGAGGAACTGAACCTTTCTTACCTTAAAATTAATGGTTATTGCGGATTTTTAGTCTTCAGTGATTTATTCGAAAATTTCGAACATGCACCACATAGTTGAAATTTGACCATAATTAATTTAAATTTTATATTTGAAAATTATTATATAACTACTAATAATTATTATATATAAGTAAGTCAGCAGCGTCTTCGGTGCGACAAAGCCCTGCGGTCACCAACCCGCCTGCTCAGCGTGGTGAGTTCACGCCATTTTAGACGCGAACTTATGGAGGCCTATGTCCAGCAGTTAAATGTATTAGACTGAAATGATGATTAATATATATAAAAATAGACGTTGGCCGATTCTCAGACCTACCCGATATGCACACAAAATTTCATAAAAATCAGTCCAGCCGCTTCGGAGGAATGTTGTAATTAACAGTATTGTGACACGAGAATTTTATATATAAAATTCACTGAATTTTTCGTTCAATCACAATAACATATAGCCTATGTCACTCCTGAATAGTATAGCTTCCTGTTAGTCAAAGATTTTTTGTGATCGGATCAGTATTTGCGAAGATTACCCTCTACATACAAACAAAGTTATAAACTTTACCTCTTTATAAAATTAGTATAGATAAGTATACGAAATACTCCTTCATCCGCGCGAATTTCGTAAAAGGGATACAAAGTTTTTGCTTCACGTATCAATATATAGATTAGACTAGACTAGATTAGACCAAAAACATTTTTTTTTTTGAGTCTGTCGAAAATATTATTAGGGATGAGAAAAAGAATATCGAATTTATATCATCATAATTAGAAATCAAAACACATGGTAGTCTTGCCGATCGCTGTCTTTAAATATGGTAAAAATTAAGCAGTAAAACAAGTGTTAATCCATATATGTACATTCGTTTCCAGGGAGTCTGAAGACACGATGCTGGTGATACTGAGAGAGGTGTACAACTCTCTGGGCGTGTCGCCGGACATTAGCCTACCTCAACAGACTATGACCGTACAGAGAAGCCGGACAATACACGTATGTGGCCAGACAATATATTTTTTTTTACAACAACAAACTAACAGTCAGACTTATGGTAAGCCGTTACCGTAGCCTATGAACGCCTGCAACACCAGAAGCTTCGCAAGCTCGTTGCCAACCCCAATCCCTCTCTGCGAGCTCTGGTCACCTTACTCACCAACAGGAACACGACACTACATCAAAGCAAATTGTTCTGTTTAAGATTAGATCAATGATAAATATGTGTGGATTTGGTGACGCTGTATTTCATACAAGATATTACTAATTTTATAGAAGACCTAGCTGATCCAACGTCGTTTTGCCATATATATACTAGCTGACCCCGCAAACGTTTCTTTGCCATATATGTTATTAACCCGTTTAATCCCCCCCCCCCTTATAACTTAGGGGTATGAAAAATAGATGCCGGCCGATTCTCAGACATACCCGATATGCCCACAAAATTTTATTAAAATCGGTCGAGCCGTTTCGGAGGAGTTTAATGTTTAACACCATGACACGAGAATTTTATATATTGGATATTACTAACCCCCTTAATCCCTAAGAATGAAATGGGTATGAAAAATAGATTTTGGCCGATTTTCCGAACTACCAGATATTCACACAAAATTTCATAAAAATCAGTCCATCCGTTTTGAAGGAGTTTGCAACAAACACCGCGACACGAGAATTTTATATATTAATGATATTTTATTTAGTAGAGTAACCGCGAAGTTTCTTGTCGATTCTTCTCTGCAGAATATACATTCCGAATCGGCGGTTGACTTTCAACAATACATAATTAATTAAAGCTAATACAAATTTAATTTGTATGATAACAATTGAAATGTGCTATTAAGGCCTACTTGTATTAAGTAATTTCGATTTTTATAACGATATTTCAAGCCCCCGGTAAAGATTTCCAGATTATCTAAAAAGAATGGATTTTTTTCTAATCGCTTCATTAGATCTCAAAATTAGCACAAATAAACGCTATATTTTTTATTCGTTTTTGAAATGTGAATTTTAATCATGTATGTATAAACGAAAAAGTTTAAGAATATAAATATAGGTGTCGCTTAAGAAATTATATATTTTCAATTATAATTGAATACCAATTTGTTATTTCAGGACGTGAACGATATGTCACCATCAGGTAAATATTAATTTTTTTTTTCATATTTTTTTGCTATTTAGTAGCTAAAAGGATTTTGTTTTTATTGTTTTAAAACAGGCCACAGATAATTTTACGTAATTTTTTTTGTTTTAGTAGATAAATTTCTTTGTATATGAATAATTTAACGGCCGCGGTAAATGGTATAGTCGCCTAAAACTTCGATGGTTTGCGATTCATAAAGAAGGAGTAGTCATGTAACAAACATTTACTGCGTGGTTAAGGAAGAATATAGCCACACCCTCTCTTCCCGTGGGTGTCGTAAGAGGCGACTAAGGGATAACACACTTCCACTACCACCTTGGAACTTAAAAAGGCGACGTTCGCCACAAGTTCGCGCCTTTTTTGGCACGAACTTGTGGAGGCCTATGTCCAGCAGTGGACTGTATTAGGCTGAAGTGATGATGATGATGATGATGATGATGATGGTGAAACATTTTAAAAAATAGAATCGAATTTAAACGAATTTGAAACCACCTCCTTCTTGAAGAGGGCTAAAAACTTTATTTAATCTGTTACTTGTTATAATACATATTAAGAAGTATATCCCTTATTTAGCAAAAAATAATAATCTTTTTGTTTTTTGTTTCAGACTATCCATCAACAAGTCGAGGCAGCTCATGACTGGCTTCAGATGTTTAAAAATTTTTAGTTAAATTTCAAATGACCAAAATAATTAAAAATATAGTATATATATTAATTAAAAACGTGCAGTATAATCGCCTTATTTATTTTAGTATAATTTCTGATAAATTATAAAAAAGAATAATTTAAAAAAAATACATCTTTATTTAGAAATACATCTAAAGGTCCAATTATATTTTTCATTTATTTAGAAATACAGCTGCTAAAATGTGAATTAATTAATTGTATACATATAAATTTAGTATTAAAACAAAGAAAACATTATTTTTATGTGATAAATATGGCGATTTTATTTCACATAAAATTGTTTTCGGTCATTTAACTGTAATACAGATTATATTCTCTTTAATGGATTTTATTTATAGTTTTTTTTTTTTTCACAAATGTAGCAACCATTAAAAATATGTAGTTAGTTGTTTTCAACTAAAAATAAAAAACGAAAATAATATTTTATAAACTTATAATTTTATAGTTATATAAATTGTACACATATACAACTAAAACGACGACAAAATAAAAAATGGCTCACAAAATTTTTAATAATTTTCTGTAATAAAAAGGTGCGAATATTTAACCTATTTCGTTATTATTTCTTTTTCTTCGTATCAGCTTAAAATTATTAGCAATGACAATTAAAAAAAAAAAAAACAGCATGTTTTGGCGATCTTTATATGACAGATAAATTGACATTTATATGTTAATTAAATTTATTTTCATGTCTATTTGTAATAATGGTTTTTAACTGAAGAAAGTAAATCTAGAAAATATTACTTTACTGATTTAAAAAAAAAATCTGTTTTCACTGTATTTTTTTTTTCTTCCCATCAAATGTTACAAACAGAATATAAAATCCTCAATATTGTATTATCAATATTGACAAAATAACTGTATATTTTTTTTTATTAATGTATTTATCAGTAATCAGCACACTTTATTGCGTTTACAAAAGCCATGTTCAAATGATGGGTTTTCTCATGACAACACCATTCGCGTATTTTGAAATACTAGATAAATATCTCATTGGTCACTCGCGTTAATTTAAAAAAAAAGCTTACTAAAATTTTAAGTCTATTGCCTTTCTCGGTAAATGGACTATCCAACATACAAAAAAACCAGACCCAGACCAGTGTGTACTTCCTGAAATTAGCGCGTTCAAACAAAATCATCAGCTTCAAAATATTACTATAGATTGTCATAAAGTTGCTCGTCATCGAACGTTTACTGCTAATGTTTCTTCTTAATGTATAATTGGTTAGCTTTTTTTAAAAGTTATTATTAGGTTGTGCTAAATTCTAAACTTAGTTGGTAAAACGTCATATTTAACCTACCAAAGGTAGTAGCGACAAGCTTCAAGCGTTTGAGTTTATAACTATTTGTCATTAAATATTCTATTCAATTAAATAATTTAGCACCAATGAAAAAATAAACTGTTAAGTATATAGGAAAAAAATTGAATTTGTTATTATATTTTTATTAATTGTTTTGTTAATATTGTCCATAATTCGGTTGGCTATCTTTGGCTTATCAAAGAAAAAGAAAAAACTACCATAATAAAAAAAGAAATAAAAAAATTGTGCAATTTTTTTGTTCGTTACTTTGACTTAACTAACGTCACTAAAAAAGTATTGAAAAATAAAAGTCTAGCTAAATTTTTGAAGGCACAAATATGTTTTAGTTAAAATTATAATTAATAAAAAAAAATTAAAAAAAAATGTTTTTTTTTTTTAATTAGGATGATAAAAAATTTTCAGCTACACCTCCAGGCTTTTAGCATATAATTTGCAATGTTATTAAGTAAAAATAGACTAACAAATTGTATAACGAAATAAAAAAATATATTTACAATGAATAGATACATTCCTGTAATTTACGCGGTAAATTCTTAAACTCTAAAAATACAAATAATTAAAAATATTAAGAAAACAATTTAGGTAGATTTTTACTATTGTATCTTATGTTTAAAGAAAAAAAAATGTTTAAAACTAAGGGTCTATTTCACCGGTTATGGCGCAATTTGACCCAAGGAATAAAAATTTCTGATATATCGGCACCTGATATGAAGAACATTGTAACTAATGAAACAATGTGTTCTAACTATACCATCAAAATACTGGAGGGAAAAAAGGTATCTCTCAAACCGTGAACCGTATTTATACGACCACTAGAACAATTTTTATATTGGAAAAAAAATCATTGTAATTCAAGATAATTCAGATTTCTGCTAAAAAAAAACATTGTAATTTCAGTCACGAAAATAATAATCCATAATGAAGTAAATTAATAGTAGAACAATTTACTTTATTACGGCTTTACTTAACATCACTTGGCCACTTTTTAAATGAAACAAAAGTGTAAAACGCTCTCGTGAAAACTTAACAAAATGAGACACCAATGTTCTTCATATCAGATGTCGATATTATTCTTTATTACCATCGCATTGTACTATATTTTTGAGATATTTCTATTTAAATATTTGAATCTAAGTTGTTGATCCTTAATTGAGGCGAAACAGATCCTAATGGACTATTTTACCTCCGAGTGGTAAAATCTATTCGTAACTTATGTGCTGGATAAACTCCACAACCGGTGTCACAAGACCTAAATAAAAATATTTTCTTTATATAACAGTTAAAAATATTTTCTCATTAAGAAAATATTTCTATATTCTGTCCTCTAAGAAAATCTGTATTTATAATAATTTATTTTTTATTGTTATAATATTTGTTTTTAGCATATCTTTATTTATACATTAAAAATATATCTACTAACATTGGTCGAACATAAAGGTTTATATTTTATTAAAAATGTGTTTTATTTTCTACCTTCGAGCTCTTTTCTTTGCTTTTGGTCGTAAAAACGCAAAAATAACATATAAAAATAACAGAAATAAAATTATAAAGAAGAAATTTGCCGCCAATTCTGCTGTCACGTCTTGCGGGTAAACCAAAATGGCGGGTCTTTGCGCTTTGCAATTTTGAATTTTCATGTTACCAAATTATTTGATTGTTATAAAATTTTCTATGTACAAACGATATTCTTGAATTTTTTTTTTTGATGATTTTACATATTTATAAAAAAAAAATATGTCAAAAGTCAAGTAACTAGTATGTCTAAAAAGTTTTTATTCTAGATATAAAAAAAAAGGTTTTATTTAAATGATAAAAAAATAACAAACATAATTATAATAAAACAGATACTCATGATGTATTAGTGACAAAAAGTCCCCTCTGCATCATTGGATGAGTTTGTATTAGAGAATTTTGTTTATCTGTAGGTGAAGAAAAGAAATAAATTAACCTCAAGTACACACCTCCTCACACACCTCAAGGGCACCTGTGCTATCGTAGGTAATTAGAAAGAGATTTATAAAAAGCAAATGCATCGATCACGCCACTTAGCACATCGTTCGATACTCACCTACCCTCACTTTTTCTATTACTCGAGTCATTCTGACGTGTATAAAACGTCCGGAGCAAGCGCGGCTAAGGCAGCCTAGGCTCTGGCTTGGCACGGTGCACTTGTTGTAACCTGCTAGTAGCTTAACCTAGACTCTTACAATAATTAATTTGTGCAAACGAATTAATTGTTACATATTATATTATACTAGCGACCCGCCCGGGCTTCGCAAGTATTCTTTTAAAAAAAATATCTAATGTACAGTTTTGACTATCCTACCATTTTATTATATGTATAGATAACCATATATTTTATAGTATGAAGCTAGCTCATAGCTAGCTTCATACTATAAAAAAAGACATTCTGTAGTATATTTAGTATCAGTATTGCACCCGTGCGAAGCCGGGGCGGGTCGCTAGTTATATATTATATTATATGTATGTATGAATTATTTTACGATCTATAATTTGACTCGCCCAGAACAACAAGGGGCCCAGGCTCCAAGGGTACGAACGCCTTCAACAGCATTCCTGTTGAGACTATTGTGGAGTCACTGAAGTACCACGACGTGTCTCCATACCTCCAGAAGCTGCTGGAGGCGTATCTCCGCGAGAAAGAAGTCCTTTGAAGAGGCGGACAGTCTGGCGGGAACCGGCACATCGATAGCAGTCGGCCGCATCGAGGCACTGGGTATTTTTTTTTCTATACCTCCGATATAGTGGTCGGAGCACGTTTTCTGCTATTTTCTCTTTCATTCCTGTTCTCGCTTTCATGCCTCTCTTACTTTTCGCCTTATGCCGCATACTTGTTCTTTCTTTAATTCATCTCTCTCTTACTCGGGGTGAGTTCGCCACTACTTTTTTTTGGCTTGCTTTTAATTAGCTACTTACTTATACTTATACTTTAACTTTACTTATTTAAACACGTGTAAATAATTGTACGCCATTTGTTTTAAAAACGATTTTGGTTTACAGGGCTATTATTTTATGTTGTTATTTTTGTACAATGTAAATTTTTTTTGGTGATGTTTATCATCCCCATTTCAAATTATGTTAATTTTGGCTAATTTTAATTTATACAATTTTTATTCTATATTATACACTATTGGGTCTTAAACTATGCTTAATCTATGTTGACAAGTTTTATTACTTATTAAATGTATGTATACGTATACTCATTTACTGACAGATTGTTTATTTGTATAAATATTAAACAAACTTTTATTAATATTCGGCAGCGGTAGCGATAGTGAAAAGTCATCTACAACCGCCTCCGTCTATTTTGGCCGGGCGGTACCGGCTTAGGCAAAGATGTCAGGCTGCCGGCGAGAGCGTTACGAGTTGCGTAGCCGAACTAAAGAGATTGGCACGTCACTGTAAGTTTGAAAAATTATTATATATACATACTAACCGACCCGTGCCCACTTCGTTGTGCGTATATATTATTATATTAACCAAATAACATACTTTGAAGAACAATATTTATAGAACTTAAATAAATAATATCTTGCTCCCGTGTCTTTATTATTTATGTTGCTCCAACGCCACCTATCGAAAATCGAGAAAACGTCGTCGATAGACTACAATAAGGCTAAATTAATAACGTCGAAAGACTATGAATATTTTGTTTAATTACCATAAAATTTGTCACATGTCACTCCTGTATAGTGTAGCTTTCTGTTAGTGAAAGAATTTTCATGATCGGATCCGTATTTGCGAAGATTACCCTCTACATACAAACAAAGTTATAAACTTTGCCTCTTTATAATATTAGTATAGATTGAAAAATTTCTAGAGGATACTCTACGTGACCAATTAGTATGTGGTGTTGGGAGCGAGGTCATTCAGCAGAGGTTATTTGTGGAGGATGACTCATTATCCTACATCAAGGTGGTTCAGTTAGCTACGTCCATAAAGGCCGCAGAGTGAGACTCGACAGCGGTGAAGGCCTGTGAGGAACATGACATGATAACGGAGTCACGAATACATGTGTTGTCTGCGGCAGAGAAAGTGCGGAGTAACAACCGTGGGGTCCGTGGAGGTCGGGTGAAGTCGTAGCGCGACAGGTGTACCAACGGTGGTGTGAGCAGCTCGGGAGCTTTCCATGCCAGCGGAAAGGACGAGCGATCGTCCAAGGGCTGCGGAGCGATTGATCACGACGACTACGGAACGTGTAGATTTCGTGATTACGTTTGCAGTAAGCGCAGATAATCGGGACATCTGAGACGGGTATGTTTAACGAACAGTGTTAACAGGTTCCGTAGGCAGCAGTACAAAATGGACCGGGGTGACAGGATGATACGAACCCGACACTTGGGCGAAGTGGCAGCACCGACGGCCCCGGCAGTGGTGGCAGCGGTGATGGCGTACGGTGCTCAAGAAGTAGAGTAAGATTTATATTTATTTATTTCATCATACATCTAACATTACAGGATATTATCCTAATGCGTTAGTGTCGTTGTCGTATTAAATACATGTCATATGAAGATAAAAATACAAAAATTGATATCACATTCAATTCCATTATTTCATTTAACAAAACAAAACTAAGTTATTACTAAAAATTCACAACACATAGTCAACTTACATAATCTATATTAATAAAAACTACAATAATTTCGTCAATTCAATAATTTTCATTGAAAATAAAATAAATTAAAACCAATAAATACATTTAAACCTAAAGATAAAATCCAATTAAAAACATGATAAAAATGCTAATACAATAAAATAAAATATCAAAATATACAAATTTAAAACATAGTCAATAAAACTTAATTAAAATTACATAACTCGTAAAAAATGAAAATCCAAAACTTAAATACCAAAATTACAAAATGTAAATTTTCAACATAAACTAATAACCGATTTTTATTTTTTATGTATTTTATTATTATTATTAATAACAAGGAGTCCCTATAACAATTTTCAGACCTCTAGCATCAAAATTTGCGGAAGTCTCATACAAACTTCCATCCCCTAGTTTAAGAGGTTGGGGTGTAAAAGTTCCAAGTTTTAGAATTTTTTTTGTTGTTTGTGTATTAATACTAGCTTACATACCAAATTTCAGCTTTCTGGGACTTCAGGAAATACTCTAAGAATTTTGATGATCATCAGTGAGTGACGAAATCGGGGTTTTTTAGATGTCAATAAAATCTAAAGTATAAGAGCTATGCAATTGAAACTTTATATGTTTAATAAGGTCACTATTGACATCATATCCCCAGAATTTTGTTTATCTGGTATAATCCAAACCCAAGTTATGAGGGTTCAAAAAAACGACGAAGCACTTCGAGAAAAGATAGGTAGTGCT